>NC_064809.1:26067158-26667158 GCF_023721935.1 Panthera uncia | reverse complement strand
TCACGTTTCCCTGTTCACGTTCATCCCTGAGGGGATGCATCCCAGGGCTGTCTGGCTATCCCTTCTCGAATTTTGCAGTGCAATTGTGAAGGGCTATCTGTGTGCAGGTAGGACAATATAAGGACACACGTGTGGTCCTGGGCAGCATGGCATTGTGAATGACCAGAGTCTATATTAGAAGGGACCGAGGGAAGGCCTGTTATCCTCAACTTCACAGTAATAGAAGTCAGCATGAGAGCAAAGCCATCATGCTTGTCAAGGGTAGAAGGGAACAAAAGACATACTCTAAGCTAGTGAGAACCAGCTGGGAAGGCTGAATTGCTCAGGCCCATGTTTTATTCATGTTAAAAGGGTTTCTCAGGGAGAGGGGAAGGCACATTCCCCAGCAGAACTTGCTTGCCCAGAAAGGCAGGCAAATACACGGACATGTATTTGATTGAACTTGAAAAAATCTAAGAAGACATTTGGAATTGTGGAGAATATTAACAAGGCGGCTGCAAGCCAGCTGGAATTGTCCAGTGAAACCTGCCTCCCAGAGTCAGAGCTTCTAGTCTTCTCTGTGACAAGGTGACACCCGGGGTGTGGCTTCTTTCACAAACCCTGAGCAGAAGACGGTATATGGAATCGGGCTGCCCTCAGCAGGGAATTGAACAGAAGACATGTACATTTCTTTTCACCATGTTATCCATTGGTAAGCGTTATAATTCAACAGCATTAAGTACATTCACAATGGTATACAGCCACCACCGCTGTCCATTTCCAAAGCTTCTTCATCATCCCGAACCCTATACCCATTAAACAGTAAGTCCCCACTCATCATTCCATTCAGCGTCTGATACCCTCTATTCTATGTTCTGTCTTTAAATGTACCTATTCTAGGTGCTTCACAGAAATGGACTCCTATAACACTCCTCATTCTGTGACTGGCTCATGTCACTTCCCATAAAGTTTTCAAGATTCCACGTTGGAGCATGTGCCAGAATTTCATTCCTTTTTAAGGCTGAATAATAGTCCACTGGGTGTTGAGACTACCACTCGTCTCTCAATGGACATGGGTTGTCCCACCATTTAACAGTTGTGAATAAGGCTGCTGGGAACACTGGTGCAGAAATAGCTGTCTGGGTGGCTCAGTTGGTTGAGCGGCGGACTTCGGCTCTCGTCATGATCTTACAGCTCATGGGTTCGAGCCCCATGTCTCGCTCTGTGCTGACAGCTCGGAGCCTAGAGCCTGCTTTGGATTCTGTGTTCCCGCCTCTCTCTGCCCCTCCCCCACTCATGATCTGTCTCTCTCTCAAAAATAAATAAACATTAAAAAAAATAGAAATAGGGGTGCCTGAGTGGCTCAGTCGGTTGAGCGACCGACTTCGGCTCAGGTCATGATCTCACTGTTTGTGAGTTCGAGCCCCGCGTTGGGTTCTGTACTAACAGCTCAGAGCCTGGAGCCTGCCTCGGATTCTGTGTCTCCCTCTCTCTGCCCCTCCCCTGCTCACGCTCTGTCTCTCTCTGTCTCTCAATAACAAATAAAAACGTTAAAAAAAATTAAAAAAAAATAGAAATAGCTGTCTGAGTCCCTGCTTTCAATTTTTTTTTCAGTATGTACCTATGAGTGAAGCTACAGATTGCATGGTAACTCTATGTTTAACTTTCTGAGGAACTCCCAAACTATTTTCCACATTGGCTGAACCATTTCACAACCCCACCGGCAATAAATGGGGGTTCCAATTTCCTGCTACCATTGCCAAAACTTGTGATATTTTTTATTTTCTTTTTTTAAAATAGCCACCGTAATGGGTGCAGAGCAGTATCTCACTGGGGTTTTGATTTGCATTCCATACTCTTAATAATTTGGTCACTGAGACAGGTATGGCTTGTCCTTTGAAATTTCAGAAGCTCGCCCTGGTCAACCAAATAGTGTCTGTGTGAAGCCTGTTTCCTGACAAATCTCGGAGCAGCTCGACAGGGATTCCATCGTGTAACTGTCACAACCACATAGCACACAGAGACTGATTGCAATTGTAGAAAGGCAAACATCTGAATCAAGAAAGACACTTTGCAATCCCAGTGGGCTGGATGAAGGGTTTCTTTTTTTAATACCTCGGCATCAGAGACCTGCCATTTAGTGCAAACCAGGCAAATCACCCATCAAGCCTGTGAAGATAGTTGAAATAGATTCTCTAATGGCTGAAAAGCTAGGCAAATGGTGACCATTCAGGGTTTTCTGCTTTTTGAGGGAAAAGCTGATTGCTCTGACCCGACAGCAAGACCCATAAATTATACCTGTGATAATTGGAAAGAGCTGTATGTGGACCGATCAGTCAGAGAAGTTGCTTCTCAGGGGACTGGCCGATGGCAGCAGGCCCCTTTATACTCCTACATAAAAAAGCCACAGGACAATCGTGCATTCCTCTTTTGAACTACATATATCAGAGCCTTTCTCCTTGGTGACCCTCAGGACGATGGCACACCCCTGATGGGGGACCGATGGGAGAAGACCCAGGAGAGAAAGGGTGTGGCCAGCGCTCTTAAATACACCTTGGTAATGGGTGGTGAGATGTCCTGGTCATCTCTTTGACATGCCCCTGAAGCCGGCAACTGTATTGGGTGTGGTGGAGAGGGCGGTAAGAGCTCCTCAAATCTGGCTCTGGGCTCTAGTTGTCAGGCTCTGGTGAGGCTCCTCCATTCAACACCAGTGAAGATGCTGGTGATGCTGGTCTAGGGATCTGACTTCGTTAGTAGGTCAAGTAAGTATAGGAGCTTCTGGCTCACTGGCAGCAGAAAACAGAAAGGTACAAGTGAACTTTAGAGTGAGGGAGATATTACTGTTCTAGGTGGGGCTCTTTGAGTTTCTAAAGAGGGAAATTACCAAGAGAAACAATCTGATTGGTTTACTTAATCACCATCATCTCTGGGTGGAGTGTTTGTTTTGTTTTGTTTTGTTTTTCCAAACCTTCTGGATTTCTGGCCATGGATTTGGCTGACCTTGTGTCAGCTCCTTGACCTGGTTCCCGTTGGCTGTGATGGGGATAGGGTTTTGGTCGCTGGAGGGCTAGGTCAAATGATATACAACATGGCTGCTCCCATTCAAATACTTGAGGGCAGTGGGCAGGAGGGTTTCTGGAGTATCACACCTATGCTCATAATTAACTCTGCACTTATGAAAACCAAACACTAGGACTTCACATTTGTCTCCCCTGCCTAAAACTTAGAACGGTTTCTTGAGATTATGAGAATATATTATAGAAAGAATTTAGCTCAGGTCTTACTTGCACAATTATTCCCATTAATTATTATTCATCATTTGTTTAATTTTTCAAACATCCCCATCCTGAAGAATGAACAAGAGTAAAAATAATATCCAAACAAATCTCTTGGCAGTAAATAAAATCTATAGGAGGGTTCCCTTAATGAGTTACCTGTGTTGAGGAGTTGAGATGTCTTTGGAATGAGTCCAGATCAAACTGATCCTCTTACTGTCCAGTGGTTCCATCTAATTGTCACTGAGTGAAAAAAAAAAAAAATCTTGTTTTCTTTTTGGAATTCTCATCTTGGAAGAACCACCAAGTTTCTAAGCATCACTTCTGTCTTCTTGAAGATCCAGTGTTGTTTCCCCTTCTCCCCCTCCCCTGGTCCCATCTTCAAAGGGCACCCACTTCAAATGGTGCCCTCCAGTCAGTTCCTGGGGCTGGAAGCTTGGAATCCTCTTCAGCCCCTCCCTCCTCACCTCTTCTTCCCTAACAGACAGTCACCACTTTGTGTCCTTTGGACCTGTCCCTTTCGTCAACAATGTGCTGTCTGGGGCTTTGCCATTGACCTTCTTCTACTCCCTCAGATTTCCCACATAAAGCCTGGAGAACAATCTGACATAAATCGAATGCCGATCATCACCCTACTCCCGTTTGTGAACCTGTGGTAAAGCCTCTGTCGAATTCAAATCCTACATCACCGCTTCCTACATTAAATTCCTAATCCGATGCTTCCTGGTTTATCAACCCTCTCTCCTGGGTAGGACGGCCCCACCTCTGACCACCCTCAGTCCACTGTGCTAGGCCCACTCTCCTCTCTGCCTTTCTACAGGCCAAGGCTTCTTCTGGAATGCTCCCCATCATCATCGCCCTGCGGGCCCCCTTCGATTCCAATTCCAGCAGCAATGCCCAGGCCTGCACACACTGAGGCTTTCCTTTAACTCTCTCCTCTGGCTCAGCCCATATCTTCTTGTCTGTGGCGCCTGTTGCCCAGCTGTTTCCCTAAGCTCCTCTCCCACCAGACAGGACTCTGTAGGCTTATGGAAAGAGGAAAACAAATTCTCTTTTCACCGGTGCAGTCCTGCTTTAAAGTTGTATCACGCATTGTTCGTAATCCAACTTCCCTGAAGAACAATAGAATGTATCCTCGCTGCGGCCCAAACCTCCTTACTGCTGACCACCCATAGTTCCCCAGGTGAAGGCAGGGATCGAACTCACCAACAGCGAGATCATGACCCGAGCCAAAGTCGGATGCTCAACCGACTGAACCAGACACCCCTATTTTGACATTTTATACATCAGTCAGGCATCTTTTTTTGGTTTAAGATGACAAAAACCCAGTTCGAACTAGCATTGCCATTATCAGGGAGGTAGTTGGATCACGGGGTTGAAGAAAAGGTAGACAAACAAGTTGGATAGGTTAAGGCATGGAGGTGAATCAGAACCTGGGATTCAAATGCCAGCAGGTACCATGGTAGTACCAGTGTTCCTCTAACGAGAAAAGAGACCAGTATCACAGAAGCACATCCCTGAAAAGATGGCACACAGCCGCTGTGTAGCAGCTCCTGGAATCGGCAGACCCTTTTTCGCAAGCTCTATCTAGCAATATCACCTCAAGCATTGCCTGCAATTCTGTTGCAACAAAATGTTCTTTTAGTTTTCGGGGATATCATATGTGTGCATGGTGAGGATTTGGCGGACGTATCAAATTTATTTGCTACAATTTCCACCTGGCCACATTTGTTTAAATGTTACAACTTTGAAGTCAAAGTGTAATTGTGTTTTTGCCTTTTTCTTAGAAACGAATAATTCTGAATATATATATTTATACATCTCACACATAATGGTGATGATAGAAACCTTTAAAAGTTCCATGAGCAGATGGTAGTTTTAGAACAAAACAGATCCATTAGCTGTCAAATGCAGCTTCCCGAAGGATGAAAAATAGAGTCAGTTCTCAGGTACTGCTAAGAAAAGCTCTCACTTACTCTAATCCCTTAGGATACGGATTCTTTTGTAAAAATTTTGCTATGGGACGACTATGACAATTTGCTCTTAAGGAATGTCACAAAATGCAAAAAAAAAAAAAAAAAGGCTTTTGATCAAATGGTCTGAAACTTAATTCAATATGTGTTTTAAAAGATGATGCAGTTGATTCCAGACCAATTCCAGGTGCACATTTCCAGGGGTCTCCAGAAATGCATAGTTTTCCTGTCCCCATTTGTAGAAGTGTTTTCTCTCTTATAGTAAGCATAAGAAGGAGGGGAAAAAATAATCTCCTATTTTACAAAAGTAGAGTTTTCTAAAATTGGAGAAACCTTCAGAAGTGATTACAGATGAAGCAAATTACTTGTCTAGGGTCCGATAATGGTTTAGAGGTAGACCAGCTGGAAACCAAGCATTCTCTCTGTTGCCTTCCCACCACCTCCACCCAATGCTGAGCAAGCATTTTCAAAAGGATCATTTCTATAAATAGTCCCTCATATTAGATTTTCTGCAGATGTCTGTGTATGTGGATCTACTGAATGATTTGATAAAAGATTCTCAGACAACATTTTACATGACCACAAACAGCTGTCAAGGTTTCAAATATATTTATTTATGGGCATCTCGCTCTACTCAACAGAAACAAAATACAGGGCTACAGACAGCCAAGAGAGCTTTAATTTAATAGTTAAATCTAGGGGTCCCTGGGTGGCTCAGTTGGTTAAGCATCCGACTTCCGCTCAGGTCATGATCTCAGTTCATGAGTTTGAGCCCCTGTCATGCTCTGTGCTGACAGCTCAGAGCCTGGAGCCTGTTTCAGATTCTGTGTCTCCCTCTTTCTCTGCCCCTCCCCCACTCGCAATCTCTCTCTCTCTCTCTCTCTCTCAAAAATAAACATTAAAATTTTTTTAATTTAATAACTAAAGCTCAAATGTCTATTTGCCAAGCCATCCAATCTGTGTTTAAATGACTCAATCCATAATTTTACACGGGAACCAAATGAAACTTCTGTCTTTCAGCCTGAACATAAGTCAGTACTGAATCAGAACAGAAACCAGGCACGTAGACCATAAGAAGGAAAACATGCAATTGGCTAAAACACTTGTAAAGAGTCTGAAAATGTTTATTATTCATGAGGTAAGAGAGTAAATCCAATTAGCTTCATATAAAATTATTTACAATCTGGAAACTATTCATTGTGCTTTCTGCCCTCACATGGTCTTCAGATTGATTTGCCCTTGTAACTTCCCCCACAAAAACAAAGTAAAAGTCCTCATACTTGACCTAGCAGTACATTCCGATCCTGATACTGGAAATACAGTATTAGGTACTAATACAGTATTAGAAATACAGAAATAAGTACTCTGATGCTCACTGGTGACTTTTCTTCCAGTTATAGAAACTTTTTTTGTTCATTAATCTTCTAGTTTGTTTATGAACTCAAGTTCAGCTTTTACATTTTCACTATTTCAAGAGGTGTCTTTTGGTATGACCTAGACACTTGGTGTTAAAGTCAGTCCTTCAAACTGTGAAGTCAGGCAAGGCTTAAATAAAATGATCCACTATAAAATGAGCACATTGTGGCCCAGTTCCGGGTGGACCATCTGCCCGATCTGCCACTATTTTCAAGTGACTTCGTATGGGTCTTTACACTTCAGTGAAGTGTAGTCATATTACTACATAGGTCCATTTTTCTTTACCATAAGAGATTCCTTCTAGTTCAAAAATTCTGTAAGGAATAAAAGTCTTTGATTTCAACAAATTTACCATCAAGTTAGAGAGAAGACATATGGGACACAGGTTTTGCAGAAACCCTGCAAAGATGGAGGTCAGTGAGAGCCTTGTAATCACAAAAGGCTACTTGAAGGGAATGAAATGCCCTCACCGGATGGGAAGAAGAAAGGGCTTCCAAGTGAGGGATAATACACATTACGAGCCAAAGAGATGAGAACCAAGGGCGGATGATGGAAACTGTGTGTGTGAGTGGGAAATGATGGGTTGACCTTGAAGATGCCCTCCAATCACTGTAACTAGGCCAAGAGCCCTAATCTCTAGCATCACTGATAACTCAGTTAACCTATTGTATCTAAGAGTGTCCATGGAGTTAGGGTGATGTTGCCTGATCTGTGGGCTCCTAACTGCCTCCCCTGCTCACCTGTGCAGTAGAAATCCATAGCAGTGGAGAGAGCTTTGTTTACTCAAATTCTATCACCAATCTAGCTCTCCCTCTATACAGCTTATTTGTTTAGATGAACTCCTTCGAAAGGTTAAAAATTGAAACTACATGGAGCATTGGATGGGATTTTATGGACAAAATATATAAAACTCTGTATCTCTACCAACCCTTTTGGAAAATGTAAAATTCAGAATTTTTTTTAGCATCAAACTGCCACCAGAAAAATAAACCAGTACATTTAAATTTTTTTAAAGGATTTTTCCTCAAGGAAGAATGAACACGTATAAAGTGCACAAAAGATGAGCTGCCCAGAAAAACAATGAGAAATGTCTACTTATTGTCTGCCGCTTTTTGGACATTGAACTTGTCCCCTCCACAAAGGACTGAGTTGTCCTTTGGCAGACAAATCAGTACAAATTGTGTGTCAGCTGTGCAGGGCATTAACCCAAAGGGTGTGTTTTACTGACAGGGCAGAAAATAGAGTCTGCTACTGAGTTCAAAATGAGCTGCGTTAGACAAGTCAATCAAGAGGTCTCTTCTCTTGGTTTGCCTGCCGGATGACATCAGTAGCCCAAGTTGGGAAGTTTAGTTATCTTAGCTTTGGATTTTCAACAGTGACTTTTGTCATCTGAGAGTCACATCACAAATTAGGGTCCTCAATTACTGTCTAGCCTGGGTGTAAATCCAGTCCCACTATTGAAAAAGCTGTTCAGTGTTTTGTTTTCGTTTTTGTTTTCCAGTTGACAAAAGACATCCTTGCTTTTTAACCATGATCCTTCCCATAGCTCATATGTTGGAGGAAGAGATGGGGGAATTCAGTAGACCTGAATTGTTTCCAATTTGAGGCATATGATCTAAAAAAGGTTCATATAAGGGCACCGGGGTGGCTCAGTCAGTTAAGCATCTGATTCTTGGTTTCAGCTCAGGTCATGATCTTACAGTTTGTGAGATCGAGTCCCACATCGGGCTCTGTGCTGAAATGTGGAGCCTGCTTGGGATTCACTGTCACCCCCTCTCTCTGTCCCTAGCACACCCACCATCTCTCTCAAAAATAAATAAACATTAAAGAAGTAAAAATGTTCAGGGCACCTGGGTGGCTCAGTTGGTTAAATGTCTGACTTCAGCTCAGGTCATGATCTTGCCGTTCACGAGTTCAAGCCCCATGTCGGGCTCTGTGCTGATGGCTCAGAGCCCGGAGCCTGCTTCAGATCCTGTGTCTCCCTCTTTCTCTGCCCCTCCCCCGCTTGTACTCTCTCAAAAATAAGCAAAACATTTTTTAAAAATTAAAATAAAAAATAAATAGAAATGTTCATATACTTCTTAACAAAAAAGAAATTCAATCGACCCAAGAAGTCAGAAATAACTTTCTAAAAGGTGTATTGCTATATTTCTCTCCTTTTTAAAAAAACAGAGCAAACTTCTTAGTTTTGGTAGATTTTTATGTCTTGCTAAAGAACTCTTGCTGTTATCTGTCAGAAGAGGAGGGTAGGTATAGAGGACCCGATCTCAGACTTGGGGTCTGGAGACTTGGGCAGGAAGCCTAGCCCTTCTGATTTAGGGTCACCTGTAGGATGGAGGAAGCCATATTCCCCACTGGTGACACAGAGTCATACTCCAGGCTCTCCACTCCCACACACACCATACCCCAGGCACGAGGCAAGGTGGCATCTCACTGTCAAGTCTGGGAGGAACTGAACACAGCTCAGCACCTTCTTTCTTCCTCCCCCAAGCCTCCCAGTCATCATACACACAGTCAGTCCTCAAGGCGGGGGCCGTGGTTGTTCAGCAGCAACACTGTCCGAAGTTGAAAGCAGGTCTAATTTAGGGGCACGGTATTAAATCCACTTGGTTAGTAGACTGAAACCACATTCTCCAACATCATTTGATCTGTAACACAACTGCCTGATTCAACTGTTTCTGAATGTGGGAGAGGAATAGTCAGGGGAGTTTTTTCTTCTTTCATGGTACCTGGCACCTCACTGACCATTGGTAAAGTTTTGCTTAAAACTAATGAAGATAGAGAGTGGATCTGGTGGAAAAGAGCAAAGGCATCTGAGTCTTTATAAACAGGCAGTGTGAAACAGCTTCAAATACCCAGAGAGAGATCATTAGTATTAAAATAGAAAATGGCAGTATTTCTCCCCACGGGAAGTTCAGGATAAAATCGTCACCCTTAGGAGTGCCAGAACACAACGCTGTTCTCAGTCTGTTGGTCTCAGCCAAAGCTGGAGGGATCCTCACTGCAGGCCTCATGGTTCGTTTGTTTACTTAGAGCAAATGGAGAGATCTGCCAGCTCAGTGTTCGGGTTTTAAATCAAATAGTTTGGAGGGGAAAGGGGGAAAAAAGCTATGGCAAACCATAAGAGACTCTTAAAAACTGAGAATAAACTGAGGGTTGATGGGGGGTGGGAGGGAGGGGAAAGTGGGTGATGGGCTTTGAGGAGGGCACCTGTTGCGATGAGCACTGGGTGTTGTATGGAAACCAATTTGACAATAAATTTCATATTAAAAAAATAGTTTGGAAGATAGCAAGATAAAGGCCCTGATTCAATTTCAGTTTCTTTCTTTTTAAAAAATAAATAAATAAAATAAAGTTAAAAAACCCAGTGATTCAAAAGCAGGAATTAGATGAAGTTCATTTGGTTACCAGGCCTTGATCTCTATCCCAAGGAGGGAGGTGATGTTTAAAAAATAACACTCATTAACCCAAATCAAGAAGGGTCTTTCCCCGTCTTCAGGGCAAATTTTAGAAACCATTGATGACAAAAGGGATCTGGTCCTTAAACCCCTTTTTAGCTTCTGTGATGGAAACAGCACCCTGGCATGTGGTAGACTGACCACTGGGATGAGAGTCAAGAGGCTGGAGCTTTCCTAAAACGTCCCGTGTCCTTGATAAGTCGCTTTCCGTTCTCTGCATCATGGTTTCCCCATCTGTGAAATGAAGGGCTGGGCGGCTTCCTTCCATTGGTGGTGAGGCTGGGCCTCTGCCTCCGGCGGCCTCTAACTGGTGAGCGGAAGGGAGCTGCCACGGTGTCCGTGGACGGCTACCTGAGAGGAGGCAGGAGGAGCATCCGTCTCTCAGCACCTTGAACAGCACCTCTTCTTGCCCTGCTTCGTCTGGCTGCCCTATTTGGCAGCTACTCGCAAAGCTACTGCTGTGCTTCCATCTGTCGAATCTCAGCGGAACATCAGGGATGAGGGGTGTGAAATGTGGATGCTCCTTCCATATTTTCTTAGCTGCTGCTAATGGCTGTCTAGGGACAAAATGTTGGAAGACCTTTTTGGAAGTCCCTTCTGAAACACATAAAAATATCTAGAGTTCGCTGGATAATTGTTTCGTAGCACACAGGCTGGCCACCACCATTTTTGTAGCCAGTGACGCTGTCTGATTTATCCGAAAGAGTGAAAAGTCACTGCGGATGAGTTAATCTGTGGGACTAGAACAGCAGATGCCGGCTGCCTAGCAAATAGAAAGACTTTTCTGTATTTGGGGGCTTTTAAAGTACACACACACACACACACACACATCAACTCTGCTCTGTAAAAGTTATTCATGATATATGGAAACACAATTGTTTCGATATAAATTCAAAATGGCTGGCTTGTTTTGTTCCCAATTATAGTTATGAAAATGGATAAAAGAATGTCTGGTTCCCAGTAGTCAACATCGGTGATTTGTAACGTGGTTAACTTTTACTAATGACTAGAGAATATGCTGACGTTTTCCTTCTCAACCTAATGGGTACTTATTTAATTAAGTATTATCATCTTTAATTTAGGGGTTATCAGCCAAAAAGCTGCTGGTCCAGGAGTGTGATGAATGGTGTTCTGTATATTCCCTGGATTCCAAAGCCAATGACACTAAAAATACCCCAAGAATAAATCAAAGTGCAAAACTCATCCGGGACACCACCTGCTTACTTGCTGATTGCTTGAGGAATGTTTTAGAAGAAATCTTTGCACAAGTGAAAGGAAATCACAGAGGGATGTGGATAGAAGAGGGAGTTAAAAGAAGAAAAATGTGAACATTCGAGATCTTATGTTTGTCAACTCCTAAATCCCTTTCCATATTCGACCAAAGGTCCTACCAGATCATGAGAAGCAGGACTCCAGAAACTGAAAATCAAGTCACTGTAGGGAATGTGGCTCATCCGGGCCTCTGGGACACAGCTGTCCTCACTAGGCAGAAGGGTGGGCCATGATTAGCTCATTGTCTGTTAGCTTCTGCTCTAATTCACATGCTATTGATAAATAAGATAGGGGGCGCGAGAGGGAATTAGAGCCAGGCCCCAGGCAAGATTAGAAATGGCAGCCTGGCACAGACCCAGCCCCTAGAGAACATGGAGCACTGGCCTGGGCCCTCCCAGCTGGGCGGGGCCACACTCATGAATCTTCTTTTGGGACCACAGGTGCAGAGGCTTGTCTTCGTTTTCATGGCTAAACAAAAGCATTCAAGCTCTGGAGGAGTAACAATATGGTGACTTAAAGATGACTGGTACATTTGAGAGCAGCTCTGCAATCTGAGTTCTGACAGTTGTTTGGCATAATTAAAAGATCACTAAACAGCGCTAAGAAAAAACGGTTCAAAAATAGATGCGATTCTGGATGAGATTCTAATGGCATAATGGAATTTCTGTTTAAATTTATCTTTAAAGGAAGTTCCTGTCAAAAGGGGGGGGGGGCTGACACATGGGAACTGACGTCAAATTTTCTCAGATGAGTGTAGGAGTTAAGAAGGTGGAAATGCATGTAAAGCTATTTGAATGTCCTCATGATGGCAATAACCATATTCGAAACTCTAGTAAGTTCTTCTCAACCTACTTTAGGTCTAAAATCACAGAGTACGTTTTCTACAACACAGAGGGATCCTCTGGAAGGAGAAAGAAGAGTGGAGCGTGGAGACAGGGGCCGGGCAGGGGGTCGGGGAATGGGCGGTTGTACGTGGAGATCCAAGTAGAGCCATGGCAGCAGGAAGGGCCAAAGACACATATTTGCACAGCAGCGCCTAACCACAGCTCCTGGCTTATGGTGGCAGGCAGAACAGAGCAGCTGGGAGCCTCCATAGTCATCAAAACCATCACAACCACCCTTCCCTCCCCCACTCAACCCCCAGGCCCTGCAAACAGGAGCCAGCAGCCCCACTGGAGGGAAGAAACACCCGAGGGCTCTCCTCATGGACACCTGAACCCATGGCCAACATCCTGAGCAAAAGTCTCCCCTCTGAGCACAAAGCCCAGTGCCGTAGGTCACACAGCCCCCCCATAGTGAGTGGCTCCTGAGGCTTCAAAAAGAAGCCTTTTCCTTCCTGAAGGCAGGATCAATAATAGTGCCAGCGCCAGCACGTTGGATGATGGGCATTTGCAGATCAACTGTTCCTGGTCTAGACTCTCTGTGAACAACCCCAAAAGCCTGTGACATGTAATAATTTGTTCTTCTGCTGAGGCATGGACTAGAATGGCCCAAGAGCAGTTGTCTGGGGTGAGGGCCAGCCGCTTAGCTGGCGACCAGCTTGGCTCACTGCTTGGCATCTGCGTTTCAACTCAGGTTTCGCCATTTTTCTGCTCAGTAACTCTCGTGAGGCGCCATTGAAAGTGTTCTGCTGAGGAAAAGTTCTGTAAAGAAAGCCAACGAAGTATTCTGATTTTTGAAAGTGAAAAGTGCAAAAAGCTCCAAGTGAGCCGTGGGTTTTTGCCAGAAAATAGATGGCTTTGATACATTAGAAAATAATGGAAAGGATATACTATGGAAGGAATTCAAATTCGTATGTGCACATATGCCAAGGTCCCGGATGTTAAGTCTACTGTACTTTCCAATTTTGAGATGTGAAAGGCCCGTGCTCTGATCTACATCCTGAGACCAAGTAATAAAAGGAATCTGCCTTCAGCCACAACTAAGGTGTCACGCTCACTGGCCGTGATTTAAATGTTACCCAAATCCACAGATGGTCTCCTACTCTGTCCATGTGGGTCCCAATGGCATGCTCATTCTAGAATGACTTTTTGGTGTCCATATATTAGGGTTGCTTACAAGCCCATTGTTTTTCACATCTGGGCACCCGTGTCAGTTTGGATTATTTAGAATTGGCAACTCAGTAAAATCGTTGGTGCATATAAGCTGCCTGTGGACAGGTGTGAGACAAACGGAAGGCCTGCAGCTGGCCCCCTCAGGACTGTGGGACAAACGGAGAAAGAGGGTGGGTGGGGTGCTGAGCGTCTGCATGTGGGATGGCTGAATGCCTTGCACCCTTGAGTTCCTGCAAATACCTCCTGAACTCCAGCCTCTTGTATGTAGCCCTCTTGTATTATCAGGACAGTCCTCTGACACTCAGGCCTTAAGTCTAGTGGCAGCACCAAAGCCAAAGGAGCCCCAGAGACAGAATGTGGCTTTGAGATTCAGCAACTACTTGGAGGTCAAGTTTCTTTTTGTTTTCAATGTTTATTCATTTATTTTTGAGAAAGAATATGTGTGCATGAGTGGGGGTGGGGCAGAGAGAGAGGGAGAGAGAGAGAATCCCAAGCAGTCTCATGCTGTCAGTGCAGAGCCCTATGTGGGGCTTGATCTCATGAACTGTGAGATCATGACCTGAGTCAAAATTGAGTCGTACACTTAAGCGACTGAGCCACCCAGACGTCCGGGGAGGTCAAGTTTCCTTAATAAGCATCTCCAAAGTAAACTCTAAACTGGTTGGTTGTGTAGAATATTGGGTTATCGGCAGGGCCCCTGGGTGGCTTAGTCAGTTGAGCATCCGACTTTGGGTCAGGTTATGATCTCCCAGTTTGTGAGTTCGAGCCCCACATTGGGCTCTGTGCTGACAGCTCAGAGCCTGGAGTCTGCTTCAGATTCCATGTCTCCCCCTCTCTCTGCCCCTCCCCTGCTTGCGCTCTGTCTCTCTCTCAAAAATAAATAAACATTAAAATTTTTTTTAAAGACTATTGGGTTATTGGCTATTGTTTGCAATAATTAGGCCTTCATGTGAGAGCTTGGGCATCTTGTTTTAGAGGGGACTTCCTAGGACTCAGTGTAATCTTGCCTAGAACCTTGATAGGCCCCCAGGGACTCAGTGAGCATAAGAAGGCACTGCCATATAGAAGAAAGGTAAGTGATGCTTCTTTTAGGGTCACTCTAGGAAGTCAGCAGGAACTTGCCTTCCTGCTTTGTCATCACTGGTATTGAAGACCAGGTGAACATTCATGACATGTGCACTGGTGCAGGATGGGAGGGCTGTGAATGATGGGAGGTGCAAAGAAAGGAGTGAGTCAGACCACCAGGTGCTGTGGAGTTGCTGTCGCTGCTCAGGGGGCTGTACAGAATGCCTGCCTTCTTGTTGAAAGCAAAGGAGTTCTACCGCCTCCTGCACTCCGCCCCACACAGTCTTGGGGGAGACAGGTGGTGGTCTTATGGAAAGAAACTGGTTTTCTCACTGCTCTAAACTAAAGCTCCATTCTTGCCTTTGTAAAGGCCAGCCACCCACTCCTACCTTATTTTCTTCTTGCCCACACATCTCACAGATTTAGCCTGCCCGTCTCCGTCATTTTCGTTATCCAATCTTCTGCCCGAATTTCTCTCTCCCTGAACTCACTGAGGTGTGGGGTAGTTTCCCATCTTTTCCTCCTCCTACACTCTCTCTAAAACGAGCCTACAAAGTCCCCCATTCGGAAGTGCCAAGGAGAACATCTAGCTCTCACCAGAGATAAGTTCCATTCAAATTGTCTGAGTAGGATGTTGGACCCAGTGATTTAGACTTCAGTCCAGGATGGGTTCAGGCTGGTGCATTGTAAACTATGCTGTGATTCTGAGTCCCTCTGATCATTTCATCCTTCTCCCTAGTATTCCCTGTGGCCTTGGGACAAACCGTATGTCCGCTCTTTGTGCCCTGGGATTCTAGGTCCTTCCATGGTCCGTGCCCCCAGTGAACTTGCAGTTCCCAATTTTGCCCTGATGGATGAGTCCATGACTCTCATCTCTTGAAGTTATTTTTGTCACCAGGCCCATTTCTTCACTTCTAGTTCAGTATTGCTGATATTTACCAGCCAATTATTAAAACTGATTCTCTCTCTGAGTGAACGGTGGTTTATAAAACTATTATTCTAAATTAAGTCCTGGGCCAGCTTTCCCAGTGGCCCTGTGACCTCAGCAATGGGTGCTATGTCCCAGACATCGTGCCTGTATTCCCTCAGTGCTAACCACAGCCTGCTCTTAGCTGTCCCCTTTCTAAGCTGGCATCCTCATTCACCCTGACCTAACTTGAGATTTGGGGTTGAACGTATGCATTTAGTACTCAAGTCATTCACGCTTCCTATGTCCTGATATCATAACATTTATCCTGCTGTGTTTTAATTATTTGCCGATATGTGGTTCTCCCAGGCCAGACCACGGACTCCTCTCGGGTAAGGACTGCATCTCACTGACCCTTGGATCATGAGTGCCAAACGCAAGACAGGTGCTGAGAAAAAACATGTATGAATCACTCAGGTTAGCTGTTAAGTTTCTCTAGGGAAGAGGCCTTGCAGAATCCAAAAACCCTAGCTTTGCCATGGACAGTACTTTCTCTCAGAAGCAGCAGTAATAACAAATGACCAAATTAGCAGGAGGTAGGCTGTTCCCATTCATCCTGGAGAATTTTTTTTTTGCAGGTTTGTTTGTTTCTGTTTGCTTATTTGTCGCTTTTAAATAAAGCGGAACTTCTCTCTGAAAGTCATGCCATGTTGAGTCAGCTGACAACAGAAAAAAAAAAAAAAAACATGCCGTGTTTCACTTTTTTTTTCACCGTCAGTAAGAGTCAAGGTTCAGTGCACACAAGTCATACCATCCGTCACCTGAGGAGCTACAATGAGGAGAAGATTCCAGAAAAATTTGAGCAGCCTGGACCATAAAGTCCTGCTCTCCCAGTCACTCTGCCTTGCTGCCTGCCTGCCTTGTCCTGTCCCAGGAGACAGAGGAACAAGCATCTGAGAGCCAGCCCTGGGGGCCTACAGTCACCACAGCTTTGAGCTGGACTCCCGCTGTGCCCCTAACCTCATCTCCCTGAGCCTCAATTTACTCATCTATAAAATGAGAATGCTACCTGTCTTACAGCATCATCCCAGGGATTAGTGATCCTGTATCCATGCCATTATGACTGCGTTATGATCTGTGCATCTAGACACAGGCCACATTCTCAAGCTAGCACATAATGAAAATCAAGGAATCTCTAATGCATTATTCATCACACCTTGACATGACTTTTATATAACATTCAGCCAGACTATCTTCGATCTATTTCTTCTTCATTTGCTATTCTGAGCTCAGAACATAGGATAACTAGCTCATCAGTTCAACAAGCTGATTTTTTTTTTTTTTTTTTAATGAGCATCTGCTTGTGCCAAGGTCTCAGGTTCCTGAACATACCTGGTTTCCTGAAGTTGAGGTGTGACTGATGGAGGCTCGGGCGGTGCGATCGAATTTCTCCAACAGATAATTAAGGCTGCATGGCATATATGTAACATGTATCTATTTGGAGACACTGTGGGAAGGTGAATCAAGCAAGAGCTCAGATTTTCCAGGGAGAAACTGTAGAATTTTAATGAGCTTGGAGTCCATTTCTCTGCTGGAAATAGCAGATCTTTAAGCATTTCTTCAATAGCATTACAGTAATTATAACAATTCTGAAAGGAACAATTTACGGGATGTATTTTTGTAAGCTTGGAGGAACAAGAAAGGCCACATCCGGTTCTGCATTTGGTACATGCCTAGAGTCACTGTCAGATAGATGTTTAAAAATATGAATGACAAGACTATAGATTATTCAGTTCATGGTCTCCACCAACATCTTAAGACAGTACTGTCCAATTCAACTTCCCGTGATAATACAATTGTTCAGATTTGTGCTGTCTCTTAGGGTGGCCACTGGCCACATGTGGTCACTGAGCACTTGAAATGTGGTTAATGAGACTAAGGACTGAATTTTTAACTTTACTCAATGTTAACTGATGAAGTTTAGACAGCCGCATGTGGCTAGAGGCTACCGTATTGTACAACACAGCTCTAAGGTACCAGCTGAAACCCACTCCAGTCACTTTGCCACTTAGAACATCAAAGCGCATAGGAGGAAACCTAAAAGGTACAAAGGGAGCCACAAAGCCCATGTACTCAAGCTCATCTGAAGCCTCTTGATTTGGTTCTCTGATTTTTCATTCCACAACAGACTGGAGCGTTCAATTATATAGAGAGGCAGACACAATGGCAGCAACTGTAAATGAAAAAGGTTGAAAACAGACCAGGACTCAAAGAGACAAATAGTCTAGGATTACTGATCATAGGACAAGCAGTCTTTATACCTCAGAAGTACAATATTTGATGCATTGCTCCATTGAGAAAAATGTTAAGAATTCAGGGATGTAAGCCTCAGGAAGGATAGAAAAGGAGCAAACCTCATCCAGACCTTTGTCCGTAGAAGGTGGTAAAATATAGGCATTTTTGGCACACAAATGAGTGAATTTTGGTTATCTGAAAAGCCCAGTCACTCCGTGCATCTCATCCTTCCCACAAGGAAGAAATTGTAGTTCCATATGATGTCCTACTGCTCTTGAGATAAATCCCTAGACGATGACCATGACTTCCTGGGCTGCCTTATGTGGCTTTGTCTACTTCTCCTGCCTTACTTCATCCCAACCTCCTGACTCTTTGTTTTCTAGCCACGCTGGTTTTCCTTCTATTTCCTGAAGGTGCCATGAACCTTCCTCCATAGGGCTTTGCATATGCTGTTCCCTCTATCTAGAAGGATTCTTCCACCCAACTTCCTTCTTCTCCCTTTCAAGATCCCAGTTCTAATGCCACTCCCTGGAAAGCCTGCTTATACCTCCAACCCTCCTCAGCCAATGCAGACCTGGCTCTTTTGTTATTCATGCTTCCATGTGAACTCCTTTGCCCAGAACACCTACTTGAACATACATATTCACCAGTGAGATCATCTAATTTATTGATTTGCATACTCTAAGACAGAGATTGTGTTTGGCCCAATTCATCCATCTTTGTAGCCCCAGTAGCTGGCTTCTGTTCAATAAATGAAAGAATGAATGAATTCTGGTTTATTTGTAAGATCTTTAGAATGACAGGTGTCTTCTGATCCCTAACACATTCGCATCTTTTTGTAAAGTCTCTTTAGTCTCTGGGATGACTTGTATCTTTAACCACCATGCCAAAGTTCTTATTGTCCCATAACTTTTTGCCATGAAATCTCTAACCTAAAAATCCCCCTACTGCTCCCTTATTTGCTCCACTTACTACCTTCGCCCCACCCTCCAAACTTCTCATTTCCTTAAAATAGTCAGCTCTCATGCTGGCAAACTGAACTACGTCTGTGTTTCTTTTCTTAACAGTGCATTTTTTTAATTTTTCCCCACTGTTTCCTTCACTTGATTTCACTGATAGCCTCTGAACTTCTTGTTTGCCATCTGTCTGCCAGGAAAGCTGTGTTGGCTTTTGAGATTTTTAGTTTATCCTCCACCTGGACTTTTTCTGTTATCTCTTCTGTAGACTTCCTCTAAATTTCCAATCTGCTTATTTTTTTAAATATTTATTTATTTATTGAGAGAAGATGACTACATGGGGGAGGAGCAGAGGAAGAGAGAGAATCCCAAGCAGGCTCTGTGCTGTTGGCATGGACCCTAACACAGGACCTGATCCCACAAACTATGAAATCATGACCTGAGCTGAAATCAAGAGTCAGAGGTCTAACAGACTGAACCACCCAGGAATCCTGATCTGCTTAGTTTTCATGCTTGCCCTTAAAAATATTAAAAAGTGGGGAAAATGAGACCTACAATTATCCCCAACTCATCTTACTCCCTACCTTCAAAACAGACAACATTAGGAAAGAAAGGTCTCTGATAATCATTTCCAAAACCTTCAGGGGATTCCCATCTTCCCATTTTCTGCCTCATTACAGTTTTATCTAAACAAATCAAGGGTTAAAAAAAAAAAAACTTTCATTAGTCTATGCATCGCCCCCCTCCCTAAACTCAACCAACTACTTATACCTCAGGCCGCATTCTCTTTTTCAGAATGAGGTTGCTTCACTGGTTAAATGATTATCTCTTTCTCATAGACCTTATTTAGTACCAAAGTCTTGATATAAATCACAATTCTCTTTAGCGAGTATTTATTGAGTACCTTCTATGGGCCAGGCACTATGCTAGGGAAACAGCCATGCATAAGATGACGGGGGCGGGGGGGGGGGGAATCCCTATCTCCATTTATAGGGAGAAGTATAATAAACATGAACGTATATAAAATAATTTTGGATAGTGATAAGCTCAACAAATAATGTTATGTGATCACTGCTAGATACAACAACAAAAAGTCTGAATTTGTAGCTCCTCACCCACAGAGTGTTGTAACAATTAAGTGAGCTAGTATATGCATAATGTACAGAGGAGGATCCATTACTCAGTAGAAATTGTGGGTTTGTTTTTAAGCACAGACTCCTGTCATAGATGTGTTTAAAATTATTATTATTATTATTATTAATTTGATGAAAGATTATCCACTCATTCAAGAGATATTTATGGGGTGTCTCCTGTGAGCAAGGTACTAACATGCATGTGAGGTAGTGCAGAACAGAAGAACAGAAAACCTGCCACATTCTGACTTCAAAAGCAGGACTGAAATAATGAGCCAACTCCACTGTGGCCCCTGCCTGGGAAAGGCCAACTGGGCCAGAGGATGAGGTGACCCACTACCTTTCAGAGCACTCTTGGTGATTCACCTCTTGCCTAGTCAACTTCACATGGCTCTAGAGGGCAGAGCCCTGGTTATACTTTTGCCATAATATTTACAGGTGTCGTAGAAGGATAGGGAGGCAGGGGCACCTGGGTGGCTCAGTCAGGTAAGCGTCAGATTTTGGCTCACGTCATGATCTTGTGATCTGTGGGTTCGAGCCCCTCGTTGGGCTCTCTGCTGTCAGTGCAGAGCCTGCTTCAGATCCTCTGTCTCCCTCTCTCTGCCCTTTCCCCGCTCATGCTCTCTCTTTGTCTCAAAAATAAGTAAACATTTTGGGACACCTGAGTGGATCAGTCAGTTAAGCATATGACTCTTGATTTCAGGTCAGGTCATGATCTCCCAGTTTCATGGGTTCAAGCCCCACGTTGGGCTATGCGCTGGCAGTAAGGAGCCTGCTTGAGATTCTCTCCCTCCCACTCTCTGCCCCTCCTCCACTCACACTGTCTCTCAAAATAAATAAATAAATAAATATATTAATTAATTAATAAACAAACATTAAAAAAATGGGGGGAAGGCCAGTAACCCAGATACATACAGAGATTCAGAGTTGAAAGGAACTTCGTATGTTATATGTGTATTTCACAGATGAGGAAATCTATATATATTATATATGTGTGTGTGTGTGTGTGTGTGTTTAAGTCACACACACACACACACACACACATACTTAAATATCCAGATCTTTTGATCCCAAACAAACCTTTCCTCTATCCCTATTGTTACTCGAATGACCTACAATTAGAGACCTACAACTTTTCAGTGCAATTCAACCAACCTTTTCTTGTCTTTGGTTATGGGCAGAGTAGCATGCAAAGTACTATATGAGGCATAAAACTGAAGAAGATCTTGTTCCAGGTTTCAGGGAGCTTGCTGTATAAAACAGGAGGCATAATTCAAAGTGAGCATGGTTAGTGCTACAGTAAAGGCACAAAGTATCATGGAAACCCACCAGAAGGAATTAACTCCAGCTTGACTGGTTCTGCTGGGGACTAGCCGGCAGGCAGAGATGGGGAGGAAAGGGCACCAAGAATGAGGGAATTGGGAGCTAACTCACAGAGAGAGGGCTTGGGGCATAGGGCTTTTGCAGGAAAGGGCTATGATTTTAGGGGTGCTGGAATGTAGGGCTCACAGGGCTGGAGAGGGTTGCTGGTGGGAAGGAAGAGAGAAACACCTTCAGGAGGGGCCCCTCATGGCAGCCGTAGGGGTTTGGACTTAATTCCAGCCCCCACCCCCACCCCCAGTTTTGAGCAGGGGAGTAACTTCATGAGAGCTGTGCTTTATAACTAAACTCACAGGAGGAAAAAAAAGAGGCAAGCTGGCGGTTGGCTGAAAGATGGCAACTCACTTCTGTTATTCACAGGTTACCTGTGATAATAATAGTTCACTCGGATTGAATGTGCTAAGAGCTTTGCATACATTAACTTACTTAATTGTCATAACATTCCTGAGGGCTAGGAGCTTTTATTATTTTGATTTTACAGATCAGGAAACTGAAGCTTAGGGAAGTTAAGGTGCTAGAAAAGAGGCAGACCGGGGAACCAACCTAGTGGGTTCTATTTCTAACTCTACCCTCTTAACTGTGGTGCCATATTGCCCTGCTTTGCTAAGTCTAGTTGGCAATGATTTCGCTTAGGAGAGTACCCAGGGGAGAGGTGAAACTAATTTTTAGACACCCTTCTATGGCTGGCATCAAAAAGGATGACAAGAAGACAAAAGCTGAGCTTCACAATGGTTCTCTGCAGCCCTGTCTTGTGGGTGACATCTAACCCCGAAGGGGCTCCTTCTGCCAGTTTTCTGGCCCAATTCCTCACCTTCAGTTTGTGTGTGCTGAAACGTAAACATGACTTCAGTATTAATTTAAGAAATTTAAGAATCAGCAAGGTAAGGCTATTAGAAAATAATTCATCGTATACTTTTTTAAAGCCTACATGCCCTGGGTGGCTCAGTTGGTTAAGCATCTGACTCTTGATTTTGACTCAGGTCATGATCTGGCCGTCATGAGCTGGAGCTCTGCAGTGGCCTCCAGGGCTGAGTGTGGAGTCCCAGCTGGGATTCTCCCTCTCCTTCTCTCTCTCTCCCTCCCCTATCATGCTCTCTCTCTCTCTTTCTCTCTCTCTGTCTCTCAAAATAAATAAACAAACATTAGAAAAAATACTTTTCAAAGCCTAAATTAAGCCAGTGGGGTAGCTGTTTTATTTTCATCATCTGCCATTATAAATTAGCTTTGGCATTAACTGACATTACTGCTTTTGATAAACATAAAAGATCAAAGGCTGATTTTTACAGTTTGTGTGCAAAAGTCCACAATGGTGGTTTTACATCTTAAATCCTGAAATGGCTCAGACCCAGCTTTAATCCAACCGTGCTAACGCATGTAATCACTCATATCCTAGAGGCAATATCTAGGAAGCTGCAGTATCTAGGATAAAACATCCTACGGCACTAAGACCCCTACCAGTGTTTCTGCTCAAACACAATGCCAGAACATTAAAACCGTTATTATAGATGATGGCTTAAACATCATCTATTATTTTAAACAGATGTTTTACAACAGGGAAGGGTCCATCATGTAAAAGCGAGTACATTCTCTGGAATTTTATCACTGCAAAGCCTGCAGTAGCACAGAGGGTTAATTTGGATCAACACGTTGGGCTATACATCTTTAAGCTTGGATAACTTACAAGGTGTCCGTTCTCCCGTTTAAGTTCTCAGTTATTATCCTCCTGGATGGGTGTGCTAGGGAGGTAGGGAGACCACAACTGATTGCAAGAAGCCCTACACACTGGCCCCCACAGCACCTGGTTTCTTTGCACTTCTCTTCTATAATCTCTTTTCAGAAGACCCTTTATTAAGACTTCAGAACAGGGATACAAAGTGAGAGGCTCATCATCCCCATCATCCCCGGTGACACCAAGCACCCTCTTTGGTGTCCTTAGCCAGCAGGGAAGGACAGCAGGGACCATCCCCTCACTGGAATCTCCATGGAGTCTGTGAGAGGAGATTTCTGCCACTAAATACTCTTTCCCAAGTCAAAGTTTTCCATCCTAAGTAGTAAGTGCCTTCTTCATAAATATAGGTCAGCCTACATTTTGATGGAAGAGAAAACCCCCATGTCCTTCATATTAAAAAAAAAATTAGCTCACACATGTTTTTTGCAAGTTCCCATAAACACGCTCCCCACTAAACACTTTGGGAGTAGATTGTCTCCACCCCTGCATCTGGATTCAGCTGAGCTTGGAGTCCTTGGCCCAACTTAGCCGGTTGAAATACATGAACCAGAGCTGTAGACCGAGACCCTTGGAGCTGCTCCCCACCATCCTCCAAGGGCCGAGCTCCTTCATTCTTCCCCAGGCTGCTTTTCTCACATGCCTCTGTGCTCAGGGATCTTTAGATACTTCCGTCGTGTGCACTGAGGTCATTCTGTACCATGGTTCCACAGAGTACAGAGAATACCCATGTGCAGGGCAGAACTTTGCTCCATGGGACAAAGAAGCCATGTGAGGCTTCAAAGGCTCCCTGTCTCAGGAATGTCCTTATAAACTCTCTGAATGAAAAGTCCAGACTTTACTCATTACTAACCTTTCATCTGGAAGGTCCTGGGCTGCAGGTGGTCAGATGAGGCTAGTTTTACAGTGTTTGGAGAGACTGAGGGGGCAGAGGGGGCAGGGAAAAAGGTGGACCCACAAGTCAATTGCCAAATCTCTCTCTGTTCCCCATCTCTCTCTCTCTCTCTCTTGCTTCTGAATAGGTGGAAAGTATTCTGGAATACCAACCCTTCACTGCCTCCTCCTCTTCCTAACCCACCTCTCCCTCTCCTCTCTCCCTCCCCACTTCCTTTGTTGTGCTCCCTCATCTGTGTCCTACCTCCCCTCACTTTCCTCTCTTCTGCATCAACATTGCCCAACTCTAGGTTTCTCCCTGTGCCCTTCCCCCTGTCCCTCTTTCCTTTGCTCCCCCCTCTTCTTCTACCCACACTCACCAGAGCAACATTTACACCTTTCCCTCCCTCTTTATGCCTCCCTCCCTTCTCTCTGGAGCTCTGTCCATTCTCTGAGTTGGACATCTCATAGATGTCCTGGATGCTTGACCTTCCCTTATCAAGAGGATCTTCCTTCTGGTCTCCTCGAGTCCAGGGCTGTGTCTGCCACTGCCACTTCAGCCTGCATGTTCCCATCTCTTGTTTTCTTCTCAAACTCAATGTAAAGCAAGCTTCCCTTCCCCTGCTCCCAGAGACTCTTTCTCCCAACTTCCTTTCATGGCTAATGGTGCCACTGATTTCCCAACCTTCCAAGTTCAAAATTTGAAGTTACTTTGATTGACACTTCAGCCAGTCATCTAGTTTTACTGATTTTTCCTTAAATATCCCCCTGCTAGGTATTCCTCCCACTCTGTTCTTGCTGCTGCCGCCTTAGCTCTGGCTCTCATGACTTCAAACCTTGACTATAAGTACTTTGCTGTTCCCATTCCTCTCCCCAAAATCCAAAGGGTGGGTGGATGGCAGAAGGGCACTATTGCTCTAGCAACCTGAGCTGAGGGTAGGGAGGGTGGGAGCATGGTCAGGACTGATGTACCGACCAGCTCTGGCTCTCCCCTCACAGTGCTGCCCCTCTGCTGACCCATCAGCAGAAAGGTGAGGCCTCAGGCTCAGGGCTCTGGGGAATAAGCATAATTTGATCTTTAGTTATTCTGCAAATACATACCAAGTCCCTGCAATACCAAACCCTGTCCCAGGTACTGAGACACAACCATGAACAAAACAGAGTCCCTGACCCTGGAGATCACCTAGTCACAGGAGAGAGAGATAAATAAACATGTAATGTGACAAGAAGTGGTAAATCACGGGACTTATGTATCAAGAATAGAGCCGAGGGGCACCTGGGTGGCTCAGTCTATTGAGCGTCCAACTTTGGCTCAGGTCACGTTCTCATGGTTTGTGGATTTGAGCCCCATGTTGGGCTCACTGCGGTCAGCACAGAGCCTGCTTGTGGTTCTCTCTCTCCCTTTCTCTCTGCCCCTGCCCCATTCATGCTCTCTCTCTCTCTCTCTCTCAAAAACAAATAAAAGCATTTATTTTTTTAAAAAAAGAATAGAGCTGAATAAAGGGAATAAAATGTGAACGGAGCAAATGGTCAACAAACGAGTGAAAAAATGCTCAGTGTCATGAGGGAAATGCAAATCGAAACCACAACGACACAGTGTTTCACACCCACCAGAATGGCTGTAATAAAATAAAAACGGGAAGTAACCAACGTTGGCGAGGGCGTGAGGGCCTCAAAGCACTCGCACATGCTGGCGGACCGTGAAGTGACACAGACCCTGTGGAACGCAGTGTGGCAGCGCCTCACAAAGTTTAATGTGGAGTTAAATGACCCCGCAATCCCACTCCTGTGCTTTCATCCAAAAGAACTGAAAACATGAGCTCCAACAAAAACTTGCCCATGAATGTCACCGCAGCACTGTTCGCAGCAGCTGAAAGGCGAGAACGACTCAAACGTCCATCGAGTGATGACTGGATGAGCAAAACGTGATGGACGCACACCACGGAATATCATTCAGTCATGCCAAGGAATGAAGTATTGATTCATGCTACGTCGCGGATGAACTTTAAAACTTGGTGCCAAGACGAAGAAACCGGGTACCAAAGGCCACATATTGTATGATCCCATCTCTCTGAAATGTCCAGAATGGGCCAATCCATAGAGACAGAAAGCAGATCAGTGGTTGGTTGTCAGGGGCTGGAAGAGTGGGGACTGAGTGTAGGATTTAGAGGGTGTAAGATATCCCTTTGTGATGATGGAAAACTTGTCTGGAATTAGATGGTTGCGCCATGTTGTGAACCTACTAAACACCACTCAATTGCACACTGTAAAAATGGTTCAAAAAGACTATTTTTGTGTTATGTGCGTTTTACCACAGCAAGAACAGCAACTGGGGGTGGCCACAGGGTGCTCCTTGAACAGCAGAGTCCAGGAAACCTCTCAGCTGAGGTGAGAAGCCTCTGTCACAGACCTGGGGCAGGAAGGTTCATGCCCTGCAATTACCAGGAAAGGCAGGGACTAGAAAAGCATGCCGGCAGCTCCGTACGATATTCCTGGTGATCTGACCCCCTTTCTTCATTTCACTCCACAGTCGGGCACAATGCTCCTGTGCCCACACCTCTGCCTCTCTCCTCCCAGCACTTCCCTGCCGCCTCCCATCACCGCACCCCTGCACTGTCCCCCAGACACACCTACGCTTCCCCCCACCCTGCCTCGCCCTCAGAATTGCTCCTTCTGGCCACTTGGCCACTTTTAGGGCCCAGCCCACGAAGCCCTCTTCTTGGGACACATTTTCTGACGCCTGCCAGAGCATGAGCACCTGCTAGACTGAGGCTCTGAGCGTTGAGTCTGCCGCTTATCAGCCATGTGAGGCTGGGCACCTGACCCCTCCCTGGGCTTCAGTTTCCTGCCGCATCAAAGGTGGGCTATTAAGAGAATAAAACAAGATGACCAAAGTGCTGAGCTTAGTACTTGGTATGTAATGAACTCTCAGGAATGGTGGTCAGGTCACTGCTTCAGCATTTCCTATAATCCCAAGTTTGAAATTTCCCACTTCATTTTGTACTGATAATATTTAGTAATTATTTATTGAATGTATGGAAGAGTCAGAATACATGATAAACATAGTGATGGTATTTATAGACTTTGAGATAATCTTCCTCCAACTCTGGTAACTATTTCAATACAGAGCATATAGATCACACTTGAATAAATGTTTAATTGACCAATGATTGATTGATTGATTGATTTGGCTCTATCACCAAATAAGAATGGAATTTTCTTCAAATTAAAATATAAAGGGAAACAAGATGTCTGAGCAGGGGAAGGGAAGAGAGAGAGGGAGGGAAAATCAGCAAGTAAACAGAACCTGACCCAGCCAGGGTGAGATATATTGAAATATTCCATAGGCATAAATGTTTGCAAAAAAAAAAAAAAATGCATAGTTGAAGAAGGACTTGGAGGGGTGGTGGAAAATTTTTCAGAAAAATGGCTAACTCTACAAATGAATTATTTTATTGTTTTATTAATTTTTTTTAATCTTTGGTTTTGAGAGAGAGAGAGTGAGCACTAGCAAGGGAAGGGCGGTGGGGGGCGCGGGGGACAGAGGGTCTGAAGAGGGCTTTGTGCTGACAGCAGAGAGCCCGATGTGGGGCTCAAAATCATGAACTGTGAGATCATGACCTGAGTAGAAGTTGGACGCTTAACCAACAGAGCCACCGGGCGCCCCTGAATTGTTACTTTGTTTCAAGATGCCATAGTTACAGGTGTTCAAAGTAAATGTTAATGCATTTGACAAATAGACATAAGACAAATCTTTAATGTACTATCACTGGAGAAAGGCATGAGTTTAAAATATTTAAAAATAAGATAGTAGAGATACATTTCACAGATTTCTAGAAGTGGGAGATGATAGATAGGTAGATAGACAAACAGATAAACAGACAGATAGATAGATAGATTATGGTGGCACCCAACTAGTGGAGGAGAAATCAGCAAGGGAAGGAGAATCTGTTTAGTTTTATTCCATAAAAAGATGCGATCACAAGATAGGGCTGGGACTCACTCCCCTGTGCCCTGGTCACGTGACCAATCTCCAAAAGCTGCACAGAGTAAGACCAACCCAACTATTGTTTCCTATTTTCACGACCTGCACACACCCAAATGCGGGTTGTTGACCCACCGAGGCACATCTCTCCCTCAAACCCCCAGCCCTCTCTCCGGGAACAGAATCGCCCCTGCACTTTCCTCTCCAGGAGATTCTTACTCGATTCCCCTTTCAGAGAAACAGACACAAGCCCCGTTCAAGAGTCAAAAGCTAGAAATCAGCTGGCTTCTTCCAACGCTTACTGACACAATTTTCTTAATCATATTTCCCTTTCAATAAAACAGTGAAAAAGAAAAGAAACCGTTTACCTGACCAGATCCCTGAAGTCTTCATGAGGGTCTACAACTGAATATGGAGAAAACCACTCAGAATCGTCTTCTGAGACTTCCTGAAATCCCCAATCTGCCTCCGATGGCAGCTCTGAGTTTGAGCCGTGAATAGAGGCTGTGTGTTATTTTAACCACAAGGTTTCTAGTCAGAAGGGAGGAGAGATGGAAATGAGGTACGTTGGCAAGCAGAAGCACCATCCACCTCGAGTGAAATGAGCTCGCCGATCTGATGTAAGAGCTCGGGGACATTTGAAGAACCCTCAAACCAACTTTTCCTAAACTAGAGGTTAAATAGCTGCGGAAAATTCCAAAGGAGTAAGATAAGACACTTATGGTCTTTTCTAAAAAAAGACACGTTGGTATGCCCTGTCTGATACTGTCTGAAGGGAAGCCCAGCATGGAGCTGGCCTCAGGAGCCCTGGGCCACCGAGAGGAGACCGTGACACCTGGAGACAGCTTTGCTCCGCACGAATAAAGGAGTCTTCCGGGGGTTAAAAGTACAGAATGACACAGGAGGAGGACCAAATCACACCTTTTGTGTAAAAACAAAACCGGTATCATGAACAAGCCATACGAAGTTATGGGGTAAGGGAATAGCTATTCTGGAATAGGTTATTCTGGAAGATTAACATGTGTGAGTGTGTGAGTGTGTGTGTGTGTGTGTGCGTGTGTGTTCTCACTTCCCAAACAACTGAAAAAGCAAAGATCCAGCCTCAGCTGAGACCAGTTGGAGATCTTCCTCCTCAGTATCTTGGCAAATAGAAATGCCACTTTGGACTCGGAGGAGGAGAATGATTTATCGTTCGCAGATCAACAGCAGAAACTAAAGCCGCTGAAATGGCCAACAGTCCTTTACAGCCAGCCCTTCCCAGATGCCAGAGGGGTTTAACTCCACTTTTGGAAAAACTCAGCAGTGCTCCCATTAAGCAGGGTCATAATTCAGTTTTATATAGACTCTTTCATCTCAAAGGAGCTCGAGGTGGGTTTACACCAAAATATAAATTATCCTGTGCACAGTCACCTCGGGGACGAACCACAGCTCCTGCCCAGCAGCAGCTGGCCCGGACGTAGGCAGTCAGTTTGGAGCGGCAGTGAGACAGCAGGCCAAGAGGTGCTTGGCGAGGAGGAATGTGCGGGACCCGTGCTCCTGACGTGGCCCTTTCCTCCCTGGGGCCAGGACCTCTCTGATCTGCACGTGGCTTTCCTTCCCGAGTCCCCCAGCACCCTTCCCCAGTACCTGCATATACAACCTCAAAACGGACCTCAACATCACCAACCAGGGTGGCCCCTGGATAGCTCAATTGGTTAAGTTTCCAACTTCGGCCCAGGTCTTGATCTCACAGCTGGAGAGTTCAAGCCCCACATCGGGCTCTGTGCTGACAGCTCAGAGCCTGGAGCCTGCTTCGGATTCTGTGTCTCCCTCTCTCTCTCTGCCCCTTCCCCACTCAGTCTCTCTCTCTCTCTCTCTCTCTCTCTCTCTCTCAAAAATAAACGTTAAAAAATCACAAACCAGGAGTCAGTGATGACTTCATTTTCAGATCTCATCTTATAGAAATGGCCTTGGCAAAGCATGACCCTTGGGCCAAATCCAGACGCTTTGTAAATAAAGTTTTATTGGTATACAGCCACACTCACTCATCTATGGACTGTCTATAGCTGCTTTGGTACTACCACAGCGGGGTGGAGTGGATGTGGCAGAGATTGGAGTTAGGGTGTTTTGTCTTAGAGGTAGAAAAAACGAACAAGGAGTCTCTTTCAATATGGAAGATGCACCTACTCATACCACCAAACCGGTATTCAGGCTCTGAGTCTCCATTTCAATTATTCCTTCATCAGAGAAACTCTCGCTCAGGCATTACCTAGCACACTGCCTCAGCTTACCTAGTTTCATCCCCAAGAAACTACAGTGGCTGCATCCAACTGTTCTCTCAAACAGCAGCCTTGGAAGCACCCTCAGGCCCTCTCCATATCATCCCCAAGTGCACCTTGTCTTTGAAACCCTCTCTGGGTCTCTCCAAAAGAGTTAGCTGCTCCCTCCTGCAGGGTTTCATCATGTTTTGTTTGTTTTTCTCTTGCATTTCTTGTAGTTCTACCCCAATTATCTCTCTGTTTGCCTTTCTTAGTACACTATGCATTTTCTGAGAGTAAGAATGATATCTTATTCGACTTCTAAAAAAATTTTTTTAATGTTTTATTTATTTTGGGGGGATGGGGGAGAGAGAGATAAATAGATAAAGAGAGAGAGAGAGAGCGTGCGCACCTGAGTGGGGGAGGGGTAGAGAGAGAAGGAGACACAGAATCTGAAGCAGGCTCCAGGCTCTGAGCTGTCAGCACAGAGCCCAACGCGGGGCTTGAACTCATGAACTGCAAGATCATGACCTCTTATTCAACTTTTTATCCCCAGAACCTAATACTGTAAAGACATGTAAGTGGACGCTCCATTAGGGGTTTTCTACAAACATAACTCAGTCAGTCTTACTCCACAGGAACCCAGTCTTAAAGGAAATGAACAAAAGGATTGTCTGACACTCCCTTAACATGAGGTGTTCTTGAAATAGCCTTCCCGGGGATGACGCTGGGTCTGTCCTTCTAACACTGCCCCTGAGTTGGGCTGACTTTTACACATCCTTTGTTAGCTGGTCCTTTTTTTAAAATGTTTTAAGTTTATTTATTTTGAGAGAGAGAGAGAGAGCAGGGGAGGGGCAGAGAGAGAGGGAAAGAGAGAATCTCAGGCAGGCTCCACGCTGTCAGCAGAGAGCCTGATGCGGGGCTCGAGCTCACAAACCATAAGATCATGACCCAAGCCGACATCAAGAGTCAGATGCTTAACTGACTGAGCCACCCAGGCACCCCGTTAGCTGGTCCTTTAATTTGGAATTTGTGGGGGAAGAGTCTCCTTGCAGAAAGATCAACAGCAGTTAGAAAAAGACAATATTTGTAACAACTAGAGCAGTCAGAAGACCTGGAAAGATCTGGCACCAGGTGGAAAAGAATCTGTGTATTCTCTAAGCTCACTTCTCATGCTAAGTTCTGGTAAAGCCTAGTTTCCCTGGTGTGAGCCCATCAGAACAGAGCTATCGCATGGCCAAAGGATGCAGATGTCCCCTCTGTGGGTCTGGGGCACAAAAGGAGCCAGATTTCTTGCATTGTGGGATCAGTAGCGTTGCACCTTCTCAGTAGATGTGCCGCTATGCCTCCTCTTATTTGCATCCTTTCTCATGGTCACAAAGGTGGCAAGACCTTGATAATATTCTGTGGTAAACAAAAGAGGGTTATGTGGATGTGCTGGACATTTATCATATGCGTGGCCACTCCACGGCTTGTGAACAGTCTTCCTTTGGTGAACGTGGACTTCTCACATTGAGTCCTTGTCTAAGTCTGCTCAGGCTTCCATAACAAAATAACATGGCCTGGGTAGCTGAAACAACAGACATGTATTTTTTCATGGTTCTGGAAGCTAAAATTCTGAGATCAGAGTGCCAGCAGCCTCAGGTTCAATGAGAACTCAGTGCCCGGTTTGCAAACTGTCATCCACCTTCTCCAAAGGCCTTTGCACGTATGGGAACATCTCTCTCTTTCTCTCTCTTTTCCTCTTCTTATAAGGCCACAAATCCTATCAGATTAGGACCTACTCTTATAACCTCATTTTACCTTACTTATCTCCTAAAAGCCCTGCTTTCAAAAACAGTCATATTGGGGGTTAGGGCTTCAACATATGAATTTTTTGTAGGGTGAGGTGAACACAACTCACTCCGTGGTTGTCACCCTTTCTCAGAGCAGAAACCAGGCTTTCTCTTCCAGCCTCCTTTGCAGCTGGGGCGCAGGCGTATGTCACAGGCTGGGTGTTCAGCTGCCTTCAACTTCGTAAAGACCGGGAAGAGGCAGGAAAGGGGTTGAATCCATTCTACAGGAGGTCAGTGCCATTTGGCAGGGAGTCATCAGCTCTCAGAGGCAGCCCCAAGGAAGGCCAGTCATCGTGTTTATTGGGTGTCTGTTGGGTGAGCTCAGGGGCCTGGCCCTGCCTCTGTAGCAAAAGCCCACAGCCCCCTAACAAAACTTGTATTATGCTCCCTCCTGGTCGTGCAGCTTCTCTGCCTGACCTGGGTCTCCTGGAGGTTCTGTGACCTACTGATGGTCTTCAATAAATAATTTTTTGGCTCCCAGTAGCTAGAGGTACCATTTATAACTAACAATTCTCTTGTGTGTGGCTGATATGGTGACTTAAAACCAAACCATTTAGTACCTTTTGCTTTGTTGGCCAGCACTTGCAGAGGGTTTTCCTTTCTCGCCTCAGCACCATTTTGAATGAGTATTTGACAATGTGATTCTGTACTTGTTCTTAGCTCGTTTGCCCATGGGCTCATTCCTCATCCTTTCCCTATTTCACTCGGTATCAAGGGGGAGGTGGGAATGCTCACCCCTGCAAGTTGTATGTCACAGACTCTCAAGACACCTGGTTTCCAGCTGGGTTCAACCAAGGACAGGCACTGGTTGGAAGGCTGGAGGGAGGAGAAGCCAGGGTATTTCTCCTTCTCTCTCTCTCTCTCTGCCTCTGATCGTTTTGCCAGCAGGGCCACATCTCCTCCCCCATGACTTTGGCTCTGTGGGGCCAAGCTCCCTGGGCCCAACTTCTACCAGATGATTCTGTCTCTGTCCTTCAGCCTGGGGGTAGTATGGCTTCCATTTTGGCTGATCTCTCAATTGCCTCCCCACCCCCATTTGGTTTCTTGGCTTTTCCATTATCTGTGGTCACTACCCTGCTGTAAATGCTTATAATTGGTCTCATTTTCCTGGTTGGACCCTTAGTGATACAGCTATCCATGCCATTTCTGCTTTAGGTCAAAGAACCAGCACCTGCCAGGAGCCTGAGTGGGACTCTGCACAGCACGTTCATGCTGTTGGGTGGACTTCCTTTTTATTCTTTGGATAGGGTCACGTCTCCAAAGTTGGTGACCATGAAGCAAGTGCTATCAGGCTATCTAATAACTCTTCTGTCCTTTTCAGAGAACAAGAAACAGCATTCTAAGGCTTGTTGATAGAAAAAAAATCATGATTAGAAACAGCAGCTAATTCCTTGCCTCCCTGACCAGAAGATCCCATGAGGATTAAGCAAGATAAAGCAGAATAGGTCAGCGAAGGCTGATAAATACCAGTGTGTGGAGAATTTAGAAAACTCTGCCTGGCTTTTAGAAAAAATAGATTATAAACACTTTTTCCTCTAATTCATTAGGAGAAAAAAAAGGTTACATACACAATGTATTCATTATGGCATTATTTATTAAAACAAACCTAAATGTCCAACCATAATAAAATTGGGATTTTCATCATGAGATGCTTTGCCCCATGGGATGGTTTACAACCAGTAGCAAAAATAATTATGAAAGTGATGTAGCAACTTGGGAACTATTCATAGCAGTGTTCAGTAAGTAGAACTTACGAGTCACAAAATGTACCCTCTCTGTGATCACAGACATCTGAAAATCATTAATGCATATAAATAAATTAGAATCGGTGTGGGGAAGACTGAGTTGCCAGGTTAGGGTGACACCTGATGGGTGGATTATTTGTTCCACAATTGCCTTTTTGTTTTTTTAAATAAGGATGTTCGTACAACAATAAATATTCTTCCCTTTCCTCTCTTTTTTGTTCCTTTCCTATCTATGGTGGGTCGTGTCACCCTAAAGAGGACAGGCAGGGCAGAAAGGCAGCCAGCTACCAGGACTTGGGGCATATTGAAGGGGACACAAAGGTAAGAAAGAGAATAAAAGAAGATAATAAGGACTTTTAGTGACTCTTAGGTCTTATGTAGAAACAAGAACGCATCAATTTTTAAACTGGGGCTGGATCATATGTTGTAGCTTTCATATTCAATGCTTTACACACACTTCCTCATCTGTTTCCCCGGAAGAGAGGGCAGACCTCCTTCCCTGCCTTAGTTAACAGGAGAAACTGGAGCTAAGAGATGTGGAGTGGCCTACTCTGATGAGCACAGCTGGAAATGTCTTCTTTGACTCCAACTTCAGGGCATCGGCCTCCACACATGGTTTCTTCCAAACAACTAAGACGGAGGTTGAGCAATCCAGTGTCCCTGACAACCAGAGGTGCTTCTCTTGTTGAGCCTCGAGACCTCCTCCTGAATCTCCCTGAGCTGCTCAGATGAGACATAGTTGTGTGCCTATTCCTCACTGGAGATCAAAGTTGTCTCCACAGTGGGATCTTCTTATCTCCCATTGGGCAGGTTTCCTGCTGTCCGTAGCCTGCTCACCCTCTGTGGATTCCCAGGCTCGAGAAGACCTACTCACAGAGAGTATCCGGTTGCTTTTAGGAAGGACTGCACATAAAAAGAGTTGCTGGCAAGAGGTGAGGACCTACTCACAGGGCGATTGTAGGAAGAACTTTTTTTTAATGTGTGTATCGGGTTTAGAACAGTGCCAGGCACATAAAAAGTTGGCTAACTAGCTGGTAGGAAGAGAGCCACTGCTAGTAAAAATGGGAATAGCAGCAATTAACCAGGGATTAGGAATAAAAATAGCCCTATGAAAAAGTTTTCTTCAGAAATTAGGAGCAAGGAGAAAGGTTTTTTTTTTTCTTTCTTCTCCCAGAAACTTATTTGATTCCTCGTTCTAAGTCACTCATGTGCTTTCCTTTTAGCCCAAACTGCAAGAAGACTCCTATCTTAGGTCTTATACATTGTTCGATATTAAATGTGTTTTGGAAAGAGGTAGAATAGAAATTAATTGATTATAAAATAAACCAGGTAGTGACTATACATTGCTCAGCTGATTGAATAGGTATCTCTTTGTCTCCCTGTTCTATGGTGAATCAAAGAATTTGCACAGTGAGTGTTTATATACTGAAGATAATTTACTTCTTCAAGCACTAAGAATTTGCTTACTGATAATTTACTTACTAAATGAACAATATTTAGTAAGTGCTATTAATGTAGTTACTGCTCAGTAAGTGCTTACCACCAATAAAAAAAGGTGAACCTTAACAAGAGCTGTATTTTCCTAAATTTCTCACTCTTGTTACTCCCTGAAAATAAGTTCATGCTCCATTAATAAAGAAGCTGTGTGTGTGTGTGTGTGTGTGTGTGTGTGCATGTGCTTCTTCTTCTCTTGAACACTCCCTACCTATATTCCAAGGCACAGCTCCTATCTTAGCGCCATCCACTCAGTCATTCATTCATTCATTTGGCAGGGATTACTGAGTGCTTGGTATACGCCAGTCTCCATGTGGTAGTAAGTTCCCCATGAAACTTTCAAGTACTCGATGGTCAAGCCTTCCTTCAAAACCTAAGGGTGGTTAGTGAATCCTGAGCCATTCATCTGATACTTGATATCTTCTGTGTGGCTTTCTAAATTGTTTTTTTTATGAATGGTATCCTATATCTCCCATCAGAGTATGGTCCTCTAAAGAGCAAGGACCTTATCTTATTAATCTTTGAAGTCCCAACACCTACCTAGTACATTGTCCTACACGTATTAGGTTCTCAATAAATGGTTTTATTAATACTGATGTTACGGTAATTTAAGATAAAATAAATGGATACCACATGGGAAGTGAAATTTGATGCCTCCAGATTCAGGAAGTTTTTCATGTCAACATATTAAAGCATATCCTAAGCTTATGGGAGAGTCCAAGCCAGAGCTTATAAAGGCTACAGTCAAACATCTGAGCAAAGCTGGCTGCGTGTGTCTAAAGGTTAGAGCCTGCAGCCTGGACTATCCTTGAACAAATGAATGGCCCACTGCCACATGTAAGTAGACACGTCTAGAAAAGCATGGTGAATGTGGTAATGACAGTGGTTGGGACTGTACCTTCTGAGAACGAACAAGCATGTCATGAACAAAACCATTACTAATAAGCGCTAAGCTGAACAGAATTTATCCTGTATGTCTGCCAAGGAGAAGCCATCTTTCACGGTAGGAGGGATGAAAAATGATAGTTGACCAGCAAAGCCTTGTTCATCTTGATGCAAAATCGATTAGCTAGTAAGGCCAGTGGTATTTAGTTTGGAGGTGGATGCGATGCAAAATGAGTAAGTACATAAATATCTGTAGGAAAGGAAAAGCCAGTATCTCGATGTATACAGTGTCATAGCAGCCAAATGTTCTCAGGGACTCCAGTGGTAACGACTCAAGAGCACCTCTTAGGAAGAAAGCCTTTTTGGTTTTGTGGGACCACGTCAAAGTCTCAGCAGCTATATCACCTAAGTACCAAAAACTTTGACCTGGCACAGATTCCTCTCACACTATGGTAGTTCTCAGACTTGACCTCTCATCAGACTTACTGTCCGAAACATTTAAAAAATTTTTTTAATTAAGAAAAAAAAAAGTGAAAAGCTGATTGTTGGGCTTCACCTCCAGAGATTTTGATTCGGTAGATATTTTTAAGAACTTCTCAGGTAACTCTGGAAATTGACTGGGTTTGAAGTCTACTGATCTAGTGCTCTGTCTTCTGTACTAAACTCTGCTGGGAGCTAAAACTGGAAAAGAAGTGCATCCCCTGGTTCATCTTCAGGGATGAGTAATTGGGAAGACAAAACTTGCACATATGAACAAAGAGAGAATACTGACGGTGAGAAAGGAGGGCTCAGGGTGGATTTCAATGCTACATGAGATGTCCCTGGACTGGAGAAGGGGCAGGGCATCCCTGGTAAAAACAAAAACAAAACAGAATTAGCAAAGCCATGGAAAGAGACTAAGCCAGGAGCAGGGAGTAGGGCCAGCTGACGAGGATGGAGGGGACACATATTGGAATAGATGGAAATAAATCTGGTTTATGTATATTTAACAAGTGGCTATGTAGTTCTCTTTGAAGAACACTATTCTGAGACAGTGACCCTGTGGAAAGTGTGACTTTAACCAATAATTCCCAACCAAGTTGGAGTTATAAGACATTGTAATTGTTGGTTTGATTTCACAATGTCCGGCTTTTTCCCTCCATATCTCTCCAAAGAGCTCATGAGAATGGAATCCAGGCCCTAAGTATATCAGGTTTTCCCTTTGTGAGGTTTTGCAAATGCTTCTTGAGAACACCCAACTCTGAGATAAAATAGCACTTGGGTTAAAAAAAAAAAAAATCTATGCACCACATCTCCATATGGGTACACACTGCTTGAGGGAAGTCACATCTATATACACTTCCCAGCCATGTCCATGTGGGAATGTGGGAGAGAGGAAGTCTATCAAGGAATGCCACATTAGTCTTCAGGACCAGCCTTAGTCCTAACAAGACCTCACATAGCTAGCATGGCTTAGAAAAGACATCTAGCAATGTATTCTGAAGATCTACTGTGAGCCAGGCATCAATCATGATGAGTACAGGGATAGAGCATCAAATATTCTACCTCAAGGAGCTCACCTATTTTTTTTTTTTTTTGAGTAATTTCTCTTTTTTTCTTTCCGTTTTTAATTTAAATTTTAGTTAGCATACAGTGCAATATTGGTTTCAGGAGTAGAATTCAGTGATTCATCACTTACATATAGTACCCAGTGCTCAGTACAAGCGCCTTCCTTAATACCCATCACCCATCTAGCTCATTCCCCGCCCACCTTCCCTCTGTCAACCCTCAGTTTGTTCTCTATCACCTTCTCACTCAATAGATTTAAGTCCACATTTGGAGGTGAGTCTAGCACTTTAACAGGCACAGAAAGAATTGAAAATAGTGAACGACAAGTAGAAGAAAGGGGTGAGACCTTGAAGAAGTTCAAGGAGGGTCCCCTCAGTTGAAGTGTGGGGGTCATTCATTAGTATGTCTAACCGTGGCCATGAAAACAAGTCTGATACCAAGATAAAAGGAATAGAATGGACAAGACTTATGAAGTAATCTCTCTCTCCCTCGCGGCATCAGCAAGAATTGTCATAATTGACTCTTTTCAGCCGTGCCTTTGGTTTTTAAGAGGGAGGTAGAGAAAACAGGAAGGCAAGAACAAGAACAATTCAAGTAGGTAATGGAAATGAACCCTAGGGAAAAGTTAAATGATTCCAATTCTTTTCAGGAGAAGAAAAGCCAGAAACGGGATTTCATCAAGCAATTAAATATAGGAGAGTTATTTTAAGGAGAGAACACTTCTCCATCTTAAAGGGGTTTAAATGAGAGGAAATGGCTTTAATTTCAAGAAGAGAGGTTAATTTACTTATAAGGAAAACTTTCTGACTGGAAGGATTGTTACGGATCAGATAACTGGGGAATTGGTGGACTCTCCTTTCCAAAAGACCTTTAAGATGAGGAGAAACAGATTTTTGTCTGGAACAGTAGAATTCTGGCAGGGGAAAGAAGAGGTGGTGAGGTTCACACCCTTATAAGTCCGACCAGTCAGGCTCTGGCATCCTCTAGAATGAAGGTGATTTTTACAATATTTGCTACATGGGCAGCAATCACAGGTAGCTTTTATCTAGTGCTTTCCAGGAGCCAGTTTATATGTTAACTCCTTTCATCCTCAAGACAACCCCAGGAGGCCAGTTACTATCTGCATATTATAGATAAGGAAATGGGTGGGCAAGGAGGTTAAGCTGCTTCTTCAAGGTCACACATCGGGAGGGACAGGGGCCCAGCAGTCAGTTTCCGGATGACCTGAGCTAACCCATCCTGGGAACCTGCCTCCCCCCGGGTGGCTCCAAACAAGCAATCCTCATTCCTACCTCTGACTCCGTTCTCCCAAAAGGCCAGAATAAAAAGTACTTTATTTGCTCTGTATTCTATTCTCTATAAATTATAAAACTTGTGGTTGAGGGAAGAAATTCTTTTAACATCGGGCCTTTCCCCAGGACCTTTCTCTTCTATCCAAACAGTAAACAGGCAACAAAGGGGTGACCCAGGACCCTTGGCTCAATTCCTGGTCCAACTTGGGACCCACATTCTGGTTATGAACCAGGGTCCAAATCCTTTATTAATATATCTGCACATGCCTTCTTCCCAAAATGATTTAAGGCAGCTCAGGGCTAAAATCAATTGTTGGTTTCAAGCAAATCAATGCCCACAGGACTTTCAGATATATTTACCTGCTGTTAACCAGATTCGGTGGAAAACTCAGCTCTTATCCAGTTTCAGGATACATCAACCACACAAGTTAAGGAAAAGAACAAAATACTCCTTTTTTGTTTGTTTGTTTTTAATTTTTGAGACACAGAGAGAGACTGAATGAGCAGGGGAGAGGCAGAGAGAGGGAGAGAAAGAATCCCAAGCAGGCTTCGTGCTGTCGGCTCAGAACTCATGAACCGTGAGATCATGACCTGAGCCGAGATCAAGAGTCAGACCAAGAGTCAGACGCTCAACTGACCGAGCCACCCAGGTGCCTCAAGAACAAAACACATTTATCGTGGTCATTTTTGTGGAGTGAAAGATCGTCTTAATTCATCAAAGGCAGGCTGTTTTCAGGTTGGAGAATGGGGTGGGAATGAAGGAAGAATGAAAAGAAATTTGTTCCCCCATTATTAAGGCCAGTTTTCTTCAACCAAAAACAACTGGCAAAACTGAACGGAGGTGTCATGGTTTTCGGGGAAGTTTCAGAAAAAGAGTTCGTAGGAAGTGAAGGCCAGATTGTTGTCAAGGCTCCTCTCAACTTGGACCACAATTATCGGGGTCCAGCATGCTTGTGATTGTTCATAATTCACAGGGTTTTATTTCTGACATGACCTCTATTCAGAAGAAAACTATTTATCGTTTAGGAATGTTTGGTGTTTGACGCTTTCGTTTCTGTACCCTTTGCCCTGCTGAAGTTTGCTGCATGTGAAATTCATCTTGAAGCTCCGACTTTAAGAAAATGAGTCAAGGGGCGCCTGGGTGGCGCAGTCGGTTAAGCGTCCGACTTCAGCCAGGTCACGATCTCGCGGTCCGTGAGTTCGAGCCCCGCGTCGGGCTCTGGGCCGATGGCTCGGAGCCTGGAGCCTGTTTCCGATTCTGTGTCTCCCTCTCTCTCTGCCCCTCCCCCGTTCATGCTCTGTCTCTCTCTGTCCCAAAAATAAATAAAAAACGTTGAAAAAAAAAAAATTTTTTAAAAAAAGAAAATGAGTCAAAAGGACCAGGGGTCTGTCTCCTGACTCTCATAACTTCTCTCTGCTCAGCAGAGCAGTACTAGTCTCGTCATGGGAGGGTCCCTCAAGTGCAAGACCCTGCTGGAAGCGGGGGTGAGGCCACCTATGATTCCAAGTGAAGCTTCCAGTGAGGGCCCAGCACACAGAGGCAGGGACCCTGGCTCAGCTGGTATGCTGGCCCACTGCCCCTCACACCAGTGAAACCAGACCCTCACACCCTATTGTAACACCTCCAAGTGGGCTGGCCAGGAGCCTCCCTGGGCTCTGTGTCCAATGTCTCCACCCAGAGTTGGTCCAGAATCCATGGAGTCTGGGCAGACTTCAGGAGGAATGTGGCAGCTGGGCAGGTGAGAGTCAGGCTTGACCGCCTTTGTGGCCATTCACCTCACATCACCATCAAATAAGCTCTGCATTGGATTCTTCATGATCGGCAGGGATGATGAGGTGGGGCAAGAGAAAGCATAAAAGAGGGGCAGACAGTGTGGTAAACTGATGTGACCCTGTCACAATGTCAGGGGTTCTCAACATTTGGGGGACACCCACCTTTCTTTCTTCAGGAAAAAAACATACCACACGTTACCCACCACATCTTGCACACAGGTTCAGGCGGGTTTTTCAGGGGCTCCCTGAAGCTCAGCTGTGGACATAAACAAGAGCCTCAGTGAAGATTCCTGGCCCCAAGGGTCAGATACACTGTCCCTGGGAAGGCAGGCAGAGGCTTGGGGTTGTCTCTGTCAGCCCTCCTTCCTCAAATGCTTACTGTCCCGTCTTGTAACCCTAGCGGGAGTAGAATACTCTGGTGCTGGTGACAGACCTGGCTTGCTTGCGTCAATGAGCTGTGTGACTTTAGCCAAGGCATTTAACCTGTCTGAGCCCTAGTTCCCTCATCAGAAAAATGGGGGATAATAGCAGTGCCTACAGTGTGAGATTGTTTGAAGGTTAAATGAGAAGGTGCTTTAGCCGAACAAGTGCTCAGAATATATTAGCTAGAATTCGGTCCTGTCAAAGTCCAACCACCCACACATTGACCATGAGATTGGTCAGGGCTTGAGAGTATGAGACATTGTCTCCAGCAGCCCCCAGAGGCGACAGGAGCCACCAGACTCACGATCAGGGCAGGCCTCCCATTTGTCACAATCGTTGGGTGAGGGATGGCCATGGCAGAGAACAGGCATGCACCCTGGGGTGAGGCCTGGATGGGGGGGGCGGTGAGGAAACCTAGGGTCCTAAGGCAATCTGACATCACACAGAAGCATAAGCAACACAAAACTCCGCTCTATAACCAATAAAGGACACGCTGATGGGATAGAAATACCTGAGAACCTCACTGCAGCCCCGCCTCGCATTTTGCCAGGAGGGCAAATGAAAAGGGAAAATGTGAAAGGAGATTCTTCCCAGCATTTTGGTAACTACGTCCCTAGTCCCACCCCACCAGGCTCCATGGGGATTATCCCAAAACCTCAGGCACCAAGGAAGTTCCTGTTTGAGTAATTAAGTCTTCCCTTGAGGGCATCCATCAGGACAAGCCATCCTTTCTTTGTTTTTAAGACAATCAGACACCAGGGTGTTAAGAGAAGGGGTGGGGGTGGGATGGTGGGGGTGGAGGATGGAAGAGAAAGGCAGGGAGGTGGAGGGGAAGGAAGGAAAGAAGGCAAAGCACCCCTCCCACTCTGTGGTGAGGGTATGGGATGTTCACTTTCTAAGTTTCCAGGTAGTTAGGATTTTATGTCTGTGGTTTTCTAGATGCAGATTCAGCAGTGATAGCCTCAGACTATAAGTACTTACAAAACAGTTTCAGGCTGAAACTAAATTAATCTATCTTTTTCTTAAGTTTATTTATTTATTTTGAGAGAGAGAGCAAGCCGGGGAGGGTCAGAGAGACAGGGAGAGAAAGAGAGAATCCCAAGCATGCTCTGCGCTGTCAGCACAGGGCCCCACGTGGGGTTCGAACTCACAAACCTTGAGATCATGACCTGAGCCGAAACCAAGAATCAGACACTTAACCGACTGAGCCACCCAGGTGCCTCAGCATGTTTTTAACGGATTATTGCCCTCCTCTTTCCTTCATTCTAAGCCATATGCCTTCTGCCCGTCCCTGTGAGTGATCTGTCTTGCTCAAGCCTTGACTTCGGCATCAAATGGGTTCAGCCTGTCTCATTCCTGCTGACAGCAGGGAAGAGTGATTTTGCTCACTGTAAGACAGATTAATTTGGGGGGCGCCTGGGTGGCTTAGTCGGTCAAGTGTCAGACTCTTGGTTTCAACTGAGGTCATGAGCCCAAGGTTTGTGAGATCGAGCCCCTCGTTGGGCTCCTCATTGACCCTGGACACCTGCTTGGGATTCTCTCCCTCTATCTCTCTGCCCCTACCCCCCCCCCTTTCAAAATAAACAAATAAATAAACATTAAAAAAACAAAAAACAACCAACATGCATCTAGTCCTGAAGCATTCATTCTAAATCTGCTATTTTCCTACCTTGAAAGTAACCGTGGGGACAAAATCCCCCACGGAAAGACCAGAAGCACCTCACCGCAGCCAGTTTAACCTCAGACCCCTGGCCTAGCATCGAGGGTTCCTCGCGGTGTTTTTATTCTGGGTCCCCCACCTGGAGAAAATTTGACTCCAACTGTCCCAGCTGTGGGTCTGCAGGGCCCTCCCACGTGGTAAACGACACCGTGTGGAGACAGCGTTCCTGAAGGCTCTACTGATCCCCGGATGACCCGGGGAGGTTCAATCTGGAGACTCTGAGGCAGCAGGCAAGAGCTGGGGTCGGGTTCACCTGCAGACCCCCCCTCGGCCCGCACAGCAGACCCCACCCAGTCTCCGGGAGCAGGGACGTCTGGGGGCGGGGAGCAAAGCTGGGCATGCCGCCCGCCCCAGGCAGCTGCAAGGAGGTGGGAGCGAGGCAGCTCCGCTGAGGTCCCTGGATGCTGGAGGAAAAGGAGCAAACTCTCGGGCCAGGAAAAAGGCGGGGCTGTCATTGTGGAGCTCAGGAAAGGCTGGTTTGCTTGGAAGCAAAGGAACGCGGCTGGCATCGCCCCATCTTGGGGCACAGTCTTCCTTCTCTCCAAGAGGCTGGCCCGCGATCCAGAAGGCACAGGTGCCAGGGCCTGAAGCACTTCAGCAAGGCTGGCCGGATGCCGACGTGGGGTGACTGCCCCACACCGGCAAGCGTTGAGACCCCCCCCCCCGCAGAAATACCCCTTCTTTACGAAGCCAACGACGTCACACGCGTACACACGTGCACACACACACACACACACACACATCACACGCACGCCACGCCACACCACGGACACATGCCACACCCGTGACATGCACACCCATCCCACACCGCACCCATGCAGCCTACTCTGGAGGAGCAGAGTGCTCCACATGGATGGTCCTTAAGGCCAGCAGACACCCGCCCCCAGCTTGTTCCCTGCAGGGCCCAGCCCAGCGAGCAGCACCGTGGACTCTTCCGGGAGGACGTATTTGGAAGAGTTCCCAGTCTCCTGTCAGCCCCAGGGACACGCTCTTACAAACCCGCTTCTTGCAGCCCCGGACGTGGGCCACGCTGACCCACTGCCTGAAGGAGGCATGAGGTATGTCCGGGGGGAGGGTAGCGAGAAGTGACCACGTCTCCTGAACCCGTGTTCCCTCACCTGGCCTGATAAGGGAACAGAACATTTTAAAGTAGAAGTAACCTAGGGGATTGGAACTGTGTATTGATGACATAAATGTTAATATTTATTTTCCCAAAGTTTTTATTATCATTGGTCAGGCATTTATTGTTATGAGTGCATTACGTAGATTACCACTAATCCTTCCGGGTGCTTGATGAGTGGGTGCCACCATCTTTACTGTGCAGATGGATCCCGGTGAGGTTGCACAAACAGTAAAAGCGGGACTCGGGCGTGTCTATCCACCTCCAGAACCCACGTTCTTAACCTCGGAACTATACTTCTGCTGTGTTGGGAGATTTTGACTGCCCTGGGGAAGATCTGTGACAAAATGCACCAGTGGAGTCTAGGGAGTGAGGGCAAACAGATGAATGCGGTGTCACATTAGTTTCTAAGTAAATCTGGTACAAACTTTAAAAATATATTATCATATGCTGAGTTGCGAAACGAAACATGGCAGTCGCAACCACCAGTTTCTCAGAGGGTTTTAACATCAGGCTGCCTTTGTAGAGATCTAAGCGTAGACACCCAGCTACAGAACTGAATTGCCCCTAGAGCTCCTCACTGCTGTTTTAATCAGGAGCTAGAAACAGCTCACGTTTAGGGTGCTGGGTGGCTCAGTTGTTTAATCATCCAACTTTTGATTTCGGCTCAGGTCGTGATCTCACAGTCTGTGGGATCGAGCCCCATGTCGGGCTCCACACGGACAGCCCAGAGCTTGCTTGGGATTCTCTCTGTCTCTGTCCCTCCCCCACTCTCTCTCTTTCTCAAAGTGAATAAATGTTAAAAAAAAAAAAAAAAAAAAAAAAAAGGAGAGCTCACCTTCCATTTGTGAAGGCCACTTGTCTGAAAAATATCTATTCATTGGAGGGTCCAGCTACATGGTTAAGTCTCTAAAACTTAAAAGCAGTCGTGTCAGAAAGCTGCCCATGAGACTGTCTTGCCCTCAGTGGACACTCTGTGTTATCAGTGTGGTTGCCCAACAATGCTGATGTCAACAGTACACACTTGTGTGACATGTTTCCGAAGCAGTTGCAGTCATTTGCTCCTGTCACTTGGGTGGCCCCATGTCCTCCACCCCCATGCTGACACAGGTGATCCAGTGGGGACAACCCTGTGATCCACAGTCAGATGTTAGAGGTAGTTCACAGGTTAATGCCATGTGCATGTGCTCTAGCCGCTGCCTCCCACAAATCCTCTGTTCATGCCAAGCAGTGGAGAGTAATAGAGCCAGGTTGGTCAAAGATAATATGGCGGGCAAAACTTTGACTTTCTTAAAAAAAGAAAAAACAAATAGAATCAATGAAGTAAGAACCTCCAAGGAAGATCAGCTGGGCGCTTGTACTTCTGACGCCTGCCTCCCTGGAGACCCTTCCTTTTAGGGCTACTATAAGCCTGCCTACAAGGGTCTGCCCTTTTTTTTTTTTTTTAATGTTTATTTATTTTTGACAGAGAGAGAGAGAGAGAGACAGAGCATGAACATGAGCATGAGCAGGGGAGGGGCAGAGAGAGAGGGAGACACAGAATCGGAAGCAGGCTCCAGGCTCCGAGCTGACAGCACAGAGTCCGATGCGGGGCTCGAACTCACAAACTGCGACATCATGACCTGAGCCGAAGTCAGACCTCAACCGACTAAGCCACCCAGGTGCCCCAAACGGTCTGCCCTTATTAAAGCTTTGACCTAAATGTGGACAGAAACTCTTGCATCTATTCCCTACAATGCATTTGCAACAGCACTGGAATAATAAATTAAAAGTTTGTAGATAACGAAAGAGAAATAAACAAAGAAACTAACAGAATCAGACCATGTGTCATCAAAATACTGTCATCTCCTCCTTTCTAGGATGCCTGCTTCTTTTTCTTACTCCCTACTGGTCTCCAAAGGGCCAAGGCCATCTTCGTTGCCCGGAAGTATCGTTGATCATGCTTAGGAACCTCGAAATCCAAACTCATGGGAAGAAGATCTAGGGAGACAGGAGATCCCTCTTCCTTATGTCCAAGGTCCCCTTGCTCTTGTCCGGAGGTTCCATTAATTCATTCCTTTACTCGTTAGATCTTTAGTGAGCCTTTACTATGTGCTAGACATTTGGATGGGCTCTGAAGATGAAGTGGTGGGCAAACAACATTTATGCCACCTCGGAGCTGCATTCAGTGATCTCTGGAGTTCCTTTGCAAGTCATTGGAGGGTTGTGCTTCCATCATGAATAGTTTTGAGGTTCCTATAAAAGTTTCCCTTGGCTAGTGACTCATTCATTTCCAATCATTTCAATCTGTGTGTGAAGGGTCAAACTCTGAATTTAATCCTCTGAAAGAATCCTGATGGCTACTTTTGTTTTGATGGGGTGGGGCTGGTGAGCAACCGGATGGCCTGAGTTTCCTTGGTTCTACATGTCAACAGCACAGACAGTGCCAACACACTCTCTAAGAGGAGACTTTTTTTGAAGGAAACTCTCTAAGAGGAGACAATTCATTAACTATCATGGCCCAACCGACACCACAGATCGTTCTCTTGGTTTCTTGAGCTTCCCGAGGAATCCCATTGGCCCTGAAAATTTGTTGACTGGATATCTGTATCAAAAGACCAATAGTCCAGAGAGTCAGGTGGGGGTCAAGGCCAAGGCTTTCAATTCAGGTCTGAGACCAGGGACCAGGCTTATGTGGGGAGACGGGTGAGAAAAGAGCCAGAATCCCCAAGAGCCAAGTCAAACCTGGGGAATGCTTTTTCTAAAGCCATAGAGTCAAGGGCAAGTTAGAGGTCTGCAGGACAAGAAGTCAAGACAAGGAGTGCCAAGCCTCTGTGTCAGGGGAAGGCAAGGATCTTGGATGGTGTAGGATATGGATGCAAAATGACTGCTACCTCGGAATTGACTCAGAGGCTAGACTCTGCTGCTCTTTGATCTCTGCAGAGTCTGGAGTGGCCAGATCCAGTTCAGCAGGTGGCTGGGGAGAAACAGAGCACACAGCTCAGGGTCAGGGGTACCTAGGCTCAATGTCGGGGCTTCTTACATTTAAGCGTTCCTCCTACCCACCCCTTCCCTAGAGGTCTTCCTCAAACCCCTAATTCTGTGCTTGGCCTCTCCCCCACTGCACCATGGGATTTTCAGAGGTTCCAGTCATACCCATTACTTCCACCAAACAGAAAGAACAAAAACCTAGCAGACATGATTGCATTCCACTTTTCTTAAGTTTCTCATGATAGTTCCCATAAGTTTACAGCAAGTTCAAGCTTATATTTTCCCACGTATTCTAGACTATACTGTATTTCATTATCTGACTGCCAGTAACTCCCCATTGGGTTACTAATTACTATTTTTATTGCATTCCAGAGACTTTCCAATTTTTTTTTTTTTTTGGTCATTTGTTTTGCCTTGTAATTAGATGTCATGAATAAATTAGAAGAGTTTTAATGTGATTTTGGGGTTTTCTTTATTAATCACACTGAAAGATGAAAGGATCAAAGAGCCAGCAAGATAAAAATGTAGGGTATAGTTCTTACCTCAGTCTCCTAGCATAGTGGCTCTCAAGCTGTGGTCCATGAACCTCGGGGGGTCGCTGAGACCTTTCCAGAGAGTGCACGGAGTCAAAACTACCTTCCGAATGATACCAAAATGCTATTTACCTTTTCCACTCTCTTGACATTCATGCAGAAGCAATGGTGGGTACCACTGTTGATGTCTTAGCACAAACCAGCTTTACCAGTAGCCATTAACATCTTCACCATCACAAACTCAGAGGGTGAAGAAAAACCTCAATTGAAAATACCCTAGCTAAAGCAGTAAAATTACTAATTTTATTATGTTTCAAACAAAAAGCCTAAGGAAAGTTCTATCCAGAGTATAAGAAAGACCAACAGACTTTAAGTAACAGAGTATTAATAGATCATGGATATGATTTTGGATTCTACATTGCAACTGATCTTTGAGAAAATGCCACTGGTTAAATTTCGATGTAGTAACAAATAAGAATATCCACAATTATCTGAAAAGGCTAGTAAAATGTTCTTCCTTATTCAAGCTATTCTAGCAAATATCCAGTGTCTTCTATAAGCCAGGCATGAAGGGGGGTTGAAAAAATGTAAAGCAATGCTACTCTTCTTCTAATTATCTTTATTTTTGAAAATATAGGTTGTGTTTATTTTTAAATGAATTAATAAATAAATATTTTTAAAATGTCTCCATTTTAGGGGCACCCAGATGGCTCAGTCAGTTAAGCGTCCGACTCTTGATTTCAGCTCAGGTCATGATCTGACCTCAGATCATGGCTCAGGTTCATGAGTTCAAGCTCTGCACTGGGCTCTGTGCTAAAAGTGCAGAGCCTGGTTGGGATTCTCTCTCTCTCTACACCTCCCCCTACTTGCACTGTGCCTCTTTCTCAAAATATATAAATAATTTTTTTAAAAGTCTCCATTTTAATTTCTAATATAAATATTGATAGATATAACTACATGAGCTAAAGCTCTTTGGGGCAATCAATAATTTTGAAGAGTGTAACGGGATCCTTAGAACAGAATAGTTGAAAACTTACATTTTAAAATGCACACACATATACATTCCTCCCTTCTCAGCAGACCAAGACAATCTTGCCTCATTCACTGAGAAGAAGTCCTTGAACTGTTCATAACAAGAAGAACCCATCTAAAGTAATAAGAGCCAGAATGACATCCTTGTCTCCACGGTGACCACCAGCAATCTGCCAGGGCAGCCTGGAAGAACATGTCAAAGAGCAAGAATTTGAGATTCAAAGGATGGATGCTGCCAGCACCTTGACAATATCAAGATTGCTCTGAATTACAGGAACCATCTCTGTTCTTAAAGTCACATTTCCTCATTTTTACATAATGCCATAAACAACAGGACCTGGCCTTTCTTCTGATGTGCCTGCTACTCTTATTCTCCAGGAAAGAAGTTCTAACCTCTCCCGTGTGCAGAGATATTGCCTGAGACAGGGAGAAAGTTCTAGAGTGTTTTAGAGAGTCAATAAAGATACCTGACTTCCTTCTAAGATTTATCTCTTGAGACTTTAACCAGTACCTATCACAGAGGTTGGGCCCATGTACAGATTTAAATAGGTTTGCAAACCAGGTGCTATGACAGCCATGGGTGTTAGGAGACAATAGGTATCATGAAACTCTATATTCTGCCTCACATGTGCTTTAACCAACCCAGGGTTCTGGATGAGTGGTTCTTCAAGTGTGGTTCCTAGACCAGCAGCATCAGCCTTACCTAGGAACTTGTTAGGAATGCAAATTCTTGTCCCTAACCCAGACCTACTGATTCAGGACCCCCGCGAGTGGGGTCCAGCAGTCTCTGTTGGAAAGAGGCCCCAGGGAACTCTGACATACATCAGATTCAAGTTCACCAGATAGAGGGGCTTATGTTTGTCTTGGACACCTCCCACCCATTTCAAAGTAGCTTATCCTTTTCCCAAGTGGGCTCTTCAACTCCCAGCTATCTCTCCTACTTCACACCGGGACAGGATCTCATCTTTAGTTCCCTGCCAACCCTTCCCAAATTGAAATGTGAGCAAATAAGGCTTAAAGCATCAAGTTTCATTTCATTAAGAAATGAAAGAAATCTCTAAATGTGAAACTCAGAAGTGCTGCCCAGAGACTGACTACCTTAGCCTTGCTTTTTATCCGTGATGCTTACCATTAAGTTCAAGTTCCTTTATATCTTTTTTTTCCTTTTTACAGAAATATTTGTCTTTAGTCTCTTTAGCTTACGTGTAACTAACGGAAACATTCCTGACTCGGCAAGTGAAAGTTGCACCGTTGCGCTAATGTCTCCAACCAATTTTAGAGCAAGAGTTACTGAAAAAAAAAAAATCCCTCTACATTCGTTTCTTGTAACACCAAGGAAAAGGAGGAAGAACTTAGTGGCCAGCGTGTTGGACTCTCTTGGCCAAGGCTATGTTGTCCGCACTTGCTGTGCTTCTGAGGCAAATTCAGCATCTGGAGTAGAACTGCTAAGCCTGGGCAGCTGCATAAAAAATATGCCCAACCAGTCAAATACGTTGCTTCTAACTGGAAGAATAATCCACATTTTGGGTCCTTCTGCTGGGGATGAGAAGTCTAATTCCCACGCAAAGCATAGCATTGACTTAGAGAACCAAATGGATGGGGACTCAAGAAACCGGGGCCATAGTCCTCCATGCTGCAGAGAAGCTAGGGCAAGACTGCTGAACACCTCCAAACCACCTTCAGATATGGGCAATTCTGACTCTTCCTGCATTGATGGATCTGTTGGTACAGTTCACCAAGGGCACAAAGTATACTATTCTTTCTGCCATCATGAGCCACTGGTTGGCACTTCTGTTTTGTCTGTTGCCATGAAATATGTAATGAAGTGTCCAGGATAATTTTATAAACAGAGGAACCATTTCTGAATGCCAAAAATACATGTACATACCCCACCACCTTCTTCCAGGAGGTAGATCTGCTTGTCACCGAAATGACTGCCCCTCCCGTTGATTTGTATGATTTCATTGGCACGGGGGGGGGGGGTGGTGGTGGCAGTTCTTAGTGTGACAAGGCTAAGACATGTGCATATCCTAGAAAGGAAGTTTAATTTTAAAATATTAAACAATCTGGCTTTCCTTCCTTTGGCACCTCGGGGAGAAAAAGATAGGATGGGGGCTATTAGAGACAAGGACTCCTGTGTTCTCAGCCTAAACGCTTCTCTTGAACATCTGTATAACACAGAAGTCACCTAATATTGAGGAAAAGAAACCATGAAACGTCGTATCTATTATCCTTTTGTCAGAACCACCCTATGTTAGATGCAACGTCATTGTGTTCTTAAAGATCTCTAGAGAAAGATTCCATTCCTTCATCTCTCCTTTCTAACAACTCTAAAGAAGATACCTGGAAAAATTCTTTAGGCTCTTCTCTCCTTTGCAATACCACTTGTCCCATATGAGTGGAATTGGATCAGGGTTCTTAGCAGCAAGTAATAGAAACCGGCTCTGGCTCTTTCAAGCAATAAGGGACTAAGGGGATACTATTTGGGGCTCTCAGAATGTGAGAGAAGCTGAGAGTACAGTCTTGGGACAGAAAGAACCATGAAAGGCCTGGAGAGAAGGGTCATAATGTATAAAATAAGGCAACAGCCTTGTTACAGGTACAGCATGATCAAGACGTCACTGGCACCAGAAAAGCCACCAGTGAGCCACACTCACCACTGTGATGAGTCCAATTTCTGAAACTCCTCTCCTTCCTATGTCATCTGCACAGAATTCAAAGTCCCCAACAGCAAGCATCTGATTGGTCAAGCCTATGTCCGTCACTGACCTGAGCTGACACTCTGGCTGTAGCAGTGGGCAGATGGAGGAAGTATTTGGCCCCTTGGCCTCCACTGTGTGGAGAGGCAGGGAGAGGCAGCAACCAGGATGGTCTTCGGAGCAAAAAAATGTCCAACAAGAGAGTGTAATCCCCAATAAGGAAACTGGTGGCTGTTGGAAAGGAAAGTGAATATAACAATAAGATATCAGTCTTTCTCCCCAAAGGAATATAAGTATTAAATGTTGTGGTTACGATCAAATCCTAGCATGAGCACTGTGGACTCTTGAAGGGTAGCATTGATCACACAAAGTTTGATTTCCATGCTCTTGGATTGCAATATTTCCTCATCACACTTTCCCTACATTTCTTAGGGCTGCTGGCTGAGCAAGGAACTGCCTGACAGTCCCTCCCTGCGTTATTCAGGCTACACGGCACATTTTGGCAGATATTTTGCACTTAGTTGTACTTTCACTATTCCATCCCTGAGCTTGGCTTCGTAGCAGGCACAGCAATTTTAAAGGCATTATCAACCTAGATCTTGATGTAGGTAGCCACTGTGAGTGTCCTGAAACAAAGAAGTAAGGAATGTTCTGTGGCCACGGCCAAATCAGTCCGCCAGAGCAGAAGGAAACTGACACATCTCTAATGAATCCTGTCAACTAAGAATCCATGTCACATCAAAGGGAGGACCTGTGGGCCACAACAGTGCAAAGTATCGTCCACTTCTCAATGACCAAATGGCACACACATTTCACGATCTGTGAGTCACTGCCTAGAAGATGCACCATTTCTAAGAAAGAAAAAAAAAAAACACTTGTCAAACTATGACACAACATTTTCACATTGTGGAGTGTTTTTATCTTTTGTGTACTGGAAGGGCTGTTTTAGTCTTCTTTAGACACAGGTTTTATAATAATATGGACATATAGAAGAGGAAAACATGAGAGAAATAAATTAGAAATATCTTCAGTCTTCCTCTAAGTCTTCCAAACAGCTTTTTCACTCAGCATCGTTGAAAGCTGTTGTTTTTCTATATAAACTGTCCTCTGTTCCATGAAGAGTTTTAATGCCACAGTGCATCCTAAAAGAATCCATCCAAGAGCAAAAAGCCAATTGTACTGATCTCCTAAATTGGCTCTGCAATTATTTAGATCTTGCCTTCTTTTGAACCTCCTCGGTAAGAATTGCCAAACCTATGGGATTCACCATCTTTCCTTCCCTTTCTCTCCCACCAAAGAATCTGGCCCTACATTTTCCCTGGGACTTTTCCAGGCTGCTGTCACTCATGCTGCAAACTTTGATGCTGGCATTTATAAAACTTAGGCAATGACGCCAATTTACATTCCCACCAATAGTGTACGAGGGCTCCTTTTCTTCCCCCACGTGCTGGCCAACACTTATTATATCTTGTCTTTTTCATTCTAGCTATTCTTACAAGTGTAACATGATATCTCATTGTGGTTTTCATTTTCATTTCAATTTCGATCTGAAAATCAATTTCAAATTTCAAGTGCCACTGTGGAAAACAGGATGGAGCTTCCTCAAAAAATTAAAAATAGAAATACCCTATGATCCAGTAACCCCACTACTAAGTATTTACCCAAAGAATAAGAAAACACTAATTCCAAAAGATATATGTACTCCGATGTTTGTTGCAGTATTAATTACGATAGCCAAGACATGGAAGCAACCCAAGTGTCCATCGATACATGAATGGATAAAAAGGACATGGTATAAAATATAATGGAATTTTACTCATTCAAAAAAATGAGTGAAATCTCTCCATTTGCCACAACATGGATAGACCTAGAAGGTAGTAGGCTGAGTGAAATAAGTCAGACAGAGAAAGACAAATACCATATGAACTCACTTATTACATGTGGATTTTAAAACACAAAACAAATGATTAAACAAACAAACCAACAGACACTTTTATACAGAGAACAAGATGGTTGTTACAAGAGGGGAGGGGGTTAAGGAGACTAGTAAAATAGATAAAAGGAATTAAGAGGTAAAAACTTCCAGCTATAAAATAAATAAGTCACAGAGGTGAAAATTACAGCATAGGTAATGTAGTAAAATGTTTATAGTAGTAAAAATGTTGCCACAACTTCTCTATGCTTATCATGACTGCATAGTGAACATTGTATAATGTATAGACTTGTTGAGTCAATACGCTGTACACTGGAAGCTAATATAACATTGTTTGTTAATTGTGCTTCAATAACAAAATTGATTATTAAAAAGAAGTAGGCAACAACAGTGAGGGTAACAACTGACACCTTGCCTACACTGACTATAAAACACCGATTGTAAGATGCATATAGTTTGAGAAATGTTAATTAAATATATATATATATATGAAAAAATGTATCTTATAATTTTAAAATCAATTAAATATGAGATGTAAAGACAATCTTTAAACTCAGAAGTGCTACAACATGAAAGTTATTAATGTTGCCTTGTAACACTTATTGTCATGCAGGACATGGGCAGCCAAAGCACATATTTTTATGGGGCTATTTGGACTCGGCCATTTTGATGAGTTTATTTGGACATTCATACTTATTCCATAGCCCTAATCATACTGTTAAATGTCCAGTTTTGTAAGTTACCAGGAAATGTAGGCAAAAGACTCTCACCTTCTCCCATCCCCATCCTATTACTCATCCTGGAGTCTAACCTTATCCTTCACTCTACTTCTTCCCTGAACTTGAGGCTCCACCCTGAGGGAAGATGGAGTGGAGTCAAGGAGGAGTAAGGATGTCTTGATTTCAAGAGATGACATCAGGGAGCAGGTGGTCTTTGGGTGTCAGTGGGCACTGAGACTGCGAGAGAATCATTGTACAGGCTCTAAAAGGGAAAGTTTGAGGTTAGGAAGAGTGTGACAACCAAAGATCAAATCACAGACTACAGTATAAGTAATGGAACAAAGATCTAGAGTACCAGAGTATAGGTGAACTTCAGTATGGTTGAACCAGAATGAAGACGGTTGAACTAAAATAAAGAACTAGGTGGTTAGCGTTGGCCAAAAACACATGGGGAGTCTAGCAAGTTAAGCAAATTAAACCACAGGCAGCACCAATTAACTGGGTACAATGGATCAACAAGTCTTGGCTAAAGGCTTCATATATACTTCCTGCCAGAGCAGATGCTGGCTAGGGCATAGGCTGGCCCAGGTCTAAAGAAATGAACAGTAGATGACCTACAGCTGGATAAGGTGAAGAGAACTGGGACCTTGGTAGGGTCTGATTATTCCCAGGGCACATATGGGGTTGACACAGGATCTAATATTTTTGGATCATCTTAGAATGATTTCCTCATCATTTTCCATGGTTATTCCCTGAAGTCACCCTGACTATCCTCAGCGGGACAGCTAAGCTCCAGATGTAGAAACACCCCTGGACGTGTTTTCCTCTGATGTTGTTGAGCCCAATAAAAGATTATGACAACTTGAAACAAAAATGAAACTTTCTTTAAGGCATGGCCACCCCACCTCCACACACGCAGCTGGAGTTTCCTGCTAACGTGATCCTTGAGTATCTGGAGGTCCTGGCCAACTGACAAAACAATTTGCTCATGATGGTGGCTTAATGACAAAGAGGAAATCTCTTATGGACTGCTTGAGCAGCAAAAAGTATCTAAAGAACACAGCTTTGTGTTATCGTAGCCACAGGGAACAAGAAGCCTAGGGATACTTTTATTTTCCACTGTGAATGTTCCAAAGATGACAAGCTCTGCAGGTAATCCCAGGATATATACATATATACACCAGCAGTATATATATACAATAGGAGACATACATATATATATACTTCTTCTGCTGGTCATATTTAGTTCTAATCAAGGCCTATATCATCAATGAGCTTATCCATAATGGAAAACAAGCAAACCAAACCCAGGTTGCAAAACCCTCTACACAACTTGCTTTTGCTTTTGACAGCATTTCCTGGTGCTCTCCAGGAGATGGGAAGCTACGGAAATGTTTGTACAAGCAGCAGCAGGGCAGAGAGCTAGCAGGAAGCTTAGTGTTTCAGGGATTTTTTTTTTTAATAGCTTAGTTTAGTCCATTTTCGTTACCCCTTTAATTTGATCACAAGGTCAAGTTTTTGGACTATAAGCCAATCTATTTACAAGCTGAGGATAAAGGACACAGTGTACTCATACTGCACAACAGAGTATTTTCTAAATCTCCTGTGAAATAAGCTAAATTCATAAGCAAAAAATCATCATAGGCTTATTTACTTCACACCACACCAGAATAACTTCCATGACTCTTTAAATAATTTCCTTGATATTATACACTTTTGCCTAATGGGATGGTCACTCTCTTGAATACATCACGTAATATAAACTCCCGTGATAGAAGATTCTCCTGAAGAGAGATTCTCCTGCTGGCCTTGAAAAAGTGAGCTACTATGTTGTGAGGGGGCCATACGGCGGTGGACTGCGGGAAGTTTCCAGAACTAAGAGCAGCCCTCAGCTGACAGCCCATGAGAAAATTGAACCTCAGTCCTACAGCCTCAAGGAACTGAATTCTATGTGAACTGGAAAGAGGACCCAGAGCTCTGGAAAGGACAGCAGGCTGGCTGATGCCATGATTTCATTTTCCTATTACAAATCCAGCAATGAACCATCTTCTAGACACATGTAAGTATTTCTTTAAACATTTTTTTTTTGTTTAATTATTTTTGAGAGAGACATAGAGTATGGAGCAGGGGAGGGGCAGAGAGAGAAGGAGACACAGAATCTGAAGCAGGTTCCAGGCTCTGAGCTGTCAGCACAGAGCCCCATACAGGGCTCAAACTCACAAAATGCAAGACCATAACCTGAGCCAAAGTCGGATGCTTAAACAGACTGAGCCACCCAGGCGTCCCTACATGCAAGTGTTTCTGAAGAGCCTATCACACAAAGTGGATTTTGTTAATAAATAGTATTCCAATTTGCCCTCCATGGCTGTACCAATCTACACTCCCACTATGACCAGCCATGTTTGAGAATGCCCAGTCCCGGACCTTTTACCAGTACTTGATATGAACATGTCTCGTGTTGCTAATGAGGCTCAACATATTTTCGTATGTTTATCGGCCACTTGGTTTTCCTCTTCTGTGAAACGCCTCTGTGTCTTTTGCCTACTCTTCTGTTGGATTATTTATTCTTTTTTATTGATACATAGAAATTCATGATAAATTCTGAATAGCAATCCTTTTTCTATTGTATTCATTGCAAATATATAATATTTGCGTGTCAAAATCCATAAGTCACTTTCCCCTAAAATTTGCTTACATTTTTTTTTATCACACAGAAATTTGTAATACTGATGTGTAATCAAATTTACTAATTTTATTAAATAAATTAATAAGTTTATTTACATTTTAATTTTGAATAATCAAAACTTAGTTTTGGTTTGGGGTTCCTTTTAAAGAGTTCTACCCCCAAGATTATAAAAAAAGATTCTCCAATATGTTCTTACAATATTTTTGATTTTGTTCTTATGGTTTTACTTATATTCCACCTGGAATTTATTTTATGTCACCCACTCCTCCACCCACCCCAATCTGGTGTCCGCCCTTACCATGTACCTGATGGTGCTTTGCACAAGGTTTCTAGCGATTTCTACATTGGTGAATCAAAAAGCCAGCCCTGTGGCCTTGTTTATTTTAATTCTGAGCAGCACCCGTAGGGGTTGAGCACAGTTTTCTTTCTCAAACACCTCCCTCCCTTGGCCTCTGGGACTGCACACTTCCTTAACTTTCCCTCCATCTCCTGGCCTTCCTCTTCCTCCTTTAGTGGATCATCTTCCCCTTCCCTTCTGTAAATGTTGGTATTTTGCAAGGTCTAGTTCTGAGTGTCTTCTCTGTCTCTCCCTTGGGGACCCAAGTTTTATATAATCTCAATAATGATTCCTTAATTACAACAATAGCTTAGACGTCTCTCTTGAGCTGCAGCTTTGTATATTCGGATTCATGCCCGACAGATCTGTTTGGATAATCCACAGCCATCTCAAACTTCACATGTTCAAGACTGAACTCTTGAGTCTCACCCCTCCCCATTCCAAACTCATTTTCTCTCTAGGCTTCTTCATGATCTACTCCTTTGGCTCAAACCAGACACCAAGGCATCACTCTTGGTTTTTCCCTTTCTTCCACCACCATACCCAATCGGTCAGCGAGCCCTGTCAACTTTATCCACCAAATATGTCTTGACTTTCTCTGCAGCCCTTCATCCCCACCGGCCCCCCCTCATCCAGGTCACTGTTAGCCCTCACTCATGCTTCTGCCTCAGCTTCTCTGCTTCCATTCTCTCTCCATGCAGGAATGGTCTCCTTCTAAAAACTAGGTCACTATAGCTCCTGCTTTAAACTTCTCAACGGCTTCTCATTGTATTTAGAACAACCTAAACATCTTCTAGGGTGTCTAAGACCTGGGAAAGCCTGGCTCCTGACTCTCCACTGTCATCTCAGTGGAGATGGTGACATCTGTCACCTTGCTCATGGGTCCTTCTGAGATCTTTGAATAAACACTTTATCTTCATCTCTAAAGGGCTGTATTCCTGGGGCCACTGTAACAAGTAACCACAAACTTGGTGGCTTAAGACAACAGAAATCTCGTTTCTCACAGTTCTGGGGGCCAGAACCATGAAATCAAGTATTTTACTGATGAGGAACTGCAGTTTAGAAAAAGCCCCACAGCTTCTAGGAACCATTCCCCATTCCCCACCCTCAAAACTAAATATCCACAATAAGATACAAATCACTTTACAAAGACAAAGAGCAGAGAAAAGATTTGTCATACAGTCATTCAGTGAAGCAACTAGACTACAACCAGTTCAAAAAAATCTCTATTACTATAGGCCAGGTCATGGAAATAACTGCAATGCAATGTATGTGGATTTGCTACTTTTGTGTTTATACCAAAGGAGAATTTGAGATCTAGAAGACAGGGCTGACCCATATGTATTATCTCATAGGAGGAGGATTTCCTTAGACGTGTTTGAACGTCCAGTTCTGTGTTTCACTCTGAGTTCTGTCTGTCCCCAAGGCTTTTAAATCAACCAAAGAAGGGGATTATAACTATTTATGACTCTGCCTACCAAACACTGCAGGGCGTGACCTTGCTGCAGGCTAAGGGCCGGCCACATTTGCACTTCCCTCTCCCAGTGGCTGCTTTGAAAAGGTCTGCTTTTCTTCTCAGAGGCTTTTGGGATCTGGACAGGCACACACTTTGGAGTTATCTCCTCTTAAGCAGATAATTCAAGGATTAACTTATCTCAGTAAACACAGTGATGCTAGAAGGACAGCTAATCACCTCCCAGGAGAATTGAAAAACCTCAGGGGAGAAACCCAGGCCTCCCCATCCAGTAAACAGCACAAAGCTGGAGCATCCTGGAGAGGCTCTGGGCCACATGCATCCACCAGAGCCGTTGTGTATGCAGTGGCGTCAAGCAGGGAGAGCTCTTCAGGGACCACTTCTGCTTTCCCTGGCAGCAAAAGACTTGGAGCTAGTGGTAAGTTCACCATGTGTATCTGGAGAACATAATTCTGTGGTTTTCTACAGCCCCTTCCCACCTCCACCACTCACCCTTCTAGGGAAAAAGTGACTTGACCACCCATGGCCGGCATCACTGGGAGCCACGCAAAGGTTTCTGGCCACCCCAGTCTTCCAAATCCTCAGGAGCAGCTGGTGGCCAACGTGTTTGTCTACTTTTTAGATATTTAGTCTTCAAACTTCCACATCCTCCACCTTCTTTCTGGCCTCTGGCTTGCTACTTTAAGGATTCCTGCTGCTTCAATGGTAGATGATTTATACACAGCAAAAGGGTCCAGTGGGTGTAGGGAATTTTATTTTTTAAAAATTAAACCTTTCTTTACTACAGGGTTCTTTGAGCCTCCATCAGACTAATTTATATGGTCACTTTTCAAAAGATGGGTATAGTGTATAGGATTTCCCACGCATGTGTGTTTATAGCACACCCATTACCCTGCAGTCTACTAGTGATGCATAGAACCCAATGTGGGAAACCCTGCCCTGGGCCTGTGCTCAGGAGAATGGGAAGAGAAGGAAGTATAGTATTTACTGTGAGTCTGTGCATGTCAAGAGCTGTGTGTGCCTTTAGCAGGCATGGCCATTAATATCCATAGTCTCTCAACAATTCAGCAAGGTAGGTATCCTCAATGCCTCTCCTTAGGTGAAAGACGACATCGTTTGCAGCCATAGGAAGGTCCAAACCCTACAAACATCGAAACAGGTAGACTGCCCCAAAAGAATATTTTTGTGATCATCCAGTTAAAAAACCAGGCCATTGTACTGAGTGAGGGACAATCTGCAGTGGTGGGTGGTGCATGGCGGTGTTGTGCTGTGCCTGCTGGGCCGTGAAGGACCAGTCAGTGAGGTCATGGTGGCCTTGGCCATGACATGAGGACAGAGTGGGGGTGGGGCACCTATGGATACATCACAGATGACTCAGTCACAATCAGAAGACACTTTGTGCTGTGAAAATCTCTGAAATTCATGGAACAAAAGTCGTTTACAGTTGAATAGGGGCTACTGCTGATTTGCAGGCTGAAGGAGAAATTCTGGAAAGAAAGGCATGGCCAAAGCCAACTAGCGCTCTTAGGGACCACGGATTTGTCTGCAACATTAAAGGAAAGGGGCATGCAAATGAATTTCTGGGTTTTGAAAAGAGAATTGATAAACCATGCCATTGCTTTAAAAAAAAAAAAAAAGCTTTAGGGGCACCTGGGTGGCTTAGTCGGTTAAGTGTCGGACTTTAGCTCAGGTCATGATCTCATGGTTCATGAGTCCGAGCCCCGTGTCAGGCTCCGTGTTGACAGCTCGGAGCTTGGAGCCTACTTCTAATCCCGTGTCGCCCTCTCTGTTTGCCCCTCCCCACTCACACTCTGTCTCTGTCTCTCTCAAAAATAAATAAATGTTAAATAAATAAATAAATAAATAAATAAGCTCTTGGTTTTAAGAGTTTTAGGTTTCCAGAAAAGTTGCAAAGATAGTATACAGCTCCATACCTCCACACCCAGTTTACCTAATTGTCAACAATTATCACAATTAATGAACAGTATTGTTACAACATTAGCTAAAGGCTGTAATATATTCAGATTTCTTTATTTTTTTTACCTAATGTCCTCTTCCTGTTCCAGGATCCCATCCAAGATAGCAAATCACATTTAGTAGGCCTGTCTTCTTAGACTCCTCCTGACTGGGATCGTTTTTCAGACTTTCCTTGTTTTTGGTGATCTGGACAGTTTTGAGGAATACAGGTCAAGTATTGGAAAGAGTGTTCTTCTATTTGAGTTTGCCTGCTGTTTTTCTCAAGGTTAGACTAAGGTTATGGATTTTAGGAGGAATACCACAAAGATAAAGTACCATTCTCATCACATCACATGAAGGGCACATACCATCAACATGATTTATGTTAATGTTGCCCTTGACCACCTGGCTGAGGTCATGTTTATCGGATCTCTCCACTGTAAAGTTACTCTTGCCTACTCCCCCTTCCACACTGTACTCTTGCAAGGAGGTCACTATGCACAATCCACACTTAAGGGATGGGCATCACACTCTACCTCTTCCAGAAGGGAGGATCTACATAAATTGCTGGGGAATTTTTCTGCTTGGGAGATGTGTCTATTCTCCTCCATCTAAACAAATGTATTCAATCATTAATTTGTATCAGGATGGACTCATGGACTTTTACTTTATACTTTGTACAAATATGTGTAAATAACACCATGTTATTTTTTTTTTTCAAATTATTCCAGCTTTGATCACAAGGGAGCTCTTTCATTTGGTTCCCGTGTCTCTTGATGGGCCTCCACTAGTGTGTGTGTGTGTGTGTGTGTGTGTGTGTGTGTGCAGTTTTTTGGTTTCTTTGGGAGATATTGTTTTTGTTTTGTTTTTTGAGCCCTTCCTTGCTTTTTAGCACTACAAAATGCTCTAGGCTTACCTTGTGTATTTCCTATCCCTGTCCTTTCTAGAAACAGCCATGTCTCTAAAAAACTCTGTCCCCTTCTGTCAGAGGATAGTATGAGAAATCAACTCCAGATCTTGGTTGGCTGTGCTTGCTATTGCTGCAGAGTCCTTCTTTCTAGGTCCTCCCAGCAAATGGAGCAAAGAAATACATGTGTGTAGGTAGTCTTCTGTATCAAAATTGAGATAAACTTGAGTTCATGCTGATGTCTCCACCTGTAATCCAGTACTACAAGGATTATTCTAGCCTCCTCTGCTTGTCCATAACCTTACAATCCAACAGTGAGAAACCTGACTCCTGCCAGCTGCCATACATTTAGTTCACTATTTAATTCCAGTTTACGTATCTGCTGGTTTCAGAATGCTGAACCCATATCCCCATGGAAGATAACTTTACCAACCAGAATACAATGATTATGAGCAGTTCCTTTTGTCTTTGGTCTTATGGTCTCTGCTCATTTCCAAAGTTACATGATCTACACCTTTTCTCCCCACGCCCACCCCCAATGGCAGTATGATTGTTTTCTAAACTGGGATCCTCTGGCCTCTTGAATGATTTTTTTTAATTTGCTTACATTAAAGTTAACTCTGTGCTGTGACGTTCTATGGGTTTTGACAAATGCATAGTGTAATGTATCCACCATTACAGATTAGCTTCACCGTTCTAAAAAGCCAAAACATGGAAGTATCCACTGATAGACAAATGAATAAAGAAGTTGTACAGTGGAATATTACTCATCCCTAAAAAAATGAGGAAGTTTTGCCACTTGTGACAACATGGGCAGATCTTGAGGGCATTATACTATAAGTGAAATAAGTCAGACAGAGAAAGACAAATACCATATGACCTTACTTACATGCAGAATCCAACACAAACAAACCATAGAAAAAAAGACCAGCTCTTGTGGTTACCAACAGTGGGAGGAAAGGGAATCAGAGGAAGGTGGCCAAAAGGCACAAGCGTCTGGCTGTAAGATGAATCAGCACTAAGGATGAAATGTACAACATGATGACTGTAGTCAAACCGCTGTGTGTTACACGGGAAAGTTGTTGAGATCTTAAGTGTTTTCATCACAAGGGCAGTGTGTGTGTGTGTGTGTGTGTGTGTGTGTGTGTGTGTGTTTATGTGTGTGTGTATATGTGTATATACACACATAAACATATAAAATAGTACCTATATGAGATGATGAATGTTAGCTAAACTCATTGTGTTGATCATTTCACTATATGTATTAGCGCATTGTTCTGTACACTCTAAATTTATACAATGTAGTATGTTAATTATAGCTCAATAAAACTGGAAGAAAATATCTTTACAAGGTGCAGAATATTGTGTGCCATGTGCTGCCATTTGCATTAAAAATCAAGAGTGAGCAAGAAAAAAATTCCCTGAGCTTCACCTATTGCCCCCCTCCTGTATTTCGGTGGGCTTTTCCATCTTCAAGTGAGCAAATATTTTAGATGAACACTAAGCAATGATATGTATGTAATGTAATCTTTAATTGTTTACATATAATGTAGTAATAGAAAATAAAAACCTTTTAAAAAAAATACTACTATTAGACGAGGCTGGGTGGTTCAGTGGGTTCAGTGTCTGACTCTTGATTTTGGCTTAGGTCATGATCTCATGGTTCGTGGGTTCAAACCCTGTGTCAGGCGCTGTGCTGACAGCATGGAACCTGCTTGGGATTCTCTCTCTCTACCTCTGTCTCTGCGCCTCCCCTGCTCATGCTCTCTGTCTCTCTCAAAATAAATAAACATTTAAAAATTAAAATCAAAATTAAAAAGAAAAATACTACTACTATAAAATGCTTATTTTGTACTATGCCTTCTGTAACATATCAGGTACGATATGGCAAAAAAATTTTTTTTTTCTTTTAGATCATTATGCACTTTCAGAATGGAGAAAGGTTAATTCCAGAAGTTCCACTACTCTTGAAGAGGTCAGATCCTAGCCGTGCCAGGAAGCCATCAACCCTGTGGCAAGCGGCAGAGCCAGTGTTTGGACATGATCCAATTTTTTCTGTACCAAGTGGCCTTCCAGAATTTTCATAAATCTGGAGGCTTTAAAACTCAGCAACGACCTTCTTTTTGCCCTGTGACCAGCTCTCACCTCACCTCATTTTTTAAGCCTAAATTACATTTGCTTACAAACTCAAAGTTTTACAACAAAGGCATTACAGTGCCCACTCTGCAGCTGAGACCAGAGCAAAATGCAAAGGATAATTTATCTACCCCTTGCTCATAGTCAATTTCTATTTTTCATTGACGACAGCTTTGTGATCTCCAGAGCGAATCTCATGGAAGCAAAACTTTTATGACTTACGTTAATTCAGTGTCCTCGGCTGTCATGTTCCTCAACTTGCTATCAAGGCACAGAAGTATATTTTTAGGGTATTTCTAAGGGAAGCAGAGTGAGGGCTTATCAGACAAAATTTACAGCAAGACTTCCTGAGAAGCTAAAACAGGTGAATTCTGCTATGCACACCCACACACGCACATGCACAAATACACGGCCTTGTACGCAAGCAGGATAGGAGATGATTTCTTTGGGAAAGGACACACGTTACATGAGCATCCTTTTGTATGTATCTTATTATGATTCCCAGGGCTGAGTTTCCTCTTTGGGAGTCACTCAGGCTCCATTGGGCCTGGCTCAGGCGAAGGCTCGACATGTTTGTAGGGAAGGAAACCAGAAGGCAGGAAGGGGGAAGATGAGTAAGAAGAAAGGTGGAAAGGGGTGCCCGGGTGGCTCAGTTGGTTAAGTGTCCGTCTCTTGAGTTCAGCGCAGGTCATGATCTCATGGTTCATGAGTTCGAGCCCCGAGTTGGGCTCTGCGCTGACAGCACAGAGCCTGCTTAGGATTCTCTCTCTCTCACTCCCTACTCCTCCCTTTCTTCCTCTCTCAAAATAAATAATAAATGAGCTTTAAAAACAAAGAAGAAAGGAGGAAAGGAGGTGGAAAGGTGTTAGGGAAGGAGGAAGGAAGACAGGATGAGGGAGATGGGGAGAGAGGAAGGATATCTCTCAGGTACTTACATTTCAGGTAACGGGCCAGCTGTATTACCTACAATTTCTCACTTATTTCTCATGGCAACATGACTAAAAGGATGACAAAAGTAACATCAGTGATGCCAAAAAGGTGGAGTGGGGGTGGGGAAATGATGGAGAAAATCAGAAAAAAGACTTTTCACTTAAGAAGCCAGAAGAAAGATCCTCATCAGGTGACAAACTATTTCTCACAATGTGACTTTTTAAAAATATAAAACCCATTAAAATTTTCTGCCTCTAACATATCCTCTGCTAATCATAAATCATAAACGTGTAACATTACTATTGTATTATTAGTACTAACCCTGAACATACCCAGTGCCCTGGGCTCTTTTGCCTTCATGGAGTCTTCCTCCATTAAAAAAAAAATTGTATTTTATGACTCTGTTAGTATAAAGACGAATGTATTAATATTATCTATTGAAACTTCTTCTTTGGTCTAAAAGTTCATTTTTTTTCCTTCTGGTTTTATTTTTTATTTATTTATTTTTTAATGTTTATTTATTTTTGAGAGACAGACAGAGTGCAAGCAGGGGGGAACAGAGAGAGGAGGAGACCCAGAATCTGAAGCAGGCTCCAGGCTCTGAGCTGTCAGCACTGAGCCCGATACAGGGCTTGAACCCATGGACCGTGACCTCATGACCTGAGCTGAAGTCTGATGCTTAACCGACTGAGCCACCCAGGCACCCCTCTTCTGGTTTTAAAAGAAAGTGAGATAGGGGCACCTGAGTGACTCAGTCGGTTAAGCTTCCCAGCTCAAGTCGTGATCTCCCAGTTCATGGGTTCAGGCCCCATGTCAGGCTCTGTGCTGACTGCTCAGAGCCTGGAGCCTGCTTCAGATTCTATGTCCCCTTCTCTCTCTGCCCCTCCCCTGCTTGCTTTCTCTCTCTAAAAAATAAACATAAAAAAAAAAAACATTTTTAGAAGAAAGTAAGACATATTATGTGTCCCTGAAAGTATTACAGGGCATCAGCACTGTTCCCACTGTGCTGAATGAGTAAGCTCGCCCCTAAGGATACCGTCTGTCAACTACTGAGTTGGCTCACCCAGGTCACCACGCGGTTCCTGAGTTCTGATTCCTGGGGTGCAGGGTCAATGCCGTGTGAGACCAGGGTGTGACGTTGTGTTGCTAGGTGCCTGCCAGTAGTTGAATTCAACTGATCTAGATTCACAAGCTCTTTTCTTAAATAGCAGCTGAAAACGGTGCCCATTGATCTCATAAGGTTTATAAAACCAGCCCTTGTGTGACAGCGAGAGGTGGGGTTAACTCAGAAACACAAGGTCCGTGCAGAGGTTGGTTCGGGCCCTCTCCGTCCAGCGCACACACTGCCTGAAGAAGCAACTGGCCAGAGCAGAGCAAAGTAACCTCAAGAAGATAAGGTATCAGGAGCAGAGACTTGTCATTCTTTCCTCCGTGAAGACTCTAAGGGCACAGGCATTTAAACAAAAAGATAAAGTAAGATAAGTATAAGCAAATTCCAAAGATCTCCTTTTCTTCTTGAGAATTAAATACTGTTCCCAGAGTCTTTCATAATTTTTAGTATTAGTTTTTATGACAGCTTCAGAATAAAACAAGGCATTTGTTCACCAAATTGATCTATCATTAAGATACAGTATTTACTTTTTTGAAAATCAAATCCCAAGAGAAGTTCACAGAGAAACCTTAGAATGCATTATTATTTTTTTTTTAGAATGCATTATTTTGGGGGGCACCTGAGTGGCGCAGTCAGTTAAGTGTCCGACTCTTGGTCTCAGCTCAAGTCATGATCTCACAGTTCGTGAGTTTGAGCCCCACACAGGGCTCTGCGCTGATGGTGTGGAGACTGCTTGGGATTCTGTCTCTCCTCTCTTCCCCTCCCCCACCTGTTCTCTCTCTCTCTCTCTCTCTCTCTCTCTCTTTCTCTCTCTGTCTCTCAAATTAAATAAACCTTAAAAATTAAAAAAAAAAAAAAAAGAATGCATTATTTTTTTAAAGTAATAAACCTCCCCTAAGGCAGCCCTTCTGTGGGCCACGGGGAAGATTGAGGAGTGTGGTGAGTTCCCTTAAAAGTAGACACACCCAGCAAGTATGGCAGAAAATAACTGGTTTTTTGCACTTGAATTGCATGTTTCTAGACCACATCTCCCAGAGCTTTCCATGACTCGTGTCTTATCTTTAAGATCTGGCTCAACCATTCCCCCAGAAAGAGAAGTTTCTTGACCACCCTGTTCTTCCTCATGCCAGTTCCGTATTTTTGTTTTCCTGACAGTACATGTGATCATCAGAAATTATTTAGACGTGTTGATTGGTAGTTGGTTCACTTGTTTGTTGTTGATCTTTCACTACTGGAATTTAAGCTCCGTGAGAGCAAACACCTATAGGTTTTGTTCACTGCTGAATTTCCAGGGTTGAGGATCATGGCCAGCATGTATTTGTTGAATGAATGAATGAATGAATGAATGAGTGAGTGAATGAATTCCAAGGCCCCTCTGAATCCCTCTGAATTCATTGACATTGACATTCAGAGACCATTGGAAACAGATTTCTAAATATTGCTGGGAGGTAACAAGTAACCAGATCACAGGGCGTTAGAGCCAGAGGTCCCGGATTGTCATCTGACCCCACTCACTAATCTAACATACAAAGACAACATGGTGACCCAGAGAGGTAAGAGCGATCCATAGAAGAACCACTCAGAGGTTCAGAGGGCCCCAGCTGTTTCCAATTCCTGAGGCAGGCCTCAAACCACAATTTTAAAATAAAGGCACATGAAAATCAGACAGAGTACCAACCAAGTCATCTTCTCCAAGATAAATAACAGTCTACAATCATGCAGCTGATATTAATCAAGGCAAGACCATCTGAACATCAAAAACAAACAAGAGTCTCCCTTTTTTTTGAGCTTTGCAGCCCAAGCCAGCACTCTTGGTCATTCCTGCCCTTGGCTCCCCGCTATCCCTTGCTCGAGACTGGTAACGATGAAAAGAGGAGTTTACCGTGTCTTGAGCATTATGCTAAGTGTTTTACATGCTCCATCTCCAGGAGGGAGATACTGTTATCCCCATTTTACAGAAGGAGAATGTAGGCTTCAAGATATTAGATAATTTGCCTGAGTTCACACAGCTAATAAAAATGGTGCTGGGGCACCATCTCAGGCTGAAAAGACTCCATTTTCACTTAATTTTTTTGAATAGATAGTATAGTCACTGTGTGTTCAAAATTCAAAAACTACATATAGACTTACTTTAAAAAACTCTAAACTCCAGGGGCACCTGGGTGGCTCAGTCGGTTAAGTGTCCGACTTCGGCTCAGGTCCCGATCTCACAGTTTGTGAGTTCAAGCCCCACATCAGGCTCTATGCTGACAGTTAGGAACCTCGAGCCTGCTTTGGATTCTGTGTCTCTCCTTCTCTCTGCTCTTCCCATGGTCATGCTCTGTCTCTCTCTGTTTCTCAATAGTAAATAAACGTTTAAAAAAATTTTTTTTAACTCTAAACTCCCTTCCACTCACAGCATAGCTTTCCAGTTTCCCTTCCCATAGACCATGTAATCCGCTTCTCGAGGGTCCTTCTAGAGATGTTTTGTGCACTTCCAAGTCCATAGAGGGTTGTTTGTGTGTGCACGCATGTGTATGTTCTTGTGTCAACTTTTTGAAAATGTTGAACATACATAAGAGTAGGCAAAATTCTATAATGGAAACCCCAAGTTCCCATCACCCTGCTTCAAGTAATGTCAATGCAAGACCAATCTTGTTTCCACCACATCCACTTGTCCCCTCTCACCCAACATAGCATTTCATCCGTAAATATTTCTGCATGTATATCTAAAAGAAGACTATTAAAATATGACCAAAAATACAATTATCACACCTAAAAGTTAACACAAACTCCTTAGTATTATAAAATATCCAGTCAGTATTCAAACGTCCAATTGCTTCATAAATGCCTTAATTTTTCAAAAATGTGTTCATTCGAATTTGTGGAGAGGCCTTTTAAGTCTCTTTTAATCTACAGATTCTCCCTCTACTTTCCTTCTTTTATACTCGTTGCAAATTTGTTTATTGAAGAAATCATTTGTTCTATAGAATTTCCAGCAGTCGGTATTATGGAAAAGGGGAAAATTCCTTTCTATGGTAGCACAGAATTCATTCTTTGTTTTTTTTCATTTAACAGATTTCCTTAATCTATTCAATAAATACTTACTGAGTGCCTAACACTTTTCTACATACTGGAAATAGAACGGTAACCAAAGCACACACGCAAAGAAAACACCCCTCCTCTTCATGGCACTTACCTTCTAGTGGGTTACAAATAAGAAAATGTACACGAACCCGGATTACTGTGTTTATCAGAAGAATAGAGCAGGGAAAAGGGGAGAGGCTGTGTGAGGAGAACCACAATTTGAAATAAATAGTGCGACCGAGGAAAGCCTCACCGAGAAGATGGCATTTGAGCACATTCTGGACACAGGTGAGAAGCCAGGTCCTGAGGCTGTCTGGGGGAGGGGCATTTTAAGCAGAGACACAGCAAGTGCACAGCTGTATACACAGTGGGAAACAAGCCCTTTAGCCCATGGGCTGCAACTAGGTTTTGCTCAGTTTACCTTTTCTCTTTTGCTTTTGATACGGTGATTCTTACCATTTAGAACATGTTGACTTTTAGAAATGTGGTCCCACTTAAATCGTCTCTTCCATGACTTCCTGGGCTTCGGTCAAAGTTAGAAAAAGCTCAGGTTTTTAGTCACCAGGCAATTTACTGGCCAAGATGGCAGAGGTTTCACTACAGTTATAAAAAAAAACCACAGGATCTCAATGGTTTAACATGACAGAGCTGATTTCTTGCTCACACCGTATGTCCGGGGCAGACCAGCTCAGTCTACTGTCACTCAGGGGCCCAGGCTTCAGGTACATCCACGAGCGCTGTGTCAGGAGAAGGACTCGTGGCAAACTGCACACCAGCCCTTGCACGCTCTGCTCGCATTTCATTGACCAGAGCAAGTCCCACGGTCAGCCTGAGCTCCAGGAGGTAGGATGGGGTCACTTCAGGTGTGCCCACGAGAAGGGAGCGGGTGCAAAAGGCCATGATGACCACCACGTGCTCCGCCTCCCTTGCTTGAATCCAGGTGAAGAACGGCCCTTTGATTAACCCCAATTCTGTGACTTTCCCTAACACAAGCGAACTGACACAGTACAGCCATACCACTAGATCTGTCTGACTGGTCTGTGTGGTCAGTTGGAGTGTCTGTAGGGAGAGCTGTTTAGACAGGCAGGACTCACTCACAAAGCTCCCTGGTCCCCACTTTTCTCCAGCATGGGGAGGTTCTCTCCTGCTCACCTCAGGAGCCAGGATGACACCTGCTGTCCACTGGCTAGGTTAACTTCTTGGGGCACAACATCTGGAACAAATGTATAAATCAATGCTGGTCACTTTCAGATAAAAATAAATAGCCTGTATCCTATAGACCAAGAGAAAGGTGCTGTTTGTTTAGACAGTGGAATTTTTGCAGATTTAGTGAAGCCAATGGATCTTGGAACTTTCAACATAAACAATGAGGAAACTAAAATAAACCTTTACGGAGCAGAAGAGATAGGAACATTTTCTTCAGCATGAATCATGGGCTAATTATTGTTCCTAAAACTGTAAGCTAAATTAATTTATGCTCAGTCAACAGCAAGAGAACAGGAGGGATCCAGTACCTGCCTTGAGTTCAAATATAGAATATTTGGAGACAAGAGCGGTGTTCGATTTTTCTGCCTGCTAGAATACAACCTCTCTCAAACCACCTCAAGGAATGGGAGTTCTTTTGAGGATATACATGAGTAATGAGATCTAGAGGGACCTCATGGGAACCTAGGTCTAGAAACCAGCGTGCACCCAGACTTTGATGGGAATGAAATCACATCTAAAGTGTTCCCAGGATCTCAGTAGCAACAGGGATGGGGTTCTACTTAAAAGAACCTCCAGGGCAGAGTGGGGCTCCGAGAGTTAGTGCTCGTGCCTTGCTGGGATGGGTAACAGTGGGAATCTCCTTCATATCCTGCCAGTCGAGTGCTAACAGCTCATGATGTGCGGCAGTAAAGGAGTTAATCAAAGTGCTGGCTGTCTTTGAGACTCCGGGCCATATGCCCACTGCAGGGATAGGGACTGTAGGGTAGAGACATTAGATGGCTACGTCTCACCTTACTACAACATTATCGTGTGAAAAAGACCAACCTCAGGTTCAGATTAGCCAGTTTCAAGAAGAGGAAAAAATAATAATGAAGGAACTGTGGCAGATTGCATTACTGTATTTACTCCAACTATTTGCTGGCTCCCCCTACTAGATGCACCCCCAGAGGGCTGCTCCCTGGGACCGCACCTGGTGGAACCACCATACTTTCCCGGTGGGAGTTTCTTTGTCTACTGGAATCTATACCTTGTATGAACAGTTGTTTTAAGGGTCATTGCATGGTTCTGCCATTGCTTTGTTCCCTCTGTCACAAGACTAAGATAGAGCCTCCTCCTTCGGCCTGCATCCCAGAACAAAGAACACAGAGTGAAAGTCGACGGGTGCACTGCCAATATGTATATGAGCAAGAAATAAATATTCGATGTTGTAAGGCACTAGGATTTTGGAAGTCATCTATTATTGCGACACAATTTAGTTTAAGCTGATGGGCACAGATATCAGAACGACGAACGTGGTGCTGATCCAGTAAAAACCCCAAAATACATAGCTTCTTGCCTGAAACAAATTATTGCCTGTAATAAGAAAAAAAAAATGGACCAAATGAACTTGTGGTTTTAGTTAAGGGGTAGAGAAGCAAAATATCGGCACGGTGGGCTTGCTTTTATTGCCTGCATTTGACAAGGGACTGACTACAAGAAAGAGATAAGCTCCCAAAAGATTTCCATTGGAAAGCAGAATCGAAATATGGGAACCCAGGTGTCCCAAAGCCAACAGAACTGGGGTGAAGAGGGTGACGAGGTATGGAGAACCGGGTGAACGTTCTTTCAGAAGTCGTTCATCTCCAAAGCCCTCATTCACTCTGTGCCCCTTGCCACTTCTTCCTTGCCTCTCTGGAGAGGGTGAAACAGAAGGTCATGGGGCTGAACAATGTCAGCCACAGTTGCAGGTACAGGTACAGTATGCGTACTGAATACTTAATGAAGAGACTCTTCCATTCAGCCCCTGGAACATGGGTGGCCAGACTCTTCCTCTGCAGCCAGGGGATTAAGAGACTCTCTATGGAAAATCTTACAGCCCAAGAAGAAAGCTCTTAAGATATTGATGCCAGGGGTCTCCCGACAAGGGGTATGCCTAGGTCACATGATAGTGTGAAAATCAACAAGTCTCAATCATGAACTTGGAGCTTCTAATCAGCTTTTTATTCCTCAGCTCAAATTGAGCAGGCCAGAATGGACACGCGTGCGTGCACACACACACACACACACACACACACACAATTAATGCCCTCAGAGCAATAGAGAAGATTTGCATCTATGACACAAAAATGTTTTTTTTTAATAAAGATCATTTAGGGGCACCTGGGTGGCTCAGTCGGTCAAGTGTCCGACTTCGGCTCAGGTCATGATCTCGTGGTTCATGAGTTCGAGCCCCACGTCGGGCTCTGTGCTGACAGCTTGGAGCCTGGAGCCTGCTTCCGATTCTGTGTCTCCCTCTCTCTCTGACCCTCCCCCCATTCATGCTCTGTCTCTCTCTGTCTCAAAAATAAATAAACATTAAAAAATAATTTAAAAAAAAGATCATTTAGACATTCAGAGATCACAAAAGAGATCTTGGAAATTCAAAAATACAATTTCAGAAACAACAATACCAAACTTGATAGAAATCAAATTTGACAAAATATCCCAGAGAGTAGTCAAAATCACAAAAAAGATGAAAATAGAGATGAAATAATAAAATCAGAGGAACAGCTCACGTGGTTCAATACTGATATTTAGCAGGAGTTCCAGAAAATAGTGATGAGGAGATCTTCAACGATTCAAGAACATTCTCAGGATGGAAGGACATGCATGGCCAAATTGTGAGAATGCACTGAGATTCATACCAAAGCATATCATGTAAAATTTCCAGTTCTGGGGACCACTAGAAGAGCCTACAAATTTTCAGAGAGAGAAAATCAGGTCACACAAAGGATCAGTACTCATGGGTTTAGAATTTTAAGAGAGTAGAAACCAGAAGATATTCTAAAGAAAAATGATATCAGACCCATATTGTATAGCCAGCAAAACTATTGGTTTTGATGGTAAAATAAAGACATCCTATGACACACTAATCTTCAAAAAATTTATCTCCTACATATTATTTCTCAAGAAGCACTCCACTGAAATGAAAGAATAAACCAAGAAAGCAGCAGCATGGGATATATGAAAAATCCAACAAGGAGAGAGGCAAAGGGCATCCCTAGGATGCTGACAGAGGCTCCAGGATGACGAGACAGAGGCAACACAGTCCAGATGGGAGCACGGTGACTCCAGAGATGTTACAATGGGGTCATTGTAACATCCCTACTGCCATCTTGTTAAGCCAACTGAGGTCCAGTTGATCTTATTTGACTTATTCTCTCCATGTACTGATGAAGTTCCTTCTTTCTCCTTTACCACCTACTGCTTGGACCAGCTGAGGTTCCCCATCTCACCCCCACAGAAATGTGTTCCTTTGACAGACTCCTGAGAGCTGGTGGTAAGCTGTGGTGAGTTTAGACCCAGGAAGTTCTCTGAGCAGCTTACCTGTCCGACCATCACACTGCTGCAACCCAGAACCCATCCCACACCAGCTGCAAAGTGTGAGTCCTTACATCCCAGGTTTCATGGTGGCCTTGCTCCCCAACTCTCTAGAGGGGGCTCTTTCTACACATTCTGGAAATCTAAACTGGGGGAATCTAAACCCAGAGATTCTGTTGAACATATCTTCTCCTGGAAATCCAGGGGCAGCTTTATTTTTTGATTCCAGTTAAATTTGTGCTTGCTGTGAAAACTGTGCTGTGGTTCCTCTGGGAAACACATAAGAGTTGAAAATATATAAAGAAAAGCAAAGAAATCATTAACACCAAAGTTTGCAGAAGGATTAGCTGGGGGTGGAGGAAAGGGGCTGTCACTGGAAAGAGGAGCCAGGAGAGTTTTGAAGATACTGACATAATCCAACCTGAGTCTCAGAGAAGAGTATGCAGGGTCTCATTTTATTCTTTTCTGATTGTACATAAATGTTTTATATTCTATTAGGTATGAAATATTTCTTTAAAAAATTTATTCTTCTAATTTAAAAAAAAGAGCCAAGTAGCAGTGAATATGACATAAACAACAAAAAAATACAGAAGCTTTGTGGGCAGATGGGGAATGACCGCCAGGGTATTTTGTCAGGTGAAGGGAACAGGGGCAGGATAGGCTGTTATGATACAGTGACTGAGCAAAGAAGTCAGAAGGAAGATACACTCACATAAGCACCTTTGTCTGTATGTTCATACCAGAAGGACCCATTATTGACAGTGACCAGTGAACTGAAAACCGGGGCCTGGGCACGGGAACAAAGACCCCTCACATTCTGCCCTTTCATGGTTTTGAATTTTGAAGCACTTGAAAGTTTGACTTGTTCAAAGAACTTTGTTGTTCATAAAGAGAAGTCTGACAGAATCAAACCAAATGTTGTTGAATATGTGGAAGCATATACTGCTGGTAGGAGGGCAAATTGGTAAGCTTTGAAAAGTAATTTGGAAATACCTTATAAATTTGGGCCAGCAACAACACTTGCAGAAAAACTGAAAGTTCAGGAAACATATACAGGAATGTTTAGAACAGCATTGAATATAATGATTGAAAAGTAAAGAAAGAAAGAAAGAAAGAAAGAAAGAAAGAAAGAAAGAAAGAAGAAGGAGGAAGGAAGGAGGAAGGGAGGGAGGGAGGAAGGGAGGGAAGAGTGAGAGGGAGAAAGAAAGAAAGAAAGAAAGAAAGAAAGAAAGAAAGAAAGAAAAAGAAAGGAAGGAGATAGAGAGAGGGAAGGAGGGAGGGAGGAAGTAAGGGAGAGAAAGAAAGAGGGAGAGAGAGAAAAAGGGAAAGAGAAAGCAAAAAGGAGGAAGATAGGAAGGAAGTAGTCTAAAAGTTCCCCAAGAAGAAAATGTATTGAATGAAAGTCCAATTGATCCCTACAATATGATAGTCCAAAGATTCTCATAAGGCAGTAGAAATGGATCAGCACGGATAAAAATCACAAAATGTGGAAAGAAAGCTGGTAACAAAATGAAATACACTCCATGCTACTGTTTATGTGACGTTCTACCTATCTAGGTGCGCAGCAAAGTCTGATGTGGTTGGGTTCCATCCACGACAAAGATGAAACCTGGATAGTGGTACCTGGGGGACAAGAACAGGAAATAAGCTGTGGGAAAGCTAGACAGGGGCTTCATCTGTACTGGCCATGCTTTATTTCTGAAGCTGGATGGTGGGCACATTATATCACTCACCCTAACTTCTTGATTATCTGTTCACAGTTGACCATTGAACAACATGGGTTTGAACTACATAGGCCCACTCATACATGAATTTTTTTGGTACATATAGTACTATAAGTGTATTTTCTCTTCCTTACAATTTTCTTAAATTCTCTAGCCCACTTTATGGTGAGAACACAGTATACCATACATAAAACATACAAAAAGTATGTGTTAATCAACTGTTTATCAGTAAAGCTTCTGGTCAATAGTAGGGTTGGTAGTTAACGTTTTTGGGAGAATCAAAAGTTACGCTAGGATTTTTGACTGCACAGAGGGTTAGCGCCCCTAACCTCTGCATTTTTAGGGGTCAATTATACATCATTTAGGTAAATAAAAATTTCCATTAAAATCATCTGGGATACAGCATCTCACTCAATATCAATTAGATTATAATAAGAAAGATTAACAGAAAAGAGACTCCAGCAAGTCTGACCTTGGGGCCATCTATCACCTCACATTCCATCTCGGGGTATTTTTATTATGTTGCGTCTAGCGAAGTGCACTTGGACAGAAAAAAATGTAGGAATGAAAATGTCCCGGAGTTTTATGATTAAACCATCAGAGGTTTAGGGAGTTGTGAGGAATTTTCCCGGTTGCATCCGAGGCTCTTGTTTTAATATGAGAAATTGGGGCCCAGGGAGGTAAGAGATCTGCCCAAAGGCAATCAGACAGAGAAAGTCTATGATAGACCCACAGCCCAGGTCTCCTGGCCCCTGGCATGGTGCTTTGTCCTGGACACTGTATTCTTATCAGGGAAGGAGCAGCGACTTCCCAAGAAGGCGTGCAGTTCCTGAACCAAACCATCAGCCAGGCTCCAGATTGGATACCGCTCCAGTGAGCCTCTGCCTGGCAAACCATGAGAACAGGATTTCCTAGATGGAACTAAGCAAGCAGCAGAACATATGAATCAGACTTGAGTACAGCTAGTCTCCCGGAGGACTGACGTGGTTAATCGCCCTGCGGGTCTACCCGTCATCGACGGTGTAAGGCTCTAAGAATCCAGGGAGAGGCAGGAAGTGTGGCGGGGTATGACCCCGGCCCTGTCTTACTTCTGAGCCCTCACCAGCACAGTGCAGGGCATGGCTCTCAGGAGCAGTGGCGTTAGAGGCGGTCGGGCCCGGTCACTCCTGCTTCCATCATTCGCTCCTTGTTTAGACTCAGATAACTTTTTAACGTCTCCAGTTCTCTAGTTGCCAGAAAATGAGGATAATAATAGTACCCATCTCATACATTTGTTGAGGAATTATACACTGTGAAGTGTGTGTGTGTGTGTGTGTGTGTGAGAGAGAGAGAGAGAGAGAGATCTAATATGTAGCAAGTGCTCAATGGTTGGTCCTATGATTACTATCCTTTTAGGAGAGAAAAATCTTAAGTTTCAGAAGCTAAAACAAAGCTGCTCTGGGTCAGAAAACATAAAACACAGCACTGAACCAGGCCTTCTTCCACATGCTTCAACTTTCAAGAAAACTAGCATTTCCCGGGCTTGCTGAAGCAACTCACACGGATTTGTGCCTTCCCGTCCCCTCAGAGAGCCTTGACAGATGCCAAGGTGTCAGCTTCCCTTTACCCCCAGATTTGTCGCCTTACATGGTTGGGGACACCATGAGCAGGTGTCCTCAACAGCCCTTAATCTATAAACACATCAGTCAATGACCCAGGTAATCCCTTCTCACTGGGCCATGTGCCCAGAAAGCCCAGCATTCCACGCCAGGCCCTGTGAGTGGTTCTACTCAGGAAGAGGAACAACAGAAGATAAGCTGCGTGAAGAATCAAATCAGAATGGCAGACCAGAAGGGAAGGAAAACTTCAGAAGGGGAAGGGATCATCAAAGCTTCGAGGGAAAGTAAGAGACGTCCCAGACTTTGAGACTATGAGCGGTAAAGTGTTCTACACCCAATTCCCATGTGTGTAGGGCGGGGAGGTGGCAGTTCTCAGACACCAGCTGGATGTCCTAAAATTCATCTCAAGTCTCACACCATCTACCAGGAGTCAGGTCAAGGGCTCAGTCCCACAAGATGGCCCCTGCCTCCACTTCAGATGCCAGTCACAAGCCTAGACTGTCTCGTGTCTTCTGATCAAAGGGCTGCAAATGGGAGCTGGAAGCTCTCTAAACCCTGTCCTTCTGAGTTTTTATGGAGGCTTCATTACAGAGGCATGATTGATTAAACCACTGGCCATTGGTGGGGGAGTCAATATCTCCAGCCACTCTTCCCTCCTGGGAGGTGGAGTAGAACTGAAAATTCCAACCCCCTACTCACACAGTTGGTTCTCCTGGTCCAAAAGCCAACTCATTCATGTAACAAAAGATGCCTTTATCACTTAGGAGATTCCAAGGGGTTTAGGAGCTCTGTCCCAGAAAGGCCAATGAAGACCAAATACAGTTGACTCTTGAACAACCCAGGTTTGAACTACACAGGTCTACTTACATACGCAGAGGTTCTTTTGATAAATCTACTATGCTACTGTAAACGTATTTTCTCTCCCCTATGATTTTCTTAGTAACACTTTCTTTTCTCTAGCTTACTTTATGGTAAGAATGCAGTATATAGTGAAACATACAAGACATGTGTTAACAGCCTGTTTATGTTACCGGTAAGGCCAACAGTAGGCTATTAGTTGTCAAGTTTTAGGGGAGTCAAGGTTCTATGTGGATTTTCAACTGCACAGGGTGTTGGCACCCACATTTTCAAGGGCCAACTGTATACATTTTTCACACTAAGTCACGATGTCACAGGTAGGCTTGGGGTCTCCCGGCCACATGTCCCTTCGGGCCCTTTATTTCCCTCTCCCAGTCTTCCTCCCAAACAAACTCAGACTTCCTGAGTCGCTTCCTGCCAAGTTTTCGCCGAAGCTTGGTGTTCTCTGCGGTTTGGGTTTTCAGCCACCTGAAGACTCTCTAATGGATGACGTCTCTGCCCACAGGTTGGATTTCCTGAATTGGGGGTATGTGGAATTAAATTAGGTTGTGACTAGATTTTAACAAGACAGGGCAGGGAACTCTATCCAAGATGGTCTGCCAAGGGAAATCATCAGTGCTTGACAGAAATGTCACGTGGGTACAAATCCTCTACTACGGGGGCCCTCCCTACACACGCTCACTCTCTAGAAGGAAACAGTCCCCACCATCAGTTGGCTCTGGAGACCCATACTCACTTAGCCTTGTCTTCTAGCATTTTTGGAACAATCTTGCAAATCTGCCCACCTCAGCTGCCCACCTGTCTGCTTCCCTATGTGCTGAGTCACCTGTTTGCTAGTTGCAGTTGGCTGTTCCTTCCCCATGTCTGGCCCTCCCCCCACTCTTCCCACCACTTCCCACCAGCTTCCCAACCCCCCAGTTTCCTCCAGGTACTGCCCATGCACTGGAGCCCAAGCTTCCCTGTTCCACTGCCTGGGGGCGGGGGAGGTTCTTCCTCTTCTGGGTGATATTCCCCAGCAGGGCCCACCTGTGCACTTAGACGCATCATCCACCCGTGGGCTTACAGCTCCTGCTCTCAAGAGGACACAGCCATGAGCCCACAGCAGGCTGGACTTGGAGAAAACTGACAACAAATGGCAAGCTAAACGCACACCCCTTGCTCACACTATCATCTACCTTCCCCTTGTGCTTGCTCTGAGTCAAAGTTGTCTTTTTCCCAGGAGGTGCCTCCATCATGCATTTGAAAGAAAATCTGGGGAAGCCCCGCCTTACCAGGTCATCCCAGGACAGGTCTAAGCCTCCACGTGGGCTCAAGCTGACCCCCCAGCACAGGTGCACACCGAGTGAGGGCCATGATGGTACATGCTCTACACGCGGCTCTTGTAGCCTGGAGGTCGGCGTGGGGAGGGTCCTCCAGGCAGTAGACAGTTGGGCTGATGCGTGGGGTAGGGACTGAGGTCAGGCACATTCTACCACTGCCTAGAGGAGCTGGGTATTTGCCACCTCTGTCCAGAGTGCCCAGCATACCCGCAGAACCGGCAGCCTCTGATGACCAAGTCACCCACGCGTCTACTGAGTGAACAGCGTGTGGGTGTGTGCATTCTGCAGCCCTGGGGCGAAGGAACTGGTCGGGTCACCGCAGGGACCTTTGCACGACCCAGAATTGTCCTGAGGGCCTGGGGCTCTGGGCAGGGCTTTGGTAGTAAAGTGTTTTGTTGGCTAGCATGGGAAGCTCAAAGCCCCCTCTGCCTTTTTTGGAGACAGAGAAATGGGGTTTATGTTCTTGGGAAAGATACGGTAGAGAATGTGCTTCTCATTACATTACACGGAGGCAGATGAGTACAAGGGTCAGGCCTGGGTCTCCGTGGCTGGGGCTTTAGTACCAATTTCCTCCGGAGGGGCAGCTGCCTAATGCACGCACTTCCCGAGAATCTGACCCTGCAAGACTCTCATGTGAATGAGAGACCTGGAGAGTCCAGTCTGTCTCCTCCCTTGGCTTCTTTTCTTCTCTTTTAATCTCGACCCACCCTAACAGCCACCCACGCCCACTATTTCTGATTTCCATCATCCTGGCCATCCCAGCCGTCCAGACTGGCCTGGTTGAGGCTGTGCTTCACACACTCATCTCCAGAGCCGGGGGTGGGGGCTCCAGCATCCCAGCCTCTATCCGTGCCAGGGCTGCCCAGAAGGCAGACAGATCAGAGCCATCCCAGCCTGGCGTCTCCCCTCGCACGTCGAAGGACGCGTTGGCCATCTGCTTTCAATGAAGTGTGGGTTTCAGTACATATTATGGAAACAGAAACGGAAAAACCATCGGGGTCCCTCCTGCAAAAACAATCATTATCCACTGAAATGAGCTCTTAGGAACTTCCGGGTGGAGAGCACATCAGTATTAATGAAGAGGAATTCAGACAGGAATTCTGGCGGGGCTGGACTGATAGAGGGAAGAAATGGAATGTGTGTGCTCGCCCAGCAGTCAGGGGGAGAGCGCCTTAGCAGAGCACACGCAATGTTCAGGCCAAGGCTGTGCAATCCGACACCGCTTCCAGCCCTGGTCTCTCTCTGACTCAAGAATGTGGGCTTGCAGAGCCACAGCGCTGGGGCAGCGGGCGAAATTACCAGAGGGACACCGGCACTCAGCCAAGGGCGAGTTTTGTAGCAAAGACTGGAAACGCCACCTGCCCGGAGGGCCGCAGCACACTGGACAGGGGCCTGGCCTGCCCAGAGAGTGCTGGCCATCACAGTGGACCTCAGGCCAGGGCTTCCAGAAGGAACTCCTCTTCTCCCTTCAGCCCACGTGCTGAGGAGCTGCTGTGTGTAAGACACAAGCCTCAACAAATCTACAGTTTAGCGAGCGAGAGAAGGAAACGTCCGGGACAGCGCCTGTGAGTGTTAGGCGCTCAGTAAGGATCGGGATGATCGGAGAGGAGGGAATGACAGACGGGTCTGGACAACGTCTTCAGGTCTTTTCTCCCACCGTGAGAAGAGCCAGCGCTGCCCTTTCCAGGAAGCAGCTCAGATCTGCATACCATATGCGATTTGTGCGTGTTTGTGTGTGCACACGTATGTGTATCGAAAGCCCACCTTCCCTCCTCGCTCACTGATGCCTGAACTTCCACACGTAATTCTACACTTAAAGACCTATTACCTTCCCCCCTCTTAAGATACTATTACCTTGGAAAGAATAACACTTCAGGCTTGATCAGTAATTGGCATCCGAGGGGAAATTAGTTCATCAGAGTCTCCTCAAGAGAAGGTCTTAACGGGAGGAAAAGGGGAAGAAAATGAGAACGCTGAGTACTGAAATGGGAATAGAGCACAGGAGAAAATGGACATGGAAAGAGATCTACCGGGCTCCTGGGTGTGCTGGGAGTGAGTGGGTCCCCACCTTCCTGCCGTCGAGGGAGAGGGGATGAGAGCACTCCCAGGGACCACATATTCCCTCTCAGGGTTTCTCAGGGGAAAGTCTCTGCTGGGAGAGAGGTGGTTTTCTAGATCTGAGTTCCCAGTAGTCCGGTCGGCTTTAACCCCCCACCCCCCACTTCCCAACTACTATACTGTACTTATCATTGGTCGACATTCAACGTGTCTAATACTATTCTGAACACACTGTGACATAACTTTTCATGGGTTCTCTTGACAACATGGACCCATGGTCATTTTCACGTGTTGGTAAAAACAAGTAAGTGAGGCACAGCCATAAGTCTGAGAACACAGAACCTGAAACCCTGGCCCCAGCCTCAGCCTCCTGAACAACAACGAAGGGTGCACAGCACACACACACTCACATGCTCACGTGCACACACACTCTGACCTCTAGCATATCTCAAGATCCAGGGCACAGTAAGAAGCCACATCCGGCTTCCCGGGAATGAGCACCCCAATACAACACTGTAGCAACAGTGCCTATTGTCTGACACTGTGTGACTTACAAGACAGATGGCCGTCAGAACCTCCAAGGTCAGCCACAGTACACACTATCTTGGTGTGAGTGTACCATCAGCTGAACAATGACGTTACAAGAGAGGTCTCCTTAATTTTTCCCAGGCTGACAAAAGGTACCGGCCGCTATGAAAATGTCACTCTTCCTCTCCACTGTGGAGGGACAAGGACTTCTTGTCCTCCCAGTGGGCGGGCTATTTATTTACTTGGCTCTCTGGACAGCTCACCAACAGTACTGGAGTCGTAAGCTTAAGTAAACCAGAGCAGGGTGGCTAAACGTGCTGGGAAGCACCAACAGCCTGTCCCACCAAGCTCTTTCCTGAGCTCAGGGCCTCTACGCAAACCCCGTGGTGGGAGGGCCAGGGTTCCTGCCAGGGTTCTAAGAATCCACTCTGCCACACACAGATCCCAAGTCAATCCAGTGGAGACAGGAGACACTGCAAACCAAATAGTGGGCTCACACGGGTCCCCAGCTTGGGGCATCAAAGCTCCACTGGATTTGTTCTAACAAGTTAGTTAAGAAGTTATTCGTCACACGTTGCTCAGTTTTCAGTCTATGCCACTGACTACCTGCTTGGTATTTTGTGATCTATATACTAGATTTGTAAGCGGGGACTGTCCTTTCTAATTTTTTTAAATGATCTATTTCAAGAGAGAGACACACACAGAGTGCGAGCAGAGGAGGGGCAGAAAGAGAGGGAGACACAGAATCTGAAGCAGGCTCAGGGTCCAAGTTGTCAGCGCAGAGCCCGATGCTGGGCTGGAACCCATGAACTGCGAGATGGTGACCCGAGCCAAAGTCGGACGCTTAGCTGACCGAGCCACCCAGGTGCCCCTTGTTCTTCCTTATTTTTCACATATATTCCCATATAGTTTGTTGAAAATGCTGAGTACTCATTAGACCATCTGGATACGATAATGTTGGGTGGGCAGGAGGACTGCGATTTGCCCAAAGCTACACGGGTAATTTTAAGAATTTAAAAGACCAGACTATCTCTTTGCTAAAAGTGCCTTCTCACTTTTGGGGGTCCAGGTAACTAATTCAGACCCCTGGAAACTGTCTAGCAATTCTGCATCAACTGGAATGAAGAGTCAGCCAGAGCTAACTAAGCCAAGCTCTATACTATGCATTTGATGGGTTACTAACGCGGCTTGAACTAACAAGGCAAGGTCAGTTGACTTTGGTTCAGTGATCTGGCCATCCATTGCTTAGTGACCACCAGTCAGGACCACCCTGCCGCCGCCCCCCCCCCGCCCCCCTCCCGCTGCCGAAGAAGTGAAGTAACATATGTACAACAATAGGAAGAGCTAAGATTTGGGGACTCCGGTGCCAAACGTTGTTCCAAGCGCTTTGCACGTGTTAACTCATTCACTCCTGGAAACAACCCCGTGAGGTAAATTCTATTATTCTCTCCATTGGGCAGATACAGAAGTGGGAACACGGGGAGGTAGGCCATTTCCCCCAAGTCACCCAGGGTTAACCAGACCACCTGCGGACACAGCCCTTGTCTCATCTTCCACATCGGGGAAGTGCCAACCATGATTACTAATTGGACAATGAGCCGAGCTGCGTGTCGTGGCTGGATGTGTGCTGCCACCATGAGGGGCAGGGATCACACTCCAGCCGGATGGGTGAGGAACTCAGTCACTGAGGAGAGGGAAGGAGAAGGTGGAACCCAAGGAAGAGCGGCAAAGAGGGTGGGCCTCCGTCCCCCTTCGTCCATCGGTGAGTGGCCCGGTGGGCGACGGGCCAGGTTGAGGAGCAGAGCACACGTGGACTTCGGAGCGTGAAGCCGAGCCCCAGGGCCGGCCCCCAGAGTCCAAGGGCCACGGTGCAGCAAAAGTCCGGCTGGGTCATCTGCCCGAAAAGATGAGATGGGACAGAGGAATGCAGGTGTGCGTCAGCCAGCTGGAAACAAGGACTCTAGAGTAGAGGCGGGGCCTGGGAGAGATGGGGACACATACAGGGCGATCCCAGGGCCTCCAAGCCGCCCCTCCTGGGAAACCTGCAGCCACTGTGTCTCCGGGACGTCATGTCCTCCTTTCACCCCTGGCTTGGCCGAGCGTGCTGCCAAAGCGGGGATATGGTCTGGCTACAAGTGTTCCAGGAGGACTTGACCGCGACGGGAATCCCGGCACGCTCCGCACACACGGGGGGTCAGAGAAGCACGACTGCACAGTCACAGGAAGAAAGCTGAATCCGGGCTCAAACTTCAGCTTGGCTGTGACCTTGGACAAATTAATAACCTTCCTCTAGTCTCCTGGCTATAAAACGGGAATAATAACAAACTACATAAGTCACTGGGTTGATGTGGCAGTTCAATGAGATAACAGGTGCAGGGTGGTTTACATGGGATCTGCATGCACTGGCTGGGTTCTCGTGCTGCTGCCGTGATCCGCGTTAACAGAAATGATTGACCGGAGGTGGCCAGGAGGGCACGGGACAATGCTGTCACTCTGTTTGTGGGGCTCTATTTTCTCCCCCTACTTCCAACTACACGGCCATAGCCCTTCCAAAGGATCACCCCTTTCCCCTTCCCCTCAGAACCCTTTAGCAGGCGCTTAAAGAATGACAGCGTGGCCGGGCGGGAGGAGGCCCTTGGTGCTCCTGCCCCCTCTCATCTCAGTTCCTGCCCCGGCCAGAGGAGTCACAGCGGCTACCTGGGTCCGTATAGTCCTTTAAGTGTCGCGCCCTCGATTTCGACTCAAGTCAGGATCTCACGGCTCATGAGATCAAGCCCTGCACTGGGCTTCATGCTTGGGATCCTTTCTCTCTCCCTGTCTCTCTCTCTGCCCCTCCCCTGCACTCTCTCTCTCTCTCTCTCTCTCTCTCTCAAAATAAATAAATAAATAAACCTTCAACTAGTCCTAAGAAAGATATGCCATCTTTGACTTCTCAAACTGTTTTCTTAATCCCAGGGAGCTGACGAGGAGTCAGGTTCCAAGAGGGAAGGACTGCCAGTCCAGAGCTGTGTCCTTGCCCTTGCTGGTCCCGGGGAATGCCCCCATTAGCCACAGGCGCCATCGAGGGAGACTCCAGTCTCTCTGCAAGGCACTGCTCAAGCTCCCAGCTTTCAAACCTTGAGATCAAAATCTGTGTCTACGTGTTTGGACGGAGCTCTCATCATCGCGAATAGATGTCCTACCCCCAGGTTTACGCCTGCAGGTGGGTCCCACCGTCACCCGCCGACACCTGGAAACTGAGTGGAAAAACCACCTCACCCCAGACACCGCAGCCTCCTCCCTCCCTGGAGGGCTTTCCATCCATCAGGGAACATCGCGGATGCCTGGGAGGACTGGGCGCTGGGCCCACAGCTCACACCACCCCCTGCCCAGCCAGGCATGAATGACTTCAGGATACAGCCGTTAACAAAGGAAAATATGAAGGGAGCCTGATTTTCCCAGCTGCCTAAGAGGGGAAAGGAAGCTGGGCTCGGTGAATCATACAATGGCATCAAAACAATTCAAGGAACTGTCCAAAGGAAGTGACCAGAATAGCCCGGTAGATCGCTGCGGGCTGGGGGGAGCCAAGAAAATGGAAGCGAGTAACTGTGTGGTGCACGGAGGGGGCCAGTGCAACAAGACGAGAAAGTTTCCCCATAGTGGGGGAAGCCGCCCCTTAGAAACAGTTACTGGAATGAGATCTGCTGACTCCCAGGAGCGAGAGGCGGGGAGGGGAGGGCAGAGGTGGAGGCTGTGATGCTGGAGGCCAGCCGCCCAAGCTCCGTGTCCATCTCTCCCCACCCAGAGCTCTGTGGGTCACATGGGTGACATGCCCAGGGCTACGATGGGACCAGTCCCAGTAAAGAAATCAGCCAGTGTCACAAACCATGTGTCCCCTCCCTGCTGCCAGAGACAAAGTTCCCTCATGTACCAGCACACCACCGCCTGGAGAGGCCGGTAAGGGACCCAGTCAGGCAGGTGAGGGGACTCTAGTGGGTTTAGGCTCGATGCTGACACAGGGAAAGAGGAACCTGTGGCCCGGGCTGCATGGCCCCCTGGGGGAGAGGACCGTGTTTGCAGAGAAATTTGAAAAGAGATGCTAACTAACTCCTGAGGTCTTTTCTCCTTCTGTCTGTTCTGAGGGAGTCAATTCGGAAAATCTCTCTCAAGGAGAAGGAGGTTTAAAGTTTTCAAGACCCAGCTAACTAAACACGGAGCCCAGGAGAGGATAAACAGTCGTCTGCTATCATACTCATTATCCTTGGCTTCAAAGGGCTCCGATGTGTTTACAAAAAGAACACGAGAGTTCTCTATGTTTATTTTAAAGTATGGACTTTACTAAACAGGCTTAAAAAAAAAAAAAACAAAAACCCCAAATAACACACAGGGGGAAACAACCTTCTTTCTTTGTTTTATGCATCAGTCAAAACATAACACTCCCCTTGGCTTTGGCTTAAATGAGTTCGGTTTCTTCACAAAAGTTCACCGTTTATAAAATACATACACTTTATTGACTTTGATCTCCCCACTGGCACAGCTTGAGGCTGGTTCAAAGTTCTATAGAGTTAAACACAACCACATGTCACGGGGCAGCTCACAGGCACCGTTTCCAGCGTCGGCAAAGGCAACATCAGGACTGGAAACAGTTGAGGGGTGGGCGAGGCCAAGGCTAAGGGTGCGCCCTTCACCCTGAGGAGACCTCAGCCACATGCTCTCTCCTCCTGGCTCGCTCCCGCTCAGTCAGAACTTGCGCCTGGAGACGGAGCTGGGCAGACATGGCCGAGGACCACACCGCCTCTCGGAGGCCAGGCGAAGGCCCGCTGGGCAGCTCACGTCCACGTCAGTCCTTCCAATCTCCCCTGACGTGGGATGCTCTGCTGAGTATGCAAATCTTGGAAGATGAAAATAAACCCATAAAGAAAAACACACACCCCGGAGTTACAAGGAGTCAGAAGTAAAGGCATTTTAAATCCGTGGGTGTGCAGGTAGGTAGGTGGCTAGATGATAGAGCCAGATAGACAGGCAGACAGACAGAAGTGAATTCATAGCTAAGTCTGATTCCGTTCTCCCTGCAAGAAAATTCTCTTTTCTACATCTTTTTTGGTAGGTGCCGGAGCTGTCTATCGGCAGCCGATGTCCCCTTCTTCCACACAGGCAGAGCCCTGGTTAAATTCCAGCGTCTGACTCTCCCCCTTCAGACTCAGGGTTAAACCCGATTGCACGAACCCCATCATGGTGACGCCACTCCCCTTCCTGGGGACCCTGGATGGCTGTTAGGTGACAGAGAAATTCTAGCCCTTGAGGTATGATGGATGGTTAGCTTGGACACTCTTGGCAAAGGCTTTTCTTCAGGAAATAAAGAGATGTAAGGAAAGAAGCCTCCTTTTTCTGGCCCCGGGGTGTCTGAGGCTGCTGTAGTCTGTCTTAAAACCATAAGGGCCACTAACTGAAAATGGCAGAGCAGGACGATGGAGAGAGCCGAGGTCTCTGATGACGTTGTTAAACCACTGAATTAATCAACTGCCAAACTGACCCATTCTGGACATCCCGTTGTAAACGAAACAAATTCCCTTAGTATTCGAGTAATTTTTTGGTAATAATAAATTAGAACATAATTGACATACCCTATAACCTACCAGCTGAAAGTTCACCATTCAATGGTTTCTAGTATATTCACAGAGCTGTACAACCGTTGCCATAAATCATGGTTAGAACATTTTCACCATCTCCAAAAGAAATCCCCACATACCTTTTAGCTATCGCTTCCCCAATCCTCCCATGCATCCCAGCCCTAAGCAACCATTAATTTCTGTCTTTATGGAATCGCCTCTTGTGGACATTTCAAATGAATGGAATCATACAATCAGTTGGTCTTTTGTGACAGGCTTCTTTCACTTAGCATAATGTTTTCAGCCTTCATCCATATTGCAACAGATATAAGGACTCCATTCCTTCCCATAGCTGAATAATATTCTGTCATATGGACACAGCACCATTAATCATTTGATGGATATGTTGGTGGTTTACACGTTTTGACTATTATGGATGGTACTGCTATGAATGTTTGTGTAGAAGCTTTCATATGGTCACATTTTTTCATTTCTTTTCCATATGTATCTAGGACTGGAGTGCGGGGTTACTTAAGTAATTAGAAGTTGGCTTATCTGTTACTTATAGCAAAACTATCCTAACTGATATACTTTCAAGTAAATAACACAAAGAGAGACCCCTTGGTTTCCACACACACTCAGGCTGCCAGTCTTTGGCCGTTCTCCCCTCGATGTTACCGGGAAGAGGATGCCAAGTTCAGGACTGCTGGGATATTTGCATCTGATTTATCTTCCTGAAAAGTCATTTGTTTTGTCTGATTTTTGCATACCACCCACTCCAGAGGCTCTAAACTTTCAGAAAACTACAGTGGGCCCCATTCAATCTCTTGATCAGGTTAACCCTCCCATAGCAACCTGCGAGGTCACATTTTGCTGGGTTCCTTTGAGTATAAGAAACTTCGGCAGCTTCAAGAATGTTTTCTAAAGTGCCAATGATTCCAAAAGGGGTCATTCCTTGTGCCATTCTCCATAAACTTTCATATGTTTTTTACATTTAAAAGAAGAAAGTACAGGGGCGCCTGGGTGGCTCATTCGATTAAGTGTCCAACTCTTTATTTCAGCTCAGGTCATGATCTCATGGTCATGAGATCGAGCCCCACATCGGGCTCAGCACGGAGCATGAGATTCTCTTTCTCTCCTTCTCTCTCTGCCCATCCCCCCCATTCTCTCTCTCTCTCTCTCTCTCTCTCTTTCAATAAATAAACTTAAAAAAAAGACAGTGCAGATTTGGAAGGGAGGAGATATTAAGATTCTGGAGGTCAAGGATGAAGGGACAGGAACAAAGAAAAAGGAGACAAGAGGCAAAGGTAAGTTTTGCCATTTTAGAGTTCTGCTGAGGGGCGCCTGGGTGGCTCAGTCGGTTAAGCATCTGACTTTGGCTCAGGTCATGATCTCGCAGTTCGTGGGTTTGAGCCCCGCGTCAGGCTCTGTGCTGACTTCTCAGAGCCTGGAGCATACTTCAGATTCTCTGTCTCCCTCTCTCTCTGTCCCTCCCCCACTTGCATTCTATCTCTGTCTCTCAAAATAAATGAATAAATGTTAAAAAAAAAAAAAAGTTAGAATTCTGCTGGAAGCTCTCTGACCTCACTCAGGAATTCTTCATGAAAATTATCTTTCTTGCCATTCTTGCTAATTAATTAGGACATGCGGGGAGCCCGGGTGGCGCAATTGGTTATGCTTCTGCTTTGGCTCAGGTCACAATCTCAGTTTGTGAGTTCAAGCTCTGCATCAGGTGAGCTCAAGTGCTTCTTCAGGTGAGCCCTGCTTCCCTCCCTCCCTCCCTTCTCTCTCTCTCTCTCTCTCTCTCTCCCTCTCCCTTGTGAGATCCTCTCTATCTGCCCCTTGCTCATTGCATCTCAAAAAAATTTATATCAAAAGAATTATAATAATAGTATACATTAGGTGGATAGACAGATAGAAAGATAGATAGATAGATAGATAGATAGATAGATAGATGGATAGATAGATAGAGATAGCCATGACTGGTATAGTGGTGTAGACAGTTGTAAGTGTAAAATCCAATTAGAAAAACAGAAGCCATATTAGATATACCAACAGAAAGGATCTAATAATACAGGGAATTGGTTACACAGGTGTTGGAAGGCTGAAAGAACAAAATGGAGATACTAGAATAACCCAGAAATTAATAACTGCAGAAGCAGTCTGGGGGAATAAAGTGGAAGAGGTGATGTTACCAAACTATGGGCTGGGATGAGGGTCCTCGCAGGATGCGGCATGAACCTCTGGAGGGAAGTCCCACCCTGCTCATATCCAGACATGTGGGAGTCAGATCTACGGGACGTCCCTTCCCCCTCCTCTTCCACCTTCCAAATCCCCTCTAGGGCTTACCGTTAACAGCTCTAACAGGAAGCTGGCAAGGGAGATTGGGAAAAACAGTTTGCAGAGTCTCAGCCCCAAAGTCACAGAGCAGAATATAGAGGAGTGGTCTCAGGCTCACAGACAAGAGGGAATGAAACACTCCTGTGCCAGCAACACCCGTACACAATCTTCTACCCTTACTTGAGATAACAACTTGCTTCTGCTGTATAAGATGTATCAGTCTTTCCTACAAATGAAGACACTCTCACCCTCTCCCCAGAAACATTACATGGTCCCAACTGTCCTCTACCCATCTCAGATTCTGGTGAACTCCTTTTCTACTTTACTCATAATATCACCTGCCCTTCCGTGACCCAGAGGCAAAATTAGAGAGCTAACCATCGACAGCAAGACTTCTAAAAAATGACTCAACAACAAGTAAACGGGACAAAGCATAGCTGCTACAGTCTTCATTTCCGTATGAGACACACGGCCATTGTTGATTTCTAGAACTTCCCTCCTCCATTTCTCATTCTACAGGCCGCCTCCCCATAGCCAGTCAGTGCCTCAGTTGGTCAGCCTCTCTACTTTGTTTCTTTTACTCTCATTTCTAAGGGACTGAGTCTTCTACAATCCTACTGTTCTTAGGTTACTAGCATTTTCCTTCAGTGATTGTTACAGGACTTAATGCTGCCCCCAGAGAATCCTCCAGGCTCCAGACATAGTCCTTCCTGCCCCTGGAGTATAGCAGCAACCTCATTTTCTGCCTGGTAATCAGGATCAATTGTCCCAGCCAGTGGGCAAACACTTCTCTGCCTATTAGTTCAGTGGCATGAAAGCCCAAAAGGTCAAGGTGAAAGTCTCAACTTTCAATTCAGTGAAATCATTGTGTCCCTGGTGGAAGCATGCATCTGTCATTAACTTAGAACTTGGGACCCAAAGTTGCTGACATGGGAAGGAAAATTTCTCCAGTGAGTTGGCTAGTGAAAGGAGCCAGACCTATCTTCAACCCTTGGTTTCTAGACCCTTATACTCTGGTTACGGGGGAAACAGCACCATATATCAATGACCACACACTGTAGAATAGTGTCCCTATATCTCAGGTGTTGTCTCTTAACTTGCATTGTAACGGCCTCGTCCAAGGGCTATTCCAATGTTCTATGAAGCCAGATGCTTCTGGGTGATGGGGCACATGATAAGCCCAGTGAATTCCATAGGCATAAACCTACTGCTGCATTTCTTTGGCTACAAATGAGTGCTTGGCCAGAAGCAACATTGTGAGGGACAACATGACAGAGAATAACATATTCCATAAGTCCGTGGATGAAGATGTTGCCAAAGTATTACAGGTGAAAGACAAACCCCCATCTAGAATAAGAGCTTATAGTAGTAATTGGTTCTCTGCCCTTAAAAGACTAGAAGGGATCCAGTGTAATCACCATGCCTGCAGGTGACCTTCTGGAATCATGTCACATCAGGGGCTCAGAATATACTTCTGCGGTTAGCAGGTTCACTGCTCAGCAGTGGCAACAGAATGTTAAATGTTGGTGAGGAAAAGTCCATTTTGTGACTCCCATACCTGCCAACATGGCCACTTGAAACATGGACCCATTGACTAAGCACCATTGTGTTTGAGGGTGTCATCTTACTCATCTGATTATTGAGAGCCTCTTGTAAACGCCACTCAGTTTGCATTCCCATAGGACAGAAACATCCTCCCACTTTGCTCATTCTAAGACATCCACCACCTTCTCATCTACCACTCTTCTCATTTCTTGGGGGTTCATCACTCAAGAGCATGTCAAGATATCATCTCCAAAGTGAAAGACAAGAGGTCGCACTTTGTACCTCCTATGAGTGGGAAGTACCTTTAGATTCTAGAGCCAATATACACCCCACATACCGTGTGCTGTTCTACCAAGAAATAGAGCTGAGAGTTTAAAGACGTGACCTTATCATTTTCTCTCTGCAAATTCTCCAGTGTAGTCAGAAGGAGCCATCCGGTTTCTCAAAACCTTGCTTTCAATGGCCACTTTGCTGCAAGCAAGGACAGGTAATATTACTCACGATGCCACTGCACGTGCATGAATTTCCAGTACCCAGTGTTTTGTTGGCAAGGGGCTCAGCATTGCTTTCAAGGCCAAAGACGGGGACAAATCAGCCCCAAATTCCTATTTTGAGGGTCTGTTTCCTGAGACTCCCTCCCTTCGGTACTCTAAATGCAGTATCAGTCAGGTTCTAGTCAGGAAAAGAAAAAGCACATTAGGTATTTCGATGCACAACAAATGGGCATTGGAAGGGTGAAAGAAAAATACATGGATGCTAAAGTGACCCAGAGATCATGCACAGCAGAACTACCGTGCAAGGCTGGCAGGAGAAAGGGAAGAGGTATTGTTATCAGGCCCCAGGTATAGGAGGAGGGACTCACCCAAACCTCTGGGGTGGGGGTTGTCTCTGTGCAGCTGGTGCCCCAGTCTCTGAATACAGGGTACCAGGCTCTGGAGAGGAGATCTGGAGGGGAAAGCCTCACGCTGCTGGTGCCTTTACCTCTGATAGGGTACCGAGGCTGACCACCAGATCTGGAGGTGGGGCTTCTGTCTGGGAGGTGCTTATATCCACAGTTTGGATCTCCCTATGGAGGCACAACCCAATGGGTACGCGATCACTGCTACAGCTGGAAATGTGCTCGGTAGATGCTTGAAAGCTCCCAGTGGCCTGGCCCAGGGCGTGAGAGAGGACAGCCCAGCTGGCAGTCTAGCCGTCGCTGGCACCTCTGAACAGGCATGAGATGGTCAAGAAGTGGGCAGCGGGAGCCTTCTTTCTGCTGCTGTAACAGCAACAGTGATGGGAACTGGAGACCAAGAAGGGAGCCCGTTTCACCCTCCTCCCACTTGCCAATCTCCCTGAAACGCCCTCTGTTGGCAGTAACCCAACAAGAAGCCCTTTGGCGAGGGGGTCAGAGAAATGGAGTTTGGAGAGCTCCTGCGCAAGTTCAGAAGGGTGGGCTCAGAGTTGAGAGACTGTAGGTTAATAACGAAGACAAGAGAACAGAGGATCTGGAGCCCAAAAAACCTGGGTTTGGTACTAGTTCTGAGGCTCGTTGGTTGAATAGCTTTTGAGGCGTTGCTTAACCTCCCTGTCTCTCAGTTTCCTTATTGAGAAAAGGTGGGTGGTATCACTGACTTTAGAAGGTAGTCAGAAAGAAAAGTGGAGTCAATATAGGTTGAATTACTTTGTAAACTCTTGTGCCATTTTAATGAGGTGTTATTGTGAGAGTCAGTCTGCATTGTTGAAAAGTCACAAAAGGAAATTGTATCTACCCAGAATCTGCCATACCTGGTACAAGTTGCCTATGAGGAAAACTCTGTGAATGAAAGAAAAGTCCAGGGATGTGCAAATGGTAGGCAAGAGTCATACCAAAAGGTCAATCTAGGAAAAAAAAACAGTTTCAAGTGTCAGAGCCTGACTGAGACAGCTGGTGCCAGAGAAGCAGTTAATAGGTGCTTTGAGTTAAATGTCTGTGGCCCATGTCCATTCCGGGAACAAGAGGGGGATGATGGGATATCAAAGAGTCAAGGGAAGCCACAAGTATGTGGAGCGGGGGGTCTCGGGGGACTTGCTGTTGAAGACAAAATCATTTTCTTTTTTTCCCTTTAAAAAAAAAGATATTTTTAAGTAATCTCTACATCCAGTGTGGGGCTTGAACTCACGACTCCGAGATCAAGAGTCACATGCTCTTCCAACTGAGCCAGCCAGGCACCCCAAGACAAAGGCATTTTCTTGGCTGTTGGGGACAGATCCTTTGTGGAGTCTGGTAGGGCTGAGCGATGGGAAACTGGAAGGCAGGACAATGACATAGCACCAAAAAGTGCTCTCCATCCCTGTTCATTACGGCCACCATGGATGAGTTTCTTTGGTGTTTTTACTGTTATCCCTCAGCTTATTTCCCTTTTAGGGCACACCGAGGACAGGCAGTCAGGCTGAATGTCTTCTTTTTTAAGTAGGATTGACGTATAACATTATGTTAATTTCAGGTGTACCACATAATAATTTAATATCTGTACATATTATGAAATGATCACCACAATAAGACGAGTAAACATCCATCACCATTCGTAATTACTAATTGTTTTTCTTATGATGAGAACTTTTAAGATCTACTCTCTTAGCAACTTTCAAATATGCAATACAGCATTGTTAACTATAGCCTCCACACTGTACATCCTATCTCCAGGACTTATTTATTTTATAACTGGTAGTGTGTTCCTTGTGACCCCCTTCATTCATTTAGCCCATACTCTGTCTATGGAAACCATCAATGCATCCTCTACGGGCTTGTTTTTGCTTTTTGTTTATGTTGTTTGTTTTTTAGATTCCACGTATAAGTGAGATCATATGGTATTTGTCTTTCCCTGTCTGATATTTCATTGAGTATGATGCCCCCAAGGTCTATTCATGTTGCTGCAAGTGGCAAGATTTCCTTCATTTTATGGCTCAATAATATTCCATGGTGTGTGTGTGTGTGTGTGTGTGTGTGTGTGTGTGTGTATACACCACACATTTCTTTATCCGTTCACCCATCAGTGGATACTCAGGTTGCTGCCATACCTTGGCTCTTGTAAATAATGCTGCCATGAACATGGAGGTACATTTATCTTTCTATCATATCTATCCTTCTATCTATTGTAGCGATAGTTTTAATTTTTGAGGAACCTCCATACTGTTTTCCATGATGGCTACACCAATTTACATTCCCACCAAAGCTTCCCGTTTTTCCCCACATCATCACCAACACTTTTTATTTCTTGTCTTTTCTATAATAGCCATTCTAGCGGCGTGAGGTGATATCTCACTGTGGTTTTGATTTGCATTTCCCCGATGATCAGTGATGTTCGGCGCCTTGTCATGTGCCTGTTGGCCATCTGTATGTCATCTCTGGGAAAATGTCTATTCAGATCCTCTGCCCGGTTTTTAATTGGATTGTTTGGGGGTTTTGTTATTGATTTGTATGAGTTCCTTGTGTATTTTAGATATTAACCCCTTATGAGATACATGATTTGAGAATATTTTCTCCCATTTCATGCGTTGCTGCTCTTTTCGGTGAGATTGACTTTGCTTTGGAGCCTGGGAATTTACTGCCGTGTTCAGGAGAGAAGTATCAAGCACATTTTGTTGCTTTCGTATATACTGAGGACAGGAATGGTGGTGGGGTGCCAGGTTAACCACTGAGTTACCTTTTTTTCTTTTTCTTTTTTACCCAAACGACATACTTCCCTGCACTATTCTACTTCGGGTAGAAAAAAATAAAAAGATGTAACGCATTCATTTAAATGAGTGGCTCCTAACCGTTTGTAGAGGTGGCTTTATAAGATTCAGATGAAGCTTTGTATTTTTCCAATACAATGAAGAAAAATGACTTGGCTGTATCCCTGGACACATGGTCTTGTATGGTGGTTAAGATGCAGGCTTTGGTGGGAGACTTACAGAATTCAAATCCCGCCCCCCGCACCCCGCTTATAAGTGTGGGTAGCCTCTCGCTTTCTCCAAGCCAGTTTTCCTCATTTGTAAATGAGGAGAAAGGTACTTCTACCTTCACCATATAATTCTTGCTAGGATCAAGCAAGATGATACAGATAAAGAGACTGGAACGGTGCCTGGTACATAGTGACCCTTATTTTATCATCATCCAGACAAATGGTTGTTTAAGAGCAACTCCTAATAGCTAGAAAGATTATTGGCAGTTTTTGTGTAGTTGGAAAAGCTTGGATATTTCAAGGTTTAATGATATTGCTTAGGCAAATCCAAACTCCTTTATCTCATTATCCATCTGTTCCCTTTCTCCATGCTCCTTGGAGCTACTGTGGTTCATTTTCAAGGAAAATATCAGGGTCAGATGAAAGGAACTGCAGAAAGTTCAAGGGTTTTTGTTGGAACCGTTAGCGTTCAGTGAAAGCTTCTCTCTTGGCTGTGTGTGTGTGTGTGGGTGTGTGTGGCAGTGGGGTGGGGGTGGGGGATTAAAGTGACACTGGTTTTGCAGAGCAATGTGGGGCTACCTAGGAGATGAACAGAAACATGGCCCCCTTTTCTGGCTATGTGACTTTGATTTTAACATCCAAATCTGCTCTCCCATTTCTGGGACTCACATTTGTAGAATACCTGCCCCACCTTCTGCTCAAAGATAGGCTGAGAATGCATGGAATGTCTGGAAAGCAAGGAATAGATTCCATCACCATCATCGGGGCTTTCACTAAGTCTCCCTCCTATTTTTCCAGCTATCAGGCTGGATATCAGAGCCAGAGAAGCTGGGCAACTGGGAGAGGTTGTTCTGCTCTTGAAGCCACACTAGGAAAGGTGGACAAGATAGGTATATACGTCAGCGTTGGCAAAGAAGTTTTTTGTGACTCCCCTTCTAAAGGCTGTCGGGCTGCACCTGGCTCTCATTTCCATCCCTTCTGACCCCTCAACATCTTCGCTCCACCAGTTCTCTGCTCTTGTGCCTCCGCACAGTTATCTCTCTCCAGTGGCTGTGCCCCCTCCATAGGGGCCCATGAGCTCAGACGTCCCCATCCTAAAACAAAGCCTTTCCTAAACTAGCTTCTACCCCCAGTGCCTGCCCATTCCTGTCCTTCATTTGTTTCCAAAGTTGTTACATGCTATTGTGCATTTTTCCCCATGCCCTCTTGCTCCGCTCGTTGCTTTCCTTTCCTGACCCTTAATAATCATGTAGGAGCGGCCTCCAATTACCAAACCCACCTCACGCTTTTCCATCCAGTCTCTTCAGCAGCATTTGGACACCCTACCTCCCTTCGTTTCTGCATCTGCACACTATCCTGGTTTCCTCAGGGAGATTTTTTGGTGTGTCTGTTGTGGTCCAACTATTCTCCTCTTATTAGAATTGCATAGATGTAAATGACATTTTCCAAGTTCTCTTTCTGATCTTTTTCTCTTGCTACCTTCATTTGTCCCCTGGTGATGTCACACCCACTTTCATGACTCCATCAGTTAAGAGTGATCTCTAATTTCCAAATCCACCTAGAACTCATCTCATGAGATCTAGATCCCCGTTTCCAGCTGCCCACTTCGATGCTGTGTTTGGGCTGCCAAGCTCCGTACTTCCTGAACTGATCCATACCCCGGAGACAAGTTCCTCTGCTGGCCCCAGACCAAACCTGCCACTTCATTCTCCTTCACTTTCTACCTGTAATCAGGTGCCAGGAACAACTGAGAATTTCATCATCGTGCCTCCTGCTCTTTCTACTAGCACTGCATTGTCAGCAATATCTTAACGAGTCGCTTTCCCTCCAATACCTTTATCCACCTCTCCTGCGTGCCATTTCTTGATTGCCCTTCTTACATTGGTCTTACATGGGTCCTGTATATATCTTCTCATAAGTCTCATTATCAACGAAATCAGGGTTAGTTACCTTAAGGAAGTAATCAACAAAATGAAAAAGCAACCTACAGAATGTGAGACAATATTTGCAAACCTGATATTTGCAAATCTGATAAAGGGTGAAAATCTAAAATATATAAATAACTCCTACAACTCAATAATAAAAACACAAATAACAATTTTAAAAATGGGCAAAGGTACTGAATGGACATTTCTCGGAAGAAGACACAAGTGGCCCACAGGTACATGAAAAGGTGCTCAGTGTCACTAATCATCAGAGCAATGCAAAGCAAAACCACCATGGGTTATCAACTCACACCCATTAAGATAGTTATCATCAAAAAAACGCAAAAGATAATAAATTTTGGCAGTGATCCATAGTATCACTTATATGTGGATTCTATAAAATTTGAACTTAGCAAAACAGAGAGTAGAATGGTGATCACCAGGTGCTGGGAGATGGGGGAAATGGAGAGATGATGGTCAAAGGGTACAAACATTCAGTTATGAGATGAAGAAGTTCTAGAGATCTGATGTACAGATTGCATTAACAATAACACATTGCATTAACTATACAGCTGGACATACATAGATATTTATATAAACCATACAAAATTACATAAACCATAATTACATTGCATCAACTATGATTAGTTCGCATCCTTGAAGTTTGCTGAGAGAGTAGATCTTCAGTGTTCCGACCACAGACACATAAAATAGGTAACTACACGAGGTGATGAATGTTAATTAACTTGATGGTAGTAATCATTACACGAGTAATACTCATATCAAAACATCCCATTGTACGCCTTAAACATATACCCTTTTTTGTCAGTTATTCCTCAATAAAGCTGGCAAAAAAAAAGAAGTAAGTAGTAAAACTCAAGCAAGTCTGTTTAAGTTATTGACTTTACCAAATAACTACCAAAGCAGACTCATAAAGTCTACTAAGTAATATACAATTTGAAGCCTATTGGGATAGAAAATCATGACTGAAGAAAATCTGTCTCATTCATCACCATCCATCCTCAACATCTAAAACAGTGCTTGGCCCATTAGAGATATTCCGTGTTTAAAGACGTCATATCACTTTTTCCTGGCCTCCTTTTTTCCTCTTTTTTTAAAATTTATTTATTTATTTTGAGAAAGAGAGGGTGCAAGCAGGGGAGGGGAAGACAGAGAAGGAGAAAGAGGACCCAAGGCTTCATGCTGCTAGTGCAGAGCCCAATGTGGGACTTGAACCCATGAACCATGAGATCATGACCTGAGCCAAAATCAAGAGTCCTACACTTAACTGAATGGGTCACCCAGGTGCCACATGGCCTCCTTTTTTTCTAACTGGTTTCTGCTATCCTTCACTGTATGATCCTATTGTCCACATTGGGAATCCCCTTCCTTAAATCTACTTTGTTTAGAGACTCATTCATGAGTTTTATCCCAGGAGAAATTGTCCTTGACACCTGTAATAAGGAAATATACTAGAAGTGGGAAGGACATGGCTGAACCTATGGTTTTGTAGGTAAAAGAGATGATAGTAACTTTATTTCAGATGACAGGCCTGTACATCCAGAGAATCAAAGAGATGCTAGTGTTAGAATTAATAAAAGAATTTTGTAAGATAGCCAGAAACAAAGTTTACAAAAGTAATACCTTTTCTTTATGCGAACGGTAAAAACTGGGAAGTCAAAAAAATTTTAAATACCATTTATATGTATAACAGGACTGTAATATATTTAGAAATAAATTTAACAAAAGGGTCAGCATGCTTATAAATATGACTGTCAAATATTACAGAAGAACATAAAACAAAATGTGAATAAATGGAACCTAATTATTTTATAAAATAGATTAAGTTTATACATTTTGACCACCCCTCCCCCTTCATCCATTTTGTCCACCCCCAACACCTGCCTCTGGCAAGCACAAATCTGTTCTCCCTATCTATGAGCTCATTTTTTGAAGATTCTGCATACAATTGAGATCATATGACATTTGTCTTCTCTGTCTAATGACAATACTATTTTAGATTCTCCTTGAAAAAGATTCTACTGAATTGTTGAAATTCTGAAAAACATCACTGCAAGGGCTGGGCTAAAACAAAATCTTCAAATAAATCACTGAGTGTGATGGGCAGCCTCTAAAATGGCTCCCGAGCCTCATCTCTTGATGTTCACACCTTTGTATAACCCCTCCCTGTGAGTGTGAACTGGACCTTGGGTCTTGCTTCTAACAAAAAAGAATATGGCAAAAGTGATGGGTTGTTACTTTTGGCTATTAAAAAAATTCTGGTTTCTGTCTTATTCTCTGGTGTTTCTCTCTGTCTCTGTGTGTGTGTGTGTGTGTGTGTGTGTGTGTGTGTGTGTCTGTCTGTCTCTCTCTTTCTGTCTCTCTGTGTCTCTCTCTGTGTCTCTCTCTCCGCTTTTTCTCTGGATCAAACCAGTTGCCATGCTATGCACAGTCCTATGGAAAGGACTAATGTCTCTGGTCAACAGTCAGTTACACCCTGCTGCCTTCTGAGAGCAACATGAGTGAGCCTGGAAGCAGATATTCTTCCAGTCCAGCTTTGAGATAACCACAGCACTTGCTTTCAATCTTGTGGCAGACCACATTTGCTTTCTTTTATCCAGATACAAAATGTCACTATCTTAGGGACAGAGAGTCAGACACTCTCTGTGTCAGAGATTCACAACCACAGATTCAGCTACCCAGAAACTACCCAGACTCTTGACCCACCGACACTTGAGATAATACATGTTGATTTATTTCTTTTTTAATTTTTTTAATGTTTCCTTATTTTTGAAGGAGAGAGAGACAGAGAATGAGCAGGGGAGGGGCAGAGAGAGAGGGAGACACAGAACCCGAAACAGGCCGTAGGCTCTGAGCTGTCGGCACAGAGCCTGATGCGGGACTCGAACTCTCGAGCAGTGAGATTGTGACCTGAACCAAAGTCAGACACTTAATGGACAGAGTCACCCAGGAACCCTGAGATAATACATGTTGTTTTGATTCACACTGTTTTGAGATTATTTGTCAGGCAGCAGTAGGTAACTAACACACTCAGTATTTGTGATACACGGCACTTGGCCAGAGTCTTAAACGGTGTTTGCACTGTCTGAAACCTTTTTTGACCACACTTGAGTACTTGAGTACAAAAGGAAGATCAATGACTCTGGCCCAGAAAGAGGCAGGAGATCTTCCCTTGAGCCCCAACTCCGTGGCTGGTTGGCCAGGCATCTCTGGGCCAGCCACCTTCAGTTTCCTCATCTTTTAAAAAGGCGTAATAATTCCTGCCCTACTTCTCAGAATTATTGTCACCAGCAGTTGAAATCAAACATGTGGAAAAACTTCCAACAAGTAAAGGCACTGTATGAACAGGAATGCGCAGTTTTTAAAAGCCAAGGCTGGCTCTATTGTCTTCTTCTGTTCTGTTCCTTTAAACACATCCATCCGTTGTACAACCTAATGGGGCTGTCGTATTCAGTTGAGAAATATGACTGATTGCAACTGAATACCACCTGGCTTGGGTAAAAGCAATACTGAGATGCTACTGAAATGTGGTGTGTTTTCAAAGAGTCCTTCTCTCCCCTAGGGAGTTGGCTGTCAGACTACATCCTGGCATGTGGAGATGAGCACTTCCTCCCGTGAATTAGGGAGGGCCAAGGTGGAGGTCTTTCCTGGTGTTACTAGTACAACTGAAGCCTCTTCTCTGTTAAGTAGACAAAGCAAGTACCACATGACTTCCTGTATTCTATTCTCTGGGGTCTCATCCTTGTAAGGAAATGCTGAAATGTGAGAGGAAACGTGTTTGCTTAAATAGAAATTATAATTAAGTCATAAAATAACAAAATATGTATGGGATTTAAAAAAAAAACCTAAAGAAAATTCCAACCAAATCTAAATATAACCATATGAATATCTGGCTAAGCTCAGTTAATTAACAAGAATTTACGACATGTGTCCAAAATGTTTTGGCATTGTTTTAGACACTTCTGCATTTTGTGAAATGCAGTAAACTTGTAATACTTTAGTGATCAAGAATGGAACAGGTTCCATTGGGAAAGGCTTCCAATAAATAGTCCGTAGTATATTTGCTTGTTTTTACAAAAAGAAATATGAGAATGATGAACTTGAAACCCGTGAGTGGGTAGGAACAGGACTGGGAGGTAGGGAGGGAAGTGAGGCTTCTTACAGTACACCTTGTGATATCCTTGATTTTTGAACCATATAAATGTTTTATATATTCAAAACACAAAATTAAATCAAAATTGCTTTTTTAAAAACCCTTACGTTGAAGGCCAATAGGAGCAAATAACTTAAATATATCAAATTGATAAAATAACCAAAGAGTTATTTCAAGTAACTGTTGATTTCAAGAGACTTCTTGATTCTGACTAACTCAAATCACTTTTATCTCTGACAACTATAATGGGACATATTCTAATGCCAAAAGGAATAGCAAAGAAACCCAAAGATTTACTTACTAGGTTTGTTGAGGAGAGTAATACTAGTATTTGTGATGGTTAATTTGATGTCTCAACTTGACTGGGCCACAGGGTGCCCAAACATTCTGGATATGGCTGTGAGGGTGTTTCAAATGAGATTAACATCTGAATTGATGGACTAAGGAAGGCCGATTGCCTTCCCCAGTGTGAATAAACCTCTTCCAATCCACTGAGGGCCTGAATAGAACAAAAAGACAGTACACACACACACACACACACACACACACACACTATTTGTTCTGTTTCTCTGGAGAACCCTGACCATTAAAGTACTATATATATATATATATATATATATATATATATATTTATATTTTTTTTTTTTTTTTTTTTTGAGAGAGAAAGAGAGGGCCCAGGTGAGTGAGGGCAGAGAGAGACAGTCTGAGAGAGAGAATCCCATGAGGGGCAGAGGGAGAGAGACAGAGAGACATAGAGACAGAGACAGACAGAGACAGAGAGAGAAGCAAGGCTCACCCAATGATGCAGGACTCGAACTCACAAACTGTGAGATCATGACCTGAACTGAAGTTAGATGCTTAACCAACTGAACTGCCCAGCCACCCCTACAGTATTATAATTCTAAGATGATTCTATTTTTATTTTGGATAAAGCAAATAATTAAATACATTAATCTTTTGAGGAACAAGCATTTTTCTGTTAGAAAATAGAAAATAAAATAAAGTAAGGAAAAGCCTTATAGTATAACACTTATATAGGAAATATCATTAAAATTCATGATTATTTTGAAAATATATCTCCCAGTTTTGTTCAATGAAATGGCTAGTAGTCATGAGCACACGTAGCACCCAGATTTTGGTTTCTAAATGCCATTCTTATGAGAACAGAAGAAACCAGCGCCCCCTGGAGAAGCCTTTGATTTCAGGTCTGGGTCAGAGAAAGCACATGATGAGCCTGGGACAACTTGTGCCAGGAAACAAAGCAGTGTTCAAAGACTCATGAGATCACACTAAAAGTGTACAAGAAGCAGTTGAAGGAGCTGCTGCTAGTGAAATTTCAAAGAATTTGAGTATCAGAAAAATTAGATTATAAAAACTGAATTTATAAGTTGTGTGTGTGTGTGTGTGTGTATGAGAGAGAGAGAGAAATGGAGAGACAGAAATGGGGGGGGGGTTGATAAAGCTCTCCTTTTACAGGATGCCAGCTGATGGATGTAGAAAAGATTATAGAATTTTAAAAATCATCATTTTGCACCCCCCAATATGATAATTTATTCAGGCGGAATCATCATGGATTCTCAAACTGTTGGGTAAAATATGGCTAGTAACAAGGTCTTCGCACAATCTCAAAGTATCAATACCACCTCTCTCCCCAATTATTTACCAATTTCAAAAAGAAATCTGTACCTGTACAGCGGAGAGATCTGGTTTCCAAGTTTTGCCCACAACCTGAGCCAAAAAATCAAACTTGTATTACAAAAATGAGGACAATCTAACATCACAGCCTCTTGATACGATGAAATAACAAGTCTTCAACATCACCTATGTAATATTCTTCCCAAAATTATTTAACCTGAATATAATCATACATTTAGATTTTACACTGAAGGACAGAAAAACAAAAAACAAACAAACAAAAAAACCAGAAGTTACCACATAAGTAACGTCCTGAGGAGGCGATCATATCGATCTAGAAGGTAGGACATTATACAAGAATATTGGCCTGAACTCATCAAAAAATACAAGGGCATGAAAGACATAAAAGGAAGTGGATTGTTCTATCATAAAGAAACTTAAGAACAGTAACAGCCACGTGCAGAGTTTGAGCCTTATTAGGATCCCGAATCGAACAAAGGAATACAGACTATATATGAGATGTTCATTTTATTAGGTATGATAATGATATTATTAGTTATGTAGGAGAATATCTAAGGTGAACTTCTGTGACGGCTACAACCTACTTTCAAACAGTGCAGCAGAAAAAGCAGATGTATGTACACACATACGCAGAGAAAACAAGAGCAGGGGCCAGGGGGAGAAAGCCAGACTGCAAGGGAGAGAGAACAAGCAAATGGGGGGCAGAATTGGTGAATCTAGGCCAAGAGTATATATGGGTTTATTTTACAGTTTTTTCCTTTTTTTTTTTTTTTTTGCATGTTTGAAAATTTTCAAAATAAGAACTTGGAGGTGGGGGGAGTATTGATGAAAATACCTTTGAAAAATCAAGTTAAATTGCTGCAGGAAAGAAAAATGATTGATCCGTGTTCTTAGATAAGAATAGTAACATCCCCCGCAGCTGGGGAGGGATGCCCGTCACTGTCGCTGTCAAGGTTCACTCTGTGATTCTGAGCGCACCTCGTTAATTGAAAAGGGCAAACTTGATCTGTGTCCTCCCAAGCAGTCACTATAAAAGGAAGGAGGACTTTTCCAGGGCAGCCAAGGTTCCAGGGAGGCAAATCTTGCAGGATGAGAGGGCCTTTTTTCAGAATAAAGAGCAGACAGGGAAATAGATCAGGGCTTACCTTGGAAAGAGGGAGCAGGGCATATGTCCACGCACAACCACAATAAGAAAGTGGCAACCGAAAGGACGTGGGGGCAGAAAAGGTAAATATGTGGCTGCAGGAAGAAGAAATATGGGCTCTGAGATGAAGCTTGATATAATTCAGGGCATAAGCGTGATGTTTCTCAGTTTCTGGGAGAGGGCTTTGGCTATTGTTGATGATGGAAGATTTTCTATGTCTTCTCAGTGTGTTTTGATTCTCTTGTCTGTCTCTAACCTCACCATCCCGCTAATACTTGATTATCTTCAAAACCTCTGTTCCTCCTCTTCCTCCTCCCCGTGCACTCAAAAGAAATACTTGGTTGCTATTTTCCCCAATGCTCACTCAGGTTTTCAGGCCCAGCCTCTCCCAGAGGAGCCTCTTCTGTTACCGGGGATTTTAAAGAACCTCATGTAACCCTTAGAGATTCCCAACTAGGCGCAAAGAATCATGGTTTTGCAGCATGAACTGTAATCAATTGTTTTTCAAGTTCTTTGCTAGATTGACTGTTTTGAATTTGCTACAGGAAAAAGCCTTATATCTGTGAAAGGGTGAGGTCGAAGCCAGCAGCTCTAACATATATACAGATACAGCATTCACCTTTTGGGCAGTAGATCCTGCATTTGTATTCCTGTGCTCAGCTGTGCAGTGAAGGGTAGATAAGACTGGCCGATACTGGTTGAAAATCCCTTCAGAGAGGAAAATGGGTCAGAAGCAAAACATCTGGCCGGGGTACCCTGACACTTCATTTTTTCCCATGAAATCGGTTGCACATTTCCTTGAAAAATCAGATTATAGGGGCACCTGGGTGGCTCGGTCAGTTAAGCATCCGACTCTTGGTTTCAGCTCAGGTCATCATCTCACAGTTCGTAGGATCGAGCCCCTCGTCGGGCTCTGTGCTGATAGTGTAGAGCCTGCTTGGGATTCTCTCTCTCTCCCTCTCTCTCTCTGCTCCTTCCCTGCTTGCTCTCTCTCTCTCTCAAAATAAATAAACTTAAAAAAAAATAATTTGCTAGAAAAAAAAATCAGATTAAAATGTAGTGAGCTCGAGCATGAGACAGTTCTTGTATAACCCAACAAGTACCTATTTCCCTAAAAGTTTCAAGTGCCCAGTGGGTACTCAATATAACGCACATTTCACACAACCGAAAAGACCTCACACACCATTTTGTCCTGGGGCCATGGCTTTGCCAGATAAGTACTTATTGAATAGTATCACAAGTTGGCTAAATCCACTTTGCTTTTCACACTGATTGCTAAGGTTCAAAGCCAAATTTGAAACCTACCTCTACCGGTGTGATCAAAAGCTTGTATTCTGCATGCGGGGCACCAGTTTTGCACCCTCGTGACTTGTTACTTTACATGGGTTGTAGTTCTGTAAGTTGTCTTGAAACCTTCTTAGAGTGAGGAGGTATATTGGAGATGAAGGGAGCACTGGCTGAGCCTAAAACATACCAGAGGCTCCTCAGGCTCCAGGATGATCTCAATTTGTAGTGGATCCCACGATGTCTTTCTAGTAATCAAAGGTTGGGGCGCCTGGGTGGCTCAGTCGGTTGAGCGTCTGACTTCGGCTCAGGTCAAGATCTCGCGGTCCGTGAGTTCGAGCCCCGCATCAGGCTCTGGGCTGATGGCTCAGAGCCTGGAGCCTGCTTCCGATTCTGTGTCTCCCTCTCTCTCTGCCCCTCCCCCGTTCATGCTCTGTCTCTCTCTGTCTCAAAAATAAATAAATGTTAAAAAAAATTAAAAAAAAAAAAAAAAAAGGTAATTTGCCAAAGACCACCAGGCCTGAACCCAGATTCAGTATTGGTCTCTAAGAACAGCAAATGCCTGGAGAGCGGCTCTCAGATGGCGACCCCAATAAATGAAGCCACCAGTCTGGCTTTTCTAATGCACACAAACTGCATCAAGGAACAATGCAGTGTTGCAACACATACCCCACCAAACATATACCTGTGTGCCTTTTTGTGATGTGCAAACTGTACTTAGGAACCTGAGAGACATAGGAACTAATTGTGCTAGACGCTTGATATTAGCCGCACACCTTCTGTAACAGCTCGGTAATAGCACATGATTACTCCGTTCTTACACACAAAAAAACCGAGGCTCATAAAACAGGTCATTAAGCTGCAAGAAATGGCAAACCATGAGTTCCAACCCTGGTTGGTCTGATCTGATTCAAAGTCTTGGCTCACTGTAGGGCCCATTGCCTGCCCCTGCCTCTGTTTCCCCAAATGCCATGTGCAAAAATGCCACTTCTCCTTTGATCCTTGATGAGGCTGCTATATGAAGCCTATGAAGCATCTTAAATCCTTCAGAGGAAAAGAACGTTGAAAACATAAAGCCATGTGGAATGAGGCCAAAGAACCAAAGGATGACCACCTGGTTTGATCTGGGATCCCATGAGAACTGAGGAATGAATGTCAAAGAACAGACCTTTATCTCTGGCACCCATGGGTGTCATAAAAATTTGTGGAAACGCTAGATAAATCCCAGGTTTTCGTAACCACAGCATTTAAGTGCTATACTGGGGCCCGCCTTTGTGGTGGTTACAGTGCTAACGCCAGTGCCCATAAAGGAGCTCTGAGCACAGGCGGGAGTGGGGCATGGAAAGCCCTCTCCTCCTATCCTAGGATCCACAGTTCCAAGCACAGCACACTGTGAGCACTGCACTGACCAGTGAATGTAACACTTGGAGCTCCTAGGGGAACCCTCAATGAACTGCTTTAGAACTTATACCTTCCATTTCTCAGATCCCTCAGAGCAGTTCCAGGAGTTGTGTCCTAAAACCTTTATTGCCCCAAGGGGCGCCTGGGTGGCTCAGTCGGTTAAGCGTCTGACTTTTAAGCTCAGGTCATGATCTCACGGTGCATGAGTCCAAACCCTGCGTCAGGCTCTGTGCTGACAGCTCAGAGCCTGGAGCCTGCTTTGGATTCTGTGTCTCCCTCTCTCTCTCTGTCCCTCCCCCATTTGTGCTCTCTCTCTCTCTCTCTCTCTCAAAAATAAGTAAACATTAAAAAAATATTAAAACATTTACCACCCCTTCAAAGAGAATTTTTATGCTCCTCTTTTTCTAATAAAGCTCCAATTCTTCCCCCTTCTTTTGGTTTCCTATTCCCCTTCTATACTGATATTATTAATGCTGGTCTCTTTAATTTCTTACCTATGCCGTGCTCTGTCTCCCCCATCACCAAGCCTTTGCACAAGCTGTTTGCTCTGCCTGGAACACTGGGAATACCTGCCTGCCCCCAGGTCCTCTCCTTGGCTTTGACTTCCAGGCAGTTTTTCTAGTTTAGTTAAGTCACTTCTGAGAAGGCCTTTTGACTTCCTTAGGGAGTTGGGCCTCTGTTATGGAGCTCTGCTATAGCTCTGTATGGTTCTTTAACTTACATGACTATATGATTATTTATTGTCTGTCTCTTCCTTTAGACTCATAAGGGCAGGTACCACATCTTCACTGGTTGCTGCTTAAACTCTAAACAATGCTTGGCACAGAGCAGATGCTCAGTAAGCGTCTGATGAACAAATGAGTGAATCTCTCCTAAAGAAAGAAGACCTAACTCAGACTAATGCCATCCCAATGATAACAATAAAATATCCTCAGATTTATGCAGCTCTTCAGAGTTTAAAAAGTGTTTCCAACAGCTTTATGAGAACAAATCTAATAATCTAGATCAAATGAGTCAATTCCTTTAAAGACACAATTTGCCAAAAGTAACACAAGAAGAAGTAGACAATCTAACTAATCTAATCTAATCTAGATAGACAATCTAACTATCTATTAAAGATAGTGAGTCAATAATTCATAACCTCCCAAAACAGAAAGCACCAGGCCCAGGTGGGTTCACTGCTGAATTCCACAAAACATGAGGAAGAAATAATACCAATTCTCTATAATCTCTTCAGAGGATAGAAACCGATGGGATGCTCCCTAACTCATTCTATGATATCAGCATTACTCTAATACCAAAACCAGACAAAGACATCATAAGAGAAAAAAAATCACAGACCAATATCTCTCATGAACATAACAAACAAAATATTAGCAAATCAAGTCCACCAGTGTATAAGAGGAATTGTAACACACCATTACCAAGTGGGATTTATCCTAGCTATGCAAGGCTGGTTCAACAACCAAAAATAAATTAACGTAATTCAGCACATCAACGGGATAAAAAAGAGAATTTTCATAATTGTATCACTACATGCAGAAAAATCATTTCAAAAAATCCAACGCCCATTTAAGATTTAAAAAAAACTCTCAGTAAACTAGGAACAGGGGTAACTTCTTCAACTTGATAAAGACTATCTACAAAAAAACAATCCTTACATCATAATTAATGGTCATAAACAAAAAGAAGCTTTTTTGCTAAGATCAGGAACAAGGCAAGGATGTATTCCCTCACCACATTGTCGCAGTATCATAGTGGAAGTCCTAGCTAATGCAAGAAGACAAGAAAAGAAAATAAAAGGCATAAAGAAATAAATAGAAAGAATAGAAATAAAACTATCTTTGTTTTCACATGACATTATCATTTATCGGAAAATGTAAAAGAATCAACAAAAAACTCTTGGAACTAAAAAGCGAATATAATAAGTTGCAGGATATAAATTTCATATAAAAATGTATTGTTTTCTTATACACCAGCAATGAACAAGTGGGATTTTATATTAAAACACAATACCATTCACATTCGTACACACTCCCAAAGTTTTTATACAAAATATGTCTGAGATTTATATGAGGAAAACTACAAAACTTTGCTAAAAAAAATCAAAGAACAAGATAAATGGAGAGATATTCCATGTTCACGAATAGGAAGAATCAGTATTGTTAAGATGGCAGTTCTTTTCAACTTGATCTACAAATTCAATGCAATCTCAATCAAAATCCCAGCCAGTTGTTTTGTGGATATCAAAAAACCAATCCTAAAGTTTATATAGAAAAGGAAAAGATGAGGAATAGCCAAAACAATACTGAAGGAAAAGACGAAAGTTGGAAGACTAATCCTGCACAACTTCACTACTTACTATAAAGCTACAATAATCAATTCGGTGTGATATTGGCAAAAGAATAGCCAAATAAATCGGTGGAACAGAATAGAGAGCCCAGAAATAGGCCCACCTAAATACAGTCAAATGATCTTTGACAAAAGAACAAAGGCAGTACAAAATAGCAAACACACTTTTTTTCCCCCCCAAAAATGGTGCTGGAACAACTGGACATTCACATGCAAAAAAAAGTGAATCTAAGCGCAGACCTTACACCCTTCACAAAAATTAACTCAAAGTGGCTTATAAACCCCAATGTAAAATACAAAACTATAAAATTCCTAGAAGATAACATAGTAGAAACCCTAGATGAACTTGTTATGGCAATGACTTTTTTGATATAACACCAAAGGCGCAATCCATGAAACAAAGAATTTATAAGCTGAACTTCATTAAAATTAAAAACTTCTGCTCTGCAAAAGACAATGTCAAGAAAATGAAAAGACAAGCTACAAAAGAGGAGAAATATTTGCCAGACACACATCTGATAAGACACATTTGGACTGGTATCCAAAATATACAAAGAACTCTTAAAACTCAGCAATAAGAAAACAAACAACCCAATTAAAAATGGGCAAAAGGTCTTAACAGACCCCTCATCAAATAACATATACAGGTGGTAGACAAACATATGGAAAGATGCTCCACATCATATGTCACCAGGGAAATGTAAACTAAAATAACAATGAGAGGGGTGCCCGGGTGGCTCCCTCAGTTGAGCATCTGACTTCGGCTCATGTCATGATCTCACAGCTCGTGGGTTCGAGCCCCGCGTCGGGCTCTGTGCTGACAGCTCAGAGCCTGGAGCCTGCTTCGGATTCTGTGGCTCCCTCACTCTCTACCCCTTCCCCGCTCATGCTCTGTCTCTCTCTGTCTCTCAAAAATGAATAAACGTTAAAAAACAATAAAAAACAATAACAATGAGCTACCACTACATGCCTATTAGAATGGCCCAACAGCAAAACCACTGAGAACACTAAGTGTTGACAAGGATGCAGAACAACAGGAGCTCTCATTCACTGCTTGTAGAAATGAAACCTGGCACACTTGGGAAGGCACCATGGCAGTTTCTTACAAAGTTAAACATATTCTTACCATATGATCCAGCAATTATGCTCTTAGGAGCTGAAAACTTGTTTCCACATAAAAACCTTCACGTGGATGTTTATAGCAGCTTTATTCATAATTGCCCAAACCTGGAAGCAATCAAAATGTCCTTCAGTAGGTGAATGCATAAACGAATCGTGGTACATCCAGACAATGCAGCATTATTCAGCAGTAGAAAAACAAAATTGATCTATCAAGCCACTAAAAGACACATGGAGGACACTCAAATGCATATTACTAAGTGAAAGAAGCTAAGCTTAAAAGGCTACATACCGTATTATTCCAGTTATATGACATTCTGGAAAAGGCAAAGCTACGGACACAGTACGATGATCAGTGGTTGCCAGGGATTGAAATGGGGAGAGATGAACTGACAGAGTGCACTGAATTTTTAGGACAGTGAAAATATTGTGTTTGATACTATAAATTTTTTTAACGTTTATTTATTACTGAGAGACAGAGAGAGACAGAGCATGAGCAGGGGAGGGGCAGAGAGAGGAGGAGACACAGAATCTGAAGCAGGCTCCAGGCTCTGAGCTGTCAGCACAGAGCCCGACGCGGGGCTCGAACTCGCAAACCGAGCAAGATCGTGACCTGAGCGGAAGTCAGACGCTTAACCCACTGAGCCACCCAGGCGCCCTTATATTTGATACTATAGTGACAGTTCCATGTTGTTATACACTTTCCAAATCCATAGAAAGTACAACACCAAGAATGAACCCTAATGTGAACCATGAACTTTAGGCAATAATGATGTGTCAGTGTAGGTTCATGATTTGTAATAAATAGATCACTCTGATGTGGGATGTGGATAATGGGGAAGGCTATACATGTGTGGGGGCAGGGAATATATGGGAACTCTTTATATTTTCTCAGTTTTGCTGTGAACCTAAAACTGCTCTAAAAATAGCCTTTTTAAAAAAAAAAGTGCTTTTGCATACATTGTTTTTATAACCCTGTAAAATGTGTGTTTCTTATAGAAGGCTTTTTTTTTTAAATCTTTTAAATACTCATTCTTATGAGTATATTTTTGCTCCGTAAGTGGTAGCAATTCCACACTCGTGTCTCCCTATAATTTTTCTTTCAGATAACTAACATCTATTTGGCCTTAATGGTATACTAGGCACTTTACCTAAGTCTTATTAAAAACTCAAAAAAAAAGATCTTATGATCTCAACTTCACCTTCTGGCTGGCCAACCCCAGGGCAAGATGCTGGCTTCTCCATTTGTCCCCCAGTGCTCCCCCTTCCAGCCCTTCCACATGGCCTCTATTTCTACACCTGATCCTGATGCCCCTCTCTCTTGCCTTCTAGTTTCTGTCTCCTGTCTCAGCAGAGTGCTCATACCTTGGGATCTAGCACAGGAGACGTCCCAGCTCTGATACTGGCCTGGCTCTCCTCTCAGACCTCCCAGTCCTCAGGGAGCTTGAGGCAAGGAGCTGCGCCGCCCCCCAGTCCCCTCCCTACCACCGGCCCCTCTCCATTGGCTTCATTTAGCCCTTTCTGAAAGCAAATGTGACCCCGGAGTACTTTCCTCACTAGAGTCAAGTAAGCCACACATCGAGCAATTCAAGAGGGCGCCGCAAGGCAGGACTGGGAAAGCAGAAAGAGGAACGTGGATCATGAGTTTGAAATGAGCTGCTGATGGGGGTCCACTCCCAGAAAACAAGAAGGACTTTGCTAAACTGCTGCCAGATTCAGAGCCTGTTTCCTTCCCAAGTGGATGCTAACTGAAAATATACTGGCTATCAGAAGGGACAGGAAAAACAAAGCAAAACAAATGCCCAGCATGGGTGTTAGACCCTAGAGGCAGGAGCTGGCCAGTCTATGTCAGATGGCCAGAACGCACACAACTCCAACTCACAAACTCAAGATTTGCCTGGGCTGAGGGTGATGAAAATGCAGTGGGTCCTGGGCTTAAGAACTACTCCTACCTTTATGAAAAGTTGGGGGCAAGAGTGGGAGACCTGGGAGGGGAGGGGAGAGGAGGGGAGGGGAAGGGAGGGGAAGGGAGGAGGCCTCTGAGGCCACAGGCTGAAAGGGAGTCTGGCGCTTTCCAGGACTGGCTGGGAGGCTCACATTTAAAATCTACTACATCATTTATATGCTTGGATAGCAAATTTATCTCTTTCCTTCTTTTTTTGTTGTTTTTTTTTTTTTTTCAGGGTGGGAGAAGTGGGAAGAGAAGGGAGGCCAGTAATAAATAATCTGATGTCCTGATAATATTTGACAACACTTGAATTAGGTGTCTGCACTGTATTGGAAGAAAATATTTGGCTATTGGATTAAAACCTAAAAACCCTTAGAACAATAATAAATAAAGTACAATGCTGACAACCCAAAGCACAGCGAATGAGTATCCCAGGGGAGGCCTGAACACTTGATCCAGAACTGCAAATGCAAGCTTGAAATCTCTTTGAAGTTTTATGCTTCGTCTTTGAAATTCATCCAAATGCATCCAATGGGCATTCTTCCCATTAATGTTTATTTTAATATGAAAATAATATTCTTTCTCCTCCAAAATTTCAAATAAAACCCAGTGTTCCAGAAAGGTGTGGCAGGGAACACATAGCCCAGTTTCATATGTCCAGGGGTATAAATAATCAGGTATCCAAAATCTGTGTACATTTAGAGCAACCGTTGGCTGATGATCTTGCTGCCCTGTGTGACAAAGGCAGGAAGTGCAGATCTCAGGCTCTGGGTGGCAAAGGGACAGCAGAGAACCTCTCTCCAAAAGCGTATGGTAGAGACACTACAAAGCACCTTTCATAAGTCACAATAGGGAAAAAGCATTGTATCTGGGAGTACACACACAGGAGTCTCCTGGGGTGCTAATATCCTTGGGGTCCTTGTTATGGTCCGCATTAGTTTAGGTAGGTGAGCCTGCACTACCAAAACAGACACAAACGTGCAGTGGCTCTACACAATAGAAATAGAACATTCCTGAAGGTTCGGGTAGGGGGTTCTGCTCCATGGAGACATACAAGAATCCAGGCTGAGCGTGGCTCTGCCATCTTTAACATGTGACTTCCAAGGCCACCTGGGGGTTGCCACCTCAGTGACCCAGAAGAGGAAAAGAGCACGTCGTCCGTTGGAGAAAGGAATGCAAAGTTTTTATAGGCGAGGCCTGAAAGGACACCCACATACTCCTGCTCATATTCCACTCATTGTCCCTCAGTCATATGATCAGAGTGAATTGCCAGGAGCCTGGGAAAGGGAATCTATGTATGTTCAGGAAGAAAAGGGGAACAGATTTTGTAGAATAGCACTTAAAAAAAATGTTTATTTATTTTTGAAAGAGAGAGAGAGCAGGGGAGGGGCAGAGAGAGAGAAGGGGGACAGAGGATCCGAAGCAGGCTCCACGCTGTCAGTGACCAGAGCCAGATATGGGGCTCAAACTCACGAAACATGAGATCATGACCCCAGCCAGTCGGATGCTTAGCTAACTGAATCACCCAGGTGCCCCTAGAATAGCACGTTTTGCCACAACACCCGCGAAGCTGTGTCCATTAATTTCAGATAGATTATGTAATGAGATAGTTGCTACATGGGGCACCAGCACATTTCTGGGTGATTCTAGACCCTCTTCAATATTCTAGTTATGCTAAAGAGATTCTGCCCCGAATCAATGAGCTATAAGAAAGTTTACTGGCACTTTTTCAGAATATTAGTTTTTCCAAAGCTTTGATCTGATCAGTTAATTCCAGTTAATTCTGCAATGCAATTAATAAAAATACTTGTCACATTAAGACCTAATTTTTTTCCCTAAAACTGTATTCATTTTAACCTTTTAAGGTCAACTCCCAATAAGCATTTCTCTGGAGCTCAGGAAGTACCTATGAGACCAATTCAAAATAGCAAATAATCCCATATTCCTTTACGTATGATCTTTTCTCACACTAAGTTTGCCTTCCTCACCTCATTGGTTGGAGTGTGGCTTGTGTGGTTTGTGGCTATGCAAGTTAAAATAACCATTTGCAAAAACCTTTTTTCTTTTTGCAAAGTACAGTTACCCCTTGAACAATACAGTTTTGAGCTGTGTGGGTCTGCTCATACATGGATTTCAATAAATGCAGTGCAGTACTGAAAATATATTTTCTCTTCCTTGTAATTTTCTTAATAACGTTTTACTTCTCTAGATCGCTTTGTTATAAGAAAACCGTATATAATACGGATAACATAAATATATGTGTTAATCAGCTGTTTATGTTCTCAGAAAGACTTCTGGTCGACAGTAGGCTACTGGTACTTAAGTTTGGGGGGAGTCAAAAGTTACACACGGATTTTCAACAGTGACTGTGGTCAGTGTCCCTAACCTCCATGTTGTTCAAACGTACATAACAAATATGTGGGTCAAATGTATAACAACAGCATGACAGATTAATGACAGATCTTTCTCTGCAATGGAACCCTTTGTACTCAGAGTCAGAGCCAGGACTAATGAGACCTGTTAGAGCAACTCCTGACCAGGTGAGTGTCCTGTACCTGCATTTATCAAGCAGTGTCCTTCACCAGGAAGATTATATAAGCTCCCCTGTCCAAGGCCTAAGGACACCTTGGATTTGCACAGTTTCCTCACAGGAATCGGTTTCCAGAAGGATAGCACTCCTTTCAAAGAGCTGGAGCTCAGAAGAGTCTGCCGTGTCACTGCTTTTTCCTTCCTCCTAGCAACTTAGCACCACAGAAAGTCCTGAGTGGCACCTTTTGATCTTCATTCAAGGCTACCACGTTGTACAACTCCAGAGTACATGATTTGCTCTCCGTGCAGTGTTAAGGGCCCTCTTCATCATAAAAATTCCAAAAGACGGCATGTGAATTCAGGCTTTCTGGTCTTTGGAGGGCATGCACAGGTGGTTCTTCAAGCTCCAGTTACATCCAACAGGTAAAGTTCTATCAGCTGCAACTGAACAGTAAATGAGGGGACTTCCATTTTTAATGAAATGGTTTAGAAACCAAGCCATTTAAAATATTTGGTAATGCAAGATAAAATAGGACAAATATGATTTTAAATGCAGCTTGAAAAAAAAGTAAAGGAAATCCCAGAAGTCAGAAATAAAGAGTAAATAAATAGAACCAAAGCAGTGAGCATGTGAGCTGACGCTGTGACTTCCCCAGAGGAAGAGTTGTCAATCTCCATAAACTCGAGGCTTGAATTTCAATACTCCTGCCAAAACAGGAGGCAGAGTTTTGGTCCCATAAGAGTAAGGAAGATCAAGACTCTTATAGCAAGTGGGGGCCCTTAAAGAACAACACCCTCAATAAAAGATTAAACTAGATAAATATCCACACAAGATCACAGAGACGGGGGTGTGGGGGGGAGGAGGGAAGGAGAAGGAGGGAGGTTGGGGGGGAGCGTGTAAAGCTTGTGTGTCCCTTACTGCCCTGGCAATCAGAAAAACAAAATCCTTCCTGGGAATTCATTACTTATTCTTCAGGCAGATTTTTTGGATTCTATTTCACGCTAACAGCATGGTTCAGGAAAACCCAACTGAAGAAAAAAAATACGAAAATTGTTCTAGCCAATAACCCCCCAGGGAACTGAATTCAGGCTGCACAATATTTTCATTTAAAAAAAAGTTTTTAATGTTTATTTATTTTTGAGAGAGAGAGAGAGAGAGAGAGAGAGAGAGACAGAGCATGAGTGGGGGAGGGGCAGAGGGAGAGAAGGAGACACAGAATCTGAAGCAGGCTCCAGGCTCTGAGCTGTCAGCGCAGAGCCTGACGTGGGGCTCAAACTCACATGAGATAATGACCTCTGAAGTCATTATCTGAAGTCCGAGCTGAAGTCGGACACTTAACAGGACACTTAACTGACTGAGCCACTCAGGCTCCCCCTTGGCTACAGAATATTTCAGAGGATGAGCTCACAATCAGAACTTGTAAAATGCTTGAGGAAATAATCTTCCGTGGTTAAGAGCCAGCAGACATAATGAGCAAAAGTATTAGAACCCAAGAACTTCAGGTAATTGGATAATCTTATACATTAAAAAATAAGAATATTTGACATAAACAAAACATAAGAAAAGAATAAAACATTATCAAAACTGAAAAATAACCAAATAAAAATTTTAGAAATAAAAATCTAGTAATTGAAATTAAAAACTCAGAGGCTAGGTTTCATCTGATTAATAAACACAGCCGATCAGAGAATCTGTGAACTGGAAAGCAAATATAAGGAAATTATGCAAATACACAGATTGAGAGATGAAAAATATCGGGGGTGCCTGGGTGGCTCAGTCGGTTAAGCATGCGACTTCTGCTCAGGTCATGATCTCCCAGTTCATGAGTTGGAACACTGTGCTCAGCTCTGTGCTGCAGCTTGGAGCCTCGAACCTGCTTCAGATTCTATGTCTCCGTCACTCTCTGCCCCTCCCCTGCTCACACTCTGTCTCTCTCTGTCTCTGTCTCTCTCTCTCTTTCAAACATAAATAAACATTAAAAATATTTTTTAATGATGAAAAAATCAAAGAGAAGTTAAGAGATATTCAAATAAAATTAAAACAACCAAATATATCTAATAGAAGTTTCAGAAAGAAGCAAGAGACTGAGAAGAACCATATTCATTGAGAGAAAGGCTGAATATTTTCCAGAATTCATAAAAAAAAACCATGAATCTGTAGATATAAGTGCAAATATTCTAAGCGAAATAAAACAAGTCCACACTTGAACACATCATGGTAAAACTACAAATCAGAAGGCAAAGAGAAAATCTTAACACAACCAGTGAGATCATCCTTTAGACTAAGAGCAGATACACTATAATAGTACAATAAAAAACAAGGCAATGGAATAATAGCTTCAAAATGCTGATAAAATGTAACTCCCAATTTTTTACATCGATTGAAACTGTTCAAGAGTGAGAATGAATTCAAAATATTTTCAGGCAAACCAAGACAGAGAGCAGTGATTTCATTAACTCTCACTGAACAGATCACTAAAGGATTTTCTTCAAGAAGTAATCAACCCCAGAAGAAACGAATATGATGTAAGATATAACAATAAGCAATGACATTGGTAAGCATGCAGGTAAACCTAAACAAGAATCAGCTGTATAAAAAACAAAGACAGATTTTAGGAAAGAGGCATAGAGAGTGGAACAAAGTACTAGACAACAATGACGTTGGATTGAGGAGAGTCAGGGGAGTGAGAAAATGAAACATTCCAAGGACCATGAATGATGCAAGAAGGCAGAAAGAATGAGCACAGACTTTGTTAACTGAGGTACACGTTCAAAATTGAAAGGTAATCACTAAAAGAATAGATTACTTCTATTGTGTTACTTCTAAAGCAATAGCAGCAAAATAGGAAGGGAATTAAGAAAACTCAATCATTCCAGCAGAAAGCAGGAAAAACTCGTAAAAACAAATTTACATATAACATGTACATATATTGTAAGCCGAAAACACAAAATAATATGTTGGGAATAAAGATTTCAAGTCACAGTAAATATGGGATATATAAAATACGAATTAAAATATAACAATAAGTAAATATGAATGGATTAAACTTAGATTTAATTCAATCCATGGAAAAAGATGCAACCCACAAAAGAGTCAATACAACTTACTATAAACATATGGAAAGAATTCTCAGCTTCGCTAGTAAAGAAAAAATGCATTCACATATGGATTTTAAAATGACAATCCTTACTGCTGAAGGGAGTGGGTAAATTGACATTCTTTTAAACTGTTGACTGTAAACGAATTGGAACAAATTTTCCGGAGTACAGTTTGCGACATATACCAAAAGACTTACAAGTACACACACCTACCAATCACACTTTGAGGAAATAATCAGACAATGTGTGCAAAAATTATCTACAAGGATGTTCTCATGAATTATGTATAATATCCAAAAAGTGAAATCTAAATATCCAACAATTAAGAATTGTTACATTACTACCCCTTTGGCAGCTACTACTACTAGTAATAAAAGATCATACTTATTAAGAGTTTACTATGGGGGTGCCTGAATGGCTCAGTCAGTTGAGCGCCCGACTCTTGATTCTGGCTCAGGTCACGGTCCCAGGGTCATGAGATTGAGCCCCACATAGGGCTCTGTGCTGAGCGAGGAGCCTGCTAACGATTTTCCCTCTGCCCCTCCCCCGCCTGAGCACATCTCTCTCTCTCTCTCTCTCTCTCTCTCTCTCTCTCTCTCTCTCTCTCTCTAAAAGAAAAAAAAGAGAGAAAGAGTTCACTGTGTGCCAGGCATTGTTCTAAATGCCTTACCAGCACTTTTTAATCTTCATTGTAACTACATGGGCTAGGTCTTTTTATCATCCTCATTTTATAGATACGGAAACTCAGGCACAGAAAATTAATTTAGCGACTTGCCTAAAGTCACTCAGCAATCAAAGAGCCTCCCTCTTTTTAAATTTCTTTTTGTTTCTTTTTTTTTTTTTTTAGAAAAAGATTTTAATTTTAGTGGTTTGTCCCTTCCAACTTGAAAAATGACTTTTTGGGACACTCATCACAGTTGAAGCCAAAGGCCATGGGCAGAGATGACAGCGGTGAAAATTTGGTAATCACCGCCACGGCATGCATGGAAGCTCCCTGGGTTCCGTTCCTTAGTCTAAACCTGGCTGCTCTATTTTCATCTCCTGTGTTTAATCTTACATCGTTCTGCTGATTAACTTTTTATAGAAGACAAAAGGAAATTGGAAAACAGGTAAGATTATGCATCAGGTGTGACAGCGCATCTAAGGAGTGAACATTGCCTGGGGCAGATTTTCCATAAATGGCCACCACCATGTTTTTCTACCTCAATCGTTCTTCCAGAACCTTGCCAATTTCCCTATTAAGAGGAGAAATCCATGTCCTCTCTTCGTGAATTTGGGTGGGTTCTCCAGAGCCACCATGGCACATGTTTGTTACATTATGTGGTCAGTAAAACACGTGTTCTAGGGAATATTTTATTTTAATAACGCTAACCATACGAAACAGCATATATCCTAATATTGTGAACACACACACGTATGTATGTTAGTACAAAAATCATTCATACACAGGCGTATTTAGCTGCAGGAACAAGCAGGGATGCATTATACAGTGAAATATTAGCGATCTATAATCTCAGGATTATAGAAAACTGTTTTTGCTTACTCTTCATATTTCTACAAGGAACATATATTTCTCATGCAATTTGAAACAAAGGAAGAGTAATTCCGAAGATAAAGATATCGATGCAGCTGATGGGGTGGGTGGGGGTCGGAGAGAGAAGACATCTGCCTGTCCAGTAGGAAGCTTCTTTGTTTCTGAGGCTTCCTGGTCCCGCCTAACCTGTTGCCACACTTCCCCAGCACCCAAGCCAGCCTCGTTCTTTCCTATCACCCCCACCCCAGCATCTCCAGCTGTGTGACTTGGCAGCTGTCATCCTGGGTCAGCTGCCGAGCCTCTCGTAGGTCCAATCCAAGAAGACACGAAATTACTTGGGGAGTCACAGGGGTATTTCCTTTATGTCGTCAGAGGAAATGGGCCCAGGTGTAAACAGTCCACAGTGGGAGACAATAGCAATTCATTAAATACAGTCAACAAACGTGTGTTGAACTCCTACCACGTGACTGACACCACCTTTCAGGTTGAGCAACCTTGAATTCAAGGAAGTACCCTACATCAGCCTCTTCTAATGCACTCCTCTGATGCTTTTTTTTTTTTTTAATAAAGATCACAATTTGACATAGATAAATACCATTATCTCCTTCTTTGGCAAGAGTATAAAAGTTCTATGTCTGAGAGTAAGACATCTCTGATCCATAGATAAGCTCGCGCATGCTAACAAATGGCCAAGTAATTATTTGACTGCAACTCATTTGGATTCTTAATTAAGTTCCTCCGTCTTTAATTAAGGTCTACAGCACCTATTACTATCACTAAAATGGAATAAAGGCTGGGGCACATAGAAACTGTTCACCTACAGTTTTATTTTCTAGTCTTAGTTTTGTTTTTGTTTTTGTTTTTTAATGTAAATTCAAGTTAGTTAACATTCAGCGCAGTCTTGGCTTCAGGAGTAGAACCTAGTGATTCATCTCCTACATATGACACCCTGTACCTATCCCAAAAAGTGCCCTCTTTAATGTCCGTCACCCATTTAACCCACCCCCTAGCCGCCTCCCCCTCCAGCAACCCTCAGTGTGTTCTCTGTATTTAAGAGTCTTATGGTTTGCCTCCTTCTCTGTTTTTGTCTTATTTTCCCTTCCCTTCCCCTGTGTTCATCTGTTGAGTTTCTCAAATTCCACATATGAGTGAAACCGTAGGATGTCTAGTCTCACTTTTTCAGCAGTGAACTGTTAGTGTCGTTTGGATGGAAATACCCTGTATAATGGAAGTTTAGAAAATGCTTCCTGCTGAAAGCACATTTTTCATCTCCCACTCACCCGAGTCTGAACTGGCAGCCTGAAGGAGGCTGACAGACCTTTCGGCTTCAACCACACACACCCTCAGCCTGTTTGGATGCAAACCTGAGGACGTTCTTCAGAGCATCACACTTTTTTTTTTTTAAACCTTTTCTGGCTCATCCAGGACCTCATAGCAGTTCTTACAAAAGCAGTGTACGGATCAAGAGCATCCACAACTCTTTACAATCGGGGTTCTTCTCCTGGAATTAAAATGCTTCTCTTAAAATGGAGTTTAGCTTTTCGGCTGGTATGAATTCTATCACTCTTAATTGCTGAGATGCTAGGCAGACCTCATTTAGTAAAGCAGGGAAGCATTTCGACAAGAAACCAATCCGAGAAGATGCAAACAAATCTATTAAATTTTTCCCCTTTTCCTTTGGCCTGTGTCCCACACTAATTTTTAAATACTATTTGTTTATATTTATTGGCTGATTTCATTTAATTAATTTAGAAAGCATCTAAGTCATTGTAAACTTTACTTTGTGAGAACCCCAAACACTGGTCTAAACTAAACTAACATGACTGAGTAGATTATTGCTTTTCTGGGGTTTTTTTTGGGGGGTGGGGGGAAGAATGGGGTTCCCTATAGTGATTAAAGATTCATATAAAGTGGTTTTAACTAAATATATATATATATATATATATATATATATTTTTTTTTTTTTTTTCCCTTACACAGCAAATACTGAATGAAGCCCCATAAAGTCAAGTCCCCTACAGCATTTAACTGGGCTAAAGGATCAAGGAGCTTGATCACTGCTGACGTCTGTCTCCCTGTCTACATTAATCCGTCATATAAAGAAACATCCATCCTGCTCGCTGTGGGCTAAGGGTCTGTTCCCTCACAGCTAGAAGCCTAGTAAGCATCAGGTCACAAATGTAACGGGACTGGGGAGCTTATGCATGTATTTCAGTTCTCACGAGGGGACCATGGTGCTCAATTATTTTCTGACCTCTAGTGTCCGAGGCAAAGAGATCTCTCCTCCCTGAGAAAAGTGGGTAACAAGTTTGTTTTTTGAAAGTTCACATTGTTCTCCCCGGAGACGTTAGCAAGCGCCAGCGCTAGTCTCCACCCTGTTTACCTCCTCTAGATACACAAGGGTAGACGGGTTGCATGGTACCATGAGCAGGCGCGGTGGGTTGGGTCCCATGTGCAGTTCCCAACGCAACATCCCTTGCGTCAAAAGTGAGGTGTGGCCTGCCATGGCACATGGGATCTCAGGATCGTGACCAGAACTGTTCTTTGTCATCACAGAGGCAGCGTTAAGATCGAGAACTGGACTTTTAACATCTGGGTAGGACAGTCTGGGAAACTGAGCCACAGCACCCTGAGAGCAAATCACTTACCTCAGATCATCAGCTGAATTCAGGACACTGAGAGAGGTTTTTATTTTCAGTTAGGGTGGGTTCCAATTGCAGAACCTTCTGCGGATGTCGAGCCATTCCTACCCTGACCCTCCCCAGCTCAGGAAGTTGTCCTGACATGAATGTCAGGGGGAAAATGCTCATGAATTTTCAACTAAAAATTGCTCAGCCTAAAATGTTTTAGGCAGCAGGGCTCTCTATAAAGAGACTGGAAGGAAATACATTAACAAGGGGGTAGCTCTGGGTTGGATCTTATGAGTGACTTTTTTTCTCCTACTTCTGTAATGTGTTTTCAATTTTCAAAATTGTCTACAGTGAGCATGTATTACATGTATAATTTTTAAAAACTAACTTAAAGGGCACATGGCAAACTATAAGAAAAAGGCAACGGCTCTTCCTACAGACCCTCAAAATGCCCAGGTCTCGAGAAGCCAGACTTCTTGTGGCCTATTCCTCGAAAGATTTTCTAGAGCCTTTCAGAAACTCCAAAAGCCTCTGGAGCGCATTTGTCTAAAACCCTTTTGTACCGACCCCCACTCCCAGGGTGGTAATCCGTTACCTAGGGAAGCAGTAGGTAAAGGAAAGACTACCTTCACTCTCTAAAAATATGTAGTTCATAAGACACTGTGTGATAGATATACAGCTCTCGAATCTTCTTCGTTAACCAATACAATGGACAAAAAAAAAAACAACAAAAAACAGTGAGCTCCCTCTGCAGGTCAATGATAGCATTAACTCTCCAGCTTTCCGTTCTTGGCCTCCTTGAAAGAATCTGAGACTCTGGTCAACAAAGCTGTGGTTATCTTATTTCTTATTAATTAATTAATTAATTTATTTATTAATGTTTATTTATTTTTGATATATAGAGAGACACAGAGCGTGAGCAGGGCAGGGGTAGAGAGAGGGGAAGACACAGAATCTGAAGTAGGCTCCAGGCTCTGAGCTGTCAGCACCGAGCCCGACGTGGGGCTCGAACTCACAAACTGTGAGATCATGACCTGAGCCGAAGTCGGTCGCCTAACCAGCTGAGCCACCCAGGCACCCCAAAGCTGTGGTTATTTTAAAATGAAATGAAATAGACTGATGCCAAACAACAACGAAGACAAAAATATAAAAAATCTTTCTCTTGTGCATTCTATGGCAACAGAGCAAAACAGCATTTAAACACGTATAGGAAATAGGGCCAGCTCTTGTCATTTCAGTTCCATGAAAAAAATTCAGTAGGGGGTGATTTAAATAGAATTACCAATTAGAAAGCCAAAATCAGGCCTGCAAGAAAACCTTTCCACCTCCTACAGACAAAGGCCTCCGTCATGGTCTCAAGCCGCTTCGCAGAAAAGGAATCGGTAAGACAGAAGTGGCCGAATCATGTGGAATCCTTTTCTCCTTCTTTCACCTGTAAATTTTAGTCAGCTCTTTGAGAGCGTGGCATCACTCTCCTCCAATAAAATGACAGTTGTGCTAGGTCATATCTTGAGATTCCACTAAGCACTAACAGAGAAAACCAAACCCATGATAGCAATAAGGTATCCCAAGGTATACTAAAGAACTGAATTATATTAAAAGGGGTATATCTTCAAGCTCATTTCAGCGGAAGCATTAGAGGTGATAATTTATATAAAGTACATAACACACAGAAGGTACTCAACAAATAGTTGTTGAGTAAGCATTGCCGTCTGGGATGGGAACTCTGTCTCTGGTCACAGTGGCTGGCCTCAACACCTCTGGCCCCTTCTCTCCCTAGAAGACATCCTTCAGAAACTCAGCAAGGCCTCGGTCTGGCCTTCCTCACTATTCTTTCAATACATCTGAATCCTACATTAAACATGACTTTGGATCAAACTCAAATGATGACCTGTATATTCAGAAAATTGAGGGGCGCCTGGATGGCTCAGTCAGTTAAGTGTTGGACTTTGGCTCAGATCATGATCTCACAGCTCATGAGTTCAAGCCCCATGTTGGGCTCTGTGCTGACAGCTCAGAGCCCGGGGCCTGCTTTGGATTCTGTGTGTGTGTCTCTCTCTCTCTGCCCCTCCCCCGCTCCTGCTCTGTCTCTGTCTCTCAAAAATAAATAAACATTAAAAAAAAATTTGTTTAAATAAAAGAAAATTGAAACCCTTCTCTCATGGAGTTCACGCTAAGAAAATTGAGAGGGGGGAAATGCCTTTGAGAGAGTGTCTATAAGACTTAAAAAACGAAAACCAAACACATCAACCCAGACTCGAGAGACACTTTATGCAGGAAGTAACACAATTGGTTAGAGGCCAAGCGAGCCCCACTGCACTCTAGACCAGGGTCCCCACAGACGGGCCAGTCTATGAACTACGTATTTGTGGCCCATGGCAAGGAAGTACAGATATGGAAAGTGAGAGTATGCGATATTATGTCTACTGAATATGACACTTAAAAATTAAGCTTGCACTTTACATTTCCGTTTTTATTTTATTTTTACCCTTCCCTTCCGGTAGTGCTTTATTTTACTTTACAAGTGCGTCCATCCAAAATAGATTGGAGATTTTAAAAACAGAAACATTGGTCCTACACTAGGTGAAGTTTGAGAAGCACTGTTCTCGTCTGTATTTTCTTCTAGCCGGAGAGTATGAAGTGCCACTGAATCCACGTGTCCAATAGGACAGCCACTAACCACATACGGTTATGAAGCACTGGAAACGTGGCCAGTCTAAATGGGGATGTACTGTAAGGATAAGACACACACGGGATCTCAGGTCCTAGTAAAAAAAAAAAAAGTGTACAATATCTCAATGTTTTAAAAAGGTGTTGGAATGATAATATTTTGGACCTATTGGGCTAAAAATATATTATGAAAATGAATTTGATATGTTTCTTTTTAATTTTTTTTAAAGTTTTTTTTTTATTTTTTTTTTATTTTTGAGACAGAGAGAGACAGAGCATGAATGGGGGAGGGGCAGAGAGAGAGGGAGACACAGAATCGGAAGCAGGCTCCAGGCTCTGAGCCATCAGCCCAGAGCCCGACGCGGGGCTCGAACTCACAGACCGTGAGATCGTGACCTGAGCTGAAGTCGGACGCTTAACCGACTGAGCCACCCAGGCGCCCCATGTTTCTTTTTAATTTTTAATGTGACTACTAGAAAATGTAAAGGTAAATACATGTGGCTTGTGCTTGTGATTCACAGATTTCCATCCTTCTATCGGGTAAGTGCTGAGTGTTGCTTTAGACTTTCCTCCTCCTGCTATCTTCGAACCAGTTTTGTGGTGTCCCATCTTATCATTACGTAGTCAGCTCGAATGAACCCCTCCGGTAAAGCCTTTCATGAGCCATAAAAAAGCTCCCAACACACCCGCCTCTTCCACTGTGCACATATAGTGCTTAGTACAGACCCTCATCTATAGATACATACATACATATATGGTGATGTGCTAACAGTGAAAACAGTTGAGTGGATAACTTAGATTTGGTGGTCAGGAATGGCCTTTCTGAGGTGATATTTAAGCTGAAAGATGACCAGAAGGCGTGAGATCCACAAAACTCCAGATGAATATATTAGGCAGAGAAAACAGTTCATGCAAGTTTCCTAAATAGAAACAAGTTTGGTATTTTGAAGTAAGGAAAATGGCAGCAATAAGAAGAGGAATTGAAGAAGAATTTCTGTTTCAAGCAATATGGTAGAGAGCCTGAACAGCCCTTTCAACTGAAAAATTTAACTCTCGGTAAAATTAAGGATTCTTTTAAATGAGTGAAAGTATTCATCAAAAGTAAAAAAAATCTATAATGAAACAGGCATTTAACCTGAATGTTTTTCCTGAGCCTTAGAGACTTGAATTTCTGCTTCAATGACCATATGGGCCTGGGGGACAGGAGATATAATGGTTAATTTTACATGTCAATGTGGCTGAACCACATTGCCCAGATATTTGGTCAATCATTATTGTGGATGTTTCTGTTAGGATGTTTTTGGATGAGATTTACATTTACATCAGTGGACTATGGGTAAACCAGATTGGCCTCTACAATGTGGGTGGGCCTCATCCAATCAGTTGAAGGCCTGAATAAAACAAGAGGTTGACCTCCCTCAAGTAGAAGGTAATTCTGCCATTAGACTGCCTTTAGACTTCATCTGCCACATCAACTCTTTCTGATTTTTTCAGAAGACTGCCTTTGGAATTGAATGGTAATCTTTTCCTGAGTCTCCAATCTGCTGGGTTAGCGCATCAGATTTTGGACTCATCAAGCCTTCACACACACACACACACACACACACACACACACACACACACACATCCTGTTGGTTCTGTTTTCCTGGAGAACCCCAACTAATACCAAAGGTAAAACCTAAATGGAGAGTCTAGTAGGAAACCCATTACATAAACCTGAAATCTCAGAGAGGGTTTATAACCTCAATATGCAGACAATCAAGAAACAAACTCACTATAAAAAATTAATTCAACTTTGACACCAGGTGGTAGTGGTGAAAAAAAAAGTAACCAGAGAAATCACAATCATAAATCACTTCTTGTATGGGTTTGCAATCCAAATTCATATCACTCATATGATCCAAAGAAACCTTTAAGGGCCTTTTTTTTCATGAAACCTTTTTTTCATGAGTAATTTTTAAAGTTTCTCATAAATGTCAATACAGTAAAATTCAGTCTTTGTGATATATAGGCCTATAGGTATAGTGTTATCCACAACTATAACCATGATACTAAGAAGTTCTATCCCCCCCTCCAAAAAAAATTTCTTTGTAGTGAAACACTTCCCCCAGCCACCAAATACTTACAACCACTGATTTATTCTCCATTGAGATAGCTTTGCCTTCTCTGGAATATCATACAAACTGAATAATAATAGAGTATGGAATCTTTTTGATAATCCATCATCTTTGATGATTACTATCATTCAGTCCAGTTAGGCAATTCATTTTAAAGATTCTCAAAATATTTTAAATATTAAAATGCATTTGAGATTCATACATGTTGTTACATCTATCAGTCGCTCATTGTTTAGTATTATTCCACTGTATGAATGTACATACACTTGTTTACCCACTCACCAGCTAAAGGGTAATCGGGTTTTCAGGTTTTGGTGATTATGAACAAAGCTAGTTCTAGTTCTAGTTCTCTAATTCCTCAAAGATGAGGAATCTTTGCCCGCACTGGATATTCTTTGATTTTTTAAAAAATAAACCATTCTTGGGGTACCTGGGTGGCTCAGTCAGTTAAGTTTCTGACTCTTGATTTTGGCTCAGGTCATAATCTCAGGGTTAATGAGTTGGAGCCCCAACTCGGGCTCTGTGCTGACAACACAGAGCTTGCTTAGGATTCTCTCTCTCCCTCTCTCTCTGCCCCTCCCCTGCCTGCACTCTCTCTCTCTCTCTCTCTCTCTCTCAATCTCTCTCTCAAAACAAATTAACATTTAAAATAAAAAAGCATTCTTTTTTTCAAAGTGCCACAAAATTTAATAAACAGGCAACTTTATTTTTAATAACATTCTTAAATCTGTAGATCATGATCATAGTAGATAAACATTTAAAAACGTTTATTTTATTAGTGAAATTAGATTTTTACATAAAAAGTCAAATATATAATTTTATTTTCAATAAAAACTAGGGGTACCTGACTGGCTCAGTTGGTGGAGCATGCAACTCTTAATCTCGGAGTTGTGAGTTCGAGCCCCACGTTGAGTGTAGAGATTACTTAAAAATAAAATCTTTAAAACACACACACACACACACACACACACACACAAATAAGCAATTAAAAACTGTTTTTATTTACTGTGGAAAAATAAGAACCATTTTGATAAATGAAAAAATTAATGTGAACAAGACAGAATGATTTCCTTTTTATTTGCTTGGTTGTCTCTATTTTTATTCTTACAAGTTAAGAAAGTCAGACTGATTTTATTTGCTTCATTGTCTAATATTGTGTCTATTGAAACAAATGTGGATAAATTGGTATCTGCTGAAACATAAATGATAAGATTCTTAAAGACGGAATAGAACATTAAGCTGGGTGTTCAATATTTTGAAAGCTGAATAAACAAAACTAATTGGAGTTTGTGGTAACAGAGAGTTTGTCATTTTTCTTCTTTTGCCCATATGAAAATACATTAACAGAAAATTACCAATGGAAAAACATTTTTAAATTTATGTTACATTCCTATCAACTTTAACAATAATGCTTAATCAGCAATCACATTAATTTCTTTCACTCAGTATTAATACTTTGTATAGAATTAGAGGCCGACTGATAATTTACATTCAAACATTTTGAAACACAGAGTTTTAAATGCCACATAAAAATTATGTACTATAAGATAGTACTTTTAAAAATGTTTATTTAGGGGCACGTGGGTGGCTCAGTCAGTTGAGCGTCTGACTTTGGCTCAGGTCATGGTCTCACCGTCCATGAGTTCAAGCCCCGTGTTGGGCTCTGTGCTGACAGCTCAGAGCCTGGAGCCTGCTTTGGATTCTGTGTCTCCCTCTTTCTCTGCCCCTCCCCTGCCCATGCTCTGTCTCTCTCTGTCTCAAAAATAAATAAAAACATTAACAAAATTTTTTAAAATAAATTTTAAAAACTGTTTACTTACAGGGCGCCTGGGTGGCTCAGTTAGTTGAGTGTCCGACTTTGGCTCAGGTCATGATCTCACAGCTTGTGAGTTCGAGCCCCGTATCGGGCTGTGTGTTGACAACTCAGAGCCTGGGGCCTGCTTCAGATTCTGTGTCTCCCTCTCTTTATGCCCCTAACCCACTCACATTCTGTCTCTGTCTCTCCCAAAAATAAATCAACATTAAAAAAATATATTAAAAATGTTTATTTACTTATTTTTTGATAGAGACAGCGTATGGGTGCATGAACGCCCACACAAGCCGGGGTTGGAGGGGGGAGCGCAGGGAGAGAGAGGGAGCGAGAGAATCCCAAGCAGCCTCTGCATTGTCAGTACTTAATGTGGGACTTGATCCCTCAAATTGTGAGATCATAACCTGAGCCGTAATCAAGAGTTGAATGCCACCCTGTAATTTTTTGATATTTGAGATTTAACTTACTATTATTTTCAAAATAAATTTCTTTTTGATATATAATAAATTGTTGCTTAAAACTCATTTGGTTGAAATTATTACTCCAAGGAATTATTTCAGTTACTTTTTACTATAAATAGTCTTTAGAAAACAAGAATACCTATTTTCTTATAGGGATTTTCTTTAAAAAAAAAAAAGTTGCAACGCGTTTAAAAATCCTCCTACAACAAAGAATTAATTGCCAGAGTGACCACTTTTATAAAAAATAACATTTAGAAATGCAAATTGGGTTAAAGAGAAATACTTGTATTATATTTTTTAGTTATTCTAATGTTATAATGCAACTTATACCTATTAAGAAGTAGCTTTTATTGTTTTTGTCTCACTCTTGTTAGCATGTTGTTTTAGAATAGAGCACAGCAATGTATGGGCTCCTCTGGTATTCTTCTGCACCTATGAAGGCTTCCCTGAAATCCCTCAACCACATAAAAGTTCACTTTTATACCAGAAATAAGAACAAGAGCTTAGTTATAAATTTGTTTTGCAAATTTCTCAATTTTAGGATTAAAACATCCTCTACTAATTTCAAAATACACGATTTTTGAGGAGAGAGTAAAGTTGGCAGAGGCAGTATGGAGACCCTGAGCTTGTCTCATCCCTAAAACACAGCTAGATCAGCATCAGGCCATTTTGAACACCGAGGAAATTGATCTGAGGATTAACGCAACAATCTGCATAATACGAGCCACAGAACTCGGCAGGTATGCAGTGCCGAGAGGTGAATCCGGAGAGAGAAAAGCCATGGAGGGTAGCGAGTCGTTTTTGCAGCGAGAGGGCAGAGAGAGGAAAAGGACAGGGGAGAGTGTGGTGCATCGGGATTGTGCAAGAAAAGCACTCCCCTGAAAGTAGCTGGAGAGAAAGAGAAAGAGTGAAAACACTAGCAGGGGATTGGACAAGAAATCTGCTCCCCAAAACCATTGATGGGGAGAAAGGAGAGGGTTTCAATACCATCAAGATTCTATAAACGGTGGAGCGCAGGGTCTAAAGTTCCAGAGCTCATTGCCTGGTGGTGCTCTGGTGAGGAAGTAGGATGAATCCCTAGAAGCAGGCAGCGGGTATGAGGGGTCCATGTGCCACATGGGGAGAAGTGGTTCCCCTGCTTGGAGTGCATTTCATAGAGGCGCCATATCGCCTCTCCACAGGCAAAGGTCCCAGCAGACCCCAGAGAGCAGCTATTTGCAGGTATTGGGACAAAGATGTCAAAGTGCAGCAAAACCCGGCACCTTCTGTGTGTTGTGATTTGCCATAATGTCTGAACCTCTGCCGCTGCACAATTGCACAAACGTTTTCTGGGGCAAGCCAGCACCTGGCCATTGCTCAGCGAGACCCTCCCCCAGAGAGCTGGCACAGGTCCAAGCCACAGGGGTCTCTGAAGTGTGGGGTTTTTGAAACACAACCCTATGTGAGATAAAACTCTGGAGGGAGGTGCTGCTCGTCAGGCAGACAACTTGGGCCACACACAGGGGAGAGGTGGGTAGTGGACAGAGGCCTGAGACAAAGGAGGGGTGCTTGACCAACGGTGGGTAAGAGTGCGAAATTCTTGCACCAAAGACTAGGGAGCTGGATGAAGCTATTCTCACCTCTCCCGTACAGGTGCATGTGCGCACGCACACGGATCCACACCAGTAAGCTAATCAGCGCCACCTAGTGGATAACGGAGCCATTACATCCTGCCCAACTGCGCCCTCCAAGTACACCCCCAAGAAGACCAACACAAATACTTCCACCTGCTTAATATAGGGAGTATAGAGTGCTTCATAGTTTCAGTTCTAGCGGAAACTGGGTGTAACTTCATTCGGGTTTCATTCTGTTTTCTGGTTTATTTATCAGTTTGTTTTCTTTGCTTCTGTTTTTGCTTAAATTGTTTTATTTTTTCTTTCTCTTTCTTGGATAGAGAAAGAAAATTTTATTTTTATTTTTTTACTTTATTTTTAATTTTATATTTTATTTTGCTTTATCCTGTTTCCTTATATAAATTTTTTAATTTATAAAATTCTTTTTTACCTTTTTTTTTTTCCTTTCCCTTTTTTCTCTATTTTATCAAGCTTCTTTCAATAAGCAAACCGAAACACACCTTGGATCTAGCTTCCTTTATTTGATTTTGTTTTGTTTTTAATTTTTTTAATTTTAATTTTTAATTTTATTAATTTTCTTCTTCTTCCAAAATGACAAGATGAAGGAATTCACTCCCAAAAAAAAGAGAACAGGAAGAGGGGCGCCTGGGTGGCTCCGTCAGTTAAGCTTCCAACTTCAGCTCAGGTCATGATCTCATGGTCTGTGGTCTCAAGCCCCACATCAGGCTCTGTGCTGACAGCTCAGAGCCTGGAGCCTGCTTTGGATTCTGTGTCTCCCTCTCTCTCTGTCCCTCCCCTGCTTGCCCTCTGTCTCTTTCTCTCTCAAAAATAAAGATTAAAAAAATTTTTTTTTAATCTTCAATCTCATGTTGGAACATAAAAGTGATCTCTGGTTTCTTCTTCCCAGTGTGAGATGACTCATCATCACTATCATCTTTTCTTGCTTTCTTCTTGATTTTTAAAATTGTGTACTTTCTGGCATTGCTGCTACCTCCTCTCACACTTCCATTCCCCTCTGTTGCTTTTCTCTTTCCTTCATCTTTTTTATCCTTTGTACTTGTATTAATGCATTCTAAAATGGAGACTTGTTTCAGATCTTCTTCAGTGATTAAGTGAACAGATTATTTTTCAGTTCCTTTTCAGCTTCCTGGTGCATCAGCTCACTGAATAGTTCTATGCAGTTATTCAGAAATTTTCCACTGACTACAATGGTGTCACTAAAGACTACAGCTGAAACCTGCTTGCAGAATGCTCTCATCACCCTGTTGAAGCAATATCACAGCATCCTCAACTGATAAAGAACTGAGAAACAGGGGTACAATATCAACCATGTTCCAGAGCTAATGGCTTCCTCTACCGATGCTTCCACGTGATCTGCAAATCATTGGCCACACAGCTGCTTTCGAAGACAAGACTTGTGTAGGTCTTCTATCTTTTCTTTATGTAGGTCACAGCATCTGGGATTCCAAGTCTGGACAAAGCATCAAATTCTAGATAGCCATTCTGCCTGATGTGTTCTGGAGTGAATGTCAGGAATGAACACTGCCTCGTCCTGTCTTCTACCAACCACAGAGCCCCATAAACACCCATTGTTAACAAGTTCCTCAAACACAGAGTAAAGTAGCTGCTCTTGACATCCGGATTTTAAAATCAGAGAATTCACTGCTGTAGGCTGGGTAATAGCACTGAACAGTCCACGATGCGTGCTTTATGTCAAGCTATAAAAGCTTCAGTAAATATTGCTCCTCTGTTATTAAGAGAGCCATGTGGCCATTAATAAGTCTATCTAGTCTTTGAGTTACTGCCTGTGTCAGAAAGTTTCCAAAAGATCATAGGTTTTACACAGTCGGGATATGGTGACTTGATCACTTTCTTGCAATTTGTCATTTACCTCCTATAACAGATACAAATAGTTCTCATCTATCAGTTATCCCAATACGAGCTGAACGTGCTTTTCTGATTTAACAATGTCACCAATTCTATTTTCAGCAAGAATCAGATCCACATTGATTACCTGTTGCAGATCAACGTTTACTCAACAGCCTCAGACACATAGCTCATCTCTCATTTCTTTGCTAATTTGAGCTGGAATAATATATTCCTTTCCATCGAGTGTGCAAACTACTTCCAGCTCTTTCTGAGCAATCAATTTATTTACAATCTCAATGCAGTTCCACTCTGACAACCTCTGCATAACTGTGGTGAGCTGTGCCCACTGGAAGTCAGCTGCCAACCACCACAGGTGTCCTTTCCCTACTTACCCAGCCACCAAAGAACTGCCCACACGTCAGCCTAAAAAATAAACTATTCTAATTAATGAGTAGTGATATCCAATGTGTTTTTAACTTTGCATTTTCCTAAAGACTAAGGATGCTGAACATCTTATTTGCTAACTGTATACTTTCTTTGATGAAATATCCATTCAAATCTTTTGCCAACTTGTTTTTTGAGTTGTTTTCTTATTGCTGAGTTTTGAGAGTATACATATTCTGGATACTATTTATCTGTCAGATATGTGATTTACAAATATTTTCTCCCAGTCCGTGGCTTGTCTTTTCTTCCTCTTAATAGCATAGTTTTCAATTTTGATAAAGTCTGACTTATCCTATTTTCCTATGGATAATGTTTTTGTTGTCATGTCTAAGAACTCTTTTCCTTATTCAAGGTCACAAAGATTTCATTATATGCTTTCTTCTAGAAGTTTTATATTTTTATGTTTTACATTTAGGTCTATGATCCATTCTGAATTAAAAATCTAAACTATAATTGACAAATTGCTGGAGCCTCAATGTGGACAAAACTGAGAATTTAAAACTCCATAGGAATCCAGTCATCGAAGAAGCCCCTCACATCTTGGTGATTTTTTAACCTCCAGGAAACTCTACAGGTTCTTGTAGGGAATATCAAAGGAAAAAACCCTCCTGTTTCTGACAGGGATAAGGGAAGGGAGATAGGGAGAGAAAGAATCCCATTTTTCTGGTGTATTTTGAAATACACCAGAGCATTCTGTTGTTCATAATAAGCCCTGCCCCCAAAAGAAACTATTTTAACAAAGGCTAACCTGTTGGAGATTTTATCTGAACATAACCGACCTGAGGGAAGGGAAATATCCAACTCCACCTGGCCCTAACCTTCTATGTGAGACAAGAGAAATATCCAAATTGAGCCCTCCTATAGCATTCCATGTAAAGATGGGAAATACACAACTCTAGCCTTCCCAAGCCATCTTGTGTCATCTAAAGTGGGAAGGGAAATCTGAGAAGCACTTGTGAAGTTCACAGTCCAGGGCCACAGGTTTACTAAAAGAGACTTAATCATAACACTCTCCAACACTTTCCCTCCTTCTATACTTTATCACTACATTACTAAAGGACTATTTACCAGAGTTCCTTTCACTCAGTACATCATGTCTGGCTTTTGACAAAAAAGTACAAGGCATACTAACAGCCAAAAAACCGTTTTGAGGGGCACCTGCGTGGCTCAGTTGGTTAAACATCCAAGTCTTGATCTTGGCTCAGGTCATGATCTCATGGTTCTTGAGGCTGAGCCTTACATCGGTGCTCCCTTGCGTCTATGCTGTCAGCATAGAGCCTGCTTGGGATTCTTTCTCTCCCTATCTCTCTTCCCGCCCCTACTCCTCCCTCAAAATAAACAAACTTAAAAAACAGTTTTGATTAAGTTCATACCTATCCTTGATAAAAATTCTTGGCAAACTAGGAATACAATGGAACTTCCTTCACCTGATAAGGAGCATTATCTTACTTGATAAGGTAATCAAGTAAGATTCCAACTGATTCCCAATCAGTTGGGAATACAATTTCATATAAAACAATGTTTTTAAATTTTTTTAACATTTATTCATTTTTTTGAGAGGCAGAGAGAGACAGTATGAGCAGGAGAAGGACAGAGAGAGAGACAGAATCTGAAGCAGGCTTTAGGCTCTGAGCTGTCAGCACAGAACCCAACATGGGGCTCGAACCTACAAACAGCAAGATCATGACCAGAGCCAAAGTCAGACACTTAACCAACTGAGCCACCTAGGTGCCCCTCATATAAAACAGTTTTATAAAAGCAGCAAAAAATGTAACATATATATGACTAAATATTATAAAAACCTTGAACAGAGAAAATCATTTATTTTTATTGAAATATTAAAGAACACTTAAATAGATACACACTGTTCTTTGATGCAAGGGCTCAATATCCTAAAGATGTCAGTGATTCCCCCAACTTATATACAGATTCAGTGCAATTCTGATAAAAATCTTCACAGGGCTTATTATGGGATTTGAGATGATCCTTAAAATTATATGCAGGAGCAAAAGGCCAAAAAGAGTCAAGACCTCTTGAGGAACAAAAAGCTGGAAGAGTATAGTTCTGATGGACTTTTGATATTTGATATTTGATTGCTGTTAAGCCTCATGCCCTCTTCTTCACTTTGGGTTCCATATCTGGACAAGTTGATGAGAAAAGTTCAGCACTTCCTCCTTTAATGCTGGAAGGAGACTCAAACAAGGCATGCCCCTTTCCTAGCCACCGCAGCCCTACCCCCAATCCACAATAAAAAAAAACCCAGGCCAATCTCATTTCCTTGGTCTATGAAAGCCACTGCAGACCTGCTTGGGGCGGGGGCGGGGGGGGGGCGCTGCCCTCCTCTCCTCGAAGATCTCATATAAGGTAAGTAATAAATCTTGTTCTACCTTCTAAGGATGTGTGGGTGACATCATGTGGCTGGACATCTGAACCTAACTTTGGGTGAGCAGAGTCCATCTGCCTCTGCAGGTGACCAAACAGCAAGGATGCCTGATGATATATCAAGATGTACTGAAAGTAGCACAGATAAGTGTTTCTGCATAAATGATTCTGTTGTGTGGGAACCATGACTCCTGGAGTTGTGTGATGTGGCCCTGGGTAATATGGGTAGACAGGGACCTGATTACATAGAGTTTTGAAAGTCAAGGTAAGGAGTTTGGATTTTATCTTCAGAGTAATGAGAAACCATTTGGGAGGGGTTTATTATTATTATTATTATTATTCTTTTATTTTGAGAGAGAGAGAGAGCATGCATGAGTGGGGGGCAGAGGAGCAGAGGGAGAGAGAGAATCTTAAGCAGGCTCCACACTCAGCATAGAGCCCAACACAGGGCTCAATCCCATGACCTGGGATCACGACCCAAGTCGAAATCAAGAGTTGGACGCTCAACCAACTGAGCCACTCACATACCCCACCATTGGAGAGTTTTACACAGGGAAGAAACCTGATCTGATTTTTAACTTTTTAAAGATCCATGTAACTGCTATGGACTAGGTTGTGTCCTCCCCACCACCCCAAATTCATATTGAAGCCCTACCCCTCAAGGTGACAGTATTTGGAGATATGACCTTTACATAATTAGTATTAAATTAGAATTAAATTTCTGTTGTTGAAGCTTTCCAGGCTGTGATATTTTGTTATAGCAGTCCTAGCAGACTAATATACTAACAAACTATTGTGGTAAGCAGAAAGGGGGAAATCAATATTGGAAGTGAGGAGAGGGGTAAGAAGATGATGGCAGTTGGGTACCTGGGTGGCTCAGTCAGTTGAGTGTCTGACTTCACCTCGGTCATGATGTCATAGTTTGTGAGTTTGAGCCCTGCATCGGGCTCGTTGCTGTCAGCTCAGAGCCTGCTTCAGATCCTCTGTCCCCCTCTCTCTGCCCCTCCCTGGTCATGCTTTCTCTCTCAAAAATGAATAAACTTAAGAAATAAAAGAAGATGAGCGCAGCTTGAGCTAGGGCATAAGCAGTAGGGACAATGGGAAGCACACACATCTGAAGTCTCCTCCATAGAGCAGCCCACAGGGCATGCCAATGGATTGGAGGTGGAGGATGAGAAAAATAAAGGAATCAAATTCTGTATATATATATATATATATATATATATATATATATATATATATGCAGGTAAATAACTCAGGCCAACTTTCCATTTTTAGTCTGGACTTGAAGCAAAATCACTTGACTGAAAAACAGAAATAGCTTGAAGAGGAATTAGAAGATACTTTCAGAGATAAAGGACAGAGATGTTATATATTAGTTTATCATTTTGTGATATTTTCTAATGTATGTTTTTACGATATAACAGGATCCTACAATCTCAGAGTACATTAAGGCAACAGCACCTGAAAGAGATAGAAACCATCTCCCCCTAACTCCCAAACAAGGCCTCACCTACGTTTCCTCCACGCAGTCACCAGTGACTTATTCCCTTAGAATGCACATTCTGACACAGGTCTATATTGCTCTTAAGTCATTTGGGCACATACGAGAATGATTATCATTTCAAAGAACTTCCAGAAATCTCTGTGAAGCTGTTACTTGGGAGCCTAAATGACAGCCTTAATTTTGCCATAAATTTTCAGAGAATGCCAGCCCTTTTAAGAATAAAATTTCTGGGGCGCCTGGGTGGCTCAGTTGGTTAAGCATCTGACTTCAGCTCAGGTCATGATCTCACGGTCTAAGAGTTCGAGCCCCGTGTCGGGCTCTGTCCTGACCGCTCAGAGCCTGGAGCCTGTTTCAAATTCTGTGTCTCCCTCTCTCTCTGACCCTCCCCCATTCATGCTCTGTCTCTCTCTGTCTCAAAAATAAATAAACGTTAAGAAAAATTAAAAAAAAAAAAGAATAAAATTTCTAGTTCACCAAAGCAGCACAGCCTGCTTTAATGGCAGAGGAAAACAGAAGTGCTTAGTTTTTATACAGAAAAATTTTTTTCTTATTATCTAAAGTTTGCTTTTGTTTTGGGCATGTTTAATAACTTTTGTAATGTGACACTACACAATTAACCCTCCATATGCATTTATGCATTCTGTAACTGACTGGCCTTCTCTGCCCAGAATAAGAATATGTGTTCTTTTAAGTATAATTCTCTTTCCTCCTGGCTAGGAGGAATAAAGCTACAACAGAAGAGTATCGAGGCTGGGGGAAGAGATGTACTAGGATACTCTTAAATGAAGCAATCTGCCATTCTTCGGTTATATGTCTGATTTGGCTCAGAATTCATTCACTCATCCATCCATGCACCATTCTAAAATCACCCAATGAAAATTGGAATAATAGCTTCCATTTATCCATATACTGTCATGGATTCTGACCTATTGACCAATATCCAGCCTTACTCTCTGCCACAAAGTTAAGCTGTCAAAAAGCACAAAATACCATTCTGTAGGGATATACTACATTACAACTCTTATTAGCAAATATTCTATTAAATTCATTTCTAATGTTTTCCTATCCAAGACTAATTCTGTAATTTTTTTTCTTAATCACACCCATAAACTCTATATTGGTTAATATGTATTCCAAGAAATAGACATTAATAAATATTATGTCAAAAATGTATTATGGCCTATTGATACAGAACCTAATATTATTACTTCATGAGGTGTGAAGCATTATTTTTTCTGGTGTCACATCTAGAGTATATGTAATCTTGCTATTCATCCTAACGGCAACTTATATGGGCAAAATTAAAACAATATCCAGTATTGTTCTTGTATTCTTTTTTCATATAAATGTTAGTGAGCCATCAAATTTCTACTTTTCCATCACTGAAGGCTAAAGCCTCCTGACATTTAAATGAGTAGACTACTCTAATCAAAAGCAACTTTTAGAGGAAGAGATCAAGCATAAACATAGATGCACAAAATTATTTTGATTAAACCAAAAATATATATAAAATGTCCAAATTTGGGAGTCTTCTGCTATTTAAATTAATGCTTTTAGATCAAAGTGTCTTATTTTTTAAAGTAAACTTAGTACCACATTTCCAGCTGTTCTGTTTCCAGGTCAGTAAGTAGATGCCTGATGAAGCTTTCTTTCCTTCCCACTGTAACTGCTGTGGTTAATATAAGTTTTAATATGTTATAAGTTAAAATGTTATAAGTTAATATAAGTTCATGTGATGAACTTATAACATGTGTGGCCTAGTATACACAACAGGTGTTTTCTTGAGACATGAAAAATAGCCTACTGGCAATGAATACTCATCAAGACATTCAAAATTAATTTTTTTCCTCTTACTCTTAAATAAAAAAAGACGATTACTTTATTCATTAAGATCAGTCAAAGCACTGTTATTTTATACTATACTAAAAAAAAAAAAACTGGAATGCCTTTTCCACTAACATATTTCTCATCATTAAAGTGATTTTTTTTTTTTTTAGGGCCAAAGAAATACTTTTGTCTTGAACAATTGTAAGGTTATCAATATTAGGCCAGCTTATACGGTGAAGTTTACTAATAAAATCCAAATTTAATGGGTGAAAAAATTATAACCCTAACCTATTATGTGACTTTTATAAATGAATAAATCTTAATTAGTAATGGCATCTGCCTCCAGCCAAGATGGAATAGCAGGGATTGGACTTGTAGTGCCACTTAAAATAACTAAAATATCAGACAAACAACAACAGAAAACCAGTTTTCATGACTTTGAATCTAAAGGCAAAAAGAAGTGAGCCCTGAGAGACAGGAAAGAAATGAAATGATCCCTAAATTTTTCCCAGCTTACTGCCTTGAGAGTTACCAGTGAAAGTTCTAGGAAGGGGAAGCCAGGCAGAAACAAGAGGACTTCATGAATCAAAGCATTACAGTTTGCAATGCAGAATACTTAGGATGGTGGTACATAGATAAATAAATACAGTTAGATCTTGTTTCTTAATCGATTCTGCCATCTCTGCCTTTTAATGTTCATTTAAAGCAATTACTGATAAAGTACTTACTTCTGCCATTTTGACGTGTGTGTGTGTGTGTGTCTGTGTGTGTCTGTGCATTTATATGTCATATCTTTTGTTCAATTCTTCCATTACTGCCTTCTTTTGGTTTTTTTGTTCTAGGATACAATTTTTACTGAATTCTTACTTACTTTTCCGTATACCTTTTAGTTATTTTCTCAGTGGTTATCCTGGAGTTTAAAAGTAACACTTTAAGAATAGAACAATCTCCCACAGGGGGATAGGGAAGTGGTGAGTGACAGCCAAACTATGCAGTTGAATGAGACTCAGCTGAAGACACCCATTTCTCCCCATCAACACCCACAGTACTAAGGTGGGAGCTCTATAGCAGGGGGAGGGAGCATACTGAGAAAGAGGCAGATATGAATTTCAAAGGGTTAGACTATACTTAGCAGAGAGTCCACCCATAAGCCTCTGGGAGTACCACCCCTGAAGATCTCCCTCCTAGTCCAGGGGTGCCCCAATGCACGAAGTGCTAAACCCACACCTCTCCCCACTCTGCTACAAGCTCTTTATGAATGATCAGGAGTGTGCTTGGGAGAACAAGATCCAGTAAATAGGGAACTGGCTAAAAAAACAGGCCAAGATTGGTGGACTAGGGACAGACCACAAACTTGAACTATACTGCCACCTGATGGAAAAGAAGGCAGGTTTCCAATATTTAGCAAGGTAGAATTAAAAGAACCAGAGTAGATATAAGAGCTTAAAAATTCATCCACAAGAGGGAACAAGAAAAATGAAGCAGAGACACTTTCATGAAGACCGAGAAGAAGAAAGAAGAAAAAAATCCTCATTTAATAACAACACCATAGAACATAACACTCCATCTGCTGAAGGAAAGGAGTTAAAGGTGTCTATGACTTCAAATTCAGAAGCGTAAGCACATACCTGCAAAGAATATGAAAAATCAAGGTAACATGGCATTACAAAAAGAAAAGGAGAATTCTCAAGCAAACAAACACTCCCTCTTAGGTATTTGGACTTTTTTCTGCTGTAAACCTTCAAATAATGTCTATCTTCCCCCCACCCTCCACCCCACCCAAAACATGTTAAGTTCTATGACAGCAGGAGTCGTGTTGCTTTTGTCACCATTATATCCCCAGTACCTACAACAGTATGTGATGCATAGCTATGTAAAAATGAAATAAAAAACTGAAATTATCTTTAATACATATGGATATATAATTAAAACTAATTTCCTTTTTCTCTTAGCTTTTTAATGTGGCTATTAGAAAATATTAAGGGGAAGTAGATGGGGAGACGAGTAAAATAAGCGATGGGGATTAAGGAGTACACTTGTGATGAGCAAAGGATGATGTATGGAAGTGCTGAATCACTATATTCTACACCTGAAACTACTATAACACTGTGTGTTATCTATGCTTGAATTAGAATACAAAATAAATTAGAAAATATTAAATAATCTGAATTATTTTTGAAGGTTGTTATGAAGGTTGTTATGAACTCAGAAAAACAATTCTATGAAATAAGGAATAAAGTATATTAACAAAGTGATTTCTTTAACAAAGATAGTAAAATTATTTAAAAGAACCAAATAACAATTCTGGAGCTGAAGAATTCCGTGAATGGAATGAAGAACATAATATAGAGTGCCTGTAGCAGGGCAGACCAGAAAGAAGAAAGAAGAAATGACTTGGAGAATAGGAATTTTGAAATAACACAAATAGAAGGGGAAAAAAGGAACTAAGATTTTAAAAGAGTAAAGAAAGCCTACAAATGTTATGGGATTACATCAGAAAGACAAATATAATAATAATATGGATTCCAGAAGGAGAAGAGGAAGGAGGTGGGCAGAGAGCCTATTTAAAGAAATAACAGCTGAGGGGACTTCCGGGGAAGATAGCAGACGAGGAGGATTCTAAGCTCACCTCCTCCCACAAATACAACTATATAACACCCACATCAGTGTAAATAACCCAGAAAACAACCTAAAGATTCACAGAACAGATTCTCCACAGCTAAATGTAGGGAAGAGGCCACATCTCACAGGGCAGGAAGGGTGGAGATGTGGTGAGTAGCTAAATGGTCCTATGAGAGTGTCTGCAGGAGGGAGGGATGCTGCAGGCTCAGAAAGGGGAGAGGAGCAACCCCACACCAGGCACCTCAGGCACAGGGGACCGGCTTGGGGAAGGTGAATCCCCATAACATTTGCCTTTGAAAACCAGAGGGTCCTAATCAGCAGTGGGGCTCCACACCTGGAACTTTAAAAATCAGCAGGCTTAGCTCCAGGAAAACGGGGAAGTCAGAGTCCCTGCCCTTGAAGAGACAGCGTAACAAACAACTTCACTAAGATACAGCAGTAGAACCAGCAGTTTGAAAAGCACCTGGGGTATATGGGAAGGAGATTTATTTACTAATCTCAGAGTGTGTGCTGGAGGGGCAAGGATCTTTGGGAGACCTCTTTGAGAACAAAAGAGTTGGTGGGTGCCATTTTCCTCCCCTACCCAACCCTGGCCTAGATACATGGAACACTTTCCACCTAGCTTGCCAACAGTGTAGCCCACCCCCACTTGTTTCTGCATATCTTCCCCCTCCAACTCTGACTGTCTCAGCAGGAGTTTTCCAGGTGGCTACAGGTCCAGTCTCACAAGGCACCAGGGCTCACCTTGCCGGCACAGCACATCCCACCCCTGCATTCTCTTGCAGACCTACCCCCTCCAATATGCCTTTGGCTGGAGCCCGTCCAAAGCAATGCCACAAGACTGGCAGTGTGCAAGCAGCCCTAAATAGGGGCCAGCACGACTCCAAAGTGACTCCTACCCCGGGGAGAGGAGAAGATAACCATACACATCAGTCCAACTTTGGCCCCAGCAGTGGGCTTGGGGGCAGACATCAGGTCTGACTGCAGGACCTGCCCACCAACAAAAGCTTCTCGAGGGACAGCACAGGGAAAGCACTGTGCAGTTCAGTGCTACTGAATCATTGGCAAACACCTGGTCTAACTCAACAAAAGCCTGAAGTGGCCCCAGACTGGTCCACTAATGACAGAGGGACCAAACACTGCCCACAACAGGCAAAGAGAGACATTGCAGCTAACTGAACTGAAGGCAAATGCAGCTCAGTCACAACACTGGGCACACAGGACACACACAGGAGACGCCCCTGAAGCACCAGGTTCTGGTGAAGGGGACATTACACTATAGGCACTACAGGAACTCTTCTCCATAACGCCACTGCTTCTTTTTTATGAGTTTATCTATTTTGTTGATCTTTTTAAAGAACCAGCTCCTGGTTCCATTGATCTATTGTTTCTTTAGTTCTTATTTCGTCTATTTCTATGCTGATCTTTATCATTTTCTTCCTTCTACTGGTTCTGGGTTTTGTTTGTTTTTCTTTTTCCAGCTCCCTTGGGTGTAAGTTTAGGTTGTTTTTCTGAGATTTTTCTTGCTTCTTGAGGTGGGCCTGTATTACTATAAAATTCCCACTTAGAACAGCTTTTGTTGCATCCCAAAGATTTTGGACTGTTGTGTTTCCTTTTTACATTTTCTTCATGTATTTTTGTACTTTCTGTTTGATTTTTGGCTGACTCATTCGTTAATAGCATGTTATTTCACCTTCATATATTCGTATTCTTTCCATATTTTTCTCTTGTGGTTGATTTCTAGTTTCATAGTTTTGTGGTCAGAAAAGATACGCGGTATGACTAAGAACTTTTTGAATTTGTTGAGACTTGTTTGGTGGCCTAATATATGATCTATTCTGGAGAATGTTCCATGTGTCCTTGAAAAGAGTTTGTATTCTGCTGTTTTAGGATGGAATGTTCTGAACATGTCTATTCAATCCATCTGGTGTAATGGGTTGTTCAAAGCCACAGTTTCTTTGTTGATCTTGTTTGGATGATCTATCTATTGATGTAAGTAGGGTGTTACAGTCCCCTGCTACTTATTATATTACTACTGATCACTTCCTTTATGTTTGTTATTAGCTGCTTTATGTATTTGGGTGCTTCCATGTCAGGTGCATAAATATTTACAGTTTTTGTATCTTCTTGTTGGGTTGCTCCCTTTATGAATATATACTGTCCTTCTTTGTCTCTTGTTACAGTCTTTGTTTAAATGAATGTCTATTTTGTCTGATATAAGTATTGCTACCCTGGCTTTCTTTTCACTTCCATTTGCATGGTAAATGCTTTTCTATCCTTTCACTTTCAATCTGCATGTGTCTTTAGATCTGAAATGAGTCTCTTGTAGGCAGCATATAGATGGGTCTTGCTTTCATATCCATTCAATCACTTTATATCTTTTTTTTTTTTTTTTTTTAGAAAGTGAGAGAGAACGTGCAAGTTGGGGAGGGCACAGGGAGAGGGAGAGAGAATCTTAAGCAGGCTCCATGCTCAGTGTGGAGCCTGATGCAGGGCTTGATCTCACAACCCTTGAGATCACAACCTGAGCTGAAATCAAGCGTCGGATACTTAACTGATTGAGCCACCCAGGCACTCCCAGTCACCTTATATCTCTTGATGGGAACACTGAGTCCATTTACATTCAAAATACATATAGGTATGTACTTATTGCAATTTTTTACTTGTTTTATAATTGTTTTGTATTTCTTCTCTATTACTTTATTCTCTTGCTCTCTCTTGTCAGTGTTTGCTGGCTCTCTTCAGTGATATACTTGGATTACTTTTTATTGATTTTTTGCATATCTATCACTGGTTTTTTATTTGTGGTTATCATTAGGTTTATGTATGACATCTTATACATTTAACAATCTATGTTAAGTTGATGGTTGCTTAAGTTTGGGCCCATTCTTTACTCCTCTCCCCCCACATTTTAGGTATATGGTTTCATAATTTACATCCTTTTATTTTGTGAATTTGACTGATTTTTATAGATACACTTATTTTTACTGCTTTTGTGCTTTCTACTTTGCTTGCTCCTACTTATGGTCTTTCCTTTCCACTCAAAGAGTTCCCTTCAACATTTTTCAGTGACATGAAAACATATGAAAGTACTCAACACACTGGTAAAAGCGAAAAACATACAGTAAGACTGAGAAAAATGTAACTCTATATTAGATAGTGTATTACCACTGAACTGTAGTTACAAATGCTAAAGGAAAATAGTAGTGAAATTAAATATAGCTACTATAAATTGTTAACAAAATACAACATGAAAAGAGGTAAATCGTGACATTATTAATACAAAAGGGAGGAGTAAAAAGTTGAAGTCTTTATAGGCAATTGAAGATAAGTTCCTATCGACCTAAAATGGACTGTCTTATCTATACAATGTTTTATGTAAATTCCATGGTAATCACAAAGCAAAAACTTAGAGGAGATCCACAATAGACATAGAAAGGGGAAAGAGCATACATACCACCATGGAAAACCAATTAACAAATGTGGGCAGAAACAGAGAAAAAGAAACAATGGAAATATGAAATACCCAGAAAGCAGTTAATAAAATGACATTATCAAGTCCTTACACATCAATAATTATTCTAAGAGTAAATAGATTGAATTCATTTATCAAAAGGCACAAAGTGGCTGGATGGACTTAAAAATATGAAGACCCAACTATAAGGGACCCACTTCAGAATTAAAGAGGCATTTAGACTCAAGTGAAAAAATGGAAACAGATACTCCATGAACAATAGAACAAAAACAAGAAAATACCTAGTAATAAATTTAACCAAAGAAGTGAAAGATCTATACAATGAAAACAGTAACACTTTACTGAAAGAAACTGAAGAAAGCAAAACAAATGCAAGGACATCCTGTGTTCATGCTGGAAAAGTTAATACTGTTAAAATGTCCATGCCAGCCAAAAACATCTATAGATTCAATACAATCCCTATAAAAATCTCAATGGTAATTTTCACAGAAAAAAAAAAAATCCTAAAATTCATACGGAACCCCAAAAGACCCCAAAGAATCATAAGAAAAAAAAAAAACTGCAAACATCACACTTCCTGATTTCAAACTGTACTACAAAGCTATAATAATTGAAACAGCATGGTCCTGGCATAAAAACAGACACTTAGACCAATGGAACCAAACAGAGGGACCATAATGAAACCTCTACATATACAGCCAACTAATATTGATAAGGGAGCCAAGAACATCTAATTTCCAATAACTGATCCCAAAGAAATAGATTGCCTGAGAACGAATTCAAAATAATTGATTTAAAGAAGCTCAGTAAGCTACAAGGGTCCATGGATACAAGGGTGCAGGGAAAGACAACTGAATGAAATCAGGAAAACAATACATGAACAAAATAAGTTCATCAAAGAGAGAGAAGTCCTAAAAAAGAACTAAGCAAAAATTCTAGAGATGAATGAAACAAAAATGCAGTACAGCTCTTCAACAGCAGAGTGAAGCAAACAGAAGAGAGAATCAGTGAACTCAAGAACTCAAGGACATATTTGAAATTATCCAGTCAGAGGAGAAGAAAAAAAAAAAATTAAAAGGGGGAAGAAAGACTATAGGATTTATTAGTAAGAAAATCAACATACAAATTATAGGAGTCCCACAATGAGAAGAGAGAAAAAGGGCAGCAGCTTATTATAGAAATAATGACAAAAAAAAAAAAAAAAAAAAGCCCCAATCTGGGGAAGAAAACAGACATCTAGATTCAATAGGTCCAAAAGCTGCCAAACAGGTAGGACACAAAGAGCTCTACATTGAAACACATCATAATTAAATTGTCAAAAGTCAAAGACAAAGAGAAAATGTTAAAAGCAGCAAGAGAAGAAATGGCTCATCACATACAAGGGATCCCTGTCTCCATGAGACTATCAGCAGGTCTATCAATAGAAATCTTGTAGGCCGGGAGAGAGGACGAAGATATTCAGAGTACTTGGCAAAGCTATCTTTTACTAAAGATTTTTTTAAGTTTATTTATTTTGAAAGAGAGAATGAGAGAGCATGAGTGGCGGAGGGACAGACAAAGAGGGAGAGAGAGAGTCCCAAGCAGGCTCCATAATCTCAGTGCAGAGCCCAATACAGGCCTCGATCCCACGGCTGTAAGATCATGACCTGAGCTGAAAGCAAAAGTTGGACGCTTAACTGACTGAGTCACCCAAGTCTCCCAGCAAAGCTATCTTTTAAAAATAAAAAAGAGAGGGGCACCTAGGTGGAAGAGTTGGTTACGCATTCGACTTCGGCTCAGGTCATGATTTTGCAGTTTGTGAATTCAAGCCTCATGTCAGGCTCTGTGCTGACAGCTCAGAGCCTGAAGCCTGCTTTGGGTTCTGTGTCTCCCCCTCTCTCTGCCCCTCCCATGCTCATGCTCTGTCTCTCTTTGTCTCTCAATAATAAATAAATGTTAAAAAATATTTTTTTTAAATAAAAATAAAGAAGAGAGAGGCTCAGTCAGTTAAGTGGCCGACTTTGGCTCAGGTCATGATCTCATGGTCTGTGGGTTCAAGCCCCGTTTCTGCTTCAGATTCTGTGTCTCACTCTCTCTCTGCCCCTCCCCTGCTCATGTTCTGTCTCTCTCTCTCAAAAATAAACATTAAAAAAAAAAAGAAACATTGTTTAAAAAAGATAAAGAAATAAAGAAGAGATGTTCTTCCCAAGCCAACAAAACTGAGGAAGTCTGTCACCAATAGACCTGCCTTACAAGAAATGCTTAAGAGAGTTCTTCAAATTGAAGTGAAAACACACTAAACAGCAACGTGAAAACATATGAAAGCATAAATCTCACTGGTAAAGGTAATCATGTGAACAAATACAGAGTATTGTAACTCTGAAATGATAGTATATAAATTACATTTGACCCAAATATAAAAGTTTAAAGATAATAATATGTTAACAAATATGGAATATAAGAAGAAGCAACCTCTGAGTAGAACACAGAATGTGGTGAGAGGAGAGTATAGAGTTTTTGTATAAAACTTAAAACAGATGATTATAATGACAAGATATTTTATGCAAGCCTTGAGGTAGCCACTAAGAAAAAAATTACCTATAATATATACACAAAAGATAAAGAGAAAAGAATCAAAGCAAGTCACCACACCCATCATCATCATCATCATCATCATCATCATCATCATCAAACAACACAGGAAGCTACCAAGAGAGGAAGAGAGGAACAAAATATCTCTAAAACAGAAAACAATTAATAAAATGGCAACAGTAAGTTTCCACTTATCAAGAATCACTTTAAATGTAAATGGATAAAACTCCTCAACAAAAAGGCATTTAGAGTAGCTGAATGGATAAAAAAACAAACAAAAAAGATCCAGTGCTATGCAGTCTATCAGAGACTGACTTCAGATTTAAGGACACATAGAAGCTAAAAATGAAGAGGTTTAAGATATCCTATGCAAATGGTAATCAAAAGAAAGCAGAAGTTGCTATATTTACATCAGACTTGGTCAAAAACTGTCTCTAGGGACAAAAAGGGTCCATTCAACAAGAAGGTATAACAATTATAAATATATACACACCCAACATCAGAGCTCCTAAATATAATATATACACACCCAACATAAGAGCTCCTAAATATAATACATACACACCCAACATCAGAGCTCCTAAATGCATACAGCAAATATTGACAGATCTTAAGAGAGAAATGAACAGCCATACAGTTAACAATAGGAAACTCCAATCCCTTACTTTGAACAATGAAGCAAACTTCCATACAGAAAATCAATTATAAGACAGTTGACTTGAATAACATTATAGACCAAATAGACCCAAGGGACAGAACTTCCTACCTAAAAGCAGCAGAACACACATTCTTCTCAAGTGCACACAGAACATTCTCGAGGATAGATCACAGGTTAGGTCACAAAACAAGTTTTAACAAATTTAAGAACATCAAAATCATTCCAAGTATATTTTCTCACCACAATTTAATAAAACTAGAAATAAGAAAATAGGAAAAGTTGAAAATACATGGAAACTAAATAATATGCTCTTGAACAACCATTAGGTCAGAGAGGAAATAAAAAAGGAATTTAAACTGTATCTCAAGATCAAAGAAAATTAAAGCATAACATATGAAAGTATAGGGTGTACACCAAAAAGTACTAAGAAGAAATTGTATAGCAATAAATGCCCACATTAAAAAAGAAAGATCTCAAATAAACAATCTAATTCTACACCTCAAGGAACTAGAAAAAGAACAACATACTAAACCCAAAATTACAAGAAGGAATAATAAACATGAAAGCAGAATTAAATCAAAAGAGAATGGAAAGACAATAGAAAAAAATTAACAAAAATAAGATTTATTTTTTGAAAAGAATGAAATCAATGATCCTTTAGCTAGGTAAGTAAAAAAAGAGAGAAGACTCAAATAAAATCACAAATGAAAGAGGAGACATTACAATGGATGCCTCAGGAAAAAATATGATCATAGAAAACTATTATAAACAATTATATGCCAACCAATTAGATAATCTATAAGAAATGGGTAAATTCCTAGAAACATAAGGCCTATCAAAACTGAGCCAAGAAGAAACAAGAAAGCCTGAAAAGACCGATAAAAATTAAGGAGACTTGAGGAGCACCCAGGTGGCTCAGTTGGTTAAGTGTCCAACTCTTGATTTCAGTTCAAGTCATGATCTCAACGTTGGTGAGATCAAACCCTGAGTCCGGCTCTATGCTGACAGCATGGAGCCTGCTTGGGATTCTCTCTCTCCCTCTCTCTCTGCCCCTTCCCTGCTTGCATGTGCTCTCTCTCTCTCTCTCTCTAAGTAAATAAATAATCATTAAAAAAAAAAAAAAAAAAAAAACCAGGAGATTGAATCAGTAATCAAAAAGCCTCCCAAGAAAGAAAAGCCTAGGACCAGATGGTTTCATATGTGAATTCTACCAAATATTCAAAGAAGATTAATACCAATCCTTGTTAAATTCTTCCGAAATATAGAAGGAGGAAATACCTAACTTATTTTATAAAGCCAGCATCATCCTGACACTAAAGTCAAACCAAACCAAAAAATCACAAGAAAACTATGGGCCAATATCCCTGATGAACACAGATGCAAAACTCCTTAATAAAATAATAGCAAACCAAATTCAATAGTATATTAAATGGATCATATACAATGACCAAGTGGGACTTATGCCTCACATTCAAGATTGATTCAACATATGAAAATCAATCAATGAGATATACCATATTAATAGAATAAAAGAAAAAGGCCACATGATCATCCAACAGACAAAGAAAAATCATTTGACAAAAGTCAATATCCATTCATGATAAAAACTCTCACCATAATAGGTATAGAGAAATTTACCTCAACAAAATAAAGCCATATATGAAAATCTTGCAGCAAACATCATAATCAATGTGGAAAAGCTGGAAGTTCTTCCTCTAAGACCTCATACAAGGCAAGGATGCCCCCTATCACTACTTCATAGCACTGCAAGTCCTAGCAGTGCTAATTAGACCAATTAGACAAGAAAAAGAAGGAAAGGTATCTGAATCTGTAAAGAAGTAAAATTGTTTGCAGATGACATGATCATAGATGTAGGAAACCCCAAAGACTCAATAATAACAACAACAAAAACTGTGAGAATGAATAAAGCAATTCAGTAAAGTTGTGGGCTACAAAATCAACATACCAAATTCAGTCACATTTCTCTATATAAACAATGAACTGTCTGACAAGAAAATCAAGAAAACAATATCATTACAATAACAACAAAAAGAATAAAATACTTACAAGTAAACTTAACAAAGAGATGAAGACTTGTACACTGAAAATTATAAAACATTAATGAAGGAAATTAAAGAAGACACAGATAAATGGAAAGACATCCTATATTCATGGATTGAAAAAATTAATATTATTAAAATGTCCATAGTACCCAATGTGCTCTAAAGAATCAATGCAATTCCTATCGAAATGCCAGTTCCATTCTTTCCAGAAATAGAAAAAAAAAAATCCAATTCATATTAAACCACAAAAGACCCTGTATAGCCAATGCAATCTTTGAGGAAAACAAAACAATAACAACAACAACAACAACAACACAAAGAGGGGGGCACAGTTACATTATGAAGCTATGGTAATCAAAACAGTATTGCACTGTCATGAAAACAAAAAAACAGACCAATGTAACAGAATACAGAGCCTAGAAATAAATACACACATATGGTCAACTGATCTTCAATAAATAAATGTGCTAAGAAGGGACAGTTGGGGAGCTCAGTTCGTTAAGTGTCTGACTCTTGATTTCAGCTCAGGTCATGACCTCAAAGTTTGTGGGATTGAGCCCCATGTCAGGCTCTGCACAGAATGCACAGAGCCTGCTTGGGATTCTCTCCGCTCCCCCCCATCCCTTCCCTATTCACGCTCTCTCTCTCTCAAAATAAATAAGTAAACAATAAAAATACGTGTGCCAAGAACATACAATGTGGAAAGGATAGCTTCTTTAATAAACAGCGCTGGGAAAACTGGATATCCACATCCAGAAGGATGAAAGTGGATCCTTATATCACACCATACACAAAAATCAACTCAAAGTGGATTAAAGATTTAAATGTAAGTCCTGAAACCATGAAACTAGAAAAAACAGGGAAAAATCTTCTTGACATTGATCTGGGCAATGGTTTTTTGGAAATGTTCCACAGGCAACAAGAGCAAAAAGAAACAAGTGGGATTACATCAAACTAAATATGTCTGCACAGAAAAGGAAACAATCAGTGAAGTGGAACAGCAGCCTATGGAATGGAAGACAAAATTTGCAAACCATATCCAATACAGAGTTAATATCCAAAGTTTATGGGAACTCATAAAATTCAATAGCAAAATTAAAAATGGGCAAAGGACCTGAATAGGCACTTCTCAAAAGAAGACATACAGAGTCAACACGTATATGAAAAGATGCTCATCACTAACCATCAGACAAATGCAGCTCAAAACCACAATGAAATATCATCTCACACCTGTTAGAATGGCTTTTAGCAAAAACAAAACATAATCAGTGTTGGAGATGATGTGGAGAAAGGGGATCCCTTGTACACTGATGGGAATATAAACTGGTACAGCCATTATGTAAAACAGTATGGAGCCTCCTCAAAAATTAAGTAAAACTACCATATGATCCAGCAATCCCACTTCTGGGTATATATCTAAAGGAAATGAAATCAGTATCTCAGAGAGATAACTGTGCTCTCACATTCACTGCAGCACTATTCACAATAGCCTAGATACAGAAACAACCTAAATGTCCATCGACAGATGAATGGATAAAGTACAACACATACACATACACACACACACACACACACACACACACACACACAAAGTGATATTATTCAACCTTAATAAAAGGAAATCCTGCCATTTGTGATAGCATAGATTAATGTGGAGGACACTTCACTAAGTGAAATAAGCCAGAGAGAAAGACAAATACTGCACGATCTCATGTATATATGAAATCTAAAATATTCCACCTCATAGAAGCAGAGAATAGAATGGTAGTTCTCAAGAGCTGGATGGAGTGGAAAATGGGGAGATGTTCAAAGGGTACAAAATTTCAGTTATACAGGATCAATAAATTATGAAGATACAGTGTATATTGATGTGACTATAATTAATACTGAGCTATATACTTGAAATTTGCTGGAAGAGTAGATCTTAAATGTCCTCACCACAGAAAAAGAAGGAAGGAAGGAAGGAAGGAAGGAAGGAAGGATGAAGGAAGGAAGAGAGGGAGAGAGGGAGAGAGGGAGGGAGGGAGGAAGGGTAATTTAGTGAGGTGATATGTTGATTACCTTGATTTTGGTAATTATTTCACAATGTATATGCATATCAAAACATCAAATTGTACACCTTAATTATATATATGACTTCTATTTATCAATTATATCTCAATGAAGCTGAGTTGTAAAGAAAAAAACTGTTTAAAAAGAAAAGAAGAAAATGAAAAGGTTATACTAAAGGGACTTACCAGGAATTATGGGTGCAACTTCAAGCATAAAACCGGATTGTACATTCAAATTCCTCACTAAATTTTTTTTTAGATATAAGTATGGCATGTAAACTCATGGAAAGATGTTAAAATTAGTTAATAAGAAAATACAAACGAACATAAAAATAGGATCTGATCATTTGTAATAAAATACCTGACTCCAGTTTTGATGTTTGATTGCTAACAGCTTTCAAGTCCATCTTTTCCTCTTCCCTTTCTGCCCCCCAACTGGGAAAGTGGACTTAAAAATACACACACACACACACACACACACACACACACACACACACACACACGGGTGCTCCTAGCTTTAATGCCAGCAGGAAGTTTAAACCACACAACCACAGCCCATGCAAAGGAACCTTCAACCCAATCCCACCCCTTAATCTCCACTAAAACCCCAAGCCACCCTCCTTTCCTTGCTCTCTCAAGCCAATTTCAGAGCAGTTTGGGAAGCCTGCCTTGGTCTCCTCAGAAGGTCTTATTATATGATAAACCTTTTCATGCCACCTTGGTGTGTCTGTGTGTGGCATCAGTCTTGAAATCCAAGCCAAATTTTAACGGGGGTGGGGAGGTTCCATCCTACCTATACCAGGTGACCAACACACCATTAGAATGGCTAAAATTAGAAAGCCTGACTATATTCAATGTTGGTGAGGATGAGGAGGAAGTGGAAACAATACACATATGAGAAAGTAATATACAACTGCTTTGGAAAATAATTTGTCAGTTTCTTAAAAAGCCAAACAGACATTGACCATATGACCCAGCAATTCTACTCTTAGGTATTTGTCCAAGAGAAAAGAAAGCATATGCTCTAATAAAGATTAATACATGGAATGTTCATAGCAACTTTATTTATAACAGCCAAAAGCTAGAAATGGCCCAAATAGTTCATAAAATACTCTTCAGTAATTTAAAAAAAACTGAACTGGTAATAAATGTAATAATATGGCTGAATCTCAAAATAATTATGCAGATTAAAAGAAGACAAACTGTATTGTCCCATTTATATAATTTCTATTTGCAAGTATCAACAGTGATAGAAAGCAGTAAGTAGTTGCCGGGGAGCCCAGGTTGGAAACGGAACAAAGGTGCTGGGGGGGGGGCGGGTGGGTGGAGACACAGGAGGAAGGGATTACAAGGATGCAACATGGAACTTTCAGAGATGACAAATATATCCAGTATGTTGATTTCGGTGATGAGTGCACAACTAAGTCAAAACTTATAAAGTTTTACACCTAGGTATGTGCAGTGACTTTATATGGAAATTGAACTTGGTGTTTAGGGTTTTTTTTTTTTTAAAGACTGGAAAATTTCACCTTGAGTACTTGTTGACAGAAAAGGGCCCTAAGGATTGTGCTTGGGGCATTTCTCAGATCTCCTCCTAACCATCATTCTGGGTATGCTCTTCGATTTTGTTTTTGTTCTTTTCTTGAGTCCTGTGTTCCTCTTTTTTGGTTTGCCCCCTCATGTTACAGAAGACACCCTTCAGTGATACTGTGAGAAAGGGCATTTCTGGGGCACCTGAGTGGCTCCATCAGTTAAGCATCTTGAGTCTTCAGTCTTGAGTTTGCTTCAGGTCATGATCTCAAGGTTGTGAGACTGAGCCCCAAGTTGGGCTCTGTATTGAGGCATGGGGCCTGCATAAGATTCTCTCTCCCTCTTCCCCTCTCCCCACCCCCAAAAAAGGGCATTTCTGGGGGCGCCTGGGTGGCTCAGTCGGTTAAGTGTCCGACTTCGGTTCAAGTCATGATCTGACGGCCCGTGAGTTCGACCCCCACATTGGGCTCTGTGCTGACAGCTTGGAGCCTGGAGCCTGCTTCATGTTCTATGTCTCCCTCTCTCTCTGCCCCTCCCCTGCTCATGCTGTCTCTGTCTCTCAAAAATAATAAACATTTTTTTTTAAAAAGGGGGAATTTCTGTAAAATTACCTGAGGAGTATTCCTATGACAGTTTGGCTAGGCATAGAATTTCAGGTCAGAATTCCTTTTCCATCAGAACTTGGAAGGCACTGGCCATTACCTTGTTTTCCTTGTTGCTGTTAAAAAGATCAAAGTTATTAATATTCCTTTGTATGTTGACGTTGTTTTTTGTACATGATCTTTCTTTTTATTCACTCCCTCCATGTCTCTGGGGGGCTGTGGGATTTTCTAATCGTTTCCAGCAAAGTTTATAATGTGCTTTAGTATGAGTTTATTTATCCCCTGTTCTGGTCACTCACTTCAACCTGAAAACTCATATCCTTCAACTCTGGCAAATTTTCGTAATGACTTTTTCCCTCTTTTCTTTTCTTTTCTCTCAATAGAAGTCCTAATGTTCACATTTCAAACCTACTGCTTTGTTCCTTTAATTTTTTCTTTCTTTCTTTCTTGCTTTCTACCTCCTATTATATCTATCCTATTTTTATCTTTCTGAGCAATTTCCTTACCTTTATCTACCAACCCTTATATTGAGTTTTAAATTTCTATTATATGTCAATTTTTACGATTTTTTTGAGTGTTTGTATGTATATGTATCATTCTGTTCTTTCATTCACTTGCTTCTCCAAGCATATTAGGGAGAGTTTCTATCTTTAAGGTATTTCTTCCTTCTCCTGGATAGTGTGTTCTGTAATCACTGTTTTGGTTTCTCCCTGTTAAGTGCTTCTCACATATCTTGTGTAATATTTTTCTATTGCTGCTCAGATTACTGCAAACTTACTGGCTTAAAACAGTGCCATTCTGGAGGTCAGAAATCCTAACATCGGGGTGTCAGCAGTGCTGCATTCCTTGTGGAGGCTCTGAAAGACAATCCGTTTCCTTGTCCTTTCCAGCTTCTAGAGGCTACTCACAGCCCATGGCTCATGGCCCCTTCCTCCATCTTCAAAGCCAGCAGAGTATTATCTTCAATAGCTCTGATTCCATCAACGCATCTTCTTCCCTCCATCTGACCCTTCTGTCTCCCTCAAGCAAGCACCCTTGTGATTATAATGGGCCTACCCAGATAATCCAGGGTAATCTTCCCATCTCAAGACCTTTAACCGCATCTGCAAAGTCCCTTTGGCACGTAAAGGAACATTATCAGTCTCTGGAGGCTAGAATGCAGACACAGTTGGGGCCATTACTCAGCCTGCCACATCTGGTAACCTTCACCCTTTCACAGCCAGTCCTGAACTTAGATACTTACAGTATTAAGATAGTGCCTAAACTTGCACAAAGAAAGAGGTTTTCCCAAATATATTCATCTTCTGTTACTGCATAACAAACAAGCACCAATTGAATGGTTTAAAACCATATATTTATTTTCACGGTTTCTGTGGCTAGGGGGTCGGAGGCAGATTTAACGGGTCTTCTGCTCAGGGTCTCAGAAGGTTCAATAAAATTAAGGCCTTGGCCAGGATGCAATCTTACCTGAGCCTTCGGATCCTCTTAAAAGCTTATTCTTTTCAGCTGAACGGAGGTCCTGATTTCTTGCTGGCTGTTGGCAGCGATAGCTTTCAGCTCTACGAAGTCACTCTTAGGTGCCAGCCACGTGGTCCCCCAGAACACAGCAGCCTACTCCTTCAAAGCCAGCAGGTGTCTATATCTCCGGTAGGCCGAGGAAACTCAGATCACATACTACAATCACAGGAATGGTTCAACCATCACCTTTGCCATTTAATGGAACCCCATCAAGAGAGTGACTATTGGTCCGATTACACTCAAGGGCAGGAGGTTACACGGGGTGTGTACTCCAGGGGTGGGAATCCTGGAACTGTAACAGAATTCTGCCTACCTTGTCTAATTTGAAGCTTTTAGAGAAAGAGGTTTAAAGATTTAAATGGAAGCTGAGCTCATATTTTTCTTGATACTATTTGTGTATCTTAATACATTTAAAATCATGGGCTAAGATGTGTGTGTGGTGGCGCTTGGGGGAGAAATTAATTAACTGATTACCCAATATATGCCAGGTACCGTGCCTTTACTTGTAAGTAAAGATTCCTTCACTTTATAGTTACCCCATATCAGAGAAAAGAATAGCATTTGAACCACAGAGGTACTAAAAAAAGCATGTAGCCAAATCAATTATCAGTGTGTTCTTTAGGCTTAAGTACAGATAAGAAAACTGGACAATGATCGTAACCATCATTGAGTTGAAAGGCTAAACTAGTATTTCCTAATTTTCCTAAACGAGTGAATGAGAATGCTTTTAATGGTTTTGGAAAACAAATACTCTACATTTCCCAGTGTAATGGACTTTTTTTTACAAAGCAAAACAGATTTTAGTTGCATAGAATTTAAAACAGACGGCAGCTTATGTAACTAAGTTTAATGGCCTAAAATATTTTCTCCTAAATCATGCTGGACATATTTTATTAATCTGTGAACAGAATTTATTCCAGGATGGCACTGTACATATTTAATCATAGTCAAATCTTTCTTCATCTAGAAGATCAAATACAGCTAATATTGCTTAGAAAATAAAAACTACAAAGGACTTTAGAATTAAGAAACATTTTAAACCACATTTAAATTCAAATATTGCTAAACACAACTTTCATCCTGAAGCATCAAGGAGAAGTCTGAAGTACTGTCTTTGTTCAGAGCAATCAAGGTAAAAACATCAAATAATTTCACTTTTCAAAACAGTTTTATTATATATTTAAAGACCTGAAAGTTTCTGGCAATATAGCAATGTTAGAATATATGGAGCAAATTATAACAAAGTTGAAAACGAACTCAAATTTTAAAAAATTTCTTTTAATGTTTTATTTATTTTTGAGAGAGACAGAGAGACAGAGAGAGAGAGGGAGACACGGAATCCGAAGCAGGCTCCAGGCTCGGAGCTGTCAGCACGGACCCGGACACAGGGCTCAAACCCTTGAAGTGAGAGATCATGACCTGAGCCAAAGTTGGATGCTCAACCGACTGAGCCACCCAGGCGTCCCAATGACAGTTATTTTTAACTATTTCTCTGTCACCTAAACAAATCCAGGCTGATAACATAGCTGAAATACTACAAATATGAAATGGCCAAACATCAGAGAAATAACTGACTCATAATACAGAAACCCTAAATTATTTCACTGATGTAAAAATGCACTGAAGTTTTTGTGTTCATGAATAAGAGATCATGATAATAACATATGCTTAAAGTTCAAAAGAAAATTTCTTATAAAATCATAAAAATTTTAAGAAGCATTTTGGCCAAAAATACTTCATTCTTGGTCTCAACCCAGAGAAATATTTTGGAAAACTGGAAGAAAAATTGTATTTCATAGTTGTTTGAGGTGTCTCAATATGGTTGGAAAAAGAAGATATTTTCCCCACTCTTATTTGGGCATTTTGCACGCATTCACACATGGCATAAATTTAAACTTTGAACTGGCATGCACAAAACCCTCTATGAGGAAATCACAGTCTAGAAATAAAAGCAATTTCTGATTTTTGAGACAGAACACAAAACAACATTGGCAGGGCCCTGTTTCCTCAGTAGTGAATTAGGCATTCATTCCAGCCAGGTATTCAGTTACCTAAAGACCCACTCAACAGATGTTGGTGAGAGACTGCATCTGAAAGCTCCTTATAAGGAAGCAAATGAAATGAATAGTATACATCATTTGTATAAGGTTAAAAATAGACACACACACACACACACACACACACACACACACACACACACTATATGGGAATGAGAAGCTGGAATCACAAAGAACTCAATGGGTTCCAGTAATGGCAGACTAGGTAATAAACACCAACTCTCTGAACACTAGAAAAGGTGGGCAAAACCAACAGCAGTTACTTGAAAGCATCCAAATGTCAACATGGCAATGAAAAATCACAGGTCAGTGGAGAAGTAAACTTTCACAAGGGAAGCCTAGCATTTGGGGCTGCCGTTCCCACAGGGACAGCTGCTGATGAGGTAACTCAGAGCTCAGCAGAGCTTTCAAAAATCTCACAGGAAAGGGGACAAAAACTGAAGTTCAGGGTTTTCCAAGGAGAAAGGACTCTCCTAAAGGTTTGTGGCTTTGGACGGAGACACACTCTGAGAGTAAAGAGTAACTAGAATCAGGAACTGAATCCGACTTCAAAATCTTAAGCCCTTTCTTGATTAAGGGGATTCAGGATCCGAAGTACCCCTACCTGCCTTCTGAAAGCAACACTAAATCAGTTCTGAAGGAAGATTAACATCATCCTCCCAGAGATAATCTCTGCTCTCTTTCACATACCGTGTCAACACACAAAATAACAACTCCATGTACTAGGAGAGAGATCAACATCATGAAAAACAGGCCCACAGGGGAGCAGATAATCCAGTTTTCACACACAGACTTTAAAGCAACTGTTTAATACAAGAAAATCAGACAAACTTGAGAATTTTGTCCAAAAGTTAACAAAAACAATTTTTTTAAGTACCAAGAAGAAATTCTAGAACCAGAAAACAAATAAAAAAACAAATGAAGAGGGGGAAAAAGGATAAAAAAATAGAGAAAAGAAAATATGGCTGAAAGTTTTCTGTTTTCTAAAACTGGTACACTTTTAGGTCATTAAGTGATGCTGCTCTCTCTCTCTCTCAAAATAAATAACTAAAAAACAAACAAACAAACAAAAAACCACCTCTGTACTATTCCAAAATATCTGTAGAGTCAAAATAAACACACACATATAATTTAATATTAATTTACCATAACATGTATGGTTTTAAATCCTAATCATTTGAAAATTAATGGTTTCAGTGGGTACACAGAAGAAGGAATTCATTAGGTTAAAAAACAAGCTAATAGATTATTGCATTAAATTAGGAGAGAAGAAATACAGACATGAACTAAACTAGTGGCAATGGAAATAGAAGAAGATCAGTCAAACAAAGGGGAAGGGGAAAAGAACGAGTCTACAAGGATCCCAGAGTTTGAGCTTCAGTGGCAGACAAAATAATGACACCAACAACAGAAATGGGCAAATTATGAGGTAAGCCAATTTTAAGGAAGAAGATACTTTAACAGCGCAGGCTGACTTGGAGGTGAAGAATGATAGTTAGGGCACAAAGTCCAGTGCACAATAAAGATGAGGTTCTAGAGGGTGGGACAAAGTGTTAAAAGAGAAATGATTTGAGGGTCATGTGCCCAGAAGTGATGACAAAGCTATGGAAATCAATGTTATCTGAAAACTGTTTATTTGAATCCATCTTACTAGTCCACAAAAGATAAAACTAAGTGCCACTGCTCACCATTATTCTAAGTGTACTTACTTCTTAAAAAAAGAAAAAAAAAAAGGTTGATCAATCAAATATAAAAATATGCAAAAAGTGCTTTCGTTCTCTTTTTAAAAAACTCAATTGCATAAAGTTGAAGGAAACCAGTCAATACTGACAAGTGAATTTTATAACCACTAACACCAAGAAATCAAGCAGGGAAACTCCAAAGACATTTACTGTTGGGACTATTAGAGAATGGGAAAGACGGGAGCATGAAGGGACTTTACCACGTAAATCATTAACAAACAGCCCCTCTACATCACCAAAATTGTTAATAATGAAGAATAACAAGGAGAAGCTTGTGCTAGTTTTATATTCATAGGTGTATTTACAGAATCACAAATACACATTTTAGATGGAACAAAACAAATAAATAAAACAGGCTTTGAGTTTCAAATTCTATCTCACGACATCAGCCAGCTTCATAACGCACCTTTTTTACTGTTAGTTTTGGGGAAGAGAATATGTCAATATGCTACTTTACACCACGCTCCAAGTCCATGCGTAACCTCAGCAAGGATTATTTAAAACCCTAATCATTAGGCTGCACTAATCTAAGCCGAGTACCAGTAACTTTGTAACAGGAAGAGCTTCAAAAACATAAGACGTTCATTGTACCTAACAATTTAACAAATTAAAGAATTTTGGTAACACAGAACATAATACAGACCTGATCTGTAATCTTTCTGTTAATTTGAGCCATTTTATTTGACAGCATCCATTGAAGTTTTCAATGTGCCATAATGTAAAATAAACCAGAAAAAATAACCATCTGTAACTTATATTTATACCTATTCTAAATTAGGTATTTTACCATACTCTATTGTCTTCATAGAATATTCACTGTTCAAGTTGAATCTTTCCGATACTCTCTTTTAAGATGTTTCAGCACTACATTCTAACAGCTTAGTAAGAAACTCTACCACAGGGGGGAAAAAGTTTAAATGCGTATATCTAAGAGTAGACAGAAAAAGTGAATAACACCTTTAATCTAGCTTTGACTCCACAGAGTTCTTAAAGGCGGGTGGGATCCACATGCTACAGATAATGTATGAATCATATTTAAAATATGAACAGTATATTTTTAAATAATTTGTGGTGACTTTATATATCCTGTATTATACATATTACAGATTCAAGAGTCTATCTAAAATAGACATTTTCTGGGAGTTGCTCCATGGGAATTCCAGAAGAACATTGTAATGTTTATATTCTTTGGAATACGTATCCACACATAATTGAATTCTGCATGAAACCAAAATAAGCTTTTCAAGTATCTAAGATAAATTTTCCAACATCACCCCAAGCTGAAAAGTGATTTTTGGTCATGCTGTCATTCCAAGTATGTATTGTAAAGTATTTCTCATTAATAGGGCTTTACGTGAAATTGGGTGTCATGACCTGATTATTTCCTGATGATAACTTTAAACTACTTAAACCTTACTTCCTTATTGAATATTAAGAAGAAAAACTCCTCTGAGGTATAGGAGAGTCAGCTTCTGGACCTTTGTGGAAAATTTAACAGCCAAATTTTATCTAACTTAAGGATGAGACCCACGGAAACTCAAATTTGCAAAAAGGAGTGGTGATCCAAAACCACTTATCACCAGATTGTCGAAATGCACTGCCTTTCTATTATTCTCTTACACAGAAACCTTCAACAGCTTACCACTGAAAATACACTGAACTTCCATAACTTTGCCTTTCACAGTCCTTCACAATCTCACGCAACCTTAACTCTTCTGAGTATCATGGTAAAAACTGTAACCCAGCCGGTCCAAACCGGTTCTCCAATACACTTCCCACTTTCTGACTCTTATTTAACTGTCATCTTTCTTCAGGACAATAAGCCCTGTGTCCCTCTCTCAGTCTACCTATCTTTCTTTCAAGGTCTACCTACGCTATTCATCAATAAAGCCTTTTCTGATCGCCTCAGGCAAAAACGATTTATTCGTTTCTATGGCATTTTGAATGTTCCACTCCTACCCCGTTTCCTGAAGGGACTGGACGGAGACGCAATGACAGCTACTCACCAACTGAATGCCAAACTTTGGAGAGTGGAAAGTTGCTACCTGGACAAGCTGTGACCGCTTGACTGCTCCTTCTGCTGGCTTTGCTGCAGATGTTCACCGTGTTGGATTAAACTACACATGCAAATGTAGCCTTTCCCTACTGTGGCACCAACAGGCTGCAAGGAATTGAATAGAGCTGTATTTTAAAGGCTGAGGAATTGCCAGGAACACGACATAGCTTGAAACCATCTAATTCTGTTCTCACCTGACAACAGTCCTTGAGCCAAAGAAGAGAGAGGCAAGGAGTAACTGACAGCAGGAAGGAAGTCCTACTGACTTCAACTGTATTTTCTCTTCTCTTCTATGATCACTTAGAGGCTTTGTGCCTCTAAGATTACAGATGGATACCAGTGGGCCATAAAATCCAGAAAAATGTAGAACTGAAATTAATCTGGTCTAGGTGGGCTCATATCAAGTCTTTCACATACTGAACAAAACTTTTTCCTTACCTTATTGCTGCAATCAGTTTTAATTAAGCAATGGCAATGGTAAGCAACTGAAGATTATCTCTACAATCTAATAAAACTATTTTTTAAAAATTTGGGAGGCGATACAGAGAAGTTATGAGAAAACATTAAATTTGTTTGTAGTATATTCAGGTAACTATAATTAAAACTTTGTATTAGAAGATCTTTGTAGATTAAAATTTCCCACATAATTAAATCTGCTCCTGAAAAGTAATACAAACTTACAGTGTCAGAGTTGTTCTATAGATTACAAAAAAAAAAAAAAAAATGTTAACATGTATTTTATGTGCCTCAATGATCATTTTAGACTTAAAAAAAAAATGTCCAATGTCCAACCTTACAAAGAAAATGTCCAAATATCTGTGAACAGAAAATCACTTCATTTGGAAACTCTAAACCAAATATGCTTTTTAAACCTCTTTTTAATTCTTAGTACAGATTTCTTGCCCAACAGAGTAAACCTAACTGAAGAACAAATGAAAACTAGCTTTTAAAAGAACTGTATACAAGAACACTGCATATGTATACAAGAACACTGACACCTGTTTGTTGGTTTCAGATGTGAAATCAAAACAGCAGAGCCATGAAGGTGCAGAACTTACTTGCTCCGTAACAATTCTATTAGTGAGTTCCCCAAACAGGTTAGAGTTTCTGACCTAAAATTTAGATGGGCAACCATTTTGAAAAGCACCACAAACTGTAAATCTGATTTCTGAATAGCAAGAATTACACACCGCAAACACGAAAAAGTAATAGCTAAAGAAAAGTGACAGGTATGATGTGCCAGGCTCTTGACCTAGCACTTTCCTACGTACTTCACTCAAAACAATGTGTGAAGTAGGCACTACTGTCATCCCCCCCCGTGACAGATGAAACAACGGGGCCCGGACAGGCTGAGCAGTCTACCAGGAAGCCAGGCTGGCTCCAGTCCCCTGTTTTCTAGCACCGCACTATTTGCTTCTAAAACTGAAAATTATTCCACAGGAAATGTCATGGAAGTTCTATTTCAACATGTCTCTATTTCAAACAGGAAGAAAGGAGGTTTCAAAACTAAAAGAATATTGGAAATATATAGTAGAAACAGGGTTTTATTTTTGAAAACAAAAGTGACTAATATTTTAAAATACAATGTACCAATATTTTTACAGATCTGGCTTGGAATAGCTCGAATACAGTGAATGAAGTATCCGCATTCATATCTTAAAAACATGACCATTTTTGGAAATCACTACCGACCTGTTTTAATGTATATGTGAATAAGAATACAGTACTTTGCTTGACGAATAAAAAATAAAAAATACATACTAAAGAGTACTAGCAAATTCGGAAGTTTTATTGTATCCACTGACTACATACATACATATCTAGAAGTCCTTTTAAATGATTTCCACCCAGAGACGGATGTAGAGATCAACAATGGTTTGATCTGAAACCGGATTTTTACCGCTTTCTTTGTATAGTTCATTTAAAGAACATTCCAATCTCCTTCCACCTGTTCCTCGTGGCTGACAGATCAAAGTGCCGGTGGAAAGGAGGCTTATCAGACTGAAACCATCCCAGAACTTCAGACCAGAAAGGGGCCCCATGAGAAGATCAAGGGAAAGTGGTTCCAGGTGGTCCAAGGAGCATGTTACCAGGGAAAACCAGTTCTTGGAGGAGGAGCCATCATGCCTGAGTACTAACTGTTCTTTTCCCGTTGGTGCTGGTGGCATTTTCTGGACCGCTACTTTTTATGGATTCCAGCAGGCTTTTAATTCTTTCACTTGCGGGCTTCTTCCTTACCCTCTTGGCGAGAGACGCGCTGTTCACGACAGACGGCAACAGCAGGGCCGCCAGCCCCCAGGGCTGACTCCTTGATGAGGAAGGCCGATCTTTATCTTCCTGATTTAAAATCCAGGCACTTTCTCTGGCCAGTTCAACAAATTTTTGTAGCTGGCTTTGACTTACATTTTTGCTGATGTTGAGAGAAGTTTCAAAAGGATTCTGAATGTGTAATGGAGAAGATTCAGGTTTGTTTTGTTCCCTTCCCTATAGATTGTTATAAGGAAGAAAAATGCATAAATACACGAAAAGCTCAGACAGAACAACCATTTGGTTTAATAAAATGTTAAAAAACATGTAAAATCCCAGCACGAACTTTACAGAGTAAAGGATTTCTTTCCTAAGGGAACCAGGTATGTGTGCATGTCATGTGAACATGTACTTCTGATTTTTTTTTACCACTGTAGTTCTGTGATTATTCTTTAGAGAAAAATAAATTAGGTTTATGAGCTGTGGATGATGATGCTCAGATGAGAGGCACCTCAACTAAGTCAACCAATAGAAGTATTCTTAAAATAACATAATTTTTACCTAACAGGATAAAGCTAGGAAGGGTAAAAAAAAATGACAAAGAAAAATAGCAGAAAATAAGATAAAGACACTTACTTTTAAGACTTGCTAAAAACATAATAGAAGCACACAAAATTAGAATCCTTAAATTAAATACGGTAATTGATGTTTCCCAAGTATAAAATCAGAAAGGAAGGAAGAGAAGGAACAAAGGATTATTCATTATTCATTTTAAAACACTGGAAGTTTCTTATTATATTCCTAAAGATCCAACTTCTATTCTGTGAGGCTCTAACAGGTACGACAACATCTCACAGAAGTAAAAGAAATGCTACAGCTGTGATCACACGACCAGCAGATGCAGTAGTCTCTACAATCTTTTCCTCTTTCAAAGGCTATCACGTGTATTACTCAACTATTCCAAAGCAAATGGCCAAGATTCCCCAATGTGAGCAGCACCTAGTGATTCCCTAACTTCTCTCATGCCCTAGCCAGCAGTGGTCCTGCCTATCCATCATCTTTGAGCCCTGGGGGTAAAGTGCAAAAACGATAAAGAACTTCGTATGATCAGCGACCTTTTTCTCATATGGAATCTAACTCCATATTAGCTTGCATTTCAGAGCTCTGTGTCCCCTCCCCTGCCCTTCCTCATACTTTTTTTGTTGCTGTTAAACAAAATCTCCATGAGCAGGATAAGAGTTAGGCGAGAATGAACAAAGGCGAGCTAAAGAAACAACAGAAAAAAATACCTGAGGATGTGTTTTATGTAGCCAGTCTTACAATGGTTATAATTAAGTACCCAAATGCTAAACACAAACCCAGAGAGCTACCTCAAGTATCCCACACCATGAACAAATTTTGCCTAGGGTTCTGCTCTAGATTTTCTTGTTTTAGAAAAATGTCTATCATTCCAGCTACTCAGATGAACCAAAATCATAAATTCATTTCCCTAAATAAATTTAGGGCTCAAACTGACAGAATCACTAAAACCTCCATGGCTGTGTTATCCTACTTCTTCCATGAACACAAAAGCAGTTTAGAAAGAACTGTATAAGGACACCTGGGTGGCTCGGTTGGTTGAGGGTCTGACTCTCAATTTCTGCTCAGGTCATGATCCCAGGATCCTGGGATCAAGCTGCATATCGGATTCTGAGCTGAGTCTGGAGCCTGCTTAAGGTTCTCTCTCCTTCTTGCTCTGCCCCTCCCCCACTTGTTCTCGTTCTCTCTCTCAAATAAAAATTAAAAAAAAAAAACAAAAAAAAACTATAGGGGTGCTGGGTGGCTCAGTCAGACTCTCGATCTTGGTTCAGGTTATGACCGCGCACAGTTCTGGAGTTCGAGCCCCACCTCGGGCTCTGCGTTGATTGTGTGGAGCCTCCTCGAGATTCTGTCTCTCCTGCTCTCTGCCCCTCCCCTGCTTGTGCTTGCTCTCTCTCTCTCAGAAAAAAAAAAAAAAAAAAAAAAAGAACTGTATATAAAATTATGTTTTCCAGAAACATTTTTAGAATATATTCTGTATTTTGAAGGATGTAGTATTAGATGCTGAAAGAGCTGGCTTTTGCTCTTCCAAATAATTAGGTGACTGATCTTATTCAAGTTAGGCAGCTCCTACAGGCTTCAATTTCCTTATTAGTATCTATTACTGCAGAGCTGAAATACAGTAACACATTAGAGTACTTTGTAAACTAAACTAATTCAGTATTAGTACAGCAGAAGACCAGATACTGAATCACCAAATATTAAAATATTATTTACCTGTCGGATATTTATGGAATTTTTATTGAAAGCGAAATTTCCAAAATATTCAAAAAATTCTTTCAGTAGTAATTCTGCAAGAAAATAAAACAAGGAGAATAAGAGGAAGGTCTATTTCAATTCAAAAAAACCGCAAACAGAGAAAGAAAACACCTACCTAGTGTTTCTGTGTTTCCCGAAGGTTTAATTTTATTCAAGTCACGAACAAAGGTACAGTTGTGGCCTTCTATTACACATTTATCTTCTGCATCTTAAATAAACAGAAATGGAAAATATTTCACACTCTATTTCAAACATATTGGCCTACTTCAGAAGAGAAATTCAGAATTAACTAAATCAAAGTTACAGATCAATGTGTCCTATCATTAGTCAATGCTATGTATGTTTACAGTTAATAGGTCTTAAAACTCCATTAAAAAAAGATTTGAGACTAATTATAGTACAACAAAATTAGCATTACATTTTTTTTTTTTTTTATCACACTAGAACTGTCTATCAACAACCCAATGACTCTTAATCTATCTTTTCAGGAAACAGCTTCTCAGTTATACATGAAAATGCAGACAGTTCCCATCTTTCACCAACTCTAATCTTGGCTCTATTTTTTTATCAATAATATTTAATCTCCTCTCCATTTCCGTCCTTACCAGCCTTTCATGCATATTATTTTCAACAATTCATCGGTGACACAAACTGAATGCTCTGAGAGTTTTGAACAACCTCTGGCAAGTTCTAAAATGCAGTGATCTAGCAACCAGAACCACCACATAGTAAATGGCATACTGGACGTTAGCATTCACCTTTTCTAATAGTATTTGTACCTTCAGAAGTAATCCCTTCCCTCATGATAAATATACAGCCACCATGAAATCCCTCAGCCATTCTAATCTACATTCCACTGTACAATCAGCAGGCAAATGCCCACTCTTCAAAAATCTAATTAACAGCCGCCTCGTCTGAAAGCATTTCCTAATTCCAAGTGGGCCGTCCTTGTCCTGTGCCCCATGAGCACTTGTCTGACTGCACTGTGACTGCAGGCACACTTTCCACTCCCCTACCCCACTCTGGGATGACAAATGTCATGGTTCTATTCATTATTCCCCCTCCCCACACCTAGTCCAGCTACAACAAGTGTCTAGCATACAGCAGGCACATAACCAGTAATGTGAATGATCAATGAATGCCTATGATCCCCAGCAGGGGGATTAAATATAGAAATTAGAAAGAGATAAATAAGGGTCCTTCAAATTTTTGTCTTTTTGTGTGTGTGTGGTGTTGGCATTTTTTGGGTAGACCTGGGTTACGAATGTAATTTCTCAAAAATTATTCTAGATCCTAACATGTTAATTTTAATAATTTATAGTACCCTGAAGAACTTGTACACAGTTACACTTAGGTTTTTTATGGGACCCAGACACATGTTTTATTCTTTTACACTATCAATAGGTTATATTTCTTGTGACAAGAGTGCCAGTCACATATGTCGATGTTCTTTTAGTTTCTCAGGAATGTATGTCTAATTAAAGCATTCCTACCATAGAAAAATGAGCTCCATGTCAAAATATTTCTAGGGCTAAGCTGTCTCTGTGACCACTGCTCTTCACTAAAAGGGTTTTTTAACAGAAAGCATTAAAACTTGAAGGAAAAAAAAGTATCTTCTGATTTAAGATAGGACCATCTTTGTTTTTTCAAAATCCCTAAGGCATTTGAACCTAGCAGCCTGGCGGCCAAGGCTCTCCCCTCCTTTGTCTGTCCCCCATTGTTTACTGTAACACCCAGACAACATCTACGCAGTCCAATATAACAGTCACCAGCCACGGGTGGCTATTAAAATAAAATATTCAGTCCCTGGACCACACTAACCATATTCCAAAGGCCTAAGAGCCACAAGTGACCAGCACCTACCCTATGTACAACATGGATACAGAACACTTCTATCATCATAGAAAGTTCTATTGGATAGTGCTGCCTTAGAAAAATGATTCTCAGGGTGCCTGGGTGGCTCATTCAGTTAAGCATCCGACTTCAACTTAGATCATGACCTCACGGGTTGCAAGTTCGAGCCCCACATCGCGCTCTCTGTTGTCAGTGCAGAGCCCGCTTCAGAGCCTCTGTCTCCTTCTCTCAGCCCTTCCCCCACTTATGCACTCTGGCTCTCAAAAATAAACATTAAAAAAAAGGAAAAAATTATTCTCAACCTATTCTGACACAGGAAGCCTTATCACTATTAGTTTAAACCTGTGGCACTTTCTTCTTAAAAGTATTATATGAAACACTGGCAAAAATTAATCAGTAAATACAAACTCTCTCAGTTGTAAGGAAAATAGCCATGTAATAAGCAACTTAACTCATATTAGGAGCTTGATGACACATTCCTTCAACTTCACCTTAAGTGAACTTAAAAACTATGAAAAAGTAAGGTTATGCATTTACTAAATTTGATTTTCTGGCTTCCTTGGGAAACCTTAGAGCCTCACCGATTGGTACGTCAATTACCCTTTCAGCAGAGTACACATGATGAATGAAATTCACTGAATAATGTTCTCGCAGCCACAGCCAGATCGATAAACTTACCCACATTTTTTCAGGGTACTAATATCCACACTATAGTAACTCATAATTAGTCACAGAGATCACTACTGGCACTTACCCAGGGGCTGCAGTACAGATAATCCTGTCTACGGGCTGTGTGATTGTTTATGTTAATCTTTCTGGTCAAATGAGCAAAATCTACATTGTGCCAGCTACATGCATTTCTAATAAGTAACCTGAAGTTGAGAGGCACGAATATTAGGGACATAACAGGCATAAAGTTCATATGAAGGCTTACTATTTTTTTTCTTTGATAACAAATCTTTTATGATGTCCTGGTTTTTTACGAGGAGCTGGAGCAAAACTTGAATACCTAAAAATCGCATAACTATATTCAGCTTCTATTATAACTATTAACAGGTCCAAACCTTCCAGAGGTCAGTAGTAATTAAATGGGATAAGCAAAAAGGTGATCCCTGCTGTACTAATTAACGCAGGCTGCTGAATACGGGGCAGGGAGTCCTATACACTTAGACATTAGACACACTGGCAGTTTGCTTCCTTCTAACCCACCCACCCAGAACCCTTTTTGAGAATGCACATCCAAGCAACTGCCTCTCAAGTACCTGGATGTAACCTTGAGAAGAGTGTAAGTGTTATGGTTATATCCGTGTTTCAAAGTAGCTTTACTGATTGTCTTGTAGCTCACTCAACTCCAGAATGCGACTCATACTTAGACACTATTCTTCACATACGTACATCTATAATATAGACTGTTCCCTATTAATCACTTATGCTAATCAACAGACAGGTGAAGTTCTACCTGCTCCTCCCACCATGCCATATGCTCCAGTGACACTCAGCCTCCCTCGGAGGGAGCCTATATGCCAGTTATGAGCACATGCTATGGGGTGAACATGATGAAACGAACACAAGCATCTATCTTCACCCCCTCCCAAAACACCTATGAACTGACAGTAAAATGACATAAAATCTTTTTTTTTTTTTTTTTTTTAATTTTTTTTTTCAACGTTTTTTATTTATTTTTGGGACAGAGAGAGACAGAACATGAACGGGGGAGGGGCAGAGAGAGAGGGAGACACAGAATCGGAAACAGGCTCCAGGCTCCGAGCCATCAGCCCAGAGCCTGACGCGGGGCTCGAACTCACGGACCGCGAGATCGTGACCTGGCTGAAGTCGGACGCTTAACCGACTGCGCCACCCAGGCGCCCCATAAAATGACATAAAATCTTGAAGGCAGAGAACAGAAGAAATAAGAACCAAAAATTTTTCAGTGGAAGAACAGATGGACAAGTAGCAAAGACTTAGGAACTCTGAAAAGACTAAATCCTAAACTAGTAGTAAAGAAAGCCAAAAAAAGGGACACCTTGGGTGGCTCAGTCTGTTAAGCGTCTGACTCCTGATTTCAGTTCAGGTCATGATCTCATGGTTTGTGGGATCAAGCCTCCTGTCAGGCTCTGTGCTGACAGTGCACAGCCTGCTTAGGATTCTCTCTCTCTCTCTCTCTCTCTCTCTCTCTCTCTGTCCCTTCCCCACTCTCTCTGTCTGAAAATAAATAAACTTAAAAAAAAAAAAAAAAAAAGCAAAGAAAAACCCAGATCTACAAGGCAGAGCTCTCTCCCAACAACTCAGGAAATAGAAACACCAGGTCTAACTGGAAGCACCATGACTGAAAGCTTCCTGGTTAAAGAAGCAGTTAGACTCCCCCAGATCTCTTCTTCCCTGACAGAAAACCTTTAGAGTACTTTGGAGTACTTGGAGAGGGTAAAAGAGAGGGTATCTACACACGGAGCTACAAGACATGGCTGTGGTTGGGAAAATTGTTCTAAAAGCAAGAAGAAAAGCACAGTAAATATCAAAGTTACAGCATGCTAGTAACTGGGTCTTCTGTTCCAGACCACAACAAAAACAAAGCAAAAAAAAAAATTTTTTTTAAGTCATTTCTGGGGAATCTGAATAGCTCAAGAGGAATGACCTGGGGAAAGTGACATAAAAAGTGCCCACCAATGCAATAGTCCAGCTACACTACCCTACAATGAAGCTCAGAGTCAACAAGCCCCACCTAAGCTCAGAGAATCAAATTAACTTTTTATTTTTTTTATTTTTTTTTTTTATTTTTTATTTTTTAATATATGAAATTTACTGTCAAATTGGTTTCCATACAACACCCAGGGCTCATCCCAAAAGGTGCCCTCCTCAATACCCATCACCCACCCTGCCCTCCCTCCCACCCCCCATCAACCCTCAATTTGTTCTCAGTTTTTAACAGTCTCTTATGCTTTGGCTCTCTCCCACTCTAACCTCTTTTTTTTTTTTTTTTTTTTTTTTCCTTCCCCTCCCCCATGGGTTTCTGTTATGTTTCTCAGGATCCACATAAGAGTGAAACCATATGGTATCTGTCTTTCTCTGTATGGCTTATTTCACTTAGCATCACACTCTCCAGTTCCATCCATGTTGCTACAAAAGGCCATATTTCATTTTTTCTCATTGCCACGTAGTATTCCATTGTGTATATAAACCACAATTTCTTTATCCATTCATCAGTTGATGGACATTTAGGCTCTTTCCATAATTTGGCTATTGTTGAGAGTGCCGCTATAAACATTGGGGTACGCCCCTATGCATCAGTACTCCTGTATCCCTTGGATAAATTCCTAGCAGTGCTATTGCTGGGTCATAGGGTAGGTCTATTTTTAATTTTCTGAGGAACCTCCACACTGCTTTCCAGAGCGGCTGCACCAATTTGCATCAAATTAACTTTTTAGTTTCCAACTCAAACATGAGCAGAAAATCAAAGATTATCAGACACCTGAAGAAGGCCTCTAAGAGGACACGAAACTTAAAAAATGAAATAAAATGAAAAAAGCTACTTAGAAACAAAAGAGGCTACATAAGAAAGACTTAATTCACAGAATAATTGATGATTCTGACTATTCTGAGAAAAGATTTAGACAACCGGTAGCAAGTTGGAGATTCAAGTAATGTTAAGCACATAAAAAACTAAGCAAACAAACTATAAACCCCAAACAACAGAAAAAGTTGGGTAGGAAAGGAAATTAATTTTAGTTTACTCCATGGATTAAACAGGAATAGCATTTAATAGTCATAATATATAGAATGCAAAGGTTCAGTTAGTTAAGCATCCAACTCTTGATTTCAGTTCAGGTCATGATCTTGCAGTGTGAGATTAAGCCCTGCTTTGGGCTCTGTGCTGACAGCATGGAGCCTGCTTGGGATTCTCTTTCTCTCTCTCTCTCTGCCTGTCCCTTACTCACATTCTTTCTCTCAAAAAAAATAAATAAGCATTAAAAAAAAAGTGCATAGTAAAATTATGCTACAGCCATATTCAGAATATGAGGGGTGGAAGAGACGTGTGTATGGTGAGGGCTACAGGGGGAAAGAAGACAATTCCTCTTTTTTCATAAAGGGAAGTCATGTATGATGCTTAAAACTAAAACTCAAGAATCATGGTCATCGTTTTGCAATATATACAAATATTGAATCATCACACTGTATACCTAAAACCAATATAATGTTGTATAGGTCAATTATACTCCCCAACTAAATAAAGAAATTAAAGCATTTTATTTTGAGAATATGGTTTAAAACAGCAAACAGATCATCTAAGAGTTAAAAGTGGTGCCCACAAAGGGCAAAATGACTCGAAGGCAGAGGCTCAGAGTGGAAGTTATTGTTATGAAATTTGTAGAATCTTTTACTCTTTAACTATTTAACTATGTGTATCTGTAACTTTGATAAAACTGAACTTTAAAAATCATAGTCCTTTTGGGACTCCTGGGTGGTTCAGTCGGCTGGGCATCCGACTTCGGATCAGGTCATGATCTCACAGTTTGTGAGTTCGAGCCCTGTGTCGGACTCTGTGCTGACAGCTTTGAGCCTGGAGCCTGCTTCAGATTCTGTGTCTCCTTCTCTCTTTGCCCCTTCTCTGCTCATGCTCTCTCGCTCTCTCAAAAATAAATAAACATTAAAAAAAAAAAAATCATAGTTCTTTTCACCAAACATCAATCATTAAGACAGTGAAAAGAGAACCACGGTTATGTATTTATTTGACACATAAAGACATACACATGTATCCATAACATGTGACAAAGGACTCGTATGCAGAACATATAAAGGATTCCTGCAAATGAATCCCTTAAAAAGGACAGATAGGTGGGACGCCTGGGTGGCTCAGGTCATAATCTTGCAGTTCGTTGAGTCCAAGCGCCCCGTGTTGGGCTCTGTGCTGACAGCTCAGAGCCTGGAGCCTGCTTCGGATTCTGTGTCTCCCTCTCTCTCTACCCCTCCCCCACTCACGCTCTGTCTCTGTCTCTCAAAAATAAATAAATATTAAAAAAAAATGTTTTAAATAAATAAAAAGGACAGATAGGGGTGCCTGGGTGGCTACGTCAGCTAAGCATCCTACTCTTGATTTCAGCTCAGATCGTAATCTCAGGGTTCCTGTGACTGATGAGCCCTGAATCAGGCTCTGTGCTGACGGCATGGAACCTGCTTGGGATTCTCCCTCTCCTCTTTCTCTGCCCCTCCCCCTACTCGTGCTCTCTCTCTCGCTCTCTCGCTCTCTCTCTCTCAAATAAACACTTAAAAAAATGTTTTTAAATAAATAAAAAGAGAGAAAGTGCAAGAGAAAAACAGGCAAAAGACTGAAACATCACAAGAGATACCCAAATAGCTGACAGATACATATATGTGTATGAAAAGGGGGTCAATGTCATTAGGGAAAAGAAAATCAAAACACACCATGATGCCACTACACGTGCATTTGGAATAGCTAGCATAAAACAAGATAGTATCACGTGTTGGCAAAGGCAGAGAGCAATTCGAACCTGTACATAACGGCTGTGGGAGTTTACACTCTGGAGAACTGTTTGGCAGTGTCTATTAAAGCTGAATATACCCAAATCCTAAGACTCAGAAATTCTATTCCTAGTTTATACTTGAAAGACAGGAGTACCTATGCTCACCAAAAGATATGTGCTAGAATGATATGAGCAATTACTTGTAATAGTCCCAAACTACAAATTATTCAAATACCCATCAAAAATAGAATTAAAAATATCTTTTGGTATCTTCACGTAAAAGAATACTGTACAGCAATGAGCATGAATGGTCCACAAATATACCAACAGTAGGAACGAATCTCCTCAACACAATGCTGAGCGGGAAGAAACCAGACACAAAGCAATACACACGACATGATGCCCTTTAGCTAAGAGACATAAACAGGTAAAAGCAAGTCCATGCTGTTGGGAAGGGGTGTGGGGATGTGTAGGGACTTGGAGGGAACACAACAGTACTTCTGCAGTATTTATTCAGTCTGAGTGATGTTCACTTGGGTGTATTCAGTTGGTCAAAACTGGTGTGTGTGTGTGTGTGCGCGTACATACTTCTGTAAGTATTATATTTCAGTTACCTTAAGAAATTTAGAAAACCTCTCAAAGCCTCAGTCTCTTCAACTATAAAATGAAAATATAATTCTGCCTCATAAGACTTGTTGGGAGGACTGAATGAGATGGTGTGTAAGATTTTTTAGCTAAATGCCTGGCACAGAGTTAGCACTCAAGAAATTGTTACGCAGTCAGTCACAGAGCTACCGATGAAAACTTTCTTCCATTCGGGGGTTTCTGCATCAACACTGCCAACAATACCGTACCCAGTCATTTCTTCCTCAAACCTTTAATTCATCACAGGAAAGAAGTCCTAAACAAAAAACTGTAATCAAACAACTGTTTATAAAAGGAAAATGCCACACGAAGCACTAAGCACAGAAATAAAGACAGTAAAACCAAAAAAGGAGAGAACGCACGATAAGAGACATGGGGGGGATGAGGAGAAGTGGAGATTATACAAAAACACAGAGAAACAGAAATTCAAGAATAACCAAAACATGAAAGTTGTCATCATGCTCAGTACAAAAAGTTTTCAATTTTATAATGTTCACCCAGCATCTGAAATCTATTTACTGAACTTCCACTATGGACCCAATCCTATGCCAGGAACAGAAGATGCAGAAATGAATCAGAGACTGCGTGCCCTAGAAAGGCCTGGCCACCTTGGGTAGATAAATCGGCTACGTTACAGCTGTCAACGAGCAGGTGTACACCAAGGACTTGGAGGCCACCCGAGCACCACCTCCTGCGAGGAAGGCGGGAGGGAGCCAGACAGGGGTGACCTAACACGAGAGATCTGGGACTCAGTTTGTCTTCTTTCTTCGCTGGCCTAATCTTGAGGAGGTTCTCCACATAAACTGAGGAGGTAGCGATTTCAGGCAAAGACAGAGATGTAAAAAAGACCCAAACATCTGAGGATCAGCAAGGAGTTTAGAGTGCTGCCGCTCCCGATTTGCACAAAGAAGTGAATGTGAGACGAGAGGAGGAAAAGGACGATCAAAGAGACCCCTAAATACAACTCTACAACGTTTGGACTTATTCTAAGCTCCAAACAGTGGTTTATCAAGTCCTAGAAGTGCTCATAGGTGTTCCACAAATTTATGCGCCTTTAATTAATAAACAGGCAAGCAAACGTATTTTTTCTTTTTTAAGAAATACGAATTGAGAGCCTCTATCTGGATATCAAGTGAGAGGCACGACTCAGAAGAAACAAAATGACTGTACACAAGACTTAACTCACTCAGCCAATCAATCATAGAATACCCAAGACGATTTTGATTATTTCATGGTCTAACACTGTTTTCATTCTTGGCCAGAGACTGGTGAATACATATCAATGTGGAACCACTGGTTAAAATCAGGAAGGGTAAAAAAACATGGAATTTGAAAAATACTTAAATGAACAGAAGAAGAAACTTTGATAACTTCTTCTTAAAATACTCTTCACCACATCCTTAATATACATCCACTTATGAAAAATTCTTTGATAGCAAATTCAAGGTATCGTTAGAACTTCAAAACCAAAGATAAAAAAGTAGCAATAATTCTGTCAAATTTGCTTTTTCATTTATTGACAATTCATTTCATTTATTGGCAATTTCAGAGTAGTAACTGCAACAACAAATTCAAACTTAGTGTTTAAAAGCTAACACAGAAAAATTTTAAACCACCAATGTGGTATTTTAAAACAGAAAATTAAACAATTCCAAAATCAGTTTTGTCTGTTTTGATGCCATTAGATGTGAATAAATTTAAATTGTTTTAAAAAATAGATTTGAAATAAAAACTCAACATACTGTAAATGTGTCCATAGATCATATTCTTTTTCTAAAATAATTAGCAGAAAGTTTTTAAAAAGTTACTAGAAAGTTACTGAAGGAGTTCAAGAGAGAATACAATCAGAGATGAATTTGTGAATATCACTCTGCTAGTTACAACTACATTGGTGGGAAACAAATGGGGCTGAGGAGAAAAGGCAGTAAAATGTTCCCAGGAAGGGAATGTCAAGGGCCCAACTCTGGGAAGAGTAGCAGTACGAGTAAGACTGGACTAGAGCCATCAAGATGTGAGGGATAGTTTGCTCCCAGCATAAACTTGCCTTAGTTCTTCCTACTTTCTACAGATCCTACTCTTTCCTTAGCTGCTGAACTCCAAAAGTTCCATTTTTTTTCCCAAAATGGTCTCTATGAGGGCAGTTTTAAGCATCAATGCACACAGCAAAGGTTAAAGAGGAAGCACTATTTACAGGTTGCTTACTGGTGAGGATCTCCCCACATTTAATATTTAATGCGTGTATGTACGTATGTCTTAAGTCTACCAGACTGAGTTACCTTAGAACAACGTCCATATCGTCACTGCACCAAAAAATAACACCTGATGTAGAATAAGTCACCAATAAATATTTAGTGAATGAATGACACCAAACAATGAGATGAGCACAGCCATGGATGCTGCCCATTTATTTCAACCTCAACAGTGAAATATGTGACTATTACCCTACCTTCTGAAAACTTCCCAGTTTCCATTAACCCATCATACTGAGCTTTTTTAAAGCTCAACTTTAAGCCATGCAGTACTTAACAGCATTCACAGGAAGGAATTACTTCTAATTTGGATAAGAGAAAGTGGCATAGATGAGAGAATTTAGAGAAGTCACAATCCAGGCAGAAAAACAAACAGCATGAACCAAAGTGCTAAGACAGAATACAAGGAGTCATCCCCATAGCGAGTGGAATGTGGGAGCACATGAAGAGGAGGAATGAGAGAAGGGGCTGGGAAATTAGGGACGGCTCCATAAGTGGAGATCTCAAATACGAAGCTGAGTAAACAGGTTTATTCCATAGGGAATAAAATCTCTTTTAAGGTTATTTTAAACACGGAAGATTCAGGGATATACTTTAGAAGTATTATCCTGCAGCAATACACAGGACGGGCAGAAGATAGAGCATCCATACATTTTCAGTGTATCCCTTGTTTACCTTCCTTTTAGAATTTTTAATTTTTTTTAACGTTAATTTATTATTGAGAGACAGAGAGACAGAGCATGAGCATGGGAGAGGCAGAGAGAGGGGGAGACACAGTATCAGAAGTAAGCTCCAGGCTCCAAGCTGTCAGCACAGAGCCCAACGTGGGGCTCGAACTCACAAACAGCAAGATCATGACCTGAGCTGAAGTAGGACACTTAACCGACTGAGCCACCCAGGCGCCCACCTTCCATTTAGAATTTAGAACTCTAATACTTTAATATCTCTTCTGGCAGTCTACCAAAATGTCAAATAATTTGTGACATAAATAACATAATAATTTTAAAATAATCCACCTAAGACTGCTTGTAAACTTTTAACTAAAAACCACATTTAGGATCTTTAAAACATCATGGAACAGTTTTTAGCTTCTTTAAAAATAAATCTGGGGGCACCTGGGTGGCTCAGTCACTTAGGCATCCAACTTCGGCTCGGGTCATGTTTTCACAGTTTGTGAGTTCCAGCCCTGCGTCGGGCTCTGTGCCGATGGCTCAGAGCCTGGAGCCTGCTTCAGATTCTGTGTCTCCCTCTCTCTCTGCCCCTCCCCTGCTCATGCTCTGTGTCTCTCTCTCTCTCTCTCTCTCAAAAATATATATATATTATGTATATTATATATATAAAATATAAATATAATTATATACATATATATATTTAATATATAAATAAATAAATAAATAAATCTGGAAGTTCAGATTTGGAAAGCCATCCTGGAACTATGATCCAGTCAGAAGCTGTATCTGGCATAGGTTTTTTTTTTTTTTCCCCAAGGTCATTCCAGGCTTGGTCAACTAAGAGAGAAGCTCCAACTGTCTCATGATAATTGTAAACAACCTTGCCAACTGACACAAATAAGGCAGAACTCTATAAAGACCTCAGCTTTGCAAATCCTCTGCTCTCATGACCCCTGGTGGGCATTAAAAAAATAAAAAGCACTTAAATTTTAGATTCACAATGTTTTAAAAATACAGAAGACAAATTATATGACTAATAAACAAACACACATGTCTTTGATAACACATGGTAATTATATTATTTAAAACATCAGAAAGAGAAAATAGATTGCTTCTAGTCTTACCTGCTAGGGTTTTCAGGGAGTCCAGTGTTGGAAGAATAGGGGGTGATCTCCTCTGGAGAAAAAAGATGACCATCATTGTAAGAGAGAAATTTGTAATCCAAGAACCAGGAATACTGCTCGTTAATGAGTGTGCTCGAGCCCAACATCGAATACTGAACACCAAGGCTCTTACTCGTGAATCAAGAGCACCATATATATAAAGGAGTTCAGAACTTTTCAAGGCAATCCTTAAAAAAAAAAAAAAAAAAAAAAAAAAAAAAAAGAATTTTCAAACCACCAAATTATCGCTCCAGACTAGAATAAAACACATACCTGGGGACATATGTAAATATCTTACCATTTCTGAGTGTATTCAGAACACCATGATCAGATAATCAGAAGCATTATGTATTTGCAACATAAAACTGAATGTGAATGGTTGATTATCAAACATATTCATTACCACTAAAATATTCTTTAAATGTTGACAATCATGATGTAGTTGTAAAACTTAGAATTTTTAAATCAAATTTCCTAAACATGACTTAATTAAGAGAAACGCTAAAGATGTGCTCTTTAGTAACTATCGATAAAGACAGACACATTAGTAAGTGAGAGGCTCTACACCTGCCTTTCACACTTTGGTTATCTAGTTCTTGGCAAGCAAGGAAAACACTGTACTAATTTTATCAAGAGTATAAATGTCTTAAAATTCAGGCAAAATTACAGACGTCTAACACTGATAAAAACCAAAACCTATGAAGATAAAATGTCTTTTAAAGAAACCGACCTTTAGAGCCAATTTTCAAGAAGCTTCCTAGTCATAAGTTACAATGCAAAAAATTATTAATCAGAAATATTTTAAAGTTAAGCTCCTACTGATCAAAACATGTCTTGTAATGTCCCAAAGAACCGACAGAGGGCACAAAACCATTAACGGTATCAACTGTGAAGTATCAAAACATTTCCTTCCTGAGTTTACAGAGAACAGAAGAAATTGCAAATTAGAAATTCAAGGTGATTACATGTTTTATGTAAATGAATCTGAATTAAGTTGCAAATAAATGTCAAATAGTGCCAGGTATTCGAAATAAAGAAACAATGCAGGAATATAAAAACCTGAAAGATTTTAGAACAAATTTTTAAAAACCTGTCCCAACAAGACAATAAAAATAACACTGCTACAGACACAGATGCCATTTTGTTCTATCACACATGCTATACAGAAAATATAATAATGATAGAAAACGCAGTATGTATACTTATTTTTACTCCCTTGGGCTACTTGAGAGAAATTCAGAAGTACTTAGCACTGACTTGTTAGTGAATAGGAGTTTAAGCAAAACTGCTCTTGAATGGATTTTCTGAATCTATTGTTAGTACAGATTATCTAACAGATAATGTAGTGAAATCTAATGCATGCAGTGAGAACACTACAGTTCTGACTTCAACTCCTGCATTGAGAAGTTTACCCTGCTAAGAACAAAAACGATAAGGAGTCAGAGTAGGAAAGAACTTGTCACTCGCACCCCATTTTTTTAAGGAAACAGGCTGCTAGGATAATAAAATGAAAATATGCTAAGGAAAACACTTATACAGACTGAAGCTGCTCCGACCCACTTTCCGTCCGAAGCAAACACCATCTGGGTTTAGGACCCTGAGTTGTCTATACCCAGAGGTTCAGGGTCAAACCCAATGTGCTACTTTATTTTCTAAGTATACTTAGATGACTACATACAGAAGATCTGTTACAGGTGTTTTCATGGTATCACGCTATGTAAGGTAAGAACAATGAAACAGTTCTCCTCAGATGACGTTAGGTATGTTAACACTTCAAACACAGCGTCCTAACATTTTATTTATGAATCTCAAAAAGCCAACAGATATATATAAGAGAAAATATTTCCAATTTTTAAATCCAAGTATTCAAAAAATTTTGAAGTTATTATTAAAGCAGGTGTAAAAGTCCAAAGCCACTGTTTCTGTACAAGAAAAACTATGCTAACACCTTATGATATTCACATTTAAGATGACAAAACAAAGATATAGTACCTATTGTTAGTAGTCAAATCACATTGAAATCCAGAGGCCTGGTGTGAGAACCTCACGAGAGGACACCGAGCATTTAAGATTTTTTGTACACCCACACAACCAGGGCCAAAGTGGTCAAGGCATTCTCCTATCACAGACAGGATCTTCTGAGTTGCCATTCTTTCTGAAGGTACATTTTTCACTTGAAATTCCATCAGAAAATTTCCTGAGGTCTGAACAATAAAAACATTTGTAAATGGGAGCTTTTAATAAGAAGGAATTTCTTAAATAAACTCTCTAGAAGAAAGCTCTAAGTCATTTTCAACAAAACAAAACACAAAAAACACACATTCAAGGGGCACCGGGGTGGCTCAGTTGGTGAAGCATCTGACTCTTGACTTCCACTCAGATCATCATCTCACGGTTCGGGAGATCGAGCCCCATGTCGGACTCTGCACTGACCGTGTGGAGCCTGCTCAGGATTCTCTCTCTCCCTCTCTCTCTGCCCCTCCCCTGCTTGCATTCTGTATCTCTCAAAATAAATAAAAATAAAAAAGAAGAAGGGAGGCTGGGTGGCTCAGTCAGTTAAGTGTCCGACTTCGGCGCAGGTCATGATCTCTCAGTCCATGAGTTCAAGACCCATGTTGGGCTCTGCGCTGACAGCTCAGAGCCTGGAGCCTGCTTCAGATTCTGTGTCTCCCGCTCACACTCTCTCTCAAAAATGAATAAGTGTTTTAAAAAAAAAATCAATGGGGGTGTAGAGAGGGGGAAGGGAAAGGAAGAAAGAAAAATAAAGCAAGTATGTGGAAAGAAACTGAGTACCTCATGTACTCTTGATAATTTACACTTCCTAGTTCTGATTCTTTCCTAAGACTCATTCACATTCCTTGCCTTGGGTTCTATGACACTTCCTCTACTTTTTTAAAAATTTGGTTTAAGCTAGTCTGAGCTGGTATCTGTGAATAAGCAAAGAATATTAACTGATACGGTTGGCAATTAAGAGGGGAATAAAAGACAGCACCCTGTCTTAACAAATAAAGGACTCGTTAAGCAAATTACAGTACATTCATTCAGTGGAATACTGAAAAAGATGCAGTAGACTGAACTGCCAAGACACTATTAACTGGAAAAAAAAATCAGGTTATAATCTGCAAAGATAAAGGGTTTTGTTATAAAAAAGAAGGATTTCTACCTGCAGAAGAAAAAAATTCAGAACAAAATTCATTACATTATTCATAGTAGTTACCTCTGTAAGTGGTGAGACCATCAGAGATATTTACATTATACATTTCTGGAACTATTACTTTATAATCAGAAAAAAAGACATTAAAAAATATACAGGTGTGACATGTATACAAACAATCCCCAGAAATAAACATGTTGTATTTTCTCTATTTATTTCTGTCATCGAGACAAGCTTTTTTTTAAACTAGGAAACTTTTATATTGAAGAAAAAAATGGATTTCCTTTAAGAGCATCAAAATTTCAAAAATCTAGCTTAGTCCTTTTGTTAAAAGATCTTAATAACTTCTGGTTCCCTGGTCTATTCGATTTTAAAATTCAAACACATACCAATTTATATGGGAAGGAACCCAAACAAGAATAACCAACAAATAGAGCACAGAGCTACTCAACAGAAAAGTAAAGAAAAAGAAACATCTTCTATCAGGATAAAGCCGTACTAGAAGAAAGAGACAGATTTGAGGTGAAATAATCTCAGGATAGAAAAAAAAAGGGGAATTGGGAGATTAGTATCAGACTAGTATCAGCTATGTTGGACTCAGATGCCAAGGAAGGGTTAGAAGTACTCAGAAGAAAAGAGATAATGAGATTTTCACCACAAATGAGACAAAAATAAAATCGCTGAGGCAACAAGTGAAAATGACACCAGAGAAAAATAGATTTGAGTAATGTAGTAATTGAGTTCCAGTCTAGAAACTAGAACTAGCTGTGAACTATAGGCAAGAATGTGAAGTTACAGAAGGTATTCACCAAATACTCTGCATCGCCTTTCTGACATTTAGGAGGGCGTCCCACTCCTGCCCCTCTAAAGTGAAGCACAGTCACTTTGTGGCGACTTGCTGTCGCCAATGAAATACGAACAGAGGCTTCACAAGTCACTTCCAGGCAGAGCTTTAAAAGCTAGTGGTCCATTCTCCACTGTGCCTTTCCACTGCTTGGGTGCTAGAAGCACGGGCACGAGCGGTGAAAGCTGCTCAGCCTGGGTGCTTGAGAGACCCGTGCAGAGTGCCCCTGCTGACCTGCTTTGGCCACACAGCCTTAGCAAGAGATAAACAGCGAGGTGCAGAGTTTGGGGAGGTGTTTATCACCAAAGCATAACCTGGCCTAATCTGGCTGATATAAGAAGCAAGAGATCAATAACCACATGGGGTAATTCTACTTAGATAAATGCACTCCACAGAGAAATAAAACACTGCAATTATGGAATAAAACACTGCAATTATGGAAGATGCAGATGATGAAAAGCACATCTATAATGAGCAGAAATAAGACACCCCCCCAAATTACTCTCCTCTAACAAACAAATAAAAATAAGATAAATTTCTCAGACGGCCAAATCAATAAACATTTCTTACTAATTTTGCTATTCCTCTGCCACCTCTTTCAGATAAATTTTTTAAAAAATTTTATGTTCTTCCTAATTACTCTGGTATTATGCCAATATCTCATAAAAATAAAACACAAAGTCAGCACCTTGCCCACAGCAATAATTTAGAGAACAGGATAGGACTTGGCCACCAATTTTTACTTCTGTTACCTAAATCCTGTAATACATAAAACCCTATCAGAAAAAGAAAAACCCTATTAGAAAAAGAGCAAGATTTTAGCTTAAAATTTTGTACTGAGGTGCCTGGCTGGCTCAGTCGGTTAAGCATCGGACTTCGGCTCAGGTTACGATCTCATGGTTTCCGAGTTTGAGCCCCACTTCGGGCTCTGGGGGGTGTCAGGGCAGAGCCTGGAGCGTGCTTCGGATTCTGTGTCTCCCTCTCTCTCTTCCCCTCCCCTACTCGCACCCTGTCTCTCTCTCAAAAATAAATAAACATTAAAATTTTTTTTTTTTAATTTTGTACTAAAATGATCTTTGTGATACCTTAGGCAGCACATTTCACTTGTGAGCATCGTTCACACATTAAGAAACATGAAAGTTTACAATTTAGTTGCTAAATAACTTTCCTTTACTCATTAGCAAATCATCTTTCTAGTGCCTGTGATGCACAAAATATTCTACATAGTGCTAAAAGACATACAAGAGTCTAACACACTCTTCCTAACTTCCCTCAACTCGGACTGAATAAAATAAGCACCCAGAATTATAAAGCAAGGTGGTGTGCCAAAGGAGACACAAACCAAGAGGAGAGGAAGGAGAGTGCACAATTGCACAAAGAGACTCTTTCATGAAGTAGATGAATTTAAAAGTGCTTTTGGTTTTCATTACATTTCATTCTTAATATTTCTAGTAGCAAAGCTATTATAATCTTAAACACGCACATATTTCAAGGTACACATGTATAATACATCTCATTAGTTAAACCTACATACCAAAAAACATCAGATTGCTTAGTGAGATTGGAGCACTGTCTTTGAAAACATCTTTCTGGAATACCTCTGTATTTCAGAGATCTAAGACCCAACTAAAAGTTTCCAACGCTCACCTCTGCCTCCAACGGAAAAAACTGTGTGTTTCCTACTTGCATAATAATGAAATAACTAGTAATATGGCTGCTGATGGTGATCAACATTGGAACACTTATTACACGCTGAGCACCGTCCTACGTGCTTCACATGTATTAGCTCGATGAAGCCCTCCGGCACTCCACGAGCCAGGTGCTATAGCACCAACCCAATCTCACAGCTAGAAAAATCTAGGCACAGAGAAGACCAAAATAACTTATTGAGGATCACACAGCCAGTAAGTAGAAGAATTACTCTTCTGCAATTTGGCTCTAGAGCCTGGGCTTTAGCCATTACAATATATTATTACACTCCTTGATTATTTAGCAAAGTCTTTTACTTAAAATAAAAATAACCTAGCACAACTTAAGTATCCCTGCCAGGAATTTAATACAATTTCAAGTACATGTTAGTCTTACTAAGAATGATCCATTTCATTTTTATGTGTTTTGTATTACTTTAATTCAGTAAGTATATACTGAGCAGAACACATTGAGTTATGCCAGGCACTGTGTGGGATAAGAAAATGAACAGACATGGTTGCTGCCCTGCCCTAGCTTATGATATAGTGGGAGGAATATATCAGCCACTAACTAAACATAACATAGGAGGAATCTGCAAACAGAAATATGAGCAAGATACTACAAAAAAAAGAGTAATTAATTCTGAGAAGAAAAAAAATCAAGATGGTGTCAAGAACGCAGAGTAAGAACTGGCCTTTGAAAACTACCAGGAAACGGCAGTCAGGGAATAGTGGGAAAGAGCACTCCCCACTGAAGAGACAGATTGGCCAGTATTCATGTTCTAAAAGTGCCTTATAATTTGGTAATTAAATGATGTGACTGGAACACTGGGTATACAAAGACATTTAATGAGAAATCGTTACTAAAATTAATTAAGAGACAGATCATTTCAATACTATGCTAACGAGAAGACCCATTCTATGTCTGTGAGAAGATCCAATCAGTCTTTTAGGATAACTCCAGTACGGCCCGAAGATGGAAAACCAAGACACGACACAAGAAATAAGAGGTAGCAAACAGCATACTGTGACATTAATCTAAGTGAGAGTTTATAAGGAACTGTGTCACTATAGCTTTGAGGATGTACATAAAGAGGGAGATACGAGAGATAACTTAGAATCAAAGAAGATGGCAAATATCAGGAAAACGAAAATGCCACTAATTAACATGTGAAACATACCTAAGAACTTTCATAAAAACTCACCAAGAGTATCTACAAAGAATGAAAAAAGTTTTATTTTCAAAATGGTAGGTTCAAATGTCAACTGGACATCCACGTAGAGAAGATTCCTAGTTTGAAATATGTAAGAGAAGACAGAGGTTTATAAAAACCTACATTTTATAAACACACAGAAGCCTTTTCCAAGTTGTAACTAAATGAAAGCATCCCTTATATTGTGTGGGAGAATGGCAGAGACACTGGTTCACTTTACCTGTTACATATGCACGTTAATAAGAACTGAATGGAATATATAATTTCCAAACTCGAAGAGGAGAAAGTGGGATGAGGCAGGAATAAAGCAGTAATCCACAGGAATAAAAGGTAGAGGACAGAGAATACAGTCACTGGTACTGCAAGAGCATTGTATGGTGACAGATGTGACAGGACAGACACTTGTGGTGAGGACAGCATAACATATGATCTTTTTAAGTACTGTACACCTAAGACTTATGTAACATTGTGTCAACTGTACTTCAGCTTTATTTTTTTTAAAAAAAGCAGGACTCCAATAGGAGGAAGGAAAAGGAAATGAAAAACAAAGATAAAGCACTGAAAAACATAAATAAAAAATAACACAGTAAAAATGAACTCAAAAATGATCAGTAATAATGAATAAACACATTGACTTCAAAGACTCAAGATCAGAGTAAAAGCACAAAATTCAGTGATCTGCTATTCATCAGAGATATTCAAAATACAAGAGCATGTATAAAGGCTGAAAATGAAGATACAGAAGATACGTGAAGGAAGTAACAAGTGGTCATCTTACCAAAAAAGAATTTAAGGAAAAAGCATGTATAGAGATAAAAGACATAATTTAATGATAAATGAACCCAGTCAGAAGATATAATAATCATACACCTATATACCTACACGTTGCTAACACAGCCTTTGAACAAAACAAAAATCAAAAGAATTCCTAGGAGAAATTAACAAAACCAAACAAACATCATGAGATTTCAAAATATTTCAATAACTAGATCACACAGATTAAAAAAAATTAGTTAAGATACAGATCATTTGAGTAAGACAATGAATAACCTTGGCCTAATGGAAAAACTTCAGAACCCATGGAAAAAATAATCATTTTATTATGTGTAGAATAGTCACAAAAAATTATTCTACGTTACACTGATACGAAGAAAGACTTTACAATTCCAAAGAGTTAATATCAAATAGACCATATTCTTTACCCACAATGTTTATTAAAGTTTAGAAATCAAGTTATAATTTTATTAAGTCCAAAGATTACTTTTAGTGACCTAAAGCAATACAATTACCTTGTTGGCGCTGAATTTTCCAATTTCATCCAGATCCAAAAACATGTCCAAGTCACATCCCAATTTCCCAAAACTGTTCACCGAAGAGCCAAAGGGTCTGACGGTACAGTCCAGGAAATACGCAGCCGCTATATCTTCAATAAGAGAACAGGTGAGGTATCGGAGCTTAGTGTTCTCCTCTGTTAACTGCAATTCCTTCAGCAGAGTGTTCAGCTGATCATCTATCTAGCTGGCCAAAACAAAAGCAGCAACATATAGAAAATGTACAGGTCACATAAGATAGTTGGCATTTTACTTCTAGAGATTCGATGGCTTTGGAGACCGAGCTGAAAAACATGTACTTTTTTCCTTCCCCTAAAAGCAGATGTTTTAAAAATATCCTTTAAAAAGGACTGAGGAGTGATGATGATAATAATAAAGTATAAAACCACAGAAAAATAAAAAAAATCAGTAAATGAAAATAAAAATACAAATGTTGGCACTTCAATCCACAACTAAATTGTCAGCAACTCTGTGGTTGGGGCCAGTAAGCAAAATTTTGGTATGTTGTATAGGTAATTCTGATGAAACAAGTTTAGGAGTCAATTGCTAGTCCAGACCATGATCCATTTATTCGGCAAATGGTTACTAAGTCTCTACGGCTAATGGTCAACCGGAGTATGGTTAGTCAACCAGTCTGCATATAACGTGGGGATCATCCGCCCAAGTCTCTAACCTACTCAAGGAATCTGGGTATTTAATACTTAAATAGAATACACTCAAGCCCACAGCTTACGCGCCCTGAGAAAATATCCCTCACAATGTCTTTGAGGATTATGGAGACAAGGTAGCTGGTGTGATCTGAGTTGTGCTGTATGTGCAAAATACACACCAGATCTGATGATTTTTTTGAAACAAAAACCTAAAATATCTCATTAATAACTGTATAGTGATTATATGCTGAAATGCATATTTTAGATTTATTGGGTTAAATAGTTAAATTAATTTCAAAAAAAAAAAAAGGACTGAGGAATGATGACATCGGCAAAAATCAAAACCACTACATTTCTTATGCAATATGTATAAAGTATTGTTTCAGGAAAATGAAAGTAGTTAAAATGCTCCAGAAAGAGGTCAAAACAACCACAAAGCTAGACATTTTAAACAAAGCTGGGGGGGCGCCTGGGTGGCTCAGTCGGTTGAGCATCCGACTTCAGCTCAGGTCACGATCTCATGATCCGGGAGTTCGAGCCCCGGGTCGGGCTCTGGGCTAATGGCTCAGAGCCTGGAGCCTGCTTCCGATTCTGTGTCTCCCTCTCTCTCTGCCCCTCCCCCGTTCATGCTCTGTCTCCCTCTGTCTCAAAAATAAATAAACGTTAAAAAAAAAAAAAATTAAACAAAGCTGGGGAGGAAGAAGAACCAATGTTAAAGGCAGGAAACACAAGAAATAAGCAATGCTTCAGGTAACCAAAGCCCAAGATCCCTCAACTCCTCAGAATAGTAATCCTGTATCTTCACCAGAAAACTGGTGGTAAAAACATCACCTTTTGAAACTGTGCACTGGAGTATTTTTTTTTTAATTTTTTTTTTTTAACGTTTTTAATTTTTATTTTTGAGATAGAGAGAGACAGAGCGTGAACGGGGGAGGGGCAGAGAGAGAGGGAGACACAGAATCGGAAGCAGGCTCCAGGCTCCGAGCCATCAGCCCAGAGCCCGACACAGGGCTCGAACTCACAGACCGTGAGATCGTGACCTGAGCTGAAGTCGGATGCTTAACCGACTGAGCCACCCAGGCGCCCCTGGAGTATTTAAAATAAAAATCATAGCTTTAAATGCCCATATTCGGAAAAAATATTGAAAATAACTGAACTATGTGTTTAAATCAAGAAAAACAAGTAACAGAGAGTAAAGAAAATGTGTAAGGTTAGAAATAAAATTTTTAAAATTAGAAAATCAAAACAAAAAATAGCACTTTGATCAAAAACATGAACTGATAAAGCCAAAACTAATATAAACAATGTTAGGGCAGCAAAAATAGATTAAGTCAGAAATGAGGTTTTTTTGGGTTTGTTTTTTTTTTTTTTTTGAGATACTTCTTATTTTTGAGAGAGCACAAGTGGGACAGGGGCAGGGGGGGCATGTGGACAGAAGATCCAACAAGCTGACACAGTGAGCCCAATATGGGCTCGAACTCAAGAACTGTGAGATCATGACCTGAGCCGAAGTTGGAAACTCAACTGACCGAGCCACCCAGGTGCCCCAAGATACTTTTACATTTATAGAAAAATGCCGGGTACAACTATATGCCATTATGTTGACTGAAGAAAGAAAACCTGAATAGTCCAAAGGCTGAAAACTCTGTAAGACTGTGGTTACTTGCCAGGCATACAAGCAGAGTGTGGGGGAGGAGAGTGGGGAAGGACTGCTTTCACTTTTCACTCAACATATTCTGTAGTCTGAATATTTTATAAGAACCTATAATAAAGAAAATAATGTCACACACACACACATATTTTTAGATATTGGAGAAGTATACCTACAAACTTACACTTTCTGCACAACAAAGTAACTCAAGAAGCTTCTTGCTAGAAGGAGGTGCATGAATACTACATTGTACACGTGACTGTTCTGAAGTCGGGTTTGACGGATTCTTCGTCTTTAAATTGAAGACACGTGATCTGAATGGAATTGCAGCCTCTGTGCCCATACTTGGAGTACGAGTTCCATTCTGCAGTGAAGTTACACTTTCCTTTTGACAAAATTCTACAACAGCATAAAGACCCTATGCCAAAAACGTAAGAAAAAACAGAACACATCTCAGACTGATATAGTTTAAATAGCATTTTTGCTCAAATTTCCAAACAATTATTGTAATACTAAAAAAATATTGATTTTTTAAATTTACAAATGATACACTTCTAACACAAGCACTGGTTTTAATCATTACAAGCAGATTAAGAAAAGGAACACTATAAACTGGTAAGAGTCAACAGAAGCTGAAAACAATGATGAAAGAGAAAATTAAAAGGCAAAACAAAAATCCCCTCCCCTTGGACTTTATCAATAAGATAAGAGACTACTTAAAGGATTCAAATAATGGAATCAGTCAGTTATAAATTACTTATAATCCCATAGTAATAATGCCATAAGGATTTTTATTCTCCTATAAAAAGATCATTAAAGAAATTTAAAGAGGAATGGTAAGATATCAAAAGAGAATCTAACTTTACCATACTGCAAATAATGAATGGAACGTTTAACTTTCAAAAGCATGAATGTCAGACTGTTTTTCAAATACTTACAAAGCTCTCATAGAAGAAATGATTATTAATAGGTCCATGTTGGGATAAATATTTTAGAAACTTTTTTACACTGATTTTATTTGGACAATGTATCAAAACGGTTCGCTGTGCCTGTTCTCGTCTTTCTTTCTGCACCTCAGAGAATGTCTTTTTGGGAGTCCTGCCTTCAGAGCCTATGAATGAGACAAAATATTTCCAACACAAAAACACAAACACACAAATATAAAATGTAAAGCATATTTTGATAAGGTATATACAGATTTTATAGCTGACTAAAACCACTTTATCCAAATCTCATCTTCTTTCTTCTTCACCTGTAAAAGAATGAAGCTATACTACTTTCGATTTTCATTTACCATTCTCCTGTAATTATCACTAATACTGTCCACTTTCCCAGTTTTGATTTACTATATTCAATGCAGAGCACTGAAAAGAGAAATATCCACAAAGTTTTAAAAGCCAAATCAGGAACGTAAAATCACCCGTTTAACACTACCCCAAATACACACATATAAAACCTGTACAAGGTTATAACATACCAAAGCCTAAAAGAAATTATTATAAACCTGAGTGTAAATGAGAATGAAGTTTAGAACTTTAACGTATTGGGGCACCTGGGTGGCTTAGTCAGACTCTTGATTTCGGCCCAGGTCATGATCTCAGGGTTCATGGGTTCGAGCCCCGTGTCAGGCTCTGCATAGACATTGTGGAACCTGCTTGGGATTCCCTCTCTCTTCTTCTCTGCCCCTCCCCCACTCTCTCTCTCAAAATAAATAAATAAACTTAAAAAATAACTTTAATGGATTAAAGTAAGTTACTGTTGTTTTTCTTTGTCATGGGTCTTGATCTAGCTCAAACAATTAACAGTGCGTTACCAACTATCTTGTGCTGTGTATCACAGGTACATCAACCAATTTCAAACTCAGCTGCTGTCCTTAAGAATTCATGGTAATTTTACTAAAGAAATAGGGGGTAATTTCTTTTTTCATTCAAAACCAAACTAGGGCTGGGGGCTTTACCATCACAGGAAATGAAGACAAGAGCTGTAACAGTCAAGAATTAGATATTAATAATCAACTGACCACAAACGAAGAATCAACAACCAAGCATAAGGAAAAAGAAAATCATTCGAGTTCTAAGAGTGTATTAAGGCAAATGCTGAATTTTAGCAACATATTTTTTCCTCCAAGATACTTAACTTCTAGTTGGGTGGCCTAAAAGTGTTTCTTTTAAATATCTGGAATGGTAGATTCTAGAGATTATAAACCACCAAGTCTGGTAACAATACCCACAAAAAATTCCAAAGAGATTAAATAGTACAGAAAATATAACTGATAACATGGAAATCAGCAGATGCTTTTCGACTCCTTTCAAAAGGTTATAAAACTGATAGATCAAGGAATACTGCAAACACACTGTACCTTGATCTCAGCAAACTCCAAGACATTCTCATGGACAAGACAGAGAAATGTGTGTTAATGCAGTAAGAGCTCGCTGTACCCTAAACCCTGTTCGTCAGCAAAGGCCTGGAGGCAGTCTCCAGTGGCACACCACAGAACTCTTAGCCCTGACATACCCCACGTTTCTAACTGATCAAACACATGCTGAGTTTGATTCCTGCCTTCACTGTACGAGATGCTGAAAATACATCTCTTAAATAGGGGTCCACATCTCCATTCCAGATGCCAATTCTTTAACATCAATCTCTTATTTCAAGGCCTGTATCACAACAGCCGGATTCCTCAAATGGTCTTATTCACGCTGGTCTTTTCCTTTTCAAGCCATTCTCTGGTGCCAAAGTGATCTTTATAAATCAATCTTTTAAAAAAAGTCGCATTCTTTGACTTCCCTGCTTCAAACCTTTCAATAGCTTCCCTACTGCATTCAAGATCAAGCCTAAACCCAACAGCATGGGGATAGTTATTGGCATTTTGCCCCATCTCTCCTCTTCAATGTCTACCATTTCCTTCTACCATTTCCTCCTTCTGCAGTGTTCACTTAAGGTACCCCACACACTGTGAACTTTGACTATCTTCTTGTCTCTGACTGGAATGCCCACCTTCTCATTTTCTGCCCCGAACACTCCCATTCATCCTCCCATAGGTCTGCGAAGACTTCTGACTTTCCATGGTAGGTATCTCCTCCACCTCCGTATTACCTTACTTCAACATCTGTGAAAGAACGTAATTCACGGTGTTGTAATAACTTAACAATATGGAAGAATATCTGTCTTCCAGATATTGAGGACAGGGACTATTACTATTCACTGTGATCTCAAGTCCACTGACAGTCCTTCCAATTAGTCCCTATTTCCTTCTTCTTCTTCTTCTTCTTCTTTTTTTTTTTTTTTTTGATATAGGCTCTGCCTAGACCACCTCACCCACTTTTCCCTTTGTAACTACCACTTACACATTCTTGTCTCTGATTTTTACGGAGTCCAGACTGTTGTCTAAATGCTTATTGTAAAAATAAAGTCAAATTATCACATTTTATGAAGTTTAAGTATAAATCCTTCCCTAGTTCTCTGCCCCTAATAACACTCAACCATTAAGTTTGGTACTTATGTTTTCATACATTTTTAAGGCATATACAAATATTTGCATTTCTCCACAGATAAACATTTTTTACACAAAATTACCAAAATCATATTTCACATTGTTTTATAATATGCCTTTAAAAATTTAATACACTGGGGATATCTGTATCAGTATATGTCTACCTCATTTTAAAAGTAACTGTGTAAAAAAAAAATAAAAGTAACTGTGTAAGTATTCTTGTTAATTTATCACAGTTTAGCCAATTCTCTACTGATATTCAGATGGTTTACCTCCTGTCACTATTACAAACAATACCGCAATATTATCTGCATACGATGTCTTTGATTTTTATGCAAGTATATCCCTGCAGCTGATCACTAAGAGGAGAGACTGAATTTAAGATTGATAGAGAAGTCTGATAAAAGATGAAGAAATCTGCTTAAAAAGCTGGGAGAGGTACAATCTAAAGTATTTACAGCTCTGGCCTGAACAACAGTAGGTAAAAATGATGAGGACAAAGTTGTGAAGGGGGAACAAAAAGTTCAGGAAGTTTAAATGCATTCCCTCATAAAAGGTTTACCAAACCTACGAATAACACAAAGTTGAGACTGAAAAGTAGTAAGTGCCAATATTTTATGACAGACTCAATTTCAATGGTCTTGATGACATAATCTGGTAAGCATAAACTTAATAAAAAAAAACTAAGACTAAATACTGTCCTGCACTTAAAATCGAAAACAACATCGGGGCACCTGGGTGGTTCAGTCGGTTAAGTGCCTGGCTCCTGACTTCGGCTCAGGCCATGATCTCACAGGTTCATGAGTTCCAGCCCCACACCGGGCTCCGTGCAGACAGTGCGGAGCCTGCTCAGGATTCTCTGTTTCCCTCTCTCTCTGCCCCTCCCCTGCTCGCTTGCTCGCTCTCTCTCTCTCAAAATAAATACACATTAAAAAAAAATAAAATAAATAAAGACACAATGACATAATGGGGAAGAAAATTAACCTAGTAGCAGTTACATAAAAGAGGTCCAAAAGTTTGATTTGATGAAAGCTCAAAATGAGTCAAAGCGACGTCTTCACCTCTGGGATGTGCACAGGGAATGAACAGATACATATACATCTATAAAATTCCAAACTTCATGGAAACAAATGTTCTTAAAAACCCAAATTCAAGGGATAACAGCATTTCTTTACTATTTACTGGTCGGGCCACGTATGGAGTATATGTTCTACTGTGGCCATAATGGATATGAAGGATACTGATGAAACAGAGACCACCTGGCGAGGAGGGGTAAAAGGTCTAGAAGCTGACAGAGAATTACTGTAGATTAAGCGGGATTTGCAGCCTGAAGGAAAACTAATGAGAACCTGAATGCTGTCTTCAACTCTTAACAGCAAACCCTCTGTTCGTGCAGCACTTCAGTTTTCCAAGCCTCTACAAATACGCTCTATTTCAAATCTCAGAATAAGCTTTGTGATGGAGCAGGTATCATTACCGGTAAAAAAGAAAAAAAAACCTTGCACAAAATCAAATATCTAATAAGCTGGATAGCATCTTCTAGAATGCTATCTGTTATCTGATTGCCTAGCCTCTGTCCCCCTTGTTTAAGTGATAGCACACCCCAGCTGGCAGGAAACCACTCTATGAGGTTGCAGGGGGCTGTCAATATTGTTATCCTACCTAGGATACTGACCCTCATCCCCTCGGAGAGACTAAGATTATCAGACTATTTTGGAAAGCTCCTCTTGGTCCAAGAGGTGGGGGTGTGATCAATCAAAAGCTCCTTCTCAGAATTCTTCAAATTTAGGTATAAGATTATCTTATTCTTCCCTTTGGAAAAGGCTATACGCATGTAAACTTGAAGCTGCTGGGGGTCATGCCTCCATGCAGAAGAATCTGAGATAAGGAGGCCACCAAAAAACAGCTGAAGAAAACACTACCGCACATTGACCATATCCACCCTGTTGACCTTAAAGAAGTTGGCTCTTTCTGGAGTTTGGTTACATGGGTTGGTACATTCTCCCCTTTCTACTTAAGCTAATTTGACTTAGCTTCTGTCACCTGCATCCCAAAGAGTATAATACACTATATACACTATATATTCTTACTCTTAAAATCGGGGTTCTTTTCCACTACTCAAATGAAAGCTATGTCAAATAGGAAGGTGCAGTTACTTCCTTCTCTTTTTAAAAATGGAAAAGAAATTCAAATGATGATTTTGTTGCACACAAGAGTCCCTGTACATTTAGCCAGTTATATGATACAAAATGAAACACATTTTCTAACAAAAACAACAAAGCTGTACTAAATGAAGAGTACAGCCTTGGAATCAGGTTTTTTCCTTATCACTGCTACTTAATAGATGGATAAGTTTGAGCTAGCCACTTGGACTAGCCTGTTTTCTCATCTATAAACGAGTAATAACTCCTTCCATACCAACTTTACAGAGTTCTATTTTCTCAAAGAGCATATGAAAATACTCCCAAATTTAAACCACTATTCAGATGCTAAATTAAAACAGCTTCTTTGGCAGAATTCTTACTCAAGTTTTCAGAGTTACTTAAGAATTTTTAACAGAAGCAGCTTCTACCAAAGACAATCCAATCAGTATTTCCATGAAAAGTCATATTAAGTAACACTTCCACTCCCTGTCAACAAGACCCTTTATTTACAATCTGAGAAGAAAAATCCTACCATTTATTTTAGGGGGGAACATTTTACTTGTTCAGTCTACTATAAAACTACTACCAGAAGTAATTTTATCTCTTAAAACTACAGCTCCAAGAAATGGTAGAAATAAACATTTTGCCTATTCACTCGAGATCTAAATTAACTCGATATGTAACCTTACACAGTTGCTCGGTTCTTTTAGCTTCTTTCTACACCTGTTAAGTGGAGACAATGAAACATTTTTTGCTAGATTGTTTTAAAAATTGTAAAGAAGATACAGCTCTTGGGGGGTCACAACAGGGCTTCAATAATACGCAAAGAAGCATATAAATTTAGAACGTCTCCGGGTCGACAGCCTGCCAGTGAATGCAAACCCGTTACCAGGTTACTAAAACGGCCAAAAGAATAAAGCAAAAGGCAATAATTTTCACAGGCAGAATCCTACATTTGGAAGCGGGGAATACTGTTACTCATTAATGCTTCAATACACCCGTCCTCCAACAGCTTGTAAATCAGATACATTTGTGAATGAAGCAACTGACCGATATGTGGCATCACTGTTATCACTGTATTTTATCAAAGTATAAAATATAAGCAAACTGTGCTCGTGGCCTGAACTTCACAAAGATTTAAACAACTTCATTACTGTGCACAGGCCTCCCCGAATTAACATCACACCCCACTACTACCATGAGCAACGGGTGGCTCTAAGTTCCCCTAGTGAGATTAGAGGAGGATGGGACACAACCTCACCCTATTGCCAAAGGCTCCTCGGCCGTGTCCACAGGCCACGCGCTCGCCCGCGATCCCAGTCTCTTCCCCCTTCCCTCGCCCGCGGTGGGTCGCGGCTACAGAGCAAACCGAGGACACGGCGCCATCACCTGTGTCCACGCTCCCCGACGACTGCTCTTCTCTTTTAATTTCTGCGGCCACAGTTCTTGGGCAACTGAGAAGCCTGTGGATAGGACGCAGCACTTGACTTCTCTGAGCACATAGGGGTAAACTGGCCAACAACCCCACTGCGCGAGCCGCCATTGTCAAAGTAACAGAGGCAGGAAGACGAAAAGGGCATCTGGCTCCTGCGCGTGCGTGCTGAGGAGTAAGGAACGGGAAGCCTAGAGGGTCAAACTAGGCGAAAGTTGCCGGACTGAAGATGCCTTTGCTTTCAGATTCGTTTCGGTTTTGTTCTCCCACGGTTCTCTAAAAAGAAGAGCCCCCCGTAGAACGAGCCCACCACCTACTCTTTCAAATAGAGTCATGAAAATAGAACCGGACCTCAAGGTCACAGGGAAGGAGCACTTATTTGGAAATCTATACTTAAGAGTAGAGTAAGTGATAACACTTTTTCTTTATCAGACCTTTACACGTACTGGCTCTCAACCCTTACAACAACTCTGTGAGATGGGAACTATTATTATCGCCGTTTATTTACGGGGAGACTGAGGCGTATGCAAGTTAAGTAACATTTGTAAAGTTACACAGCCAGTCCGGGACAGAGATGGGAGTTAAACCTAGATTACCTGGTGCAAAGTTTTCCTTTTTTCTTATAACAAGTTTACTGAGATTTAGTTCATATTCTACACAATTCACCACTTTAGGTGTCCCATTCAGTGGTTGTGAGTATACCACAAAGTTGTGCAACAATAGGCATAATCATTTTTAGAACACTTTCATCAGCTCCAGAAGAAACCTTGTGCCCATTAGCTATCACTCCCCCAGTCCCCACATTCCCCCCAGCCCTGAATAACCACTTATCTACTTTTTGTCTCCATGCTTTTGCCTTTTCTAGACATTTCATAGAAATAGAATCATGCAATATGTGTTTTTTTGTGACTGGCCTCCTTCACTTGGCATAATACTTTCAAGGTTCTTCTATGCTGTAGCATCTGTCACCACTTCATTCCTTTCTATGGCCAAATAATATTCCATCACATGGTGTTAAAAGATAAGTTGGGGCATATTAAAAATTTTAAGAGATTGTTTGAACAAAAATAAATTCAAATCAGGCAACATCCAATCTAGCAGACAGAAAGGGCGTTTATAGGCAGAAGGGAAGACTTGAAAATATAAATGAAAGATTTTCACAGGCAGAAGAGAGCAGGAACAAGGAAGTAATAGTGAGCAAAAAACACACTGGTTTGCATAAAGTTACTTTCCTTTAGGGGATGTCCCAGTTTATCAGGCAAATAAACTGGTTCTAATCAGGTGATTTCTGATTGATGGGCTTAAGATTCTATTTCTGGGAGAGTTGAAACTGTAATTAGGTTTTGTTTTGGTTACATGAGGCTTACACAAGTGACTCTATCTGGGGCCTGTTGTCCTATTTTTAACAATGGATATGCCACATATGGTTGCCCATTTCTGTTGTTTCTGTCTTTTGGATATTATAAATAATGCTGCTATGAACATCCATTATCAGTTTTTATATGAACATATGTTTTCACTTCTCTTGGCCATATACCTATGAGTAGAAGTGCTGGGCTGTATGGTAATTCTGTGTTTAATCTTTCGAGGAAATGTCAGGCTATTTTCCAAAGCAGCTGCATGATTTTCATTCCCACTAGTAGTGTAAGAAGTTTCCAATTTCTGCGCATTCTTACCAATACTTGTTATTTTCTTTTTTTTTTTTTTTTTTAACGTTTATTCATTTTGAGAGACAGAGACAGAGCATGAGCAGGGGAGGGGCAGAGAGCAAGGGAGACACAGAATCTGAAGCAGGCTCCAGGCTCTGAGCTGTCTGCACAGAGCCTGATGTGGGGCTCAAACCCATGAACCCATGAGATCATGACCTGAGCCAAAGTCAGATGCTTAGCTGACTGAGCCACCCAGGTAGCCCTTCTGGGGTTTTTTTTGTGTGTGTTTTAATAGCCTTGCTAATGGGTATGAGTGGTATCCCACTTTTGATTTGCATTTGATGAATGTTGAGCTCTCTTCATAGGATTATTGGTCATTTGTGTATTTTCTTTGGAAAAATGTTTATTGAGATCCTTTGCCCATTTTTAACTGAATTATTTTACTACTGTTTTAAGAGTTCTTTACATACTCTGGATATGTCTTTATCAGATGTATGATTTGCAAACACTTGATCCTATTCTGTGGGTTTAACTTCATTTACTTGATAGTGTCCTTTGAAACATAAAAGTTGATTTTGATGAAATCTAATTTTTTTCTTTTGTTGCTTGGGTTTTAGTGTTATATCTAAGAAACATTGCCTACCCCAAGGTTGTGAAGATTTATCCCTATGTTTGCTTCTAAGATTTTAACATTTTTAGCTCATACATTTAGGTCTTTGATTAATTTTGAGTAAATTTTTGTATATAGTATGAGTTAGGCATCTGATTTCATGGTTTTGGATGTGGATATTCAATTTGTCCCAGTACTATTTGTTTAAAAGACTCTACTTTGCCCATTAAATGGCATTGGCATATTTGTTGAAGTCAGATGATCACAGATACCTGTGCTTATTTCTGGATTCTCAATTCTATTTCATTGATCTATATGTTTATCCTTACATCAGTACCACCCTGTCTTGATCAATGTTGCTTTGCAGAAAGTTTTTTAAAATTGAGAAGTGAGTTTTCCAACCTTGTTCATTTTTTCCAAAATTACTTTAGAAACTGTTATGAGCCCCTGTATTTCCATATAAATTTTATTATCAGCTTCTCAGTTGCTTCCAAAAAGGCAGCTGAGATTTTGAGAGTAATTGTGCTGAATCTGTAGATCAACTTCAGGAGTATCGTCATCTTTAACAACATTAGATCTAAAATGTGAACATGGGAGGGCCTTCCATTTGCTTAGGTCTTCTTTAATTTCTTTCAACAATGTTTTCCAGTGTTCAGTGTATAAGTCTTGTACTTATTAAATGTACTTATTTCTAAGTATTTTATTCTTTGTGATGCTACTATAGATGGAATTATTTTCTTATTTTTCTTTAGATTGTTCATTGCAAGGGTGTAGAAACACAGTTGGTTTTTGTATGTTTATATTGTATCCAGTAGCATTGATGACTCAGTTTCAGCTTTAATAATTTTTGTTTTTTGTTTTTGTTTTGTTTTGTTTGTAGCTGTGTTAGATTTTTCTATATACAAGATAATCTGCAAAGAGAGACAGTTTTATTTCTTCCTTTATGGTTTGGAAGCTTTTATTTAATTTTCTTACTTAATCACTCTGGCTAGAACCTCCAGCAAAATGTTGAATTGAAGTGGTGAGAATGACCATCCTGTATTGTTCCTGTTCTTAGTGGAAAAGCATCCAGTCTTCCTGTATAGTTTATGATGTTAGTTGTGGGTGTTTTGTAAATACCCTTTACCAGGTTGAAGAAGTTCTCTTCCCTTTCTGTTTGTTAAGCATTTTTATCATGAAAGGACATTGGATTGTTTTGTTTTTTTCCTACATCTATCGAGATGATAAGTGCATTCTTTTAATGTGGCATATAACATTAATTAATATTCAGCCTTTAAACCAATCTTGCATTTCTCTAATAATCCTACTGGTCATGGTGTGTAATTCTTTTTACATGTTGCTGCATTCAGCTTACCTGTAGTTTTGCTCTAACCTCTTAACCAGTTTGCCTCTCTCTCATGCTCCATACAGTCTGTTCTCATCCCATTGGCTACAGTGTAGTGATCATTCCATTCTTCTTTTCATTTTTCTCCATTTTATTTATTTATATATTTATTTAAATATATGAAATTTATTGTCAAATTGGTAACCATACAACACCAAGTGTTCATCCCAAGAGTTGCCCTCTTCAATACCCATCACTCACCCTCCCCTCCCTTCCACCCCCCATGAGCCCTCAGTTTGTTCTCAGTTTTTAAGAGTCTCTTATGCTTTGGCTCTCTCCCACTCTAACCTCTCTCTCTCTTTTTTTTTCCTTCCCCTCCCCCATGGGTTTCTGTTAAGTTTCTCAGGATCCACATAAGAGTGAAAACATATGGCATCTGTCTTTCTCTGTATAGCTTATTTCACTTAGCATAACACTCTCCAGTTCCATCCACATTGCTACAAAGGGCCATATTTCATTCTTTCTCATTGCCACGTAGTACTCCATTGTGTATATAAACCACAATTTCTTTATCCATTCATCAGGTGATGGACATTTAGGCTCTTTCCATAATTTGGCTATTGTTGAGAGTGCTGCTATAAACATTGGGGTACAAGTGTCCCTTGGGTAAATTCCTAGCAGTGCTACTGCTGGGTCATAGGGTAGGTCTATTTTTAATTTTTTGAGGAACCTCCACACTGTTTTCCAGAGCAGCTGGACCAGTTTGCATTCCCAGCAACAGTGCAAGAGGGTTCCCGTTTCTCCACATCCTCTCCAGCATCTATAGTCTCCTGATTTCTTCATTTTGGCCACTCTGACTGGCGTGAGGTGATAGCTGAGTGTGGTTTTGATTTGTATTTCCCTGATGAGGAGCGACGCTGAGCATCTTTTCATGTGCCTGTTGGCCATCCGGATGTCTTCTTTAGAGAAGTGTGTATTCATGTCTTCTGCCCATTTCTTCACTGGATTATTTGTTTTTCGGGTGTGGAGTTTGGTGCGTTCTTTATAGATTTTGGATACTAGCCCTTTGTCCGATGTCATTTGCAAATATCTTTTCCCATTCCGTTGGTTGTCTTTTAGTTTTGTTCATTGTTTCCTTTGCTGTGCAGAAGCTTTTTACCTTCGTGAGGTCCCGATAGTTCATTTTTGCTTTTAATTCCCTTGCCTTTGGGGATATGTCAAGTAAGAAATTGCTATGGCTGAGGTCAGAGAGGTCTTTTCCTGTTTTCTCCTCTAGGGTTTTGATGGTTTCCTGTCTCACATTCAGGCCCTTTATCCACTTTGAGTTTATTTTTGTGAATGGTGTGAGAAAGTGGTCTAGTTTCAACCTTCTGCATGTTGCTGTCCAGTTCTCCCAGCACCATTTGTTAAAGAGACTGTCTTTTTTCCATTGGATATTCTTTCCTGCTTTGTCAAAGATGAGTTGGCCATACTTTTATGGGTCTAGTTCTGGTGTTTCTATTCTATTCCATTGGTGTATGTGTCTGTTTTTGTGCCAATACCATGCTGTCTTGATGATGACAGGTTTGTAGTACAGGCTAAAGTCTGGGATTGTGATGCCTCCTGCTTTGGTCTTCTTCTTCAAAATTACTTTGGCTATTCGGGGCCTTTTGTGGTTCGATATGAATTTTAGGATTACTTGTTCTAGCTTCGAGAAGAATGCTGGTGCAATTTTGACTGGGATTGCATTGAATGTGTATATATTTTCAAAACCCTCCAGGGACTTCTTCCCACTCCAGAGTAAAAGCTAAAAACTTACAAGATCTGTTGTAAGCCAGCCTTCCACTTCTTCTAGAGCACATTTCCTGTCACTCTCTGCCCCATCTACTCTGCTCTTTCTAATACTAGTCTCCTTGATATTTCTCAAAATTCCAAGAAAGTTTGCACCTCAGGACATTAGCATTTGCTGTATTCTCTTCCTTGGTTGTTTTTCTCCCATATGCCTTACTGCTTTACTTCCTTCATGTCTCTTCAAATATTGCCTCATGAGAGAAGAATTTTTTTGATCACCTTATACAATAACAATGCTTTTACCCCCCAAATATGGCTTGGTATTCCCCATCCTCCTAACCTGCTCTTTTTTGATAGCATATTTTGCCACCTGACATTCTATATATATTTATATGCTTGTTTTACTTATTACCTGTTTTTCTTCAAGTACAGCATAAGCTCAATTAAATATGTTTACATATTTATTGGACAAATATTATTGATTTAATACTATGGGCAATGTTCTAGATGCTGGAGATAAAATGAAAACAAAAACAAGCTCTTATGAAGCTTATCTTTTAGTAGGGAGAGACATTCAATAAACAAATATAATTAAAATAGAGAGTATGTCAGTGGTGATAAGTAGAATAGAGAAAGATTTTGCAAAAAAATATGGAGGCCACTAATATTGTTGATAAAAGCAGTTTTAATGGAAGATGGATAATGAAAACCCAATTGGAATGGGTTCAAATGCAAATGAGAGGAGACAAAACTGATAACACAGAAAACTGTTTTAGGGATTTTACTACTAAGGTGAGGGAGTAGGTGAGTAGAGAAGTGGGTTATGAAGAAATAGCATGTTTGTTCGCTGATCAAAGCAATCCGGCAGAGCTAGAACATAGGCGCTATGGTAGACAGAAGAGAAAATTGCTGAGCTACGTCCTCTAGTAGTTCTTGTGAGAGGATGGAATCTAGTTCCCAAGTGGAGGGACTGGAGAAATCTGTACCCTGTGGAAACGATGTAAGTAGACAGTATGTTTGTTAAACGAATGACTCACGGTTGATCCAAATAGTAAAGTACTTGCCCCAGAAAATTCCAACGAGTGGCCCTGCATCATGGGGCTTTCCCTGATCTCCTTTGTGAACTGAAGTCATCTTTGTATGTAGTATAGTCAACTAGGTTATAGTCTACCATATTAAATTTGGGTTCAAGGGCTGACTTGTTATCATTTTCTAGAGACTGTTGCAACAATTCTTTTACGTGGAAGCACTTTAATGTGATATATCAGAAAACCAACTCAAATTATGTAAATTTAAAATACACACTCATGACTTTTACCCACCATTTCCATTTCTGGGAGTTTACCCTATAGATAGACTTGCACAAGTGAGCAATATTATGTATACAATCAGGTTCACCGCAGCATTAAATGTAAAAGCAGAAAAATGGAAATAACTTCAGTATCAGTTGTTGGTTATATCTGCTAGGGTACAGACATACCGTGAAACTCTCTTCCTTTATTACAAAGAATGAGTTACTTTGCCTAGAGAGTACTTTTGTCATGAGAAGACTTCAAATTTTTACATCATAGAATTCTAACTATATACAATATTTTACAGTAAGCATGTCTCAATATATTAACTTTACCATTAAAAAATTCCATATAGGACATTTCAAAGATATGGTAATGTTTTATTTTTTAAACTGTGTGGCAGGGCCACGTGTGTTCACTACATTAGAATTCTTCTTACTATACACATATTTGTAAATATTATTTTGTATCTACTTAATATTTAATAAAAGTTATACCCATGATACCTGATTCTTTTATTGTTAATGACTTCTCTTTAATTTTTTTTAATGTTTATTTATTTCTGAGACAAAGAGAGACAGAGCATGAGTGGGGGAGGGGCAGAGAGAGAGAGGGACACAGAATCCGAAGCAGGCTCCAGGCTCTGAGCTGTCAGCACAGAGCCCGACATGGGGCTCGAACTCACAGTCTGCGAGATCATGACCTGAGCTGAAGCCAGACGCTCAACTGAATGAGCCACCCAGGAGCCCCTAATGACTTCTCTTTAAATAGGCTAATACTGGGGTACCTGTATGGCTCAGTTGGTTAAGCAACCGACTCTGTATTTTGGCTCAGGTCATGAACTCATGAGTTCGAGCCCCACATCGGGCTCTGTGCAGACAGTGTGGAGCCTGCTTGGGATTCTCTCTCTCCTTCTCTCTTTGCCCCTCCTGTGCTTGCTCTCTCTCTCCCAAAATAAGTAAAATAAACTTAAAAAAAAAGAAAAGGCTAGTGCAAATAAATCTTTGTTCAAAAGTTGGGGGTTCTAGTTAGCTGAGGTCAGTTCATTCGGGTTTCTCTATGTCTATCAATAACTGTCTGCATAGATTCTCTCAAATACAGGAAGAAAGAACCAAACTTCCAGGTACTACTGAATATTTGTTACAGATAGTGGCCTGAATTTTTTTGTTTACTAAGTGTATCTACTATTAAGGACTGAATTGTGTCCTCCAAAAAAGATATGTTGAAGTCCTCTGGTTGTCTTTCTGAGCTCTAGGCATCCCATTTTTTTCCAGAAGTTCAAGCCAGGAGGCCTATCATGAATTGCAGCTTGGATATCAGCATGCTGATCCCGACCACTCACTAAAATTCAGTCTTCTTAGAATTTTCCAGAATTTATAGGCTCCAAATAAAATTGTCTAAGTGATTTCTCATGGTTATATTATGCAGAGAAATAAACTGTTCCTATGGTGTATCCATAGAAAGGATGTTGTAATCTTTCACCAGTTCTCATATATCTATGAGATATAAATGAGATCGTCTTTCAATATTTAGAGCAATCGCTCAGGCTCTCATATTCAGATTGGCAGCATTCATTGTTTCCCGAGTCTGTCTACCTCAGATATGCACGAATCCTCTGCACAGGCTTCTGCCTTCCAAATGTTCTGTCAGCACCACCAGAACAGATGAATCTGACCATTTCTGACTACGCTCGCCCGTTCTCTGCTGCTGCTGTTCCAGTTATGGCCACATGGGGACACTGTTGAAAACTGGAGATCAGAATCATCCAAAGCTAGCATGAGGTTATGCAGTCATACCTGTGTCCCAATGTCCTAATGAAAATAGCTTATTCTGGGGCACCTGGGTGGCTCAGTCGGTTGAGTGTCCAACTTCGGCTCAGGTCATGATCTCACAGTCCATGAGTTCGAGCCCCGCATCCAGCTCTGGGCTGACAGTTCAGAGCCTGGAGCCTGCTTCGGATTCTGTGTCTCCCCCTCTCTCTGCGAGTCCCTCGCTCACGCTCTGTCTCTCTTTCTCTCTCAAAAATAAATACATGTTTAAAAAAATACCTTACACTGATTTGTAACTCACTACGGACCTATGCTACATTGTGTCTAACTGCATCGTCTTACTTAAACCTCACAATATGCCCGTGAATGTTATTATTGTTCCTACTTTATAGATGCAAAAACACATGTGGAAAGATGAGGTAAAACGACCAAGATCGCAAAGTTGTCACTCTCAGGTCTGACTGACTTTCTAGTCACCACGATTATAAGTCCATCCCTTCAATATGTTTGTGCTTGTGACCTAGTAATTCTACTTCTGGATTAGAGATACACTTCAAGGTTTACACACAAGGCTTTCAACACAGTATATGATGTAGGGTTATTAGAGACAATCTAGAGGTTCAACAAGGAGTGACTAATTCATTTAGAATCTAATACATTAATTTATTAAGTGAATAATACCAGCCAGTCACAGCTCTAAGTATCTCGTTTCTTGACTCAGGTAACCCCCACAAGACCCTAGGATATAGGTATTCCATTATTATAAAACACTCCATTATTTTAGGTACCACTGAGAAAAATGCTGCCAATTAACCTGGGACACAATGCTTTTTCACTGTCGATGGTTTTAGAGATTTTAAAATATGGGTAAGCACACTTTGGTTTCGGAGATTTTAAAATATGGGGAAAGTGTTTATCTTAGACTTACTAAAATAAGCTATTACCTCTTGTTCTATGGGTAAGGAAACTGAGGCACAGCGAGATTAAATAATTTGCTCCATGTTTAAAAACAAAACAAAAGACTGTAAGCAAAGACAGAACAGTGATCAGTGTTCAACAGTCCCATCTTGATAGATCTCTGTGTGTCTCTCTCTACCTCTCTCTGAAGGAAAAGTATAATATTTTAACAATATTAAAAAAATAAAAACTACCTAAGATCCTCAAAGTGATTTGGGCACCTCAGAATACATGGAGGACTTTTGGACAGGCCTGAAATCATAGGAAACATTTCCATCCGGACTATAAGAATGTCTTTAATTCAATGGATTGCATAGAACTCTGAGCTACAAAGAAAGAGTTCTGGGCCACCTGAATGGCTCAGTCGTTGAGCGACCGACTTCAGCTCAGGTCATGATCTCACGGCTCGTGGGTTTGAGCCCTGGGTTGAGAGCACAGAGCCTACTTGGGATTTTCTTTCTCCCGCTCTCTCTGCCCTTCTCCCACTCATTCATTCATTGATTCATTCATTCTTTCTCTCTCAAAAATAAATAAATATTAAAAAAATTTAAAAAAGAGAGTTCTGTATCTTCTTCACTACCCTCTGAAATGCTTTATGCAAATAAGTAGCATTGACAACTTTTCTCTTTCCTGTATGATTTTTTTCTCTTAAAAATTTTTTATTTATTTATTTTGAGAGAGAGAGAGAGAGAGGAGAGCTCTAGCAGGGGAGGGGTAGAGAGAAAGGGAGACAGAGAATCCCGAGCAGCCTCTTAGCTGCCTGACATGGGGCTCGAACTCATGAGCCATGAGATCATGACCTGAACCAAAACCAAGAGTCAGATGTTCACTGACCGAGCCACCCAGGTGCCCCTCCTGTATGATTTTTTTTTTTTCCTAAGCAATTGCTGCTATTTTGAGACTATGAATGGTCGATTGGATTTAGCCTCATGTACAAGTGCTTATAAATAAATGTTTTGAAAATGTGAACGTCAGCTTTTGGGATGTCACCCTAATGTGGCTGCAGTTTGAGTTTGCATATTCTAGACTAAGTGTTTTTTCTCTTTTTGGGAGGATAGGCTTTCTAAAGTTGGTCCAGGGACCTGATTCTCGCTTCAGAAGCATCTGGTAAGCTTATTAAAATACAAGAGTTCTGGGCGTTACCTGCAGGCTTATTAATCTGACTGTCTAGGGGTGGGATTCAGGAATCTGCATTTTTTGGAAGCTGTTAGGTGTGCTAAAACTTGAGAGGCACCGCTGAAGGCCATCACTGCATGTGTATGTGATCCCATGGAAGTCTAGCTTTTCTGAAGAGGTTGTTTTACCACGTGAAAAACACCTCACATAGTCGAGTTATCGCTAGATTACTGTTGCTTTTCTCCCTGGAGAACAGGTTAATGCTGTCTTGCCATATGCAGAATAACAACAACAACAACAACAACAACAACAACAACAGTAACAATACTAATAATAACTGTTACAGCTGCTGAATTCGCTTATACTAATTTTTTGCTCGGATTACAAAGAGTTCTACAGATTCGTAGATACTGTATGTCAATTTTGATTGTGAAGCCAACTTTAATACGGAGTTCTATGAACTTAGATCCTAACCAGCCCACGCACTCAGACACACAGTCATCAGGGCAGAAATACGCATTTCTCTTCTTGCCACATTTTCTTTAAGTTTGTATTTATTTTTGAGAGACAGAGAAAGAGAGAGTGAAGGGGTGGGGCCAGAGAGAAGGAGAGAGAGAATCTCAAGCAGACTCTACACTGTCGACACGGAGCCCCATGTGGGGGCTTGAACTCACAAAGCATGAGATCATGACCTGAACCAAAGAGACCGACTACACCGACTGTGCCGCCCAGGCGCCCCTCTTGTTGCCACATTTTAAAAAAATTTTAGTATTTATTTATTTTCGAGAGAGAGAGTGACAGAGCACAAGTTGAGGAGGGGCAGAGAGAGAGGGAGATACAGAATGTGAAGCAGGCTCCAGGTTCTGAGCTGTCAGCACGGAGCCCGACGCGGGGCTCGAACTCACGAACTGAGCTGAAGTCGGACGCTTACCCAACTGAGCCACCCAGGCGCCCCTCTTCTTGCCACATTTAATACTGTATTTTCTTTGAAAAAGGAAAGGAAGAAAGAACAAAGAAAAGATCCTTTGAAGAGGGAAGAGGGAAGTGAGTTTGCTTTGCCGCGTTGCTTTCTTCTGTGGGTTGCTCACTCTCAGAGCCATCTGTCACTGGCTCCTTTGCCCACCCCTGAGAAAATGTTGCAGCCACCAAGCTACAGGGAGACTGTCTTCCTGTGATCAGAAATGCCTGCACCGGGCAGCAAGGCAGAGGAAACCAGCCTCCAGCTGGATGAAGACCATTGTCTGGGAACAGTATGATCCTTCCCCTAGGGACAGAGCCCGCATTTCCACCCCCACCCCCCACCTCCTCATCAAGCCACTTCTGCTTGGTCTGTGGCAACCCAGCTGGGCTAGGAAAAGAGAAGCCTGCCTGTTGAGCCTCGTAGCTACAGGCTCCGAGACATTAAAAGTTAGGCTTATTCCAATCTGTCCCAGTATTCTAAAAAATAAGCCCTCCATTCAGTTCCCTGAGACATAAACTAGGCCTTTATATGGACCTTTCTAAAGAGGCTGGCAAGACCTTCCTAAAACCTCTGCACACTATGTAAAACATTCAATTATTTCTTAGTTGGGTTTTTCCTTAAAAATGTCCTGTTCCTTATCAATTTTAGATATTTTCCCAAGAACCCTCGGGAGATTTGCAGAGGGATAATCCAGTTTACATGGTAAAAATGAAACCATTACCACATAACTAATGATGCAAGAAATAAAGTATAATAAAAGCAGCACTGAAGAAAACCGGAAGGTTTGGTATCTTAAAAAGAAAAGCCACAGCAAGATTACTTAGACCCACTGAATCAGTTCCCCAGGTTTCTCCACGCACTGACCCGGGGTTTCTGTTCCTAACCAGAGCCCAATTCAGGTGAAAGAAAATCCCAACCACCACCAAGTTCTATTCTATCCCCCCCCCCCACCCGCCCCATGGAGGATATTAAATTTTTTTACCCTATATGCCATTTTCCTCTCTTACTATTTTCTCCATTTAAACGTTGGAATAGTAACCATATTTACTAAGCATTCTGGTTTCCTGAATAAGAAAACCACAGCTCAGAAGGATGAAGTAGCTTTTCCAAATCACACAGCAAATAAAAGGCAAAAAAAGAAAAAAAAAAAAACACATCTGGACATTACATAGCACTAAATCATGTTCTTTCACCCCAGACTAGTATCAGGAAAAAAAGATTGTGCAGTTGATTATATTTGATTACAGTATATTTATGGGAACTAGATAAAGCAACATTTCTTTATATTATTCTTCTCTAAAAGGAGCCCCAGGGGCACCTGGGTGGCTCAGTCGGTTGAGCATCTGACTCGGGCTCAGGTCATGATCTCACAATTCGTGGGTTCAAGCCCCATGTCGGGCTCAGAGCCTGGAGCCTGCTTCAGATTCTGTGTCTCCCTCGCTCTCTGCCCCTCCCCACTCATGCTCTGTCTCTCTCAAAAATAAACAAACAATAAAAAAAAATTTTAATCAATCAATAAATAAAAGGAGCTACGTGTTACAATAATAACACGTGGGATTTGTGGGTCTAAAAAGCTAGCCTCTGAACACAGTTCTGTTATTTGCCAATAACGCGACTCTGGCTAAGTGATTCCCTTGACCTCATTTTCATCATTTACAAATTGAAGGTGTTGGATTAAATCACCTCTAACATCTTTGCTTACTTTGAGAATCTAGCCACATCAACTAATAACACAATTGAAGCATGGGTTTAAGTGACAAACAGTTATTCCTACATGGCAACTTTTGACCTGTACCAGTTTGCCATAATCTACATCATTATCTTTATGTGAGGTGCACATTCTCAGAAAAGTCCTCTCTGATCTAAGCAAAGCCTAGTCCATAAGCCTCTCTCCACCCCCTAACTTCCTCCACCTTGTTCATTTCTTTCAGGAAATGCTGGTCACAAACTATACCCTTGTATGTGTCTCTTGCTCCCCTAGCTATAAGCTCCCTGAAAGCCGCTGAGTTTGTCTAGTGCTATTTCCCAGAAGTTAGAAATGAATTCAATACATACTCAAGGATGTGTTAAATGAATGAATGAGTGAGCAGATTGCCTTTGAAATAACGTGGTGGTTATTCCTTGTTTCTCACTTGTAAAGTTAATTTTAGAAGCAGTTGCCAGAGATAAAGGCAACAAAATCTTAATTTCTGTGAATGACACAGAAAATCAGAATGGTGTTCACTCAAACGCTGACGGTCATTATCTCCGATCTGGGATGGGGCAGGGGTAGGGGGGTGGGGTTCCATGTAAATTTCACTGTCTCTATTTTCTAAAATGTCTTTACCCAACACGAATTGTGTTGCAATCAGATTTAAGTCTTTAAAAAGTACAAGCTTTTGATGCGCTAATCTGGTATTCTCATAGCGGGATCGCTGTAACCTGTGCATTGGGACGGGGTCTTCATGGGAACTGTGTGGCACACTTGGAGCTTCCCCATCTTTGAGTCACTGGGGGTAGGAAGATGCATCTCATTATTCCAGCCCCCCTTGGAGGTCTGTGCCGCAGACTTTGCTTAGAAATCCTGGATCTGATGGGTGAAGTAGGGGAGCTGACCTGACAGCAATTCACTTGACTAGGACCCCTTGTGGTGAGAGGTTTTGAGAGCAAGCAAGGAGGTGGGAGCAAGCTGGTGTAGACTCAGAGCAGGGCTGCAACAGAAGTGGGGCGGACTGGCCAGCAGTTCCGTGGACTATAAATAGCCACAGCTAGACAACGTGAGTTGTGTTCCTAGAGTCTATCAATCCCCATAAGTATCTCTTGAATCAGTGATTTAGCACCTGCTAACTCCAAGAATATCATAATCTAATGCCTACATGATTCTGAAAGCAACACATCTGGGTTAGAATTTGGACTATGGGGGGTGCCAGAATGGCTCAGTCGGCTATTCATCCGACTTTTGATTTCAGTTGAGGTCGTGATCTCACGGTTTTGTGAGTTCGAGCCCCACGTCAGACTCTGCGCTAACAGCTGTGAGCCTGCCCGGGATTCTCTCTTTCTCCCTCCCCTCTCTCTCTCTGCCCCTCCCCTGCTCATGTACACGCGTTCTCTCTTTCTTCCTCTCTCAAAAATAAACAAACTTTTAAAAATTAAAAGAAAAAAAAGGGGGGGGCGCCTGGGTGGCTCAGTCGGTTAAGTGTCCGACTTCAGCTCAGGTCACGATCTCGCGGTCTGTGAGTTCGAGCCCTGCATCGGGCTCTGGGCTGATGGCTCAGAGCCTGGATCCTGCTTCCGGTTCTGTGTCTCCCTCTCTCTCTGCCCCTCCCCTGTTCATGCTCTGTCTCTCTCTGTCTCAAAAATAAATAAACGTTAAAAAAAAAAAAAAAAAAAAAGAATTTGGGCTCGGTATATTATCTGAGTAACTTGGGTCACTAATCTCTAGGTTTTAGGGCAAACTACAGCAGCTTTCAGGGTTACTGTATCAGTGATTAAAAACTGATAAGTAGATGAAATTATTATTATGTTTCTAAAGTATTGTAAAGTGGTATAAATTCACAATAATAATTGCTTTAAGTTTTCTCCCAATGTCAAAGCTGTGGGTTGTTATCAGCTTTTGAAATTGTAAAAAGTAAAATGAAAACAGAGTAGCTTTTGTTTTCCTTTCCACACACACACACACAAAAACCGAAGGCTCCATGACTTGAAGTGATCAGCACAGGGTCACATGGACAGAAAGTGACAAAGCAGAGGTCTGAATCCCCAAAAGCCCTCTGTCCCAAAAGCCCGGTGTTTCCCAGTAACATTCTCCTGGAGCTTTCCAAAACTGAGGTCCTTGAGCCTTCATCTACTAAATGAGAATTCCTCAGGCGATTCCTACAGGCGGATGCGGACTGCTGATCCCAAGCCCAGCCAGGGACAGCGTGAGGGTTCAGATTATGAATGAAAGTGCCTTCTCCCACTGCTGGGGACCAGGCCCACTGTGCCTGGACCATCTGATGGCCACTGGTGGTCTTTTCCCCTTCCCAGCTCTGTTGTTAGAATAGGATAGAACTATACAGGAAGCCCTCTACCAGCATAAGGTGGAAGCCAACCGCCAGCCTTCATCATTGGAGATTTTGCTACTTGGGTGGAAATGAGATATTCAGATGTATCACCGAATATTCAAAAAGCAAAAGTAGATCACAAAAACACAATTAATTGGGGCGCCTCGGTGGCTCAGTCCGTTAGGCCTCTGACTTCAGCTCATGTCATGATCTCACAGTTTGTGAGTTTGAGCCCTGCGTTGGGCTCTGTGCTGACAGCTCAGAACCTGGAGCCTGCTTCGGATTCTGTGTCTCCCTCTCTCTCTGCCCTCCCCCACTCACACTCTGTCTCTCTCGAAAATAAATAAACAGTAAAAAAATTTTTAAAAACACAATTAATGGGGTGCTGGGGTGGCTCAGTCGGTTGAGCGTCCGACTTCAGCTCAGGTCATGATCTCACAGTCTATGAGTTCAAGCCCTGCATCGGGCTCTGTGCTGATGGCTCAGAGCCTGGAGCCTGCTTCTGATTCTGTGTCTCCCTCTCTCTCTGCCCCTTCCCTGCTCATGCTCTGTCTCTCTGTCTCAAAAACAAATAAAAACATTAAGAAAAAAAAATTTTTTTAAATAAAAAAACCCACACAATTAATTACCTGAAATGTATCCGAAGTGCCCGAAAACATAAATTTTATCTATAGGCAATGGTGTGCCACTAAATATTTAATAACCAGTCTTCTCAAAAGCTTGCCCTGGTTTGTAGCATTTGCTGGTTTCCGTGGTGTGAATACTCCCACCTCAGCCTATTTTAAGCCACCAATGTGAGGCCACCGAATGCAGAGTTGCAAACAACTGTGCTGAAGCCCGTCATACGGTAGTATTTCCACCACACACACGGAACAGGCATGGGTAACCTCAGGAGCCTGGAAAATAGTGAAGTGCAACAAAATAATCAGGCGTAAGTTTTCAGGGTTTTAGGATCTCTTACCTTTGTCTTTAATAGCTATCTTACTCACTTTTGATTTCATGTAATTTTATTTTCAATACTGACTGTTCAGCAACCAGTTCTCGCAGATCCTGAAAAGTTTAATACTGGTGGCACTGTAAGCTGGTAAAAACGGGCTCTACTCAGCGTGTGGGGGACAGTGCTGGCCTAGGGACTGCACATCTGTGGTAGAGATGGTCGGGTAAGTGGAACCAGCTGCTTGCCGGCCTTGAGAACATTTTAGGACACAGCAACACCTCCACAAGCCTACCATCACGCCCAGAAGGGGGGTGAGTGGGGCAGGAAGTCTCTCTGGGTTCCTGCAGACCCCAAGAGGAGTTACTTTAAGTACAAGCAAAACTGGTGTTCCATATTTGAGGCTTCCTGAGCTCAGCGATCCCTGACATCTCTACCCCTGGAAGACAGCTAAAATTCCTTCAGAACTTCTCCTGTCACAATTAGAGATAAAAGATTAAGAATATAAACACCTAGGGGGGCCTGGGTGGCGCTGTCCATTAAACCTCGGATTTTGAATCAGGTGATGATCTCATGGTTCGTGGGTTTGAGCCCCGTGCCAGCCTTTGTGCTGACAGCTCCGAGCCTGGAACCTCCTTCAGATTCAGTGTCCCTGTGTCTCTCTGTCCCTCTCCCCCCTCCCAAAAATAAATATTAAAAAATTTTACAAACAACACACACACATACACACACACACACACACACACACACCTGGCTGAGGTATGCCTGAAATCCATTCACATCTTGAGGAAGGGGGCCAGAGGCTGGAGGAAAGGAGAGGAGTGGCCAGGATAGGAAAGCAATCTGGGGCATTTCACAATTTTGCCTATGGTCAGTCCTGTTTTCTTCCAGCTGGCACCTCAGTGCTTTTGCTGTGGGAGGTAACCACGTGCTGGTTAATGCAGAAAGTTATTATTTAGGTTGGGGGTCAAACAGGCATGGGTCAGAATCCAGTTTCCTTGGACACAATACTTAACCTCTTTAAATGCATGTAAATCCCCCCCATGCAAAAGGAGACACTAGTCCCACGTCAGGACTGCTGTGAAGTAATCTAGCTAAAGGGAGTGTCTAGGTCATGGTAAATGCTTGAAACACAATAGCTATTATTATAGTTATTTTCATATGGTCTAAGCGTATAGTGATACTTCAGGATTATGAAATCCATCCACCAAAGCATCTTGATACTAAGAAAAAAAGTTAAAGAAAAAAGTGATGAATAGTAATCTATGGCTTTAACTAAGGGAAAAAGGGTGGCTCAGTCAGTGGAGCATTTGACTCTTGATCTCAGCCCAGGTCTTGATCTCATGGTCCTGAGTTCAAGCCCCGCATGGAGCCTACTTAAAAATAAAGATAGGGGCACCTGGGTGGCTCAGTCGGTTAAGCAACTGACTTCGGCTCAGGTCATGATCTCACGGTTCATGGGTTCGAGCCCTGTGTCAGACTCTGGGCTGATAGCTCAGAGCCTGGAGCCTGCTTCGGATTCTGTGTCTCCCTCTCTCTCTGTTCCTCTGCTGCTTGTTCTGTCTCCCTATGTCTCGCAAAAATAAATAAACGTTAGAAAAAAATTTTTAAATAAAGATAAAAAAATTAAAAAGTGAGAGAGAAGTATACCCCTACCCCCTGCACACACACTAAAACAATGGAATCTGTTGGCAATTATTTCTAGTGCAGTAATGTAACCACAAGGGCAAAACACAAAATGCATTTAACTCACTTGATTTTATTTTTTTTTAAATTTTTTTTTTACGTTTATTTATTTTTGAGACAGAGAGAGACAGAGCATGAACGGGAGAGGGGCAGAGAGAGAGGGAGACACAGAATCGGAAGCAAGCTCCAGGCTCCGAGCCATCAGCCCAGAGCCCGACTCGGGGCTCAAACTCACGGACCGTGAAATCGTGACCTGAGCTGAAGTCGGAGGCTTAACCGATTGAGCCACCCAGGTGCCCCTAACTCACTTGATTTTAAAAAATCACATGGGGGCCACCTGGGTGGTTCAGTCAGTTATGTGTCAGAGACTCCTGATTTTGGCTCAGGTCACGATCTCACGGTTTATGAGTTTGAGCCCCTCGGCACAGAGCCTGCTTAGGATTCTCTCTCTCTCTCTCTCTCTCTCTCTCTCTCTCTCTCTGAAAAAATTAATAATTTAAAAAAAAATCACATGAAGATAAGCATGCCATAACTCTCACAGGCTGTTGAAATAACACGACCTGTTTCCTAACATGCTGTGTGTGAAGAATACTATTTCAAAGGAAGAGTGTTAAAGTGTTTGGGCAGGGAGTATGCTATTCTAGCATGTTTTTTCTACTATGCATTTCCATTCGCGATTATTATTTTTTATTTTTTAATCCCAGTATATTTAAAAGGTTTTTTTAATTCCAGTATAGTTAATGTACATGTTACATTAGCATCAGATGTGCAATATATTGATTCAACATTGCTGTCCATTACTCAGTGCCCTCCCTGTGCTTACCTTTTGGAAGCAATGCCTTCCCTCAGCAAACAGTATGTTGTCCACACTTCCCTCACATCACCGGGACGGCCTTTTCTCTGCAGCATTTGCAGGTGATTGCACAGTCCTGGGCAGGGGAGGGTGGTGGGGGGCTGAGGTTAATAAAACAAGTGACAGGTGGGACCTGTGGGTAATCTCCACAAATCCACCTGGGATTCCTCCAGGCAGTTTGGGGGAGCTGCACTGCTGAGCCTTTCTCCTCCTCTTAAAAAAATTGAAAAATGGGGGCACCTGGATGGCTCAGTCGGTTTAGCATCTGACTTCCGCTCAGGTCATGATCTCCGGTTAGGGGTTTTGAGCCCAGCATTGGGCTCCGAGCTGACAGCGTGAGCCTGGTTGGGATTCTCTGTGCCCCTCTCTCTCAGCCCCTCCCCTGCAGTCTCTCTCTCTCTCTCTCTCTCTCTCTCTCTCTCTCTCTCCCAAAAATAAACATTTTTTTTAAATGTGAAAAATGAAAGCATTTGCACCAGCCTGAAGGACAGAGCTTTGCACAGCTCCTGGGGGGCATCCTGAACCATGTGGCAATTTCGGAAGCCCAAGATTAAGAAATGCTGTACCAGGACTTTCTATTTGGGAGGTGGAAGGGAGAAGCATAGGGTAGTTTCTATTTTCAGAGTATGGTTCCAGGACCTCAAATTTGAGGAAGTCATAGCACAAAGCAGTTAATAAAAACATAATACATGTCACACAGAATTACACAATTCAGGCACTTTGAAAGACCTACGTTTTAGCTTTCTGCACAGAACAGAAGGTCTCTGATTCACACACAGGCCCAGTTTTACACACAGCCCTCATAGATAAACAGTGGCCACAGCTCAGAGTATTCCGGAACTTCCCCTCCCTCCCCATGGCTTACTGGGGGATTTTCCTCCCCTTCCCCCCACGTGAGGCCCCATTTTCCTTGTTCAGTTGCTGTTCCCACTTTGCATACTGCTGACCAAAGTTGATGAGTACAGTATTCCAAAAGGTGAGAAGGCAAAAAGAAGGAGGAGGACAGAGACACGGTCCCTTTCATCCTTGGCTGCACTCCCCCACCAAGAGTCCTAGGGAGCCGGGGAGAGGGCTGCAGGAGCTGAGGCCACAGCCTTGCATACAGTTGTGTCCTGAATGCATCATAGATGCTCACCCCTTGCTTCTTAAGGTAATCACGAGCGGCCCAGAGCTCCAGGGATGGAGTTTCATCTGGGATGGGTGCTGCCGGGGCAGAGCAGAATTTAATGACTCACCACGCAGTCTCTACAGGTCTAAGGGGCATCCCTAATCCACCTCAGAGGGTGAGTGAGGCCAAGCAGGTCCACAGCCAGCAGCTGCAGTGACCCAGGCTGTGACAGAGGAATCGGTTTGTTTCAGGTGCCAGAGAAGCCTGGCCAAAGGCCCCAGAGCAGTTGGCCGTGGCGGCAGGGCCTGAGGTCTGGAGGTCCCTGAGCAGGGGGAGTCAGCCCTGAATCTCCTCCTCTACTGGATACTTCATCCTTTAGGCTAATGTGTCTTTTTAGTGTTGTCCAAGCTGACTGCTTCGACAGGGCATGGCTGTTCTGCAGATTGAAGCTTTGTCATTTTGAAAGACTTAACACGAAAAAGTCCAATTATAATTTGAAACTCTCACACTTATCATAAGAAACTTACATACGCCCATGAAGGGAAAAGAGTTACTGGATTTTTAAAACACCATTTCAACTTTAAAAATTGTTTTAAAGGTCAGGGAGCCTGGGCGGCTCAGTCGGTTAAGCAGTTAAGCGTCCAACTCTTGATTTCGGTTCAGGTCATGATCTCACAGTTGGCGGGGTTGAGCCCCACATCGGGCTACGCACTGACAGAGAGCCTACTTGGGATTCTCTCTCACTCCTCTCTCTGCCCCTCCCCTACTCGCACTCTTTTTCACTCTCTCTCTCACAATAAATAAGTAAACTTAAAGAAATTTGTTGAAGAGTATAACGATTCTAAATTTACTCACGTGTCTGCCTGTATAGGGTCTCATCCGAAGTATATTATCAGAAGTTTGGACAGATCATTATTCAAACATCGTAAGTGGTAAATATGTGTAATTGTTACAATATAGAAAAAAGTTAAAAAGTTATGCTCATGAAATCAGTCTCAAGTTCCTCTTAACTTTAAAAATATCTTATTTAGGGGCATCTGGGTGACTCAGTTGGTTAGGCATCTGACTTCAGCTCAGGTCATGATCTCGAGGTTCATAAGTTCAAGCCCCAAGTCAGGCTCTGCTGATAGCTCAGAGCCAGGAACCTGCTTCAAATTCTGTGTCTTCCTCTCTCTCTGCCCCTCCCCCACTCACACTGTCTCGCTCTCAAAAATAAATCAATAATTTAAAAATATGTAAAAAATATATTATTCAAAGCTTTATTCAAATTCACAAATTATCTTCAAATACTTTGTATTTTACTGTTATTATAATTTAAGAAAATGAAACACATTTTTCACCAAGTGATCTATAGATATCCCCCAACTTATTCCAGTTAATTCCAGTATTCTCTAATCATTATACTTTATGAATATGCAAAACGTTGGAAAGCAGTGTCCTAGATTCTGTTTATTAGTAGAGAGCCCCATTGGAGTTACCTAAGGTCAATGCTCTGACTGCTGATCTACCCATAGTTAATCATTTTGTTTCCATGAGTAAATGAGTTCTGATTTGCAAACTGCAGATTACAAACCCATTATTGTCCCGACCTTTAAGCGGAGAAAGCATCAAGTAAACTGTAACAGGTTGCAACTCAATTTTAAAGTGCATTTTGTTGGCTGCCGAACAGCTTCAAAAGACCTGTTTTGTAATGAACTTCATGATGGTTTCGTGGGTAACTCTCCTATGGGTTGTGCACACGTTGGGTCAGGTGGTTTCTCCTTGTCAAGTTTAAACCTCACTTGGCTAGCAAGCTCCTAAAAAAGCAGGATTGCTTTTGCAAGACCATGTAACCAAGTCCTGACCAAGTAAAATGCAAGGAGTCTGCAAACTTTTTCTTTCCATTCCATTGTTCTCTTTCTTCAGTCTCTTCCAGGACACCAGATCCAATCTTTGCTCGACTTAAAAAAAAAAAAAAAAAAAAAAAATTCTTTTTTTTAATAGAATACTTCCTCTCAATTCACCCCACCAGAGGAAATGTACCATCCTAGAAGTCATTAACAGCCAATCAGAACCTTCTGGAGCAGCCATTTCACGGGCTCCTTAAAATGCAGCTGTATTTGGGAGTCTTCTTTGTAGGAAGTACAAGGGTAATACTTAGTTCCCAGAAGATGAGGTGTGGTTTTAATGAGCTCATTCAAAGGGTGGAGGCGGGAGTGGTTCCATGTTTCTATTTTTAAAATGCTTATAAAGATCATCCCTTGCTGCTCAAAGACAACAGATGAGGGAGAGACATCTTTCACGTTCCCACTGGAGATAACAATCGCGTCAACCGTTCCCAGAGAAAAAGCTAGAGAGCAGTTTCTACTTCGGTTTCTGCACACGTTGTCTCTCCCGAGTCACAGCAGCGAAGTCGGTCCCTCCCTCCAAGAGCAGAAAAGCCCGGTCGTCCAGAAGGGCTTCTCCTTCCTGCGCCGGGGACCCCTTCACTGCCCGGGACCACCTGGACAGTTCCAGAGGTTCGCATACATCCCGCATCATTCATGTCACAGCACTGCAGTAGCTAAAATAATGGAGGGGGGGGGGGAGGTTAGTGACGAGTCGATCAGTCCTGCCCGTTTTATTTGCTAGCTGGGCTCATTTTTACTGATGGGCTCAGCTACTTGTCAATCACTTTATCAGCCTCGTCCCTGCCTGACCGGAAGCACAAAGAGATTATAGGAGTCAAGGCCCTACAAAGAGGGCAGTGCTTCCCACCTAAGCAGGCCTAGGTCCATCAGCAATTTTCACACGACTTCTTTGGATCGGAACAGCAACTCACTTTCCACAGAAGAAACATGGAAAACTCTAGAGCGGGTCCGATGCAGTTTTGAAACCGCGGGGGTATAATGAGTGTGGGGACTGGAGAGGACAGGGCGTGGACTCAAAGTCGTGGGGCGTTTGAATCTGGGCTACGCCCGGGACCCCCAACGTCCAGATCTGTAAGACCTAGAGAATTCCTACCTTACATTCTCTCTCTTTCTCTGGGCTGTCTTGCAGAATATCTAGCTGATAGTAGGTGCTTGATACTAGGGAAGTATTGAGGGACGAGAAGGTGGGGAGTTGCAACTCAGGTACTGTGAAAGGCCGGCAAAGTGGATTTCGTGGACAGAGGCGCTATTTTCCCTGGAACTCGCTTCCCGCTTCCCCTGGAGGAAACGCTTTCCCCTCGAGAAGGAAGAATGCTACAAACAAACTTTGATCTTTCCAAGCTGTGCAGAAAACCCCAGACTTGCACCCGGGGTTAGGAGGTGGAGAGGAGTACAGGTATATTTCCTAATGGGACGGTGCCACCAAATGCCCAGTTCCAAGACTGCCGAGAACAAGACCAGGTTTTGCTGGCGGGGTACACTGCCCCTCTCCGGGTGCTCCTTCGCCACGTTCTCGCCCACCTGTCGCCAACCTCTCCCAAACCTTTAAACGGGAGGCCTTGCGTGCGAACTACTACGGATCACGGCACTCATTGTAAGTGGACGTGAACCGAAACCTGGCCGGGAATGCCGCGCTACCCGCAATGGGGTGCACGGACCCGGTTCTGAGAGAAAGAAATCCAGAAGCCCACCTCGGCTCAGTCCTCCCGGAACGTGGGAATGGGCGAAGGGAAGGGGTGGGGCCGCTCGCCCACCCCGCCGCGGCCTGGGATTCCGGGGTAGCGCGGACGGCTGGAGCACGCTAGGAAATACGATCTTCTTTCCGGGACTAGGAAGGGGTGCAGTGACACGGCCGCGGGGCATCTTACGCCACCAGGTGGTCGGGTCCCCAGCCCGAGGGAAAATCCCTAGGTGTCGCAGGCCACCATCGGGAGCCGCTGCTACAGTCCGGGATGGGGGGTGGGGGGGGTGAGGGTAGCGCTCCCCAGGTGGCGTGGCGAGTCCCAACTCCAGTAATCCGCCAGCGCCCCTCCCCTCGCGGCGCTCCGCTCCTCCCTAGTCCCGCCTTCCGCTCCGCCCGGGCGCCCCGAGGACAAACGGGGCGGGGGGGGGGGTACGGAATTTCCCAGAGCGGGGGCTCCGGCTTCCCCGCAACGCGGCAGTCTCTTTCTGTTTACGGAGTGAAAGGGGAAATGGAAAAGGCGGGGAGGCGGCGGCTGGCGTCCGCTGCACCGCCCCTCCGCCGGCTCAGACGCCGTGAGTCAGGGGCCGACGAGGGCGGCCAGGACGTGCGGCCTGAGCTGGCGGCCCCACGCTCACTGGTACGCTCGGGTCCGGACGACGCGCCACGCTCTGGGGCCGATCGCCCTGGCTCCGGCGTCTGCTGCCGCCGGATCTGGCTGCCCCTGCGCGCCCGACTCCGGTGGGCCGGCCACCAGCGGCGCACCGAGCCGTCGTGGGGCCGCGGCTGCAGAGCTCCGTCCGCCAGGTAACCCTGCATTCGGGGGCTTCCGGGGGGGGGGGGTCTTTGTGGTCGCAGCCCTCCTGGTGGCGCGCCCCCCCCCCTCCGACTGGGGGGCAAACTGCGGGGCTCTGGGAGGTGGGGGCGTGGCCGCCGCCCGCGCTGCTGCGCTTCCGCGGTTCGCGCGTCCCGGCTGCAGCCGGCACAGCTGGAAAGCACCTTGCGCAAGGGTCTCACGGGGTGCAGACTCCGACTCCTCCCCCTTCCTCCTCCTTCCCGGATCCCTAGCGCGCGAGCAGGGAAGGTCCGAGCAGTGCGCGGGGACGCAGAGACCCGCTGTCACCGCGCCTCCCGCTGCGTACGCCGCCCGGCCGGCCGCACTCTCCCCGCCGACCCCGGCGAGTGCGCTTCGGAGGCTGGAGACCTGGCAGCCGCCCGCCCAAATCGTGGGGGCTTTTATCATTTACAAGTCCTGGTAGGCTTCCCGGGCTTTGGAGAATAGGAGGAGGGGAGACGGGGTTGGCGGTTGGCGGAGCAGAGAACTTTTTGAATAGCTGAAACTTAATTTCGTGCTTATGTAACCCGGACGCTCTTCTGCGATTAAAGGGTCGTTGTAGCAGAACGTGAATGCTGGGCTTTTGGTCTAAGAGAGAGTGTTAAGGAAAAAGTTATTTCACGGATGTTTCCCGCTGGTCATGCGATATCAGAGCTCCGAAATTCTTGTGTGTCTGGGCGGAAAACGACGCTTAGAAAGAACAGCGTGCATAGGAATTGTCCCAAAAGTTGACAAGGAAGGCCAGGAGGTGTCTTTAAGAGAAACGTCTATTTCACTTTCGGGAAGAGATTTTGGCACAGAATTAAGAAGTGCTCCTAATAAAAACAGGGAAAGAAACACTACTACAGTTGCATTAGGCGTCTGTAGCCTGAGTCTCACGTATTTGCCAAGTGGAGTATAATCTGATCCCAACTCTGATGGATTGAGGTTTGTATGCCTTACTTCCGGCAGATGGCCGTTTAGGACTTTTTCTTTCTTATAAGGCAAACTGGATAGTTGAGGTATCTAGAGGTTTGGAAGCAGATTGGCTGTGCTCGTCTACAGCTAGAATGTGTAATTCTGGGGCTTTTGGAGAAGATAGATATAATAAGGTGGGCCCCGAGGGGCAATGTACGGAAAACTGGCAGAAAAATCTTTCCAGTGGGAGGTAACACAAGATGTAATTATCCTTTGTTAGGCAGAGGCATATGCCGATAACCTTGGCCATTTTTCATTCACACTTGCTAGGGATTTCTCAACTTTTGTTTACATAAATAGAAGCAGCCAAGAGGGTAACGTTAATGCTTAGCATAGGATTTCCTCTTGCTGATTTCTGAAATAATTCAAAGCAAATAATTTGGGCTGTATCTGCCCATTTCTCCATATCTAAGATTGTTGTATTTGTCCACTCCGTTGACAGGTGGGGGCGTCATGAGGATTTTTATAGTAACCTCTGTGGGGGAGAGTCTTTATTGGTGAAATAGAATAGCTTCACAAGCCACGCTTTTTCTACATGGGTAGTCATCTGTAGAACTCCGAAATCATTAAGCATGTTGTCTGCTTAATTAAGGCCTGAAAGTGCTGAGGCTTTAGCAGGGGCCTTTAGCAGGCTGCCGGGTCCTGGGGTTGCTGGGGTGCACTGATTTGCCTGGCAGGAGGCTGTGTTGCTAAGGAATTAGGCCTGGCTTCAGTGTCCTGCACTCCTCCGCCTCCCCTGCCCTCCCTCTCTCCTTCCCCCTCTCCCTCTCCTCTGCTCCTCCTCTCTTCCTTCCCCCCTCCCTCATCAGGAAACTTAGGAGTGTGTGCACTCAAACCTCTTAGGCTTCGGGTATGAATGCTTGAGACTTTCTGCACAGTGTAAAAATCAAAACCTGTCTTTCCTCTCTGGATCATCTGACTTGTAAACTGCGTGGACTTTTTTTTCTCTTTCTTTCCTGAGTCACGTTGCTACTAGGAACTTTATTTTCTCTCCAGTCAGCCATTTGCTAAGTCCAGGAGCCTTGGAACTTTTCAAGCCAGTGGGGGTCCTCAGTCAGGCTGGTTTTGCTTTAACTTCCTTTTCTCAGTAAATTCTACGGGCTGAAACTGCAACTGAATGGCCCAACGAAATTAAAGGCGAATGTTCCTCCATTAACCTAAGAAATTCCTTTCGTAACTCAAGACTCCAAGAGCCTGCATCACAGTCTCTCTCAAAGACACAGGGAGGTCTCTGAGAGGAGCTCTCTAGATATAACTGGTGGTAACAGCTATCAAAGCATTTCAGAGGTTTCTACCTTTTTTTTTTTTTTAACTTTGTCTCTTATTCTAGATACAGCCTTTAGAACCTAACCGTGGGGGCGCCTGGGTGGCTCAGTCGGTTGAGCGCCCGACTTTGACCGCTCGGGTCATGATCTCGCGATCCGTGGGTTCCAGCCCCGCGTCGGGCTCTGTGCTGACAGCTCAGAGCCTGGAGCCTGCTTCTCATTCTGTGTCTCCCTCTCTTCTCTTCACCTCCCCCACTCGCACTTTGTCTCTCCGTCTCAAGCTCTCTCTCTCTCTCAAAAATAAATAAGCATTAAAAAAAAAAAAGTGAAGAAGCCCCGGGGATTGGTAGCCACATCCCATTTACAGATAAGAAAGGCCCAAGCGTATCTGCAAAGCCAGGAGTCTTACTCAGTACTTCTTTTATGCAGGGACCAGCAACCACAGATGACAGAGCTTATTAACCGTGCAGCAGATACCTTGCACACCTGAACTTCTTTAAACCTCACAACCGCCCTATGAGGTAGGTGCTGTTATGCTTCCATTTTGCAGATAGGGGAAGTAGAGGTGCAGAGTGGTTCAGGTGCTTGCCCAAGGTCGGGAGGCAGTGAAGGAGGCGCTGGGAGCCCATCCCCAGCAGTCTGAGCCAAGTGGAGCATTAGACTGCAGGGTGTGGGATTGCTCTCTGCCGACACAACTTGCGCAGCAGAAAATGGTCATGGAGTAAGTGACTAGCGACCCCGGATTGCCTGGTTCTTTTCTCAAATGAAATTCACTCCGAGGCCCACGGTGGGTTCCTGTGTTGCAGGTGGGTCCCCGAGGTAGAACATTTCCTGGAGCTTTGTACTTGAGCTCCAGTTAGGTGGAGGCCCGTGGCTTTAGCATGGAGTGTTGAAGGTGTTAAACGGTTGTGCTTTTAAGAACCAGAAACATGGGGGCGCCTGGGTGGCTCAGTCAGTTGTGTCTGACTCTTGATTTGGGCCCAGGTCGTGGTCTCGTGATCTCATAGTTCATGGGTTCGAGCCCAGCATCTGGCTCTGCGCTGACAGTCAGGAGCCTGCTTGGGATGCTCTCTTACTCCTTCTCTGGCTGCACCTCCCCTACTTGTGCTCTCTTCCTTGCTCTCTCTCTCTCTCTTTCTCAAAATAAATAAACCTAAAAAAATATTAAAAAAGAAAAAAGCCAGAAACGTCTTTCAGAGAGGCTGTGCCTTCAGGAGCACAATAGTTCAGGGAGACATTCATGCCTCTGAATTCTCTTAGATGTCTTAAGTAAATCCTTTTAGCTTTAATCCTCTGGCTAGAACGGAGTTGTTCTAAAATCCTGAGGAACAGCCTCTTTTTTTTTTTTTTACCCTTGCTTTACCTTCTTTTTCTCATTTATGGATCCCGAGGTGTAGCCCTCGATTTGCATATAAGAACTGAAATACAATATTAGCAGGTATGTAGTTAGCTGGCCTTACCCGTGTCTTGCTTAGGACTGATTAGGCTTTGCAGGCCTCTCCATAACACCACAACTTCTAGAGGGTGATCAATCTAAGTATTAGATTAACTTTCTTGGGCCATTGAGATACACGCTTTGTGCTGTTAAGGAATTCTGGTCTCAAGAGGGGACGGCTGATTTCACAGGCTAAAAGAAATCTTCCCCTCTCTCACACTCCTGGCTGGTAGGATTTGAAGCTTGTGGTCCCCAGTCTACAGGAGGTGTTTAACTCATTTGCATCAGAATTATTCCTGAAACTTGACCTGTCACCATCAGCTTACTCACATTAGAATCCGTTTTACATGTTTTTGGCTCCAAGGCCTGAATTGTATTTGCCAAGTGAGCTCCTGAATTTGATAAAATTGTTCTTTTCCTTTAAAGTCACCCAAGGCTGGGAAGCCACAGAGATCTGTGCGGGGAGGGTTGGTCTCTTGGGGGAACGGTAGGGTTGGAAGCTGTCAAGGGCCAGGAGCCTTGGTATTTCCTGAAGGTTTGTTTCCAGTGGCTGTAGCTGATGCCACCAGTTCAGTGAGTGAGTGAGTGAGTAAGTAAGGAGTAAGCTCTCTGGATCTCAGGTTTCCCCTCTGTAAAGCGAACAGCTGGACTAAAGGTTATCTAAGGTCCCTTCCTTCACTGTCAACTTGAATTTACACTGTTGACACAGAGCCCTCCTTTCACCAACAGGCGCATGGAAGCCTGTTCCCGATCCTTTTATGTCCGTTTCCCATTGATCTTAAACGCAAATACAAACACCGTCACTAAGCGTTCGTGTTTTCTTTTGCAGACTCTCTAAAAAGCGTAACAGTGATGGAGTACATGAGCACTGGAAGTGACGATAAAGAAGAGATCGATTTATTAATTAAACACTTGAACGTGTCCGATGTCATAGACATTATGGAAAATCTTTACACGAGTGAAGAGCCAGCGGTTTATGAGCCCAGTCTGATGACCATGTGTCAAGACAGTAATCAAAATGAGGAGCGTTCAGAATCTCTGCTGCTCAGTGACCAGGAGGTGCCTTGGTTGTCCTCCGTCAGATATGGCACCGTGGAGGATTTGCTTGCCTTTGCAAACCATATATCCAACACGGCAAAGCGTTTTTACGGACACCGACCACAGGAATCTGGAATTTTATTAAATATGGTATGTTTTTTCCCGACCGTTGAGTGCTGTGGGTTCAGCTTTGCTACGGCAGCTTCATTTAATGCAGAGGGGCATTTGAACCAGGCTTAGACTGGCTGCCAGGTATGACTTTTAAAAATGTGGTGTCCGTGAGAATCACCTCTGTGTTAAAGATGCAGGAGAGGTCTTCATGAGGAGTTCCACTTGAAGAACCTTTTCCATCTGTCCGTTGTACAAACAGGCCATTAAGAAGAACGTATTTTAGGGGTGCCTGGGTGGCTCGGTCGGTTAAGCGGCCGACTTCGGCTCAGGTCATGATCTCACGGTCCGTGAGTTCGAGCCCCGCGTCAGGCTCTGTGCTGACTGCTCAGAGCCTGGAGCCTGTTTCAGATTCTGTGTCTCCCTCTCTCTCTGCCCTGTTCATGCTCTGTCTCTCTCTGTCTCAAAAATAAATAAATGTTAAAAAAAAAAAAAATTAATTAAAAAAAAAAAAGAAGAACATATTTTAACCTAACAATTCATTAGCAAGTTCATTTGTTAGTTAGGCAGAAGAAAAAGCCTTAATGAGAATCCTTCATCTGAGAGGGGGATGCAGACTTTAATTAATATTTTTGAAAGCTGAATTTTTTGCTCGTCTCTTGTCACATCTTGGGAATGTCCCGATGTTAATACTGGCTAACTTGAGTTCTTGCAGAAATGTAGTTTGCAGGCCATAAATAGCTATCCACAGATTCACTCTCTTTAATTGGCAAAGTATGAATGACAAATGAAATACCTCCTTAGTCATACCAGGTATGCAAATAATCCAAAATGTTGTGACAGTACTTTGTCACAGAAGTTGATCAGATGATGTGTTTGGGTGGGTCTGGGATTCTGGCAGTCTTAGTGGGTCAGAGGTGAATATAGGTGCTGGGTAAAAGTCACTGAGTTTTTTAAAAAGGACAATTGGCAAAGGAGGAGGTAATAATGTGCAAAATGTGTATATTAATGAAAGTAACTCCTTTTCCTTTGGTGCATCTGTGTGGCAAAATGGATCATGTCGGGGGAAGGTCAGTGTTGAATGATTAGAGTCTGGACAAAGTACTTAATTATTTCGTTGTTGGGTTTTGCTTTCTTTCTTTTTTTTTTTTTTGTTTCGTGTACTACATTCAATTAAAAAACAACACAGTAATTTAGGTCAGCTTTGTAGTATACTGTTTTGTTAGAAACCAGTCGTGTTCAGCTCTAGCTCAGTTTGGAGCAAGGTTACGTTTTGCATCCTTGCGTGACTTGTTTTGGTTCCAAGTTGTATGTAACAGTTGACGAAGTACTTTACCTTGATAATATTAGCTCTTCTTCTACATGGAGGTGATCCTCAGCTAGGAGCACTACGTGTTTTCTTAACTAAAATATAGGTGGAGAGCTCTGGTTAAAAAGTACCTATAATGAGAAATAATCGTATGTTTTTTTAATCTACGCATATGTTAAGATGGGTATTTTAAAGGAACACATGCAGAATACACAAAATTCTTTTGCTTATAAATATGCAGAGACTTAGGAACATTTCCTCCGGTCCATCAGATTGATGAGAGATGGGCCATAGAAGTTCATTGGGGGTGTACAGAAAGGAATTCAGGAAAATTATAAAGAATACAAAGAAACAGCTTCTGGAAGGGTTTGAGTGTGGGGGGGGGGGGGAGCCAATGCAGAAAAGGGGAGAAACAAAGACATTAAAAGGAAGTAGCAATTTTATCAGCAAAGGCTGAGAGTAGTATGTTGCCAGTCCCTGCCATGGGGCCCGTGCTCTATAAATGAACGGATGCTTATTCAGGAGAAAATTTAAGAATAGGACAGATGATAAAAGCAGGGACCTTTAAGACTTTAGAAAGCTTTTCAATTTAAAAATGATCAAGAACATAAAGCAAGGAGATTTAAAACTGGAGTAGAATAACAGAAGAACCTTAAAATCCACAGGAATGTAGACCAGGCCTCCCTGGGCAAATCAGCCCAGTGGTCAGTGGCTCTCGGGGCTGTGGTTGACTTTTCTGTCACTAAGCTTCAGAATCGGATACCTCCCATGACTGCTAGTAACCTATGCCAGGCCCGTGCTTTATAAATAATGGCTTAGGAATCGTGATTTGCAGTGCTTGGTCTTTGGCAGTCGGAGGCAAGATGAGGAAGGAGGGACAGCCGGCTTTTGACTCCCATTCATCCGCATGTGGTGCTCCCCTGGGAACCATCCCCTGGGTAAGACCTTTGTCTTCCTGTGGCCCTCCTCCTAATCCCCTTATCAAAGCTTTTCCACTCGGGGCTTCATTTACTGCTGTCTCTTTGCTTTAAAAAACGATAGCTAATTATCCAACAGCCGGATAGATTCCGAAGTCAAATTGATCTATGAAGTGCATCTACACATGGACCAAATGCTTTCCTTTCCGTATTCATCCATTCATTCGCTGGACGTAGGTCAAATATCTACAGCGTATCAGGTACTTTTCCAGGTGCTATAGATCCAGTATGGAAGAATCTGTGCTCTCGGGTAGCTTACTGCCTGGTGAATGTGGGAGAAAAGTAAACAGGCAATTACAATGAATGCAGTGTGCTACTTCCCAGTACAACTACACCTTGATTGCAGTGGGGCTGCTCAGACGGGACGCCTTGACTTTACATAGCCGTGAGGGTGGGGAGGGGGAAGAGACAATGCCAGACAGGCTTCTACAAGGAATTGGTGCCTGAGCTCTCGAGTTGGAGTCCTCCAGATAAAAGGGGATGGAGAGAGGAGGAGAGTGTTCCAGGTGTAGGGAATAGCACATACGAAAGCCCAGAGGCATGGAGACGCGGTGTGTTTCTGGCAACCAACAACAGTAAAGCCCGTGGAGTTAATGAGACTGGGCGGAGGACCAGGAATTGCAAAAATATCCCCCAGCCTAGGCATCTAATTGGCCTGCACGCGTATGCAAGTGCGTGCTGTTTTTCTAAAAATAATATTCATAAAGATTCCACCCACGTCCAGCAGGACCTGGAGAAGAAGCTTTTGTAGACTAACCTGGGCATTGCTTTGTATGACAGTGCTGTGAGTTGTTTACACTCCAGACAATTCGTAACCGGAGTGGGGGATGAATAACCGAAAATGGGTTGCCACCACCAGACTCATTGGTGATTGTATGGGCGCTGCAGGGCCCCAGAGGGCTCGCTCTTGGCTTCTCAGGCCTGAAAAAACCCTTAAAGATACTTGAGTCAAGCCCTTTGTCTGATGCTGGAATCACCCCGGTCTATCCAATAATTGTTGGAACATTCTGGTCTGTGCCTGAAAATGTCCCGTGACGAAGAGTTGATCGCATACTGGGGCATTAAGTTTCATACTTAGCCCGTTCCGATTGTAGGAAAGTCCTTCCTGCCTTCTAGAGAACTAAAATCCGTCTCTGAGTCCCCTTAGCCCTAGTCCTACTTTTCAGCCATAAAAAAGTGTATATGTTGGGTAGTGTGAGGGTGCAGGCCCATGAATGAAAGTGCCTGGGTGTGTATTTCAGCTCTGGCTTTAGCTCTGTGATTTGGGGCTAGTCATTACACCCCTCAATGGCTCAGTTGACTCATCTGTAAAATGGGCAGCATCGTAACACTTACTCTGTGGGGGTGTCGTGTGGGACAAATAACGAAGGCACGTGAACTGTTTATGTATTGTGAGTGTTGAAAGGATGCCAGCTGTTGTCATGGCCGTTGTTGTCCACAGCTATTACTCTCCTTCCTTAGGACAGTCTTTCCTATATTTTATTTATTTATTTTTTTAACGTTTATTTATTTTTGAGAGAGAGAGAGAGACGGAACATGAGCCGGGGAGGGGCAGAGAGGGAGAGGAAGACACAGAATCCGAAGCAGGCTCCAGGCTCCGTGGCGCAGAGCCTGACATGGGGCTCGAACTCACGAACTGTGAGATCACGACCTGAGCCAAAGTCGGTTGCTTAACCGACTGAATCACCCAGGCGCCCCAGTCTTTCCAGTATTTTGAAACTTTAATGTTCCCCACATCTTCTCTCCTCCGTCCCAAACACTTCTCATTGTGCTACTTGTCACTCACTGGATCATTAACTGTCGTTGTCACCTGGGCAGCACCTTCTGAACTCCAGCCTGGGTCAGTGCCTGTCTTACAGCCCAGAACCTGAATGTGGCAGTCCCTTTGTTGTGTGATCAGCAGAGTGGAAAAGAGCCAGCTTTGCCTGTGTTCCCCATAATATGCCTCTTCTAAGTTGTATTCGTGTTGTAGCAGCCATAAACACAGGCTCCCTACGGAGTTTATTCTTCTTAAAATACCTAAGAGTTTTTCTCAAGTCCTGCTGCTGGGCCCAGTATTGTTGAGCGTCACTGATCTGGAGAAGGAGATCCAAAGCGTGCTTATATGTCTGCACTTAATGGTGACTTTGGTAAGCTGAAGAACTGACAAGAGATGAGCAGTGTGGACTTCCAGAAGATTATCTTGCAGGGACCCTAAAAGAAGAAGAAGGAAAAAAAAAAAAAACATTGCAAACCCAAATAAGGGAAGGTCTAGGGCCAGGGGAAGAACCAGGGATTTTGCAGAACTACAGACTAGTTGGTGCTTGCGTATCACACTGTGTGTTTCGGGGTTTATCATCAAAGGAGAACCGGCCCTCGGAGGAGGGTCCCCAGAACATGCAAGATTGCAAAATAGGGCCGGAGGAACTTGGCGGTATTCCCTCTAAAGAGGCGAAGGCTAAGTGCTCAGTGACTTGTGAGTGCAGACTTTTAATAACTGGCTTTTGATCATGGCTTAGCTTTAATTCCAGTCTTCTAGAAGATCAGAGGCATGCAAGAGCTGTGGCTTTGGGGTCAGACAGACCTGAGTTCGAATGCTGACTCTGCCATTGCGTAGTGAGTTACTTAACTTCTTGAAACAGGTTTCCTTATCTGTAAAATGGAGATAAAAATCGTACTTACCTCACAGGATCGTTGTGAGCCTTTGATAAGGCCGCAGCACAGTGCCTGGTTTATAATTAGCACCCAACAGGGGCACCTGGGTGGCTCAGTCGGTTGGGCGTCCAACTTCAGCTCGGGTCATGATCTCACGGTCCGTGAGTTCGAGCCCCCTGTCAGGCTCTGTGCTGACAGCTCGGCGCCTGGAGCCTGCTTTGGATTCCGTGTCTCTCTCTCTCTCTCTCTCTCTCTCAAAAATAAACTTAAAAAAAATTTTTTTAAATTAATCACCCAACATACGGCTGCTGTTATTCTCCTTTATCCCTTGGATCAGGTTGGGTTATAACAAAGTTGGACAGAAGTAAAACTTCTACGAAGGCGAATGATACCCTGAAGTGGATAACTGGAGTCTAGGTGACGTGGGATATGTAAATATTTAATAACAAGAAAGAAGCAATAAGCATGTACAGTGGAGTGCCGTGGGTATGGTTCTGTCTAAATGTGGAAAGGGACTAAATTTATCACGTTCTTAGCGTGCTGTAAAAAGAGGCCTCCAGTCACTGGAGGTGAGACACTTCTCGAAAGGAGGTCATATTTCAAACGAGGCAAGTCTATGGGCTGTCGTAAGTATTCGTATTCGATTTCCTGCTGGGACTCCGTGCAGGAGCTGGCTCCGGGCAGTGCTCAGGAAATATTTCATTTTAAATTTAGTGACTTCACACTTCTTAGTATTGGAGCTGTCCTCTGCTTCGCTGCCTGACTAATAGCACACGCATCTGTTGGGGGGGGGGGGGTGCAGCTAAGATAGGCGGTAATGGAGACGGAATGAATAACCCTGGGATTATTAGAACTATTCCCGCAGCAGTGACCTTACGACAGGCCCACGCATCTGCACATGAATCAGGTGTTCATTCTTTTCCCATGTGGTCCACGTTCCCCTTTGGCCTCTTCTGCACTTGAAATAACTTAATGTCACGACAGTTTCATAGTTCCTGAATTCTTAAACTGAAGTCCTAATACTGCTAATTGCAGTGAGGAAAAATTTGTATTTTTGAGACCGTTTATCCCTTGAAAGAATATTTGAAACCTGTTTTAGGCATGTGCTCCAGGTCATAATTCCCGTGGACTATCTTATTACTTTGTTTTCATTATACTTATAATTATTTCCCCTTGTAATTTTTTGCTCTCTTACAATTGAGATATTCTTGATGTGCAGCAAAATACAGAGACCTTAATTGTCCAGTTTGTTGAGTTTTGACAAAAGCACATACCCTTGCAGTCCACACTGCTACCAGGATGCAATTCTTTTATTTATTTTTTTAAGTTTATTTATTTATTTTGAGAAAGAGAGAGAGCGCAAGTTAGGGAGGGGCAGAGAGAGAGAGAAAATCCCAAGCAAGCTCTGCACTGTCAGCTTAGAGCCTGACACGGGGCTCGAACCCACGAACTGAGATCACGACCAGAGCTGAAATCAAGAGTTGGACCATTAACCAGCTGAGCCACCCAGGTGCCCCGGGATTCATCTCTTTTAATATATGAATCGATTGGTTTTGAAACCTCCCAGTGTGTTTGCCTGCTCGGGAGCTCTTGGAGGTTAAGGGTCTCATAGCTGCCTCCTCACCACCGAACACAGTGGCCAGCACATAATCTGCGCTCAGTAAATTATTCAGTGGGCGAGTAGATGAGGGATAATTCTGCCCTTACTTTATTTACGCAGCACTGTCAACTCATAGCTCTGGCATACCACATTATTTTCCAGAATCCTCCACGATCACCAGTTGATTTCCACGCTCTCTCTGTATGCGTCATGTGTGAGTAATAGCTATGCGGACTAACAGGTTAGCACATTTTAATTGGAAGCAAGTCAACTTGCAGTCACAGCTTATATTTATGCAATCTTTATTTTCAGCCTTTTGGTCGCTGTAGTCATGCTCCCTTCGATAAATAATTTTTAAAGTTTTGTTTGACAATGAATTACTCACCAGTAGGTGGAAATACGATCAGGTCCGACCAGGGATGTGTTTCTGTTACATGCTTTCTCTGTCTTGCTGCAGCTCTAAATATAGTCTCTGTACACTGTTAGGATTACACAACAGTGACATTAATTTCAAACACTGCGTGGAGGAATGCAATCTAAAGTAACCAGTCTGAAGGGTGTGTCTTAGAAAAGGAGTTTGCTGAAGTTCTCACCCTCCCACCTTTTTTTGTTGTTGTTGTAGGTAATCACTCCCCAAAATGGACGCTATCAAATAGACTCTGATGTTCTCCTCATCCCTTGGAAGCTGACCTACAGGAATATTGGCTCTGATTTCATACCTCGGGGGGCGTTTGGAAAAGTATACTTAGCACAAGATATAAAGACTAAGAAAAGAATGGCCTGTAAATTGGTATGTACTTCATAACCAGACATCCTGTAAAATGGAGATAAAAATAGTACTTACTATTCGTATGTTCCTATGTTCGGCATTGTGGCTCTTACTCGTTTGCATTACTCAGAAGTTGTTACCATTTGACTGGATCTCATGTACAGGTGCCCTGTCCAAACGCACCTTTTCTCTTTGTCTCTTTCTTCATCTTTCTCTTTCTCTTTTGCATCCTCTTTTCCTTTTGCTGTCTCTTTTTTTTTTTTTTTCCCTTTTGGATTTGCTTGCTGCCTGTGGCTGTTCAGCCCCTAACTCTGCTTAAGTGCATAGTTGGTTTTACTCTAGTTTGCCTTGATAAAAAAGAAAATGCCGCTGGCTTCTGTACCCGGCTTGGATATCAACATCCCTCTTGTGGTAGGGTGGAGTGGAGGGGAGCTATCCTGCAGGAGCAAATCTGTGTGCTGCTCCTTTAATCCCACCCACTGGGGAAGGGGCCAGGTAGGGAAGCAGAAGCTGGGCAAGCTGCCAGGCTTCTCAAGACTGTAGATTAAAGGGCTGAATTTAGGGGCCCCTGGGTGGCTCAGTCAGTTAAGTGTCTGACTTGGGCTCAGGTCGTGATCTCATAGTTCATCAGTTCGAGCCCTGCATTGGGCTCTGTGCTGACAGCTCAGAGCCTGGAGCCTGCTTCAGATTCTGTGTCTCCCTCTCATTCTGTACCTCCCATTAATGCCCTGTCTCTCTCTCTCTCTCTCCCTCCCCCTCCCTCCCTCCTTCTCTCTCTTTCTCTCTCTCTCAAAAATAAATAGTAACTTAAAAAGAAAATAGAAAATAATAAAGGGATGAACTTAAATAGGTCAATTCTTGTAAAGGTGCCATCACTTGTTATTAAACGGTCATTGCTGAGGTACCCCTGCTTTGGACATGTACCTGCCTAAGCTGGGCACGTATACACACCCCATGACCCAGCAGTTCTGCTCCTATAGGTACACACCCCATAGGCATGTACACGTGGTCACCAAAAGCTGTGTACTAGAATTTTCATCAGAGCACTATTTGTAATAGTCCCAAACTGGGAAGTTTCTAGATGTTGCAGCATGGTCTCTTTATACAATGGGATGCTGTACAGTGAAGAGAACACATGATTTACACCTGTAGTAATGTAGACGAAACTCATAAACACATGTTAAGCCAAAACAGCCAGACAGCAATCTGCTCTGTGAGATTCCACTTCTATAAAGGCCCAAAATAGGCTAAATAGATCCATGCTGCTGGAAGTCAGGATAGTGGGTGCCCTTGGGAGGCAGTGACTGGCGGAGGTCAGGAAGGGGTTCCTGGGGTGCTGGTAGAGTTTTGCTTCTTGATCCAGGTGGTGGTTACATGGGTGTGTTCAGCTGAAAATTCGTTGAATTTGCTAGTTAACCAGTTTTGTGCTTTTTTGTATGTCTGGTTTACTTTAAAAGGTTTTTAGAAGTGCAGTAAATTGAAGTCACTTTTGATTTGTTGACTATGGCCTTAGTCTATGTTATTGTAATTAAAAGCTCACCAATATACTGGCCTCATTTATTCCTTCATAGAGATTTGCTAGAGTATCTGTTATCAAAAGAAAAAACGGAGGTGTTATCACAAGCCATTTGAAGGTTGCATTTAGAGGAGACGTGTCTCAGTTGTCTTAAAAGAATCTGGGGACATTTTAGAAAGAGCTTAGAACCAAAGTGCCCTGTTGTACAATTTTGTCAGAAAAGGCATGAAAAAATACCTTTGTTGTTCTCAGAGTACTAACATTCAATTTTTAAGCTGTATTTTTTTGTCTTAAGAACATACAGGGTGATTAACAACCCCTAGCAGATTCAAAAGAATGTAGATTGAAGAATGAGACCCCTTTGGTTGAGGCAGCTACTGTTAATGAGTTCTGTGTCTTTCCAAATGTCTGTGGACATGTGTATGTATAGCTTAAAAGTTTTTTACAAGTGGGAGCATAAAACATGTACTTTTGCATTTTGCTTTCTTTGTCTAACGCTAGATTTTGGAGACATTCCATTTCCATCTGCACTGAAAGATCTACTTTTTTCTTTATTAGTAACTTTGATTTTCCATAGAATAGATGGCCAGTGCTAGAGCATGAGCTGTGGATCCAAAGACATCATATTATTTCGTGACAAGTTGAAATATTGATGCTAGAGCCTAAAAATCTAGGTGCCGTAGAAAGTGTATGTAAAATGGATGGGAAATTATCACCCTTTCGATTCAATCATGGATAATTCTTTGGTTGGATTGCTACATTTTAAATGAAAATAATACTTTATATGTTGTTATTTTCTTCTTGTGAATTGTACAAGTTTGTACGCTTTGACCACCTTCACCTATTTCCCCAAGCCCCCAGGCCCCGGCCATCACCTAAAGCGGACATAATGTAAATGCAGGTTTGAAGTCAACATTATTTGAACTTGGCAGTATAATTTCATGCAGATCCTTGAGGGATCCTTGGGGGCATTTATTTGCCTTCTGGTTTGTGGGTTGACCTCTATTATAGATATTCTTTCACTGTCCTGGGTTGGTTAGCATCTTACTGGAGTTTCTGTGTCCTAGATCCCAGTAGATCAATTTAAGCCATCCGATGTGGAAATCCAGGCTTGCTTCCGGCATGAGAACATCGCCGAGTTATATGGCGCAGTCCTATGGGGTGAAACCGTGCACCTCTTCATGGAAGCAGGCGAGGGAGGGTCTGTCCTAGAGAAACTGGAGAGCTGTGGACCAATGAGAGAATTTGAAATTATTTGGGTGACAAAGCATGTTCTCAAGGGACTTGATTTTCTGCACTCAAAGAAAGTGATTCATCATGATATTAAACGTGAGTAACCTTTGCATGTGAACCTTTTAGGCTCTTAGATAGGAGGCAAATGGACTCCTCCTGTCTTTAATCCAAAGATCCTCAGTGGAGGGGAGGACAGCTGCCCTGGAGCACTTTTCACTGTCCTCCCCTGTGCTCCTGAAACATGTTTTAGAACCCAATAGGGTCACTAAAGCTTTCAAAGTCATAAGGAAGGAGGATTATCCAGTTGTGGAAGATTAGAGCCACACATCTGTTGAGTGCTGGCTATGCCCTTGTTAATAAGGCTTTCAAAAATAGTAATTTACTTTAAACACACACAGAGTCCAGTCGTTTTTGGGAAACAAATGGCTTTTTAATTTTGAACACCATTTTGCCAATAATTCGTTAAACAGGCGTTCGCTGACTGCTTTCTAGGGGTAAGAGATGGTGGGAAATAGAACACAGAGACCCACTGTAAACCCTTAATATTTAATGCTAAATCGCACTAGTGAAACTATTACTTTAACAAAAAATGGGTATTTTACTTTTTCATTTTAGGAAAGTGGCATGATAATCATATGCTTATATCTTAGAATTTGAAAGCCAAGCTCGCAAGCATTATATTTTTCCAGCTTTATTGAGATCTAATTAACATATAACATTGTGTAAGTTTAAGGTATGTGATGTAATGATTTGATGTATGTGTATATTGCAAAATGATTAACACAATGAGATTAGTTAATACATCCATCACCTCACAGAGTTATAATTTGTGTGTGTGTGTGTGTGTGTGGTGAGGACTTTTAAAATTGACTTGGGGTGCCTGGGTGGCTCAGCTGGTTAAGCATCCCGCTTTGACTCAGGTCATGATCTCGCATTTGTGGGTTTGAGGCCTGCATCGGGCTCTGTGCTGACAGTTCTGAGCCTGGAATCTGTTTCAGATTCTGTGTCTCCCTTTCTCTCTGCCCCTCCCCTACTTGCGCTCTCTCTCTCTCTCTCTCTCAAAAAATAAAACTAAAAAAATTTTTTTTGATCGACTCAGCAACATTTAAATATATAATACAGTATTATTAACTATAGTCACCCACGGTGTATATTTTACCCCCAAAACTGGTTCATTTTACCACTGCAGTTTTGTGCACTTTGACCACCTTCACCCATTTCCCCAAACCCCCAGCCCCTGGCCATCACGATCTGTTGTCTATTTCTATGAGTTTAGTTGTTTTGAGATTGCACATACTAGTGGGATTCATACAGCTTTCATCTTTCTCTGTCTGACTTATTTCAGTCATTGCACTTGGATCTTCAAGGTTCTTCCATGTTGTGAAAGGCAGGATTTCATTCTTTTTTATGGCTGAGTAACGTTCTATTATATTGCATATACACACATATCATATTTTCTTTATCCACTCATCCATCATGTACCCTTAAATCGTTTCCATGACTTGGCCATTGTATCTTGAGCATTATTAGTGTGTGCAACCATTTACACCCACATCAACTGCGTTCTTGGCATATCTGAAGCGATTTTCACTTAAAATTCTCACCCAGATTTATCCTGCTCTTTTGAGTATAATATGATCATCCTGGTAGGGAGCGCATTTTAGTCTATTCTGATTTGGGACTCACTGTTTTGGATGATGTTTTTATTTTATTTATGGGTATATAGACAATTTGATACTAAAAAATTGTCTTCTTTTTATAGCTAGCAACGTTGTTTTCATGTCCACAAAAGCCGTTTTGGTGGATTTTGGCCTAAGTGTTCAAATGACTGAAGATATCTATTTTCCTAAGGACCTCCGTGGAACAGAGGTAATTCTATTCCCCCAGGGATGGTCGATGTCTTTTTAAGAGTAAAAATAAAAAATGTTCTAGCGTTCTTGCAGAAAGGACTGAAAAGGTGGTGAAAAACCATTGCATCAAATAGGATTATCACTGGAGCATATTTAGTGAGCACTTGCTCTGTGCCAAGTACTAATTTTAGCATTTTAAATGAATTATATTATTTAATCCTCGTAACAAATTACCTCGTTATTGGTAAATATTGTTCTCGTAGGCAAACACTATTAGGATTCCCATTTTACAATAAGGGAATATGCTTGGAGGGGTTAAAATAAAGGGCCCAAAGTTACTCAGCAAGTGACAGATCCGGTACTTAAACCAATTTTTTTCGGAGCCTAAATATCGTCACTTTTTACGATAGCTTATATCTATATCTATATATATATATATATATATATATATATATATATATATATATAGTCTCAGTGTAACTTGTATTACCGTCTTGGTTCAAGTATAGCCGTAACTGACGTAGTTACTAATAGTATATATTGAGGACCAACCACATTTTAGGCTTACCTTTCATTCTAGAGAACCTGTAATGAATCTCAAATTTATTATAGCGCAAATAAATTGTATTCGAAGATCCAAACTAGCTATAATTAAGTCAGTGGTGAAGCAAAAGCAAAACCAAACCACAGCCGTTTCTGGATGTAAATGAGATGCATGCATGAGCTTTCAACTAACGTATTTAATTTAACGTACGCATGATTAGGCTGAACAGTTGATTCGTATAACAAGCGTCTGTTGAGCATAGCTATGTGTCAGGCTGTTGTAGGTATCAGGGATGGACCACTGGACAAGGCCAGCAGGGACCATGCCTTTGGTGGTATTTCAGCAGCCCCCACTCTTTGGTGAAGGGACCTGTTTTAAAGTTATCCAAATTCTTCAAAAAGCAACAGTTTAGTTCATAGTAGACTATGATGGGCGTGGGGTTGGATGCAAATGGTAAGGTAAATGGGTATGGAAGCCTCCTCTCTGGTTCGTGTCCACCACGGTAGGGTGCTTAACTATTAGAGCCTCCCAGCCCCAGGTTCTCTCCCTGCTGAAAATGTCCCCAGCAAATGGGGAGAGGGCCCTTGGCTGCACCTTTACCTTAAGATCACCGGGTCAGTCTTGGTGTTCAATCAGATGACAACCGTTAGTCCAGCTGGTAGGCGCAGTGCACTGAACCCAACCGTGGTATAAAAACAAGCAGGCAGACTTCATCTTAAACCAAGATTGTGGGAGCTTTTTCATAACTCTCTCAAAGCAAAGACTTCTCCTGGGCAGCAGCAGAAATTGCTGATAGTACTGAAGTTATTCCGGAAAATACTTGAGAAAGGATCCTTGATAAGTTGTCTGTGAACAGAGTAATATTTACAAGAGAAAACTGTAAACTTCTTTAAAAGAATGTTTTAGTCCCCAGATCTTAAGAACACTTCACCAGAGCACAAAATTTAATTAAGACTTAATGCTTACGACATGTTTTTTTTGGGAAATGTTTCAGCATATTTTGGCATTAGTCAGAAGTTCAGATACGTGACATTCTACCCTTTTTCCTGGAGTCGGTTTGAGAAACAAACTATTTATGGTATTATAGATAGAAAATACCTTTCTCTTCCCGGCAGTGTGATCAAATTGAACATTTTGCAATGGCTGGAGGAAGATATGTCTTCTCTGGGATTCTCTAGCAGACAGAGTGTGTGTGCTTGGATGTGAGATAATGGCATAGCGTTTGCTCTTAAATAGTATTTGGATTGAGTTATTTTCAGCAAATGTAAATTGCTTTTTACAGAGTGCTCAACTGACTTTAATGTCCAGAGTTATCAATTTTCTTCAAATCAGCCTATCTGCATTTACTATCTGTGTATGGTACTCACAAGTCAAAATTTGATGAGTAAGGTGGTAAAGTCACCATTAAAAGCTTTTAACAAGACTCTTCATCTTTAAAGAGTCAATAAGATGTCATTTGCCAAAGTCAACTGAGCAGAGTTACTTTCCATTAGAACTTGATCACTTGGGGGTGGGGGTGCCTGGGTGCCTCAGTTGATTAAACATCTGACTTCAACTCAGGTGATGATCTCATGGTTTGTGGGTTCGAGCCCCACATTGAGCTCTGTGCTGACAGCTCAGAGCCTGGGGCCTGTGCTTTGGATTCTGTGTCTCCCTCTCTCTCTGCCCCTCCCCCACTCATGCTCTGTCTCTCAAAAATAAACATTAAAAATTTAAAAAAAAAAAACAAAAAAAAAAAGGAACTTGGATTACTTGGCTACTGCATAGCCAGAGATGATTTCTGATCCCTGCTGTGTAACTCACGAGTGCAAACACTGGTCACCTGTCTTTGATCTCTCTCCCAGCATTCAGATTTGGAACAGGGCTAATCTGGCATATGTTCAATCTATTGTTTTTTAATTACATGGCAGAGAGAAAGAATAAATAATGAATGCAAATAGCTAATTGGAACAACTTTTATAGCATGGTTCTTTTTTAAAAGTTCTTATCTCCTGAGTCTGTGTTTGGTCTTACTTGATAGAGGTTAACACATTAATCATCGCGCGCGCGCACGCACACACACACACACACACACACACACACACACACACACTTTGCACAGTCTCTTTCTGTTTCTGATACACGTATTGAGAGGTGAAGCCTTGACCCCCAACCGACAGGTTCCCTTGCTCTAGTGCCCCAGGCCTGAGGGGGTGCAGGTCTCCGAGAGCCTTCCGTGGTTCCCACTGGGCCTGTTTCATGCTTGCCGTCGGCCAGCCTGAAGAGTTCTCGAACGCCATGCCCTGCCGCTCTTGCTCTCCTAGAGCTTGAGGAAGCAGGAGCTCTGAGCCACGGAACTCTGGGGGACCTGCCCGGCGCGGGCAGCGGTCAGGTCGCCAGGTGGGTGGGACACTGCATCCCCAAATCCACCACTGACAGCCTCCAGAGCTGACGTCGCCCACGCCAAGGGGCCATAGGTGGCCTGATCTTTGCCTAGGAGAGCAAGCCAGCAGGGAGGAGACGAGCATCCTCCATCGACAGCTAAGCCTTCCCGCTGCATCTGTCGTTTCGCTTTGTGATGATATTTAGTAAGAAAGTCTGTTGGGATGCAAAGGTGGTGCCTTTACTTTAGGAAATGCTTGAGAACAGGGAGCTCAGTGTAGCCTGTTTGGTGAGACAGACAGACAGAATGAGCAAGGGAGGCCAGGAAGTGTGTTGTAGGATACTGTTCAGGATGGTTAGGATGGGGAAACTGGGAAATTTCCCCAGTTTTTGTAAGCCAGTTGTTTTACTTATTAACTCTGAAGTATATTCCAGGAACACTTACCCCTTTCTCCATATTCAAATGATGGACAGCATGAAAATTTCTTAATGCTAAATATGGATATTTACTCTATATTTATGTCTGTACCAGCCATAAATATGGATCATTGGCTACGAGTGTTTGCTCTCTTTCTTTCTTTTTTAAGTTGAGAAGCAAACGCTTCTTAGAGAAACTGTTTCTGAAACTAGCCCTACTTTTCCAGCATGAAACCAAATAGAACTTACAGAGTGATAAAATGTCACACCTTTAATATTTAGTCACCGGCTACCTCGTAGGTAGAAATAAGAAGTAGCTCACGTAGGGGCACCTGGGTGGCTCAGTTGGTTAAATGTCCAACTTTGACTTAGGTCATGATCTCACAGTTCGTGGGTTCGAGCCCTGCGTCGGGCTCTGTGCTGACAGCTCAGAGCCTGGAACCTGTTTCGGATTCTGTGTGTCATTCTCTCTCTCTCTCTCTCTGCCTCTCTCCTGCTTGTGCGCTCTCTCTCTCTCTCTCTCTCTCTCTCTTAAAAATAAATAAACATTAAAAAAAGAAGAAGAAAAAGTAGTTCATATCAATGACAGGACCACTTTTACCACATTACATGCTATTTTAAGTTTCTCTCTCCCGTGTGATGGGTGTTAATACCCTAGGTATTTCTGCTACCTTTTATTACTGCAGATCATTAGAGGGTCGGCAGTTTAATGACAAACATGAAGTGAAAAAGTGGATTTGTAGTATCCATTTAAATATGCAAGGAATTGGTGTTTTAATAGAAAAATTAAACCAAGGTGCGTGCCTTCCAGAACCTTGGCGAGTGGGTGTCCCAGGTGGGTCCTTGGCTGCCGCGTGTTCAGTATGTTCAAAAGCGGTGCTTTTCATTAGGCTGCAGAGACATCTCGGGCCAAAGTTGCTGGCTCCCCGAGGGTGTCTGTGTCACTCTCCCTAGCGTCAGGGAACACAGCAGTGACACCGTCTTCTGAAGGACTGAAGCGTGCAATAAATACGGTAAAGCTGGGGGAGCTAGCTTCCAGAACTGGCTGAGGGAAATGGACCCCCAGACAAATGGAGGGAATCAGACTGATGTTTTCTGCTTCTTTTTTAGATTTATATGAGCCCAGAGGTGATCCTATGCAGAGGTCATTCAACCAAAGCAGACATCTACAGCCTGGGGGCCACACTCATCCACATGCAGACAGGCACCCCGCCCTGGGTGAAGCGCTACCCTCGCTCTGCCTATCCCTCCTACCTGTACATAGTAAGTAGAGGGTCAACCAGGGCTGGGGGCGTGGGGGAGTTCTGCCCTCTCGGGAGAGCCGCCGTCCCTCCTGTAGCCCACCCGAGGGGAAGATGTGAACTGGTGACCCATGAGACGGAACTGGAAAGTTCTTCCCGTGTGGAGCAGAATCCCATTCCTGCAGAGAATGCATTGCTGGGAATTTACTAAAATCTGCACTGGGCGTCAGTTGCATGCTATTCTGTTATACGTGTCATCCTACAGTGCCACTTAGCACCGTCCGAGTAGCATACATCTCCGAGCCAAAGAAGCTGTGTCTGTTCTTTGTCCACTTTCAGAAAAGACATGTTAGATTATAGATCCCCAAGCCAGCCTGGCACATAGCGAACCCTGCAACTTCCATTTTACCATCGAGAGAGAGCAGATACGTCCCCGTTATGGCACGGTGACCCTTGAACTTGAACATCGTTAACCCACAGAATTCGTTTAATTTGGGGGCTCTTAAGACATGCCGGGCAAACGTGGTTAAGACAGGACCGTAATGGTGCGGGGCGTGCGGTGGGAGGCAAAATGACTTTCCAGGTCCTGGTAACTGGAACGCTTTTCCTGTTGAGGGTGTATTTTCGTACCACTGGTGCTTAAGAGAGCTTGTTTGTTGCTAGATCCACAAGCAGGCGCCTCCGCTGGAAGATATTGCAGATGATTGCAGTCCCAGCATGAGAGAGTTGATAGAGGCCGCCTTGGAGAGGAACCCCAATCACCGCCCGAGGGCAGCAGACCTGTTAAAACACGACGCCCTGAACCCCCCCAGAGAGGATCAGCCTCGCTGTCAGAGTCTGGACTCCGCCCTCCTTGAGCGGAAGAGGCTGCTGAGCAGGAAAGAGTTGGAACTTCCAGAGAACATTGCTGGTATGGACACCCTCCTGTGCCCGACGCCCCCCTGCTTCCCTTCTTTTTCTGTCTGCATCAGACTTCTGATGGAGTGCACGAAAGCACTCAGAAACAAAAAACTGGAGTGACTTCTCGAGTGCCATAGAGTTGTTTGAGAAATTTAAGCAAGAAGTTTAGCAAAAGCATTTAAAAAAGCAAAAATTGGCTAATCGACCAGCAAATCTGGGCATGGTTCAGTGCAAATGCAGGTAGCCGCAGTCCTTGAGAACTGCCTCTGACTTGCTTTTTTTGCAATAGGGAGTATCATGTGCCTTTAAAAACGGATCGAGCAGGGCAGTTTTGCTGTTGGTTCTGAACAGACTTTTATTTAATTCGGTTACGGTAAAGCCACATCAGTCCTTGGTTGGAAACATCAAGATAAAATACTGAGTCTGAAGTCAACTTGCATTTTTGTCTTCCTCTGCCTAAAACCTCTTTGCCAGCTATGAATCTTTCCCACTTAGGAAAGTCAGTATGCATTCCAGGAACACTGAACATGCACGGAGAGTGTTTCTATTTTTATTATTAAAATCTGTGGCATTCTTAATCCATTTAGGTCCAAACCCAGATGTCAAGCCTGGAATGTTTATTTGCATTTCATTGTCTTCTTGTCTGACTTTACTGTATTTAAAGAGAACCATCTGGGGCATTGGAAAATACGCTAGAATTTCTAGCTAATTTCTTGTCATCGGTGACTTTTTTTCGAACCCTTTTGTCTGTGTCATATTACAGAAACTAGCCCATAATGTTCAACTCTAAGTCTGTCATTTTTTAATAAAACCATAGCTCAAACACTTATTTCATTAAGACCAAAGTTTCCTCGTACCACCCCCCCCCCCCCCCCCCCTGCACCCCCCCCCCCCCCCAGCCGGAAGGAACAGGTATTTATTATTGAACATGTCACCTGATCATTTATTTTATTTTTTTCAATGTTTTCCTTTTCAGATTCTTCATGCACAGGAAGCACTGAGGAATCAGAGATGCTAAAGAGACAGCGTTCCCTCTACATAGACCTTGGGGCCCTGGCTGGCTATTTCAACTTTGTACGGGGTCCGCCAACACTAGAATATGGCTGACTGATGTTATCATTTTCTCTAAATAATCAAGACTCAGCGTTGGTCTCCTGGAAGCTGGTCCTGCTGAGTCTACGCTGGGGCTCTGGATAACGAACTGTGCCATTTGTTAGCTTGGCCGTGTGGGCTCCCGTGTCTCATGAATGTGACTCCACATGGCTCCCATGGGTTTGATGTGTGAAGCCGCCCTGGTAGCTGCCAGGTCTAAAGGTTCTCATTTCTCAGATGTTATGACTCAAAGGGAGCTGAGGGTTCATGGCAGGATTGTTTCTAGTGACTGATTCCATTCACTGTGCACTTTGCTCACCATTTACAAAATACCAACCACAAGGATAATGTGTTAGCCTGAAATTACCATTCTTGGTTCTGATTTAAGTACGGGAACTTCATTTAACTCAGAATAGTTGGCTTGTATATATGGGTGTATATTATAACTCCTCGAGCCTTTGTGGGTAGATTCTAGTATAAATTAAAGTCGTCATATTTTGGGTGAATAGAACAACTTGAATCTTCTAGCAATAAGCTGAACTGGTGTCTCAAAAATGGCTCCTTGTTCAGGAGCCATCTGACAGAAGCCACTAGTGACAGGTTCTGTTATGTTCCTATGGAAACATTTTGTACTGTATATGCTATGCTTAAAACATTTAAAACATGGTGTTTTGAATGTGGATAAAACTGTGTTAAACCACATAATTTCTGTACATCCCAAAGGATGAGAACGTGACCTTTAAGGAAAATGAACTTTTCTAAATTCTTAATGATGCTACTTTTGTAACTCTCCTGAACACTTCCTCGTAAGCATTTGTATATTAAAATAGCATACTGTGTATGTTTTATATCAAATGCCTTCATGAATCTTTCTTACACGTACACATATTTTTAACATTGTAATTACGTCAGTATTCCTACCTAAAGTACGTTTTTACACCAGGCAAATGAAACCGGCACTTTTATCCAGCGTGATTGGTCAAATCAACTGAATAAACTCAGTATTTTGCCTTAATTCTTGTGGAGAGTGCGATTCTCAGCTGGGACTGGGGGTGGGTTATGGGGGTTGGGATAGAGGTGGGAGGAGAGCATGTATCACGAGGAAGCAAAGAACACCTGAGCGTTTTGCAAACGGTTCGTATGCTCCTCGTCTATCACTGCTGCGTTAAGCCATTGTTGTCACCTGGGTTACACCGCATGTCTTCGGCACAGTGGTGCAGAAAAATACTTGTTAGCCCCCGGTGCAGGCCAAGCCTGGTTCTATTTTGCATCTTGTTTTTATACATTTATACTACCTTTGAATATATGCTTGCATGTTCTATGTCTGTCGTTTGTCGGGTAAATAACTAACTTGCCTTGTGTTAGTTATTAACTAACCTTACCGTGTGAGGTAGATTTCAGTCGAGGACACAAATTCTAACGACAAGTGTCAGATAGGAGTCTGATTTGTCATTCACCGAGTGACCCGCGTGACATACTTTTACGTGTGTTATGTGTGTTAGGTTTTTACTAAAGCCATCTCCGTAACCCTCACAAGCTCGTGGATGAAAGATGCACCGTTACCTCCATTTTGGGGGACCCGAAACACTGTGAGGTTAGACAACTTTATGCTTAAGATCCCAGAGCGAGTTAAGAGCCAGAACCCAGGCCTTTCTGTCCCCAGTGTGTATTTTCTTCCTCATACTGTGCTGCTCACAAGTGATAGACCATCACAAGAGATAGATCATCTTGCTGCAGAGAAAGCACGATGCTCTCACTGGAATTCAGTTCTCCAAATAAGGGCAAAAGTGGACTCACCACCAAGCTAATGAAGCTTCAGCCTCGGGGCCCGTCACTTGCATGCCGCCCCATGGCCCTGCGCCTGCTTTTATACTACCTAGATCAGGTCCAACAAAACCTGGACCCATCCCTGGGGCAAGGTGTGTAATTTTGGATGATTTGCATGAAAAACTAAAACAGTCCGTATGAATTGAGTTCCAGTTAACAAATTCCACTCGGAGGGAAAACATGCTCTCTAAGTAAATTGGAGCTCTCATGGAAAGATCCGGGAATGTTTGCCAAAAGATGGCCATAGGCAGTGGTGGCCGAAAAAGTGGTCATGAGGGCTAGCAGGGCAGGTTCAGGGCTGAGACCTGTGCGCTGAGCACCCAAAGAGATGTTGACCTAGGAAGCAAAGAGTTGCAGCCTGGGATGGGCCACCAGAGTCAGCTTGAGAGAAGGAGGCCCTGAGTTGGTTCTGAGGAAATCCACCATTTGCTTCCTGAGAAGGCAAGCAGTGGGGCTTTCGGGCTTGGATGTAGCGGGGACAGAATGATCATATCCTGAAAGCTTCTGTCCTTCCCTCCCCTCCCCCCCCCCGCCCCCCGCCCCCAAGAATTCCTGTTTCAGGCAGCAAAGCTTTCTGATTGTGCGGGGTCATTGGAATGCTTCATGGAAGACAGATGGGGGCCTCTCCAGTTCGGGTCCTGGAGATCACCTTGCCTCAGCCCCCTGTTGGATAGGTTAGTATATAGCTACACTTGCTCGTCATCACATGGCAAAAGCTAAAGCCATGTCTTCTGATTATCACCAACCCCGCCCCCCCCCCCACCTTGTACTTGCCTCGAGGTCTGTAAAATGACCTGAAACATGATGATGAAGACTGCCTACCAGGAATTTGCTGGACCTCATGGGGATTTGCCCATCCTTGAACAGATCGTTCCCATCTGGGGTCAGCCAGTGACTACATCGATACCTCTGGAGCTAAGTCGTCACCAGATATCCATCATGGTGCTAAGCACCATGGTAGGACTTGAAATCAGTGACACTGACTTCTGTCAGCTCCCGTGTTCCTCCCTAGTGCATGCCTACTATCTGACAGACTGAAGCCAATCCATCTTTTATCGAGAGCAAATCTCCACCGTGTAACTTAACATGAAAGCAATTTGCTGTGTACAGACGTGTTATGATTTCAACTCCATGTTTTGAAAGCTCTTTATGGACAAAGTTGTTTGTGGTTTGAACTTGTTTTGAGTCACTTGTTTTGGTGAAATTGTTTTGAGATTAGATATTAGGACTTTGTTCTCAAACTCTCACACTTGGAGTGGGAGGGACCGTTATGTCATTGACACCAGAGTGACAGCAGTGGCGTCTGTCACTTGAGGGACTTTTAAACCGCAAAAGCCAAGAGGTTGGACCAGCTATTTGAGAGCGTTTGGCCTTGACGAGAGTACTTTTCCCTGATCTGATTAGCTCTCCAAAGATCTTGAGACACTTGCTCCTACTGTGGCCAGAGTATTCCTGGTCAGCAGTGCTGTTGAACCATGCAACAATCTCAGGAAGAAACGGGACGTCTATTCCCGTCTTGGTGAGTCTGTTCCTCGTAGGCAGTAGTACAAGCTGCATAGCAGTCGCTGGAGTTGTAACCACTGGGACAGCGCCCCCCCTTGCCTTCCAGTGATGGTGCCATCACCCACCAGCTACACGCCCCAACGATGAGGGACCTCATCTGGCAGCTGATCCCCAGCTTTTGATTGGAAGGACTGAGTCCACTGAGAACCAGCTTGTAGAAAGGTACACCTCAATGAAATTTGGCCTTTCTTTCTGTCACCTCCCCTTTGCCTGGAACCATAGTGTAATTAATCTATCACTGGTTTGGAGTACGGTCTTTATTGCCTTCTTAAGAGGCATTATCTGGTGTGCTATTGGCTTGTGAAATAGTATAGTAATTCCCGTAATGAGCCTGTGTCCAATAAACCATTGGCAAAGAATCTCAGTCTCTGAGCTTAATTTGCCCTGAACAAAACTCCAGTGTTTTTCTAGAGGGCCCGGGGGGAATTTTTTGTGTAGCTCTGCAGTGTGGTTTGGAGTAAAGATTGCTCGATGCCACGGGTCCAGGGCCAGGCCCTCCAGGGTATCCAAGAGGGAAGGCACCGGGGGGAGAGCAGACCTATCTAGTGGAGGACAGGCCGACTCTGGTGGAGAGCTGAAGCCTTACTGGGGACCCACGCTGGGCAAAGAACTGTGCTGGTCCCTGCAAGGAGCGTAAATAAGTGAGGGCCCAGCCCCTTCCGAATCCAGTCCCTGCTGAAAAGAAGCGCATTCCACCTTGCAACTGTTCGAAGATTCTTTGTTTTGACATACGGGCCCTGCCGTGTCAACAAAGACTGTTTTGGCCAAGCATTCACTTGCTGTTTTACCTACTTCCTGCGAGCTAGATTTTTAAATGTCGATGTAATCTCAAATGCACCAGAAAGCGATGATTACAATAACATGGTTTCAAAAGCCCACTTTGGGCCAGGGAGAGGAGAGATGCAAACTAGCTGCGCACAAAGCACTTTTTGTACTCCTCTGTATGCGCCCTCCCCAGGATTTTTGCTGGGCTCCCTGGAAAGGGTGTGCAGGGAGGAGTGAAGAGGGAGAGAGCTTGGTGTGGTCGGCAATCAATGCTCTGGACTCCACTGCTCAAGGGCCCTCAGCCTGGGAGCAGGCAACTGGAGTTTAGCTCATCCCTCCACACGGACTACAATGCCCTCCCATGTGACCCACATTTAACCTCGCTGTGGGTCATCTGTCCCATCTCCCTTCAAATCAGAGTTAGATGGGAGCAATCCCATGTGAGATCAGTGCTGGTTTAAGTTCTGGGTACTTAACCAATTCAGACATATCTGTTGAATCACAAATGACAGAGAGATAAGAGCTGCTTATCTGGCTGCCCAGAGCGCAATAGCTGATCCCGTGAGGTCCTGTTCTTTCCGGTGAACAGACCCAGGAAGGGGGAAGCTGACTGGAAATACAAACCACTGAGGCATCCGCCAGAGAGCACAGCGTCCTCTTATTACAGTTCTGTGTCTACAGGGAGGTGCCCGGAGTCGGCCTGGTAATTGTGTCATCACACAAGTAACACTAAGGATTAGAGGAGTCACAGAATTCCCGTACAAACGTTGGCTGTAACTCATGCTGAATTTTCTCTCGATGAAGCTTAACATACCTCGGGCCTACCTTTCCCACACGGGCACGTAGAACTTCAAAGGGCAGGGACTGTCTTGCTTATTTCGTTGGCACAGGAAACAAGTAGAGGACCATTTGTAAATTTCAAAAGCCTGCTTGGAGCTAGGAGTGGCGTTGACTTCCCATTCAGTATCGCTTTTTCCGAAAGCGCCTGTGGGGACTGGGTAGCTGTGAGCCCCCGGGCAGTGGGGGTAACGGATAGGTTACGGGATAACAGGGAGGCCAACAAGGTCTTCTGACAACTTCTGGGCTTGTGTGAAAAGGCATTGGCATTACCCCCACTGGCACAACTGCCCCCCTTTCGGCCCAGGCATTTCTTCTGATCAGAAAGAAATTCGGGTCTTGCCCAAGTTTGGGTCCCAATAAGACAGAAGGCTGGGTGGGGACTTGGGACCGAGGGGACTCTCTGTCACTCTTACAACTTCCCTGTGTGGACTTAACACGTGCGTCTATGCCAAGGGCCAGCGAGCCAAAAGGCCCAATTGTTTCTATCTTAATTCAGTTACATAGGAAAGAAGGAGAACAAACGTGGTAATTGATTCAGAGTTTCTCACTGAAACCCAGAGTTCCTTTTTTCGTCTGGCCGGCGGGCAAGAGCGAACAGAAAGATTTGGCAGGTGTCTTCCTCATTCACCATTTCAGCCTTGCCTCTCGCCCCTGACACCTCCGCGCCTCCCAGTTGCCGGGTTCTGCTCTCCAGAAGCAATTGCTGCTCGCAAAAGACAGTCTACGCAGCTACAAACATGTGATTATAAAATACCCTTCTTTGTAAAACAACAACAATAAAATCTGCACCTGGTAGCGTGGTTTACACATAGTTTACATCTTGGGTTTTTTTTGACAGAATATTTCCCAGAGATTACGGAATGAAGTATTTTAATAAGAATAATCTTACTTAACGTAAATCTTGCATTTGTCTTAGACAAAGCCTCTCGCGACCACTTCTGTCACGAATCTGGCTCTCCTTATTCTTTTCTTTTCTCCTCTGGGAATGAGGGGCAGAACTACCTGTTAATGCTGCTTCTGGCCATTGAAACGTGTAGAATTTAGTTTATGGGAAAGGAAATGGAATGGCGAAAAGTTAATGGATCTGAGGTCTGAATGTAGTTGTTCAGAGAGCAGGGATGGGAACCAAAGCCCTGACTTCCCCGTTGTGACCTTGCCACCAAGAGCACACTGCAGTCTGCCGCCTACTGTTGCCTTCTGGCTGTCAAGGGCCCGGGGAATCCCACAGCAGGGACAAGACAGCAGTTTACGCCCATGTTAGCTTTGGGGCATGGGGAATAGATAGGAACTATCTGTCTAGACTGATCAAGTTTCCTTTCTCCTGATACCAAGAGGCTGGATCCTGTCTCTAGTTGATGTCATGAGATGTGATCTACGTGGATGAGAATAGGTTCTGGGATAAAGGAGGCAGGGGAGAAAAGATTCCACGTCTAGAGACAGATTCAGGGTGATGGTAAAGGAGAAGCATTGACGGTATTTGGTACAGAAATTAAAGCCATGGGCTGCTCAATAACGAATGTCGATAACAAAGCGTGTTGCTAAGTGCCAGCTGTGAGCTCAAGATCTGGGGATGTAGCTGTGGTTATAGTCATATTCCAATGAACTAACTCTATGGGAATCAAACTCCTTCCCTGTAAACCATACCGTAATTTTGGCATTTAACCAAACCTAGTCACCAATTCCGATGTAGAAGGTGGTTTCCCCACAACACCAACAATTCTCAGATACCCTCTGGGCACCCTATAACTCAACTCAGTTCTGACACATCCTTCCTGGAGACAGTGTCAGATCCTACAGGGTAAGGGTTCAGTCCGACTAAACTGTCCCCCCACACACACACACACAGTTATAAGACGCCAGTTATAAGATGCCAGTTATAAGACCAGGTGGTTACCCAGCCTGCTGACTTACTGGCTATAAATCAGAGGTCCCCATGACCCACTCCGTGGGTTCGATTAACACAGCGGCTCAAAAAACTCAGAGAAACATTTTATTTGTTAAATTACCAGTGTATTACAAAGGATATTAAAGGTGATGAATCAACAGCCCGAGGAAGAGATACATAGGGTGAAATTCTGAACAAAGGAGCTTTTTTTTTTTGTCATCCTGGAGTTTAGGGCCTGGCATGGTGGTGCCTAAAAGCGTCTGACACAACTCGTGCCTGAGTGGCTCAGTCTGTGAAGCGTCTGACTCTTGATTTTGGCTCAGGTCATGGTCTCAAGTTTCGGAAGTTCGAACTCTGAGTCGGGCTCTGCGCTGATAGCACGAAGCCTGCTTGGGATTCTTTCTCTCTGTACTTCCTCCTCACAAAATTAAAAAAAATAAGCTTTAAAAGTGTTCTCGTACACCAAGCTGGAAGCTCTCAGTATCCTATCCTTTTTGGGTTTTATAGAGGTTTTATTACACAAGTTCAGTTGATTAAATCTTTGGCTATTGGTGATTGGTTCACCTTTGGCCCCTCTCCCCTCCTGGAGGTTAGGGAGGGAGGGACTGCAATTGACAACCCTCTAAACACACGGTTGAACCTCCCGGCATCTGGTTTCCATCCTTAGGTACTTTTCAAAAGTGACCTCATTAACATAAACTCAGGTGTGGTTGAAAAGGGTTTGTTGTGACTATCAAGACAACTTTATCACTCTCATAAATTCCAAGGGTTTTAGGATGGGAAATGGGGACAAAGACCAAATATATATTTCTTACTATAAATCCCAATACCGCAGCATTATTATTTCTGTTTAGAATCAGTAGAATCCCAGAATCAATAGTGAATTCAGCAAAGTGATGCCAAATGTCCTGGAAGCAAAGCTCCTCCAAACTCACTTTAAGCTTCGAGTTGGCAGGTATGTTGCGAGGGTGTTTCTTTTGTCAGGTGCCTGGGTGGCGGAGACTCAGAACGCAGAGCCCAGAGTGGATCGTGTTTGTTTCCTGGAAGCCGACCAGAGCCCTGGCCTGGGCAGGGGAAGGCTGTGCTCAGGATTTACAAAGTCTGTTCACTCCGAAGTGGCCCAAAAGTCACTGAACCACGGTTGTGTGAGGTTTCATATTGTCAAGTAAGGGAACAGCCTCACAAGAAATGTAGGCTGACATTTACTGAGTGCTGGCACTGTGAATGACATCTGGGTGATCACGTCTAGGCATGTTAGTAAATTAGGGAATTGAGACTGAGAGGTTGAGTGACCAATGTGAGGACATGCTGCTAGAACATGGCAGACCTGAGATCTGAACCCCGGTCCCTCGGGTTCCAAAGGCCATGCCCTTCTCACTAACCCCAACTGCTTCCCCATATGTCACTGGAGGGATGAGAAGCAAGAAATTCATCTACGAAACCTCATTACGGTGAGAATCCAAATCCTGTGACTCCTACATTATGGCTACCTCTAGAAATAAAGTCACTTGAATTATTATAATATTTGTTACTGGGGCACATCCGCTTCTCCAGCATGAGTAGAACTGTAGAGAATGTGGTCTTAGCTCATAAAAAACTTTACTCCGTATATTTGAGAACTTACCTGCGTGGCACGGAGTACTGCACGAGCCCACAGCGAATATAAAGTTAAAGTAACAAGAGCTGTAATGAGAGCAGGAAGGAGTCTGTATCAGCTAGGGTCTTTCTTGGGGACCAGGCTCCCTAGGAAACAGAGCATGAGGCAGAGTCTACGTGCCGATGTTTTATGGGACACACAATCCTAGAGCCGTGAGAGTGAGGGAAGAGGGAAGAGAAGGAAGAGGGCAGTAAAACAGGAAAGGCCGGGAAGCGATAAACTGTAGTATCACTGAACCGGCCACAACTTTAGGAAAAGACACAGCTGGTTGCTCACTCTCCTGGAGTATCTTCAGAGGGGCCCTCCTGAATGCCACCTCCCAGAACAGCCCTCTGAAGGGATGATGGGAAAGAGACTCATTCTCTCTCCCTCCTATCTCCCGTCTCATTGGCCAAGGTTGCTGCATGGGAGTCAGCTTCCCTGCATGTCTGGGTTGTGGCTCCAGACACCTTTGGGCAGTTGCCGGGAAGCCGGTTTCCCTGGGCTGCAATTGATCATTTCATCTAAACCCATAAGGGAGGGGAGGGACCGGAGCCTCTTGGGTCCTGTCCGGCGTGGACATCGGAGCTGCTTGTGGCTCCCACCGGAACAGGAGCAAGAGAGGCCATGTGGGAATTTGGTGGAGACTTGGAGAAGGTCAGGGCGGTGGTAGGGGGGAGTCTCCACGAGGAAGAAACCAAGGGCACTGGAGACAAGCAGGGTCAAGTGAATCTGAGGAGGTGTGTAAATTGTTATCTGATACTGAGTTCAAAGACAAAAGAGAGGGGATATTCTAAAGTATCCTATTCAAGAGATAAGGTAATCTCAGAAAAATTTATTCACAGTGACACTCTTCCAGAGATAGCAATGTAGGGGAACCACGGGGGATATTCCTTCACTCTGTTATCAACTCCAGGCTGGAAGGAATTAGGGGAGAGAGCAATGACTAAGCTCAGAAATATAGACATGTAGCAGAGGTCACCTTGAAGGGATCAGTGATCTTTGGTCAAAAGTCATGGCCAACCCCAGGGCGATATCACAAAGGAGTCAGAAAATATCAACTCCAATCAGAAGCCAGAGAATGAGAGTCTATGGAGGTAGTCCAAGCAGGTCACCCCTCACCCCTGCTCTGCCCTGGGGCTAAAAGCTGGGTGGAGAAGTGAGGACTTTGGGTCTGGAGGGACATTTGGCAAATCTATAGCATAGGGTTTCAGAGAGCACTGTCTAGGACTTTCTCACTCTTGCCTTTTTTTTTTTTTTTTTTTTTGTAATTAGATGAGAGATGATGTAGCTTGCTTGAGGTTCTAGCACTGGGAGAGACCTTTGCAGGGTGATGTGGCTGCGCGCAGGGAAGCTAGCCACAGGCAAGGCAAGCAGAGGAAACAAATGCCCAGGGGCAGGGATGGGCAAGGCAAGTTTGTGGAGCACCAATGGGGTCATCCTGACCCAACAGAAGTCGAAGGATTGTGAGAAATACTGGTAAATGGGTGGGATCATCCTTTGAAGGGCACCGAAAGCGGGCAGGGCTGTTTCCCCTTGGTGTGGCAGGAAAGAGGTTGCTATTGAAGGTTCTGAGATGAAAGCAGGACTCAGTAAGATCAGCCGAGGCAGAACAATGAATCCATTTTACAAGAAAGGGGAATTGGATCCAGGGTGTCTGGCTGGGAAACTGTTACATAAATACAGAATGGAGTGATGTGGATTCAAATATGGCGGGGGATATAATCATAAGACGTGCGTCAAAGGGAAAATTGGTAGGTGCTGCATATCGCTGGAGGAACGAACAGGTAAAACATAAATGGTTAAGTCTGGGTGACGGGAAAGGCATTGTGCTTCACCGAGAGAGGAAGGTGACGTGGATGGTCCTCTAGGGCAAGCATGGGGACAGAAGTGATGATGGCTGGGACATGTTGACTTTGGGATAACCCACTACTTTTTTTTTTTTTTTAATTTTTTTTTTTAACGTTTTATTTATTTTTGAGACAGAGAGAGACAGAGCATGAACAGGGGAGGGGCAGAGAGAGAGGGAGACACAGAATCGGAAGCAGGCTCCAGGCTCTGAGCCATCAGCCCAGAGCCTGACGCGAGGCTTGAACTCACGGACCGTGAGATCGTGACCTGAGCTGAAGTCGGACGCTCAACTGACTGAGCCACCCAGGCGCCCCAGGGATAACCCACTACTTAATCGCCTCTTCTTCTTGACTTGTGTGACCAAGGTCATCACCCATGAAAGAACAGAGCAATGGTGCACCAAAGCTGGGCCAGCGGTGGAGGGGGGGGCGGGGGGCTGGGGGGCTCCAGAGCACAGGGGACAATGGGGTGCATCTATAGACAACTGACAATCATGAAATCAACTAAAAGTCTATGTGCGTTTGATTACGATTATGCTCTGGTCAGTGATAAAATGCTCCTTCGTTGGTCTAAATTCTAAACAACTGCTGTGATTACTATTGACTCTTAGCAACACATATGAGCTTAATGTTAGCACATTTTAATCACCTATCCTTTTTTATTTTTTTAAAAATAATTAGTTATTTTTAGGGGTTCCTGGGTGGCTCAGTCCGTTAAGTGTCTGACTTCGGCTCGGGTCATGATCTCGCAGTTTGTGAGTTCGAGCCCTCCATTGGTCTCTGTGCTGACAGCTCAAAGTTTGGAGCCTGGTTCAGATTCCGTGTCTCCCTCTCTCTCTCTCTGCCCTTCCCCCGCTCATGCTCAGTCTTTCTGTTTCCAAGCAAGTGTTCAGCACAGAGCCCAACATGGGTCTTGAACTCACAAACCTTGAGATCATGACCTGAGCTGAAGTCGGTCACTCAACCGACTGAGCCACACAGGCACCCCTCACACAGCTCTGTGCTTAAACAGGAGAATCAAAATGAACAATGATTGACAGCCCAGCTGTTTTAGAGAAAAAGAAAGAGGACTTGAGACACTTTAATTCTGTCGTTCTTTGTGACCATTTGGAATTCTTATTTCTGTTTAAAATTTTTAAAGTAGTAAAATAGAGGGCCCACTGTGAGCTGAAATAGTTTTGTTTGGTAAGTGTAAACTTTGGCTCATACATGAAATATTTTAAATTTGAATAACATCTTTAAAATTGAAATCAGGGGCGCCTGGGTGGCTCAGTCGGTTGAGCGTCCGACTTCGGCTCAGGTCATGATCTCACGGTCTGTGAGCTCGAGCCCCGCGTCGGGCTCTGTGCTAACCGCTCAGAGCCTGGAGCCTGTTTCAGATTCTGTGTCTCCTCTCTCTGACCCTCCCCCATTCATGCTCTGTCTCTGTCTGTCTCAAAAATAAAATAAACGTTAAAAAAAAATTTTTTTTAATTGAAATCATTTTCTAGTTCCTAATTGTTAGTTTTATTTTTTTTTATGGAAGCACAATGGACACACAGTGTTACATTAGTAATTGTTGGTTTTAAAACTAAAAAAATAGATGGGGCACCTGGGTGGCTCAGTGGGTTAAGCATCCAACTATTGGTTTCTGCTCAAGTCATGATCTCACAGTCGGCAAGATGGAGTCGTGAGCTGAGCTCTACACTTGGGGTTCTCTCTCCTCTCTCTCTCTCCCCCTCCTCAGCTCATGTGTGCACGCACGTGTGTGTGCATGCCCATACTCTCTCACTCTCTTTCAAAATAAATAAATAAACTTAAAAAAAGAATAAAACTTGGGGCGCCTGGGTGGCTTAGTCGGTTGAACATCCGACTTCAGCTCAGGTCATGATCTCACGGTTTGTGGGTTCGAGCCCCGCGTCGGGCTCTGTGCTGACAGCTTGGAGCCTGCTTCGAGTTCTATTTCTCCCTCTCTCTCTGCCCCTCCCTCTCTCACACTCTGCCTCTCTCTCTCTGTCAGAAATAAAATAAAACATTAAAAAAATGTTTTTAAAAAAGAAAGAAAAACTTGTGAAAAATTTTATATCATCAGTTGAACCAAATTGTGTTTTTAGCCCAACCAAACTTTTTTTTCTCGTGGTTTAGAAGCAGATAGGTCATCCTGAATCAAAAGAAATTTGTTGGCTCCGGTGGGTATTTCCAGACTCAAACTGCAATCTGGTTTTGAAAGAACATTTTGTAAAAAGTAAGCACACTATTCTTTCAGAAGAGAGCTTTATTTCACGCACATTTCTGAAATATTCGAAATCAATTCACTTACCTTCTGGGAAATGACATCAAGTTGAAAATAGTGGCCAAGGTTAAGAAAAAAAGCAGAATATCCTGGCATTCTGATCCTTTTCACTTATTCAATATCTGAAGTGATCAGATGTGTCCTTATTGGAGATGGAAAATTACTTTACAGTAAAGTAACCAGTTTTTTTTTAATTTTTTAAAAATTTATTTATTTATTTATTTTTAACATTTATTTATTTTTGAGACAGAGAGAGACAGAGCATGAATGGGGGAGGGTCAGAGAGAGAGAGGGAGACACAGAATCTGAAACAGGCTCCAGGCTCTGAGCTGCCAGCACAGAGCCCGACATGGGGCTCGAACTCACATACTGCGACATCGTGACCTGAGCCCAAGTCGGACGCTCAACCGACTGAGCCACCCAGGCGCCCCTAAGGTAACCAGTTTTGAGCATCAGTTGTATTTCAGGGAAGATTGCTACTGAACACATCAAAGAAATCTTGGAACAATGGATCTGGGTGGACACACCCAATGTGGCATCGGTGTTCAGCAAAGACCTCAGAGACTGATCGGGTTCTTATTTGGGTCCTTCTGCACATCATCCTCTGCACCTTTGTAGTTTACACTTTGGGACATGTTTTTTTCACATGTGATCCTTTTTGGAATTATGGGAAATTTCATTCATTCTTAGTAATCTCACCCATCGATTAAAAACTTTGCAGACAGTAGGTAACAAATCCCCAAAGCCCTTCCCAGATAAATAAAGTGCTCGGTATGAAGCTGTGCATATCACAAAGACTAATTTTGAAAAATTAATCCCAACTTTGACGCTGGGAGGATCAGTTTAGATTGTATGAAGAAGGCCTTTAACCCTGCAGCAACAAAATATGACCAAGTCTTGTTGCCCTAACAAACAGAATTAGGGGCGCCTGGGTGGCTCAGTCGGTTAAGCGTCAAGACTCTTGATTTCGGCTCAGATCATGATCTCACGGTTCCGTGAGTCTGAGCCCTGCATCAGGCTCTGTGCTCACAGTGCAGAGCTTGCTTGGGATTCTCTCTCCCTCTCTCTCCGCCCCTCCACATCTTGCGCCCACATGCACAGGTGCCCTCTCTCTCTCTCTCAAAATAAATACATAAACTTAAAAAAAAGAAAATAGAATTAAATTTTGAAGAAGATGTGGAGAAATGACAAAAGATGCTGGCCTTCCATTGCCAGAAGAAACCCAAAGAGCAGTGTCTGAATGTCCCAACTGTTTGCCCCAAGAACTAGACACTTGTTCTAAAGGAGTAGATCAGATCATGTCAATGTTCACGCTCTGATTTTTGTAGAAGAAGGAAAACTTTGAAAGTTTTTGGCACATGTAGAAAAAATCTATGATGAATTTTCGGGAGAAGATATTTGCAAGAGAATGGAAATTTTTTTAATGCGAAGACTTTTGAAAGTCACGGGGACCAACTCCCAAGGGAAAAAAAAAAATGGACAGTATTCTAATTTCTGAAATTTATCGTGAAATGCCATTTATATGAATCTCTGTTAAACTATATTTTTGTAACTGGGTGTATATCTGTTATCTCATGCAAAGAAACTTTCCAGAGTTAAATTAATAAGTTTTGTTCTTCAATGAACTATGAGTGAAGAAAGATGTATAAATCTGACCATAACATAGAATATATTGCATATAAATATGCAAAGAAGATCGATCAAAGGTCGATCTGTCATTGGATGATTTGCATGAGTTACAGCTGGAAAACAGAGACTGTAATTTATTATTCTTTACTGAAACAGAAAAGAATATAGTTTTTTCTTCTTTCAAAGATACATTCATATAATTAAAGACATTTATGTTTTACATTTTTCTTTCTTAAATGTAATATTTATTTTTATTGATTTTTACTGGCATGGTTACATAGTTGAAGTTTAATAAGAAACTCTTTTCATTGTCTAGGCTTCTTTTCTGGTCACAACTACAGTTTACTTCATTTTATGATCATGACTGAAGATGATTCTGTCCTAGAGAGGAAGTAAGTGTTAAAAAGTGATCTGCTCTGGGGGTGATGTTAGGTCTGCCATTGTGATAGACTCCTCTTTGCAAGTTGTACTAAGAGGTCCTTTTCTGCCAAGGTATTCATGGAATAACATAGAATAGCTTCTTAACTCTTTAAAGTATTTTTTTAAATGTTTATTTGTTTTTGAGGGAGAGAGAGAGAGAGAGAGAGAGACAGAGCACGAGCAGGGGAGGGGCAGAGAGAGAGGGAAACACAGAATCCAGAAGCAGGCTCCAGGTGCCGAGCTGTCAGCACAGAGCCCGATGTGGGGCTTGAACCCGCTCACGAACTGTGAGACCATGACCTGAGCTGAAATCGGACACTTAACCGACTGAGCCACCCAGGAGCCCCATCTCTTGATCAGATTTTAAGACTAAGGCTGGGACTTGAATCTTGTTTTGCTTTAGCTAGATTATGGTAGAGGAGAGGGTGTATCACAAAGCTCACGCATAGTAGGTGCTTTAATAAACATTTCTTGAACAAATGAGTGAACGAATAAGTGAATGAGGGACTCTTCTATCTGGCAATCCCCCTCTGCACAAAGGAGCATGTGGAATCTTAATAGGACTTCGAAGGGTTTTAAAAATATACTAATAATCTACCAAGGATGAGATAGTCTATCAGCGTAAGGTTTCCAGAAGATTTATAAACGTTGGTGTGGCTTTTAATATCTTGGTTGTACACAGCCTACTTAGCAAAAAATTATGAACTATAAAAACAGCCTGTTTCCTTAATTTGAGAGGAAGCTAAGTGGTCAAGAAAGAGAGGCAAATAGCAAAAAAAGTTTGCAATGAGTAGGAAACAACATGGCAAAGAGGGATACCTTACCTAAAGAGTTATAGCCAACACGTGTTTTGGGCTCTTTGACACCCAAACTGGAGAAATGAGGTTTAGTAATTTATGACGCTAGTGTAAAGCTTCATAAAACTTTTAGTTCAAAGCTTCAATTGTGGATCCATCACATCTGACCTAAAACAGCTGAACTACTCAAGAAGGGTGGTATTTGCTTCCTTCCCCTTCTACACTCACTGATGGTAATTAAGAACGAAGCTGGGATAACTAAAAAAAGGTCCAAAAAAAAAAAAAAAAAAAAAAGAGGAAGTGTGTGAAAATGGTTAGTGTGAATTTTCAGTACATTTTTGGACAGTGTCTATGCTGGCAACTTATATCACTGTGCTTTCTCCCCACTAGGACTCCCAGCTCACTTCAGAAACACATGCAATCTGGCCCATGGGGCTTTCTTTTTGATGTGAAATGCACCGTCTCTCCTGTGATAGGGAGTGCTCCGTTGGAAGTTTGGTAGTGGACGTGGGTAGGTAGGCATCGATGGTCATGAGCCAGGTGGGACGGCCTATCTAGCTGCTATTCCTAATAGGCCCTGCTAAATTTGTAGACCAGGGCAGGGCTCGAATTGGACGCATAACATATGAACTGAAATTGGAAAAAAGAAAAGATAGATAGGGCTGATTACATAGAAGAGGTTATTCGGTTAGGCATCCAAAAAGAGTTTTAGTTTACGTAGGAGAGAGGCAAAGAGAAATATGTTCACTGCAACGTAATTGTAAAATGTTAATAACAGCAGGGAAACGATTAAGTAAATATGGGATGTTTACTTATGAGTCTTGTATTATCAGTAGAAATATGTATTAGGAAGAGTTAGTAATTATACAAAAGAGTTGATCTATGCTCCATTACTGTAGCTAGCGATGTCTGATCAGAAAGGCTGATTATGCTCAAAAGGAAGTTTTCATTGATCTTAGGATAAAATTCAAACTCAGTAACCTAGTTTATATGGTCTGTTATCTCTAGAATCAACCTTCAAACCTTCTGTCCCGCTTCCCTTCTGTCTTGCATGCATGCTATTCTCTTTGCCTAGAAGGGTCTTTCCTATTGCCCAGGCAACTCCTGCTAATTCTTCAGATCCTGGCTTGGGCCTCACTTCACTCAGAAAGCCTTCCCCGACCACCTTCTCTGAGACTAGACCGGGGCCATGGCACTTGCTTTCTGCACAGTGTCATAACTGTCCCCTTACTTCTGACAGGAGACAGTAGGCTGGTGAGGGTCAGGAGACTTGTATCCCTAGAACCTGCACAATCCCTCACAGATAAAAAATGCTTAATGAATATTTGATGAGTCAGTTTTCATCCTGAGTAAAAATAGAAGGACCCACACTGTATGCGTGATATAAAGTATTTTTTTTAAACTATACCTTTTAAACAACAGGAAAGACATACCTTACAACAAAGCGCTAATATTTTAATTACTAAATTTCTATTGCAACCATGTATTATTTTTACAAAGACAAAGAATCACTTTGTTATTTTTAAAATGTAACATAAAAGAGGAAACTCTTTGAATTCAACCATGCAGTTGAGAGTTAGTGTTTCAAGCATAGCGCCAGTAACTGTGACTTGAATTAAGAAGAAAAAAAGCTGGGGTAACCTTTGGGTGGAGGGAAGTGACATTTATATAAACTACCCGTGTGCAAGCCACAGGAGAGGTAGGCACGGAGTGAGATGGGAAATGAAAGCCAGAGCCTGATAGCACCTGCCTACAGGGCAGGCAGGAGACCACTTGGTGAGAGGGCAAAGCCTGCAAGAGAGGTTTTCGGCAGAAATGGGGATATACCAGTGGATGCTGACGAAATGTGAAGGGATGCTAGGGGTAATGTGGAGAAGTCACAGGAGCAGCCTGGAGCCGATCATCCCCACGGGGACAAGGATGGCCTTGCTTGGTTTAGATCCACAGAGAGAAGGAGGGAGGCGGGATGAAGGGGAATCTGAAGAAATTGAGGTTGTCGTCTTGGTGGTGGTGGTGATGTGTGGTGGGGAGTGTGTGGGTGTGTGGATCACAACACAGGCAATGAGGCCCTCCAAAAAGAGCCCCAGGGAAATTCAAAGAAAGGTACACGCAAGTTGACAAAAGGGACCATCCAGTTTTATCAAAAAAAAAAAAAAAAAAAAAAAAAAGAGCAAGGTGCCAGAAGAAAAGGTGTCAAAGGTGAAGAAAACTTGGGACTTCATCAAAGATGAATAAATCACCATGAGGTGACACTCAGTTGACTAGCCCAGCATGTGAGGGGCACAGTCCCGCCCAAGGAGGCAGGAACTGGAGAAGCCGGCAAGGGCGTGGAAGTGAGAAGTTGTTTGTTGTGCTGGAAGAAACTGGGTGGAGGTGAGTGTCAGGGACAACTTCTGGCTTGTTTGGTGCTAGGCTGGGGCAATCCTGTAATGACAGCTTGTAAGGACCTTCCTAAAATAACAACCTCGCAGCAGCTGACGATAACAAACGAAATAAAACACCAGCACCAAAGGAAGCTGGTGGGAGTTCTACTGACAGCAAGCTTCGTGCTGGGCTGGAGAAAGCACCCCCTAGGCGGTGGGGCGTGAGACGTGGGGCTGCTGGAAGGGGTCCCCCAGCTGAGGTGGCTGGCTCCCCAGGGGTCCAGAACACTCAGCGTCCAAGGAGCCTCGGGGCCCTCTCAGTCTGGCAAATCCGCCTTCCTGGAAACCGCCCCTGTGCTTCTCCTCCAGCTCTGGCTGGTGTGTTTAGTTATGTAAAGTCAGAGCCAAGCTCTGCCTGGATCTTTGGGCTGGAGACCCACCGCCATGAAGTTAGTTCCCTCGGGGTCAAAAGCATTAAGGTGTGCCGGACACTCAGCAAGCACGTCAGCTAAACAAAATAAGTTCTAAGAATCTGAGAAGGAGCTGAAATCACCAGGGTACCAGTGTAGAAAACCTATTTCTCGCAGAAGCCTTAAGTAACCAAGGCAGGAAATGTCTTGGAGAGATCTCTCCCCTGTATCCAAGCAGAGATCTCACCAATACTCTTAAGAGGGGATATGCCTACACCTCCTGTGTCCTCCTAGCCCTGTGTGACCTCAAGGGCTCCAACTTGCCATGCCCCGACTTCATGCGGAATTGATGGAAATATACCTGTGGCTGTCTGCACACGTGTGTGTGCATACACACACACACACACACACACACACACACACCACTAAGGAATAACACTTGAAAGCTCAGAAACCACATTTCCTGCCAAATGGTAATGCTTGCCATCATGGACACTGAAGCTGGTGTCCCCAAATAGGACAAGAGACACAGACAGAGTCCGGGTGCCACTCGAGATCTCTGGTTCTGGTCTTCCCTCAGGCTCCGCTGCATCCCTGACCTTCCTACTGTCAAAAATTTACTTAGGTCCTTGAATCAATGAATTCCCCTTTGGAGCTAAACTGGCTTGACTTGGGCGTCTATCCCCTACCCCTGAAACAGTACGCAGAGGCCGGTGGAGGCGGGTGGCACTTGCCAGAAAGGATCTAGCTGCCGAGGAAGAGGGACGGTCCGGGGATTCATGACCCACAAGTTCTTGCATGTGACTTTGGGAGTGTCCTGGTGTCCTGGTGGATGTTGCTGCAGGTGCCTGGAAAGTTGGGGGGAGGGTGGGTAAGGGAAGCAGCGAAGAAACCTGGGGAGGGGGAAGGGAGAGAAGGCGAGGAGGCACGTGCTGCTGTCGCTTAGCTGAGGAATTTGTCATTTAGACGGGGACAGTCTGAGACATGCAATCCATGTAACTCAAGAAACCATACCGTCAAGAACAGCGATCAAATCTGCAGGATTAGGACATAAATGCATCTCATAAAAGAAAATTACATGAAGTCTGCGTGAGCTGGTAGGTCGCATGTCTGCAAACACCGGGGTGACCATAAGACCCCATTTGGGACAGTCCTGGTTTACACCTAGTGTTTTGGCATGATGACTGACGGCACCCTCTTTCTGACTCAAAAGTATCCTGGTTTGAATGGTAGCTTCTGTGGTGGCCTTAGTGAATAGCTCACTTACCACCGTGTCACAGCTGAAGGGAGGGTTGGGTTTAAGGTCCCAACGTGGCCGTTGTTGGTAACTTCTGCAGAAAGGGAGCAGCGAGAGGCAGAGGAGGAGGAAAGTGGCAGCTTTGGGAAGAGAGGGGGGAAGAAATGAAGCTGCTGCCCACTGTTGGCAGGGAAAAGAAGAGGAAGCTGTAAAGAAAAAGCGAAATGATACGGGAAAAAGCCAGCAGCCAGCAGAACACTGTTGAGGACAGGACAGGTGGAGCTGCTGAGGAGGTCTGATGAGCTCAGAACCACAAGGACATGTGATCCTGGGCACCTCGAGGATGACCTTGGAGGACACTGAAGTGTCACAGATGGAGCCGAGTGAGTCATGGAGGTAGAACCAGACCGGGCAGAATCCGAGGCTGAGTAATTTGCTGCAAACAGTCGGATCAGCATGCATCGCTGCCAAGGACCAGAGCTGTGCAGAGCTGATGACAAACAAGTTCAGGACTCACCAAGGTCAAGGGGAGAAGACAGACACCCAAGGGGGCTGTTGCTCTGAGGTTCTCTGAAGGATTCATGCTTTGTACTCTGAGAAATCCAGGGGTGCCGGTCAACTCGGCTCGGGGATAGACATTGAATCCTGAAAAGATGACCATCTAGGAGCCACTCCTTAACTTGGGCAGACGGTGCGAAGGAGATCCGAGGGAGTTAAGCAGCTGGCCGTGTCCACGAGGGGTTGAGTTCAAGAGCTAGAACTGCAGTGGCCCGATTCTCAAGGCGGTGCTCAGGTGTATTTTAAAGAACACACTGCTCCAGGGGCGCCTGGGTGGCTCAGTCGGTTGGGCGTCTCACTTCGGCTCAGGTCGTGATCTCGCGGTTCATGGGTTCAAGCTCCGCGTTGGCCTCTCCACTCTCAGTGAGGACCCCATTTTGGATCCTCCGTCTCCCTCTCTCTGCCCCCTCTCCAGCTTCCTCTCTCTCAAAAATAGACATTAAAACAAAACAAAACAAAACACTGGCCCATGCAAGACTGCTGAGAAGCCCTCTATTTTGGAAATTAACCATGTACACTAGGATAGTAAAGGGCTTCACAGACCTTGAAGTGAAAAATGAATGTCACCCAGGACTTTCTGAACTTACTTGACTACGGTACCCGTTTTCTAGGCGACGCAGAACTTTTTGTGATGTACATCTAAGAAAATGCAATCTATCTAGTCCTTGGCTGCTTAGAACACACCCACTTTCTCTGGGGTTGAGGGTGCCTCTTTGCCTTTGCTTCTAGAAGCCTGTGCAATAGGGGTGTGAACATACGGCCATGCTCTTTTGGTTAATAAGAGTCTCTAGTAGGGAATCCCAGGGTGTGTGTGTGTGTGTGTGTTTGGGTCCTATGGTCCTTATACCATGCATTCTCCAGGTGCCGCTCCAGTGAGTGCCCTCTACTGAGAGGACCGACCTGTACAACCACATTAGCGTGTGTGGCCTCCCTTGTCACCCTCCTTCCTGGCTCCTAGTTGCATTTGGATGAAGAGGGCCAGTGGGAGACGAGGAAAAGAATAAGCTCAGGCTCTTAGTTCCTTGGTTCTGCTCGTACTAAGATCCCAGGTGCTGCCATATGGCCCTTTTCTCCTAGCTTGCTCTCTCTCCAGGCTCTGGTGACCACTTCCTCCGCGTCCCTTGGGCCTTCAGACGGTAATGGAGCACCCACTTCTCCTCCCCCGACAGACTGCACTACACCGTTTGGTTTCTCTACCCTCTTTCCACGTCTTGAAAAGCGGTGACTTCGTTAAACTTCCCTTCATGTCAGTTTGTCATTGTTTCCAGCGGGGGCCTCGCGACTGCAGTCCTCTTTCGTGGAGACTTTGGGTTCATTATTCGTTCGTTTCTTTGGCATGGGGCAGTTGAGGCCTGCAGTGTGCCAGGCGCTGTGCTAGGCGCAGGGATACACTGGTGAGCAAGACAGAGCGGATCCCTGCCCGCATGAAGCGAAATGAGGGAGAGAAAACCGAGAAGTCAGTCAGTGACTAAACCGCATATCGTCCTGAGTACGAGGAAGGAAACAGGCAGGGGGCTGGCACCGAGAATAACAGCTACCCCTATCTTGTCAGGAAGGGCGGGGAAGTCCTCTCTGCAAAGACCAGAAGAATGAAGTAGGTGGCCAAGCCGGAGAATTTTCCAGGCGGACGGAATAGCGATCAGCGGGGCCTCGGGTGGGACAGAGCTTGGTGTGTTTGACATGTTGTTTTGTTTTGTTTTCGCTAAGCAGATGCTTGCATGGTGGATCTGTCCAGCGTGTGAGGCCCAGAGGGAAGGGGAGCGAGTGTCCACACGTGTCACGTGGCCGTCAGGAACAGGTTGCGAGTGACGGAGCCTTCGCGTGGCTTCCGTGCTTTACCGGGTACCAGGAGGCTCCAGGCCACCTCCTCCCCGGCCTCCTCCGCACGCTCTCCCTCCTCCGCGGGGAGTCCTGTCCTACTGGGAGTCGGCCACCAGAGGCCCGTGCGGCTCTTGGACTCGGGAAGTCCATGTGGTCCACGCCCCTGCCCACGTGCCAGTGCTCCAGATGCACGGGAACGGCTCCTGGATGCCCGCGCTATTGCTCATGAAGGTGGGGGACATTTTTAGCCCCCAGGGGCAGGATGTCACAGACAGTTGTTTTCATTTTACTGGGGACTCACTCAGCAAAATAGCTGCTGTTCCCGTTTTGGACGTTAAGCATCTGCTCATCTACCTCCCTCACGGCCATGTGGCCCCTGCCACAAAGGCCACGGTCAGGCGGCAGCCAGGGGGCCGGGGTCATAGGCGGCCATCACGCTCCTGGTGGCAAACATGTGCTGGGTGAGTTGGGGCGCGTCAGGGCCTGGTACTGTTGGCCACCCTGGGCTGGTGAGAAGTGGCAGCGGCTCCTGGGGCGGTCCTGCTCGGGGGAGTTAGGGTGGGTGGGGGCCATGTCACAGAGGGCCGCCAGCTCTGGGGAGAAGAGCCCTTGGTTTACCTTCTCTGCACCCACCTGCCACCACCCCATCTCGGAGACCTAACTGGGTCCCTGCAGCCCAGACTCCCTTCCAAGCTCTGTTCACCCCCACCCGGATCATCGTGTGTGAGTCACGGATGGATCAGAAGGGAACTTTTCTTCTTTTCTCCTTGGCCACAACTCCTCCCACAAATGCCGTATCTCCTGTGTCTGACTTGTGTCACCCACCCCTGCACTGCCGCCTTTGAACCTGTATCAGACTCCCCTCTGCTTCCCTCCTCCCGCCTGGGGACTCCTGGCAGGCCTTGCCGGCCATGGTCCTTCTCAGCGAGCCTCTCTGTACTTAAGCATGACGGCTCTCCATCCTTTCCACATAAAATTAAAATTCCTTAACCCTGCACGTAGTGCACAATGACCTTGCCTTGGCACTTCTCCAGGCTTGTTTCCTAACACCCTCCCCCTCGTGCCCTTCCCATTCCAGCGAGACTCATGGCAACCAGCTCTGTGCATGCTTTCTCTTGTGTCCTGCCTTGACCAAGACTCATTTCTCTGCGCTGAATGTCCTTCCCACCAGCCAGCCCCTCCTCTGCCTGGTTAACCGCCACGCATTTGGGTTCTTAGGAAACCGCTCAAGCGTCAACTTCTCTAGGAAGGGTCCCTGCCACCGTCTGTCTCTCCTCTGTGGCTTGTGTTCTTTGTGCTGTGTGACAAAGAGTGGTCCACCCATCCGTTACCCTGAACTGTGAGTCCCTTAGAGGAAAGCTGCGCCTTTCATTTCTGTTTCCCCTGAATGTACTACTGTGTGTTCTGGGAATTCATTAAGAAATGAATGTCTCTGTACTAAGGGAGAAAAGCAAGGGTAAGGAGTAGAAACACAGGAAGTGGCATGAAAGCGGGGAAAAGAGAGAACAGAAAAATCAAGCAAGGGCCTAAAAAAAATTAACTGCCAAGAAATGGTGAAAGAGGAAAGAGGGCTGTAAATGCACTGTGAAGGCTAGAGGCACAGGCTGCAGGGATGAAGATGTGAGACGGGAAAGACTGAGCATGGTCACGTATTCGGTCACGGGAATTGGAATGAATCAGTTGGAGAAGACCTTCGCGGGGTTAGTGAAGATGGGATCTCCATTCCACACGCATGAAAGGAAACAAGAAAGATCTGTTTCCTTTAAATGTACCAACTACTATGGAAAGCCGAGGAGCTAGGATCACATTGAGTTATGTAATCAGCCTTGTATGGTGAGAGCGCTTATAAATGGAAGGGCAATAGAGATATCTGCAGGAATAAATAATGTAGAGAGGAGCGAGCTTCATCGCAGTGCCTTCCCCGTGACTCGAGAATGTTTTGACCTCCTTGTTTTGCTGGCTTTCACTCCCACCTCCAGTGAAACTGGAAGCTGGAAGCAGCCAAGCCTACGTTGAACAGGTGTGAGTTCCTGATTTTCATGGCGACGGTTCCTTCCCAAAGATCAATTTCTTATGAGCCTTATTTGGAATTTCTGGTCATTTCCGACATGAAAGCTACACTCAGAAGGAATCTAACTCTGTGAGAAGGAATTAATACAGCAGAGACACTGAAGCACCAAAGAAAGAAGGAAGGAACATGTAGTCACTGAACGCCCGTGAAGCCACAGGTACCACGCGAGATGCTCCTCTGTTTTTCTACTTGGTGTCTTTCCTTTGCCAGATTGTTTCCAAATCGAGGCCATCTTTGGGAGATGCCTTAATGATTCAAGAAAACACACCCACGATCTCAGGCTTTCCTTCGCAGTGGGAGTAAAGTGTGCGGCATAGGGATGGGGCTGGTTCCGGACAAATCTGTGATGTGGGCAGAAGGCTTGCTCCTAGTGAGACACTGCCTGCCCCTTCTATCTGATCTGTGTCCCCACAGCCTTCCCTGCTTTTTGGTACCACGTGGTAGACTTATTCATAGTAAAGTACCAGGGAGTGAGTGTGATCTATCTTCCAAGAGTATTTATAATTCGAATGAAAATTGGAGAGAGGGCAATGCTTGACGAAGGAGAACAAATGACAGGTAGCAAAATTGCAGGCATTGTAAGGAAGACTGTCCTGCAGGAAGGACAGAGGAGTAATTATCCTTCTCAAGCCCTTCGCAGCACACTAGGTTGGCAACCGTATCCCCACGCATCTGCAAGTTCGGTCCACGCTGAAGGAGGTGTTGGGGGGGGGGGGTCTCAGATCTCCACCGGGCACCTATAGGATTCTAGGCAACTCTAGGCTTCCATCGGGGTCCAGGACTCTGCTGGGTCCGTGCCGCTGCCCAGAGTTCTGTGGATTTCCCCTGTCTTCGTCTTCCTCACTGGTCTGTCTTCAAGTTTCCCTAAAATGTTAAATATTGAGCTTGGGTGTACCTTGGAAATAGTTTGTTTGATTAGCCAAGCACATAAAAAGGTCCCTGAAGCAGCTGAACTCTGAGTGGCTCTGCTACGCCAAGACTTGCAAGCACATCGATGCCCTGTTGCTCTGGACGACTGATCTGTTTGCATTTTTATGAAGTTGCAGGTTTGTAAGTACACGAGCTTCTGGATTTGTACCAAATTTCGTTCAAAGCCTTACTGCTCGCAAAGCTGAAATTCCATTTCAAAAGGAGAGTAGGGGAGAAAGAGTGAGAGCCGCTCCCCCTGCCACTTGATGGGAACCAGTTGGTCAGTCAAGGCCCACAGCCGGGTCTCAGTGGAGGGCACCGGGGACACTTCTGGAAGAGGTGTCTAGGGGAATCACTCTAGCGTGCTGTCCTGTTTGCAGGGCCCGAGAGAGAAATTCCCCTGGACTTCACTGACCACTGTTTACCTTGTTGAGTATACTACCGGTAACTTGCCCTCACCACTTCCTTCCCACGCCTTTTCTTTCTTTCCCTGCCCATCTAGAAACCTGATAGCATTGGCATCTAAGTCTTTGGAGAAATGAGTTTTCCTAGTCTGAAAAACAGTGTTGATTCTAAACTGCTGCATTTAGAATTAGCTAGTCAGGACTAATATCGGGATTCAGAACTAAAGAGAACGCTTTAGCACCATTTTGAAAAAAGTCTAAGGCTATAAAACCCTTGAAAAGCAAATAAGGGGGAAAAGATCACTGACTTTCAAAGCAAAAAAGAGACCTTAGGAAGGATTTAGTAGAATTCTGTTAATTCAGAGCTGCTGGGACAATCTTCCAAGATGGTCTAAAAGACCATCAGCTTCCAGGAGTCAAAACCAGAATGAAGGCTTAGGTTTTTCTGACTGGTTCTGTCCTATTTGTACAGCAACATGGTCCAAAAGACACTGAAGAGAAGCCTCTTATGTCATAGTTTACAATGGGAGGATGAGGCCGGATGGATTCAAATTATAGATATTTTTGAAAGTGAGATATAAGAAATGTAATTGGATCAGTGATAGGAAAACCACAAAGCCTTCAGCCTGGTGAGTTTTTCTTAAAAAATTTAATAGAATCTTCAAGGGAAGCCCATTTGGCTGGAGAGATTCTTAGGGGACAAACCCTGTCATCCAAGGGTGTTGCGTGCAGCATCCACCATCAGAACTTGGACTTGTGAGCTCTGGAAGAGAAGTAGGCGTTTGCTTCTCAGCCTTTTGGCTAAGATCAAGTAAGGTGTGGTGTCCCCACCTCAGACACTCCGATGTCCAAATACAGACTTTTTGAAAGACAGTACTCTGGTTGAATCTGAATAAAATGATGCAATCGGAAGACAATGTTGTATACAGCAAAGGATTGTGAACTTTGGAATCGGACAAACACGGATCCGTAACTTACACCAGTGTGAACCCGAATGGTCTGACTCCCCAGGTCCTTACCTGAAAAGGTGATGTTAAGAGTATTTACCCCATGCATGTGAAGATCAGGCAAGATGATGCATACAAAGTAACTGAGACACAGTACATGTCAAGGTGAGATCATTCGCCACCCTTTTAACATCTTAAGGCGTAGAAGCCATCAAGGGAGAGACTGAATGAAGGAGACAATTGAAAACACCTTCTTTCTGGAATGCAAGCCAATACTGAGTGCTGAAAGGAGTTGAAATAAGACAAGCACGAACAGAGTCCGGGGAGATAACACAATTTTTAGGGTAGTTTCCCTTAATTTGTTATTGCCTTTGATAGAGACCAGTCTTGGCTATGTTCTAATTGAGACCACGTTAGATTTGATTCGATACGGTGGGTGCGACCAGGCTTGCTTTCAAGATGGGAAAAAAAAGTTGGCCTTTCTACTCTTTATTGGTAGAAGCTATAATTCTGCTCGTAATGATAAGAGAATGCTAATGATGAGAAGTTTGACAAAGCTTTCAAAGCCAGGTGTCCAATAGTGATCCTTATGCACGTGAAATCCATTGAGTGAGTTCATGAAAGTGCTCCCAACAGATATTGTAGCTTAAGGAAGTGTTGAGATCTTAAAGGATCTGTTCATCAAAGGAAGCAAAGGAGGAGGAGGGAGTAAAGAAAGGAAAGGAAGAAGGAAAAGAAATAAGCAAACAAGGAAAGAAGGAAGATCTGTGTAATTTGCGCATATAGAGAGTTAACGAAGGGGTCAAATGGGAACCAAATGGAAGAAAAGACCCAGAGGGAGAGAAAAGGGACATGGGAGTGCAGAATAGGAAGGCTTTCTTCTGGAACAACTGCAGCCTGGACTTATCAAGGAGTCTTTGAAGCTAGAAATGGACTGCTAAGGGAGTCTGCGTGTTTCTGATACATCGCCCTAAGTACTGCGTAATGTCGTGTTTTTCATACTGCGGGGTTGTCTTAGTCGGCCAGGGCAACTGTAGCAAAATACCATAGACGGGCTGGTTTAAACAGCAGAAATTTATTTTCTCACTGTTTTGGAGGTTGGAGGTGAGGTCAGGGTGCCGGCAGGGGTTGGTAGCTGGTGAGAGTTTTCTTCCTGACTTGCAGAAGTGTGCCTTCTCACCTTCTAGCTGTATGGTCACATGGCCTTTCCTATGTGTGTGTCTGTTGGGTGAGAGGTGGGGGAGAGATCTCTTCTTCTTGTAAGGCCACCAGTCCTATTGAATTCAGGCCCCACTCTGATGACCTCATTTAACCTTAATTACCACCCAAGTACCCTATGTCTGAATACAGTCGCATTGGGGGTTAGGGCTTCGACATCTGAATTCTGGTGGTGGTGGTGGGGGACACAATTCAGTTCATTGCGTGAGTTATGAAGTCCATTTAGTGGTTTGCGATTCGTATTTGCAAAAATTTAAATTAAAAAAAGACAATAAGGTGCACTGTAGATAAGGCAGCTAGGTACGGTTTTGTAGGTCGTGCACTGCACATTTTAAGAATGTCATTTGCATTTTAGTTCATGTGGATGACACCCCCTGTGTTTTTTGTGTATCACCCAAAGGTCATAAGGTGGTGGTCTGATGAAGAATGATAAATGTCATATGAAACTTTCATTTATATGCATGGGTATGAGTGTGTGTGTGAGTGCTGATGTGTGCTATAAATGTGTTTCTTCTTAGGAATCATGGTCAGAAAACTTTGAAACATGTTATGGTGATCACGTCATTTTTTGGTCGCCCAACGTTGGAAAACCCTTTCTGGTGTTGAGGAACAATTAGAATCCAAAACTACAAAATCCAAAATGGAAGAGAATATTCTATAGCCTCTCTTCCTGGAGTCCAGGGTATGATCTCATTAGCAAGGTTAGCACAAGTGGGTGTTCTTACCTGAAACTTGAGATCTTGAGGGGTTGAAGCGGAGACTCAGGGCAGTTGGAGATTACTAGAGTGGCAGGATGCGGTTGAGTGGTAGGAGGATGGCCAGTCAAAGGTGGAAAGTGACCAGGATCTGGTAGCAAAGGCCAATGGCAGAATTCTAAGCAGCCTGACCCTGTGGTTTGCTCAGCTGCCTGGCCTCCTTTGGCTGCTAGCTGTTTTCTGATGCCGAGAGCCATTCGCTATGTTTCCAATAAGTTTTGCATAAATTTACCGGAATCACTTTTCATCGTTTGCCACCAAGAACTGTGATCAAAACACACAGTTCTTTCCAGGGAGCTGAACTTTGGATGTGATTCACCCATTCCCTCAGCCTACATTTTCAAGCCATGGAAATAATGAAATGCAAATGAAGAAGCCAAGAAATCGATGAGAAGAGAACAATATATATTGCTTTCTTTTTTTTCCCCAAAGCGTTATTTAACAAGCATTGTTTTGGGAAGGAAAAAGAAAAGAAGGAAGCATTTCCTTTGAATTGCAGCACACGACCATAGAAATTGTGGCCAATGTGGTCAAAACCACTGTTCTCTGATTTTTCTGATACCCTATTTTTACTTCTACGAGTTAGCATACGAGTTAGTATGAAGCAGCCTTCCCCTGAGGCATTTACTCTTCATTTACGATCCACAACAATCAAGACAATATGCAGAATATATCCCTACAGTCCTTCCAGAGAGCAGAAGTTTGTGCGCACTGAGCTGTGCTGATTTTTTTTTTTTCCTAAAGGAAAATATTATCATACCTTCCAATCAGGTTTTTTGATGTTGTTTTATTAAGACAGTGTGTAGAAAAAACAGCAGTTGATCAGACTTTTTCAACAAAGAGCTTATTATTTTCACACTTTTCAAGTAGGTATTCCAATGGGGCATAATATTATTCGGTTACCCTTTCAAGAGGGCTTGTGTTTATGTTTTTACCTGAGTAGAAAAACATGTCATTTCTCAGCCTTAGGAAGTGGTGTCAGCAGTTGGAAAGACCTCAGTCACCGAGTGTGATAAGGCACACGGGGGGCAGAACCGGAGGCTCTGACAATACTTACGCCAGGCCACCCACTGGTGGGAGGAACTCTCCAGAAATGACACACGTCAGTGGCAAGGGTAAAGCAATGTGAGAATTTGCATCACTCTGACCAAATGAATGACAAAGAGCCAAAGAACTCACACACAAATTAGTTTCTGTGCATCAAACCGTTTCTTATAAACCCGTTGGCTACCACAGTTTTTCACCTATGAAGTTGGGTGTCGAAACGCTCAGAAGTTGAGTGAGTTTCTAGTTGGTCACAACCTCTTTTTTTTTTCTCTCTCTCTCGTTCTTTGCATTTTTCTGCATCATTTGAACCTTCTTCTTGTGCCCCAGCCTTTGTGACCAGTATGACGCTTTTGGGACACACACCTGGTGGGGGACTCTGTCCTCCCGCCATTTTTTTTTTTTCAATGTTTGTCTACTCCTGAGGCTGTTCTCTCTCCGTGGCTGAACTCCAGCCCCGAGAGTTCCATCTGGATGTCTGAATTGTGTGTGTGGTGGACCCAGAGGATCTTCCCATGCTTCCAGCGAACCCTCCAATGGTTCCCTTCTTCCCGGCCAGTTGTTCTTTCTCTGTCTCCTTTGGCAGCTCCTCCAGCACTCAACCTTTCTATCACGGCACAACACAGGGCTCCACTCAGGGTTTCACTCCCAGCTTTCTTCCTTAAGCATTTCCCCTCTCCCACGGATTTTAATCACCACCACTCTGTAGGTCGATGACCTTCAAATCTGCATGTGTAGATTTGCAGATCTTTCCTTAAGCCCATGACCTGTGATTCCAATTGCTTACTTGACCTCTTGACTTAGATTCAGATACCTTCAACCCATCGTAACTAAAACTGAATTTATCTTTGGTCCCACATCTGCTGCTCCTCAGCATAGGCCTCGTGTGCTTTACCAGTAATTCACCGCCAATCCCCCCAGGGCCTCAAGGAAGACGACCGGCCATCATTTGGGACAGCCCCCTCTTCCTCACCCTCCCGGAATGTCCCTCCAACACATTCTCAGCACCCTTGACAGTGATGTTTTTTTTTTTAATGTTTAGGTTTTTTTTTTTTTTTTTTTTTTTTTGAGAGAGAGAGAGCGAGTAGGGGAGAGGCAGAGAGAGGGAGACACAGAGTCTGAGGCAGGCTCCAGGCTCTTAGCTATCAGCACAGAGCCAGACTTAGTAGGCTTAAACCCACTAACCATGAGATCATGACCTGAGCCGAAGTCGGACGCTTAACCAAGAACCCACCCAGGCGCCCCCCTCATTGGTGATCTTAAACAGTAATGTGAGACAGCCTCCCACAGAAATCTTTTCAAAAGTCTTCCCGTGGCTCCTAAGATAAGGTCCTGTGATAATGTGGCTGACAAGGCCCTGTGTGTCCCCACCTGTGTGTCCAGGGTCATCGTGTGCTGTTCTCCTCACTGCTCACCACACTCCAGCCACGCCGACCTATTGTTCGCTCTATTTCGGACACAGCATAAGCTGTTGGTTCTAGATCCCAGGCCTCTCTCACCCACCTCGTCATGGCTGATCCTTCCCTCTCTTTCACGGTCTGCTTAGGGCCTTCCTCTTACTTCACACTGAGCTTCTCTGCAATGCATTCTTTTGTTTTGCAATGTATTATTTCTTTAATATTTATTTATTTATTTTTTTGAAGAGAGAGAGAGAGAGAGAGAGAGAGAGAGAGAGAGAGAATCCCAAGAATCCCAGGCTGTGAGCCCCAAGTTAGTGGGGTTAACACAGGGCTCAATCTCATGAGCTATGAGATCATGATCTGAGCCAAAATCAAGAGCCGGATGGTCAACTGACTGAGCCACCCAGGTGCCCCAGCAATGCATTTTTTTCATGAAAGTTATAGTTGGGCAGAGTTTAAGAGTTAAATTGTTCTTTATGCTTTTTACTGCAAAAAAAAAAAACAAAAAAAAAAACCCAGTCTCCTAAACTGCCCCCTTTCATTATCCGTTTTCCAGGGGCAACTACCTCCAACAATTCTGATTCTTTTGGTACCGTTCACCTCATTTCATTGTGTAACATACTTGTTGCTTCTTCATTTTCCTGTTGTAGGCATTAGCTATTGATTTCTTAATATTCAAGCTGAAGGTTTAGTTCTCTTTCACAACTAATCCCTACCGCATTTTTGGAAATTTCCTGTCGCTCTGTTTTTCCAACGTAAGTTGTAACTTCAGGTAGATTACTGTGTGGTGCTTACATTCTTATTCTGTTCTGAGCTGTGTCATGCAGCCAACTAGGCTTTTACTCAGTGGAGGTAACTACTGCTTTTTGTTGGGTGGGAAAGAGGCTCATCGTCGATGTACTTATCATTGATTATTCCCAGATCTCTGTTTGTATTAACGTTGTTCACTGAAATCAAATATATTGGGTATTCTAATACTTTGATCTCTTTTTTTGAGAGAGAGAGAGAGAGTGAGCGTGAGAGAGAGTGAGCCGGGTGGGGGAGAGAGGGAGAGAGAGAATCCTAAGCAGGCTCCATACCCAGTGCAGAGTCCAACTCGGGCCTCCAACTCAGGACCCTGAGATCATGACCTGAGCCTAAATCAAGAGTCTGGTGCTTAACTAACAGAGTCGCCCCGGCGCCCCAATTGTGTCTTCTTTAAGGCTCTTTTCCAGGAGTTTCTAACCTGTGTTCTGGATTTGGGTTGGTTTGGGTCCTCCAGGAAGTAGACATGAAAATGATATCTGAAGGGTGAGAGAATTTGGGGGGGAAAGGCCTGTGGAAAGATAGAGGGTGAAGGCAGGAGAGGCAGGGAGAGCCTTCAGACCAGGATGCGGGCTGATACGGGAAGGGGGAAGAGAGAGCCTCAACTGCAGTACAGCTCTGAGGAATTCTCCGCATGGCTGGCTGAGAGCCTCACCGGAGGAATCGCATGTTGGACAGAAGTGCTGGGGTGTTGGCCAGGAACAGCCTGGTGACAGCATGGCCAGGCACGGTAGCTGGAGGCTGTCCCTGACAGCTCCCTTTTCCAACAGGTGCTCTGCTGAAGGAATTGCTAAGGGGCTCGCCCTTGTCATCCCAGACTGTTGATCTCGAGGTCCTCTGCTCAACTTGGAACCTTCTGCTCCACGGAGCCATGACATGAGGCTGGAGATCTTGGGAGTTCCTTTCACCATCAAGAGGCTTCCATGCCGCTTGCTGACCCACTGACTTTTTCATTTCATTAGAGTACTTTCATCATTGCTTCTTGAGAGACAGTGCACGGGAAGCAAAGTTACAAGAACCTGTATTTTGGAAAATGTCTTTATTCCATTCTTGTGCTTCATTGATAGTTGGCTGAGTACACAAGCCTAGATAAGAGGTAATTTCCATTCAACGTGTTGCAAGTATTTTGTTCTATTTTATTCTACCTTCTGGTGTGCTTCTTGACAATGTTAAAGTCATTCAGATTCCTGATCCTTGACTGCAGTATTCTGAAACTTCAGGGCAATGACACTTAGCACATTATTCTGGAGTTCTAGACTCTTAATTTGGAAACTAATGTTCAGATTTAGGAAATTTATACACATAATTTCTTTAATGTTATTCTCGTATTCATTTTTTTCAGTTAGCTTTTTCTGGACTCTTAATTAGATCTTATAATTTGTGTGTGTGTGTGTGTGTGTGTGTGTGTGTGTGTATTTCCTTCTATTTTTCCTTTTTCATTTCTGGGATATTTCCTCAATTTTAACTTCAAAAATTTCCAGAGATTAAATTTTTTTCTCTGATTATCTTTTAATTTTACTTAATTTTATTTTTCAATGTTTATTTATTTTGAGAGAGAGACAAACAGAGAGAGAGTGTAAGCAGGGGAGGAGCAGAGAGAGAGAGAGAGACAGAGACAGAGACAGAGACAGAGAGAATCCCAAGCAGGCTCCATGCTGTCAGCTCAGAGCCTGATGGGGGTCTTGATCTCATGAACCATGAGATCATCACCTAAGCCGAAATCCAGAGTCGGATACTTAATTGGCTAAGCCACCCAGGCATCCCGATATTTTAACTTTAAAGCACATTGTTGTTCTCAGGAAAACCTCTTTGAAAACATTGTTCTTATTTCATGGAAAGAATATCTTGTCTTATTTTATTCTCAAGAAATTGATGATCGTTTCTTTTTAAAGTTTTCTTCTCTTTTTTTCTTACTTTTTTCCCCCCCAACATTTTTATTGTTGATTAATTTTGCTTTGACTTTTCTTCTTCCTATGCAAAGGTTTCTCCAAATGTCTGTTGCTCCTTGGCTATCCATTCATAGTTAACAATCCAGAGCTCAGAGCTGATTAATGGTGGTGGACATAGGGGCCTGATTTCTACCCGTGGGGTGCACTTTAGCATGATCTGGACATGCTGTTTCATCGGGAAAAAGTCACTATTAGTATCAGTATTTGTGTCTCTAGATCTTTCCTTTTGAAGTGGATTCTGCATTGTCTGGTCTGCTGGTGGGTGATTTAAGTCTGGCTGTCAGCCTCTGGGAGCCGAGTGTGGAGGGTGCTCAGGGTCTCAATTTTCAGTATGTCTTCACTTAATCCTTCTTTTCTTGAAACCTAAGCATCACCTTAAATTATGCTTGGTCTCCCCCAGCCCAGATGCCCTCTGTTCTACTCTGTCCAGAGAATAAACCTTGCACCAGGGAAAAGAGGGACAGTCTCAAGAGTAAGGGAGGAGATATGGAGACTTTACTGCTACTGAAACAGACTTTTTTTTTTTTTTAATTTTTTTTTCAATGTTTTTTATTTATTTTTGGGACAGAGAGAGACAGAGCATGAACGGGGGAGGGGCAGAGAGAAAGGGAGACACAGAATCGGAAACAGGCTCCAGGCTCCGAGCCATCAGCCCAGAGCCTGACGCGGGGCTCGAACTCACGGACCGCGAGATTGTGACCTGGCTGAAGTCGGACGCTTAACCGACTGCGCCACCCAGGCGCCCCTGAAACAGACTTTTAACCAAGTCTCTGGTTAGTTTTTCTGGAAGTATCCGATGATGCCATTTCTTCAGCATTTTGGAGGTCTGCAATTTATGTTGGGTTCTTTCTTAACTTTCCCCCAATACTGGGTTAGTGTTCAATTGCTTGGTTCTACAAAGTCTGTTACATATAATTTTCCAGTCCCCCTACTTTTTGTTGTTGTTGTTGTTCTCTATGGCTTATGCCTTTAAAAAACCCTTTGCTGTTACAATAGTGGTACTTCAGGAGAGCATGGGGACGACGACATGTGCTCAACTCACCATCTTTAACTGGAAGTCATCAAGGCCCTCCTCCAGCACAGTTAATCTCTCCATTGTAATAACATTAAAACTCTATTTATAACTTCTCGTAAGTCCCCCCCAATCTTTCTACATTAAATATATATATATATATATATATATATATATATACATATATATATATATGTATATATATATATATACATAAATGTTTATTTATTTTTTGAGAGAGACAGAGACAGAATGCAAGTGGGTTAGGGGCAGAGAGAGAGGGAGACACAGAATCCAAAGCATGTTCCAGGCTCCTATCTGTCAGCACAGAGCCCGACAGTGGGGCTCGACCTCATGAGCTATGAGATCATGACCGGAGCCGAAGTCGGGCGCTCAACCGACTGAGCCACCCAGACGCCCCTCTACATTAAATTTTTTTTTTTTTTTAATGCGTGTAGGTTTTATTTTCTATCAGGTTCACTTCTTAACAGTAAAGGAGGCATTTGGTGGAAGGTGGAGAACTACTGAATTATAGTAAGTAGAACGTGCTATATTTACTATCTGTGCTCTGCCACTGAATGATTACTCCTCATGATAAGCGTTGCTGAACACACAGGTAATTCAGCAGATAATTCTTCATGACAGTTTAATCCGCAGCCTGGAATCCTTCTTAATGGCTGTGAAAAAGCAAAAGTTCCATATTCCTTCTTCATCGTATGCTGTCTGTTCTTGTTTTTATTTGTAAGTGTATATGGGACAAATGTCAGTATCAGATTCTATGTGCATGATGTTAAGTTACCCAAATGCATAAAGTACACAAACTCAGTGTAAGTGTGTAGCCATCTACATTTTGGTTAAGAGCCAGGTTTTATAAAGGGATAGATGTGGCTTCAGAAATTGACTGAACTCTCTGAGCCAACTTGGATCATCAGACTCTTACATGGAAAGAAAATGAAGATACCAGGTCATCCACTCATTCCCTTGTTTGGAGATTTAAGGAGATGTGGTTGGAAAATTCATTCTGGTTCCTTTGGAACAGAGAAGCGCATCTGGTATATGTATTTTTGTTTAGTCACTAGAGCTCTGTTCTTCAAAACAAACAAGATCTAGATTATTACTGAAGAGTGCATTTAAAAAATAAATTTGTGGTCAGCAGCATTTAAACTTCAGGATACCTTTCACAAAGATGACGCCGAAGGCAAAGAAGGAAGCCCCTACCCCTCCCAAAGCCGAAGCCAAAGCAAAGGCTTTGAAGGCCAAGAAAGTGGTGCTGAAAGGCATCCACAGTCACAAAAAAGGAAGAGCAGCCTATCACCTACATTCTGATGGCCATTCTGATGGCCATTCTGATGGCGTCTCCAAAGGCAGCCCAAATATCCTTAAAAGAGCGCCTCCAGAGAAACAAGTTGCCCTGTGCCATCGTCGAGTTCTCTGTGACCACCGAGTCAGCCCTGAAGAAAATAGAAGACAACAACACACTTGTATCCATTGCCAATGCCAAGGCCAGCAAACACCTGATCAGACAGGCTGTGCAGAAGCTCTATGACATTGACGTGGCCAAGGTCAACACCCGGGTTGGGCCCAACGGAGAGAAGAAGGCATACGTTCTGCTGAGTCCCGACTATGACACTTTGGATTCCGCCAACAAAATTGGCTTCATTGAGATGGAGTCCAGCTGGCTAAATCTAAATATACATTTTTTTTCCACCATAAAAAAAAAAATCAACTTCAGGATAGAGCCTAAACTCCAAATACTCATTAAATGTTTATTGGTCCTTCATGTATCCGTGAGGCAAGAGGTCCCCAGATGGTTCCACAGCTCAGGAATGAGCAAGTTTGCTAAGCTCAGGTGAGGGGGAAAAAACGTCTGATTAGAACCTATGGGATAACAGTAACCACAAAACTGAATTGAGGCTGTTAGTTTTTGGGGGGCAGGAATGAGGTTGGGATGGTTTGGTCATTTCATTTTAAGAAACCAGCAGGAAATGACCACTAAGGACTGGAAGCAAAAATCAATGATGCAAACAAGGTCATGCCACTCATAAACAAGATTCATTATCAGTGTAGACTTTCCGGCAATGTCTTTTGCTTTGATCACCCCGTCCACCTCATGGTCTCTTCCTGGAAGATACATATCATAACTTAGACCCTTCTCGTAGGAGACACGATGTCCTATCTGCCTCATTGGAATTGGTAATTTTACTGTCACCTTAAAACTATCTTCATGTAAGCAGATTTTTCTGGCTTGTATCTGGGGGAAAATTAGGTCAAAATAAAAAAAAAAAATTAAAAATCACAGCCAAAGATACTTACCAAGTGGACTGACTATTTAGCTCTTATTTGAAAAAATAACTAAGACTTTTCAAAGGGCTCTTTTTGCTTAAATCTGCAAGATAGGAATTCATTCACTAGAACATACTAAACCCTAAATTGCTTGAAAATGTGCGCATGGTTGACATTTGACCGTTTGGAAATATATTTTAAGTATTCCATGCAAAAATAATTCAAGGCAACACGTCTCAAGTACATCAGTGAAGCAAACATTTTTTTCCTTTGGGTCCACTGAACAACTAATGCACGCATTGTTTTTTGGTGTGCAGAAAGAGCACTCTGTTGAAAGAGTAGCTTGAATGTTTGGGTCAAGAGGCCTCATGGTAGAAGATTCTGATGGGTGGTTTTGTGAGCTCGCAGGAGTGGAGGAGGCAGGAAACACCGGCAGGCTTCTCCTCGTATTCCCTGCCCGCAAGCAGAATAGTGGATGAGGTTTCACAGAATGACGACAGTGCATGTTTCCCTGAAACTACAGGAAATGCCATTTCAGTGCTCGTATTTTTTTTTTTTTTCCTGTGGCCTCTTGAGTTTCCTTTATCTAATGCATTTTTTTCTTCCCTCTTGAGGCTGCTTCTCAGACAGGATTTGTCCGTGTGGCTTGGTGTAATGTCTAACTTCCCAATCAACCCATTCCTCCCAGGGGAGGGACCAGGCCGTGGGGCTTGGGGTGGGGGGCAGAGCCACGCTGGAGATGAGTGGTTTTCAGTAATGCAGAATTTCCTGTGGGGGCTCTCATTTTCGCTAGAGCACATCTCGTCTTTTCAGACTTCAGCGTGTTACCACAGTCTGAATTGCTGGTGTAGTCAGCCACAAGATGAGGCCTTCAGATAGATATTCACAAATAATTTGTAGTGAGATCAGGAGTTGATACTCTGTTTGCCCTCCTTTGGGAAACACTGCTCGCTGTTCACGTATTCTGTTCAGTAGATCGCTCGCTGTTCACGTATTCTGTTCAGTAGATCGTTGTTGGTAGCGAAGGAGGCACGTCACTTACATTTGTACAATGCTTTTTGCTTTTCCAGGCTTTACTTTTGCTGACAGCAACACATGACCTATATATTGGAAGGGGAGTTGCCCTTGAAGTCAGAGTTTGAGACCGCTTACCAGCAAAACTTAGAGAGCTTGAGCTGGCTGTTCAGAACTTTATTACCTCATAAGATACACACTGTAATAGTTCTCAGGGGCCATCTGGAAGTTTGAAGGGCTTTTAACGGGGGCGCCGGGATGGCTTAGTCGGTTAAGCGTCCAGCTTTGGCTCAGGTCATGATCTCATGGGTCATGAGTTCGAGCCCCGGATTGGATTCTGTGCTGATGGCTAGGAGCCTGGAGCCTGCTTCAGATCCTGTGTCTCCCTCTCTCTCTGCCCCTCCCCCACTCATGCATCCGCTCTGTCTCTCTGTCTCTCTCTCTCTCAAAAATAAACATTAAAAAAATAAATGGCTTTGTACATTGCAAAACACTATTTATGTATAAGTGTTTATTGTGAACATAGTAGGTGCTTAGAAATATTGGTTGACTGTATTATGCAAGCTAGCAGCTACTCTCCACATTCACTATTTGTTTTTTTAAATGTTTTATTTATTTTTGAGAGAGAGAGAGAGCGGGGCAGGGGCAGAGAGAGAGGGAGACACAGAATCCGAAGGAGGTTCAGGGCTCCGAGCTGTCGGCACAGAGCTCCACGCGGGGCTTGAACTCATGAACTGCGAGATCATGACACGAGCCGTCGTCAGAAGCTCGACCGACTGAGCCACCCAGGCGCCCCTCAGTATTTTTTATTAAAGAGTCGCTTGTAATTAGATGAGGGCTCTGAGTTTAAATAATTTATCTGCTGGTCTGAGCTGGAGCTTCCCGGGTTTAACCTCTGGCTCTGTCACTTACTATCCCTGTGACCTGGGACAGGTTGCAGCCAGGTCTGTAAGAGGGTGTGGTAACAGATGGGGGATAAGTTTTGGTAGAGCTTTTTCAACCTGCGAAGCACAAGTATAAAAACCCCACTGAATTTACTGATAAAATGATATATGCTGGATTTACTTCGAAAGAACCCAGAGGATGGGGTGGGCAGCAGGTGGGGGAAGAGATAAAGCCAGACCGTCCATGGACTCAAAACGGCCAAAGCTGAGGGATCAGTATAGGCAGTTTGTGTTCTTATTCCTTCTGATTCCATAGCACTTAAAACTGTCCCGTAACAAGATGTTAATACCAAGAAACCAAAGATTCCCTCAAAGTAATGTGGAATGGAGCAAATTGGAAATTAGCTTCTGAAATCCCAGTTGGGGTGTTGGCAACTTTTCTTGTTTTGTTTTGTTTTAAAGGAAAAAGCCCCTCGGTTCCTTGAGATAAGTGGGTGAATTATCAGCATGAAGGTTCTCAAGAGTAGCTGTGGTCTGACTCACCCCACACCCCCCACCCCCCCGTGCCGCAGTGACTTTTCTTTCTAGTGGACAGGGTATTCCCCTGCCCCACACTGGCCTATGGTGACTCATATACCAAATCAGAGTTTCACATCGAACTGTTATGGGCATTGATTATCAAAGCTGGAACCCAGAGGCCCCGGTTGAAATGAGGATCGGCTATCGAATACCCCTGGTTAAAGGTCAGAAGTTTCCTCCAGAAAAGATTCCTCTTCATCTGGAAGCCTCGGCATGACATCACCTTAGATAGGAACTCTCTAAAAAGGGGCCGTTTCCTAAAAGTACACTCAGCTTTTTTGTGACACTCATTTTGGGGATGAAATCAGCCTACACCATAAATTGACTTGTTTACTTAGATTCGAGAAATGCCGGGGGAACAGGGAATTCATCATAACCTTTATCACTCGGACTGTCTGGCCAGCCGACTAGTGGTTTCGCTTTGCGTCTGACTCCACAGCAATTTAGAAGGAGGGCAGACTTGCTGTCCTTCTTGCTCAAGGCCCGTTGATTAGATGTGAATTGGCCGCGACTTTCTCTTTCACAGAAGCTAAAGGCAGATTCAGAAGCCTTCCTCGCTCAGACCAGAGAGCCACCGCCTACCGATGGCAAGTGAGACGTGATCGCTTTATCTACCCCTGAGTGGGATGAAATCGATTTATCTACCCCTGGTTCAGTTTTCCTCCTGCTTTTCAAGGAAGGAGACCGAGGCTCAGGGAGGTCAAATAAACTCTCCTCCGGTGCTATACGTCATGGCTGGGTGGGCTTTGAGGCCACCTTCTCTCTGAGGTCAGGGAAACAATGTCTGTTCTGCATAGAATTGAAAGATAAAATTCAGCTAATGATAGAAATCAAGCTGCTGACAGAAATGTGTCTTGAGAATAGGAGCCAACCTTTCCTTACGTTTTTCATCCCTCGAGATAACTCTTTGGTAACTATGATGTCTCCATTTTGCACAGGAGAACGGGGGAGCGTCCAAGAGTTGGTGAATGGTGGGAAGGTAATTCAAACCACCTTTCTCTGTGCTCAAAGTTGTGCTTTTTCTGTTTCACTGGAGAAAATGAGTACACCCTGGGGGTTGTAGAAGTTATTCTAAGGGGTGAAGGTGGAAGGAATAGCAAATAGATGGAAACGTGGACCATGTCCCTCATTTCCCAGCATTCTCTGCAGGTTATCCTCATATGCTCATACCTCGGAGAGAACTTTCTTCTCTCCCTCTACTCCTTAGAAATGTACTCAAAGCTTACCTCAAATGCCGCCAGTTTCTCCTGATCTTCCCAGTTATAATTAGTTACTTTTTTTCCCTGATGCAATTTTCTTCTATATTTTGTATTAGGGTTTGTTTTTATAAGTCTGACTTCTCTTCCGAGACTGTGAGCAGCTTGAGGCAAAGGATTGTGTCTAATAAGTCTTATTTTTTATTTCAAAATTATGAACTAATATATATGTAGAAAAAATCTAATACACATGTTATTAATGAGGTTGATATTATTATTTAAATATTTTTTTTAACATTTAATTATTTTTGAGAGACAGAGAGAGGCAGAGTATGAGCGGGGGCGGGACAGAGAGAAGGGGAGACACAGAATTCCAAGCAGGCTGCAGGCTCTGAGCCGTCAGCACAGAGCCGGATGCGGGACTCGAACTCACAAACCGCGAGATCATGACCCGAACCGAAGTCAGATGCTCAACCTATTGAGCCACCCAGGTGCCCCTAATGAGGTTGATATTATTAATGAGGCTCCTCTCTGACCCCATGTCCTTCCCTCTACCAGCGCTATCTTCCTGAATTTCCTTGCTTCCTTCTAGATTTTATCATGTTTACATCAAACTGTAAGCATTGTTTCTTTTGCTTGATTTTGAACTTTATAAAAACAAGGTCATACTGTATGTATTCTTCAGCGATTTGCTTTTAAAGCTTTGAGGATTCATTCATACTGACATATCTGCACTTCGTTCATTTTCTTTTTTTTTTTTTTTTAATGTTTATTTATTTTTTTTGAGACAGAGAGAGACAGAGCATGAACGGGGGAGGGGCAGAGAGAGAGGGAGACACAGAATTGGAAGCAGGCTCCGGGCTCTGAGCCATCAGCCCAGAGCCCGACGCGGGGCTCGAATTCATGGACCGCGAGATTGTGACCTGGGCCGAAGTCGGACACCTAACCGACTGAGCCACCCAGGCGCCCCCGTTCATTTTCCTTATTGGTCTTGGTAATGGGTAAGCAGTTCATTATAAGAAAATACTGTCTTTAAAAAAAAAAGAAAAAGAAAAGACTGTCATTTCATTATCTATTCCCCCATTCAGGGACAGTTGGGTTGCCTCTGGTCTTTTTGCTTTTATGTCTTTTCATGTTTCTCGGTGCACCTGTGGAAGAGTTCTTGAGGGTGCAGGGTCAAGGTGGATCAGTGTAAGACTGGAAAAGGGAGTGTTTGCCAATATGAAGACACTCTCCTGTTATATAGGAGTGAAAACACTGCTGAGGGCCCAAAAGCAAAGACTTGCCTGGATGACTTTGCTCAGGAAAAGTGTTGGGTCATGATAACTGAAATAGAGACTATGAAGGAAGGGGACCAAAAGGCCTGGAGAGATGGGCCCTCCTGCTGAGATTTGCTAAGACAGGGAAACCACCAGCTGATGCTGTTTCTTGAGGGGCCCTGTAGGAGACCCTGTTTACCAAGATAATAAGGAATGTGCTGGTTAGGGGAGCACAGACATGGCTGAGAAGCTCAGTGGAGGTTATCTTCTTGGGCCAGGGCTGATGGGAGGAGATGTTGTTCTAGAATAGGGGTCCCTAGGAGCCAAAGTGATGCCAGCTGACAACATTTAACTCTCCAAAGCCAGGTGAATGTAATGACCAGAAGGGAGCAGAGTTGGAATGGCCTTCATCCACAGAGGTCTATAAAGATGTTTAATAGAGGATGTTGGTCCTAGGACAAGAGAGATAGATGTTATTCAATATATAAAATCAAAGGACCTCAACAATAAGTGAAAAGAAGGCTGAGGTCAGTCGCCACAATGGAAAGTCAGAGCCCCTTTCTCTGTTTCTGGACTTGAAATGCCCTTAGACTTAAAAAAATATCAGCTGACAGGGAGGCCACGTTTCCTTAAAGGATCCCGAAACATCATGGTATCTGAATAAAGTAATGATTTGCCTAGTCCTTCCCTTAAAGCATTTGCTTGGGTAATCGTATGCTGAGGAAAGTGGCACACTCACCTCTTTGGGAGACTATTGGAGACAAGACCGAGTTGAGTTGTTTCCTGCCTTCCTGGACCTGTGTTAGAGTAGGGGCACATTGAGATTAGGTGATAAATGGAGTCCCAGTTTAGGTCCATCTCACAGTGGGTCCACAAAGTGCACAGACTCACCTAGCGGTTACTTCCTGGATTCCTGAATGTATGATAGGAACGAAGCACCTGCTAGTATTTGGAACTCACACTTGTCTCTTGAATTTTAGAGGAAGAGTTATTGTAGCCGAAAAAGCTAATTAGTATCCCCTAAAATCATGAGGGGAATGACGATCCCTGCCATCCTCAGATACAGAGAATGCAGGAATAGTGATCCTCATCATATCCTCTCCTTTGCCACTCTAGTCCCTACAAAAATAGTTGGGTTAGCACGGATGACAGTGACCTAATGCAAACGTCACCAAGTTTAAATCCCAGCTGCAGTTGTTGGGCCAGATGTGGAATCTATTAAACCAGATGGACAGATTCTGGTATACCAGCTATTGATCTGGCAAATGCATCCTTCCTGATATTTGTTGGAAAATAGGATCAGAAATACTTTGGATCCACTTAACAATGGACAACAGGATACATTCATTCATGGTCTTGCCTTAGGGCTACATCAATTTCTCTGCTTTCTGTCCCAAGGAAACCGGACCATTTGGACATTGCACAGAAAACCTCACTGGTTCATTGCTTCGATGACATCATGCTAATCAGATGAGCAAGGAGTGGTAGATAATCAGGGTGCTTTGGTAAGGCATATGGGCTCCAGAGGGTGGAAGAAAAATCCTACAAAAAATTCAAGGACCGGCCACATTGGTGCAGTTTTCAGTGGTTCTGTGGTCCAGAACATGACAGGACAGGCTATTGTGCCTTGTGCTTCCTACCACTGAGACGAAGCACGGTGCTTGGTAGTTCTCTTCAATTTTAGAGTCAGCATCTTCCACGTTTGAGAAAACTGTTCTGACCCACATGATGTGGGATGTTGCTGGTTTTGAATAGAGTCCAGATTCAAAAAGCAATCCGTAGCGGGTCTAGGATGCATTAGAAGCAGCCCTGAAATTTAGGACATATGACTCAGAAGATCTTCAGTATGCCAGAAGTCTTTGTCACTGATAAAGATATCTTTTGGAGCCTTTAACAAGTCTTAGAAGGAGGTTAGAGATTCCTAAGATTCTGCAGCAAGCACGCGCTATCTAGAGCAGAGGACATTTCTACTTATTTGAAAAGGGGCTCCCTGATGTGCTTCTGGGTCCTGGTAAAGACAGAGTCCAACAATGTGACCCCAAATGATCGTGAAGCCAAAACTTTCCATCCCGAGTTGGGCATAGTTAGACCCACCAAGTCTTAACGTCAGATAGGCCAGCAGGAATCCTTTGTATTGAGGTGGAGAAAGTCCAGAGGCACATGTAAGTTTCATGTCATCTACCACTCAAAAATTTTTTTATAGGAAACATGTTTATTATTAATCATTGCAATTGAAAGATACTCATTCTTTCTAAGGGCTGGTCCAAACACTGTCTTCTCAGCTCACACCTGGGGCATTCACTGGGAGTGGTCCACAGGGTGGACGTTCCCTGTGCTCAACTTATAGTAAAAGGCTTAGGTTCAGTTCATAGATGGATTGGCACAGTAGGATGGGGCACTCGGAGAGTGGGCCGCTGCTGTTCTGGAGTAGCACTCAGGAGTGGAGCTGAAGAATGGTGAGGAAAAATCCTCTGAATAGACAGAGCTTCAAGCAGTCCACCCGGGCATCTATTCTGTGAGGAGAGCAAAACGAAGAGGAAACGATGTACATGAACTGAAGCGCTTTGCCGATTGGTCAGGGGCTTTGGAGAAGCATGGTTACAAGACTGAAGATGTGCAGGTCTGGAGAGGAGGAATGTGGATGAATGTGTGGTCAGGGGCACTAAATGTGAGAATCTTTGCATCATTTGTTAATGGTCTCAAAAGAGCATTCACCATAGAAGAGGCACTAAATTACCAAGTGAACAGAATTGCCTGGCCAGTAAATGCCAACTAGTTCCTGTCCTCAATATAATGATGTGGTGAAATAGGCTCAGAGTACAGCTTGTAGACAGATGCAGGCTACACGTTAGTACAGCATCCTAGACTCCCTGTCACCAAGGATGACCCAGCCACTACCACTGGTGAGTGTCTGATCTGCCATTCACAGAGACAGAGACCAGTGCTGAGCCTCTCATATACTAACAGCCTTTGGAGAGACCACCAATCCCTGGCGGCAAGTTGATTAATCAACCCCCTTTAATCCCAGAAAGGACAATAATTCTCCCTGACTGAGAGCGTCATGTTTCAGTGGCATCGGGTTGCCTTCCTTGTCTATAGAACTTTGAACAGAACCATTATCCAATATTTCACAGAATGTCTTGTCTATAGATATGGGATTCTTTTTGATATTGTCTTGGACTAAGGGATTCATTTGACAGCAAAGTAGGTGTGATGACGGGCACAGATCATGGGCACATGACTTTAGGTCCTACTGTATTCTGTACCATTCAGAAGTGGCTAGCCCAAAAGGGTGATGGAATGGCCTCTTTTTTTTAATTAAAAAAATTTTTTTTTCCTTAATGTTTTTATTTATTTTTGAGACAGAGAGAGACAGCATGAGTAGGGGAGGGGCAGAGAGAGAGGGAGACACAGAATCGGAAGCAGGCTCCAGGCTCTGAGCCATCAGCACAGACCCCAATGTGGGGCTCGAACTCACAGACTGTGAGATCATGACCTGAGCTGAAGTCGGATGCTCAACCGACTGAGCCACCCAGGCACCCTATCCTCTTGAAGCTGTAGCTAAGGTTCCAACTCGGAGTGGGCCTCTGTGAGGCTAGATTACTACGCTGCAGGATGCGTGATATACCTTCAACCAATGACTCTTATGTCCTCAACAGGTAGAATTACTTTTGGCCTAAGAAAAACTGCCTTGCCAGAGATGTAATAAACTCTCACTCCCACCTCCCCCTGCTGGAGCAGCCTATAGCTAAAGATCGAGTAAAACAGGGGCACAAAAATCTGACTCCCTGGGCTGCCTAAAGGTGGGACCAACTGCAGTGCAATTGATGCTGCAGAACTTCTTACGGGATCAGACTGAAGCCAGAGTCTAGGTAAATCACATCTTTTCTACCTTCTTTCCTTGCTTCCCTCACTCCTTTTATCCTGAGAACACTCTCAGTAAATACATGTACCTGAACCCCTGTCTCAAGCCTTTTAAGGGAACTTGACCTAAAAGATACAGTATCTTGGGGAACCTGGGTGGCTCAGTTGGTTCAGCATCCGACTCTTGACTTCAGCTCAGGTCATGATCTCATGGTTTGTGAGATTGAGCCCTGCGTCAGGCTCTGTGCTAACAGCGTGGAGCCTGCTTGGGATTCTCTCTCTCTCCCTCTCTCTCTGCCCCTCCTCCATGCTCTCTTTCTCTCTCTCAAAATAAATACACTTAAAAAAAGATACAATATCTCAACTGATTTTTCTTTATTATGCCCTCGCCATTACAAGTCATTAAATTTTTCTCAAATTACCCCATTTGAGTGTGCAGGGATCCTAATATATTTGCTAAGACTTTTTTTTTTAATGCATTGCTGGTGAATTTTATCAAACGTTTTTATAAGATCAAAGGCTTTTTATGAGATAAACATACAATTTTTTCCTTTAATGTATTTAGTAGTGAAATATATGAATGTTTTTTTAAAAATTAAGCCATCTTGCTGCATTCCTGGAATAAACTCAGTGGTCATGGTATGTTTTAAAAATATATTATGGGCACCTGCATGGCTCAGTCAGTTAAGTGTCTGACTCTTGATTTGGGCTCAGTTCATGATCCCGTGGCTGTGGAATTGAGCCCCTCATTGGGCTCCCCACTGGGTGTGGAATCTACTTACTATTCTCTCTTCCTCTGCCTCTCCCCTCTCCCTTCTCTCTCTCCCTCTCTCTCTCTCAAAAAAAAAAAAAATATGCTCTTGTATTCATTTTGCACATATTTTGCATACAAATTTGCATCTGTGTTCAGGAGTCATATTTTCTTTCTTATGTGTGATTTGGTAATGATGAAGTTATACTAAACTCATAGAATATGTTAGGGAGTTTTCCTGATTTTATATTCTCTGAAACAATTGGTATATTCAACCTTTTGAATCCTTGAATAATTGAATAATTGGTAAAACGTGCCTGTAAAATTTGGGGGCCTGAATTTTCATTGTGGTTAAGATACCTAATTATAGATTATTTTTCTTCAAGGGCTGTATAACTATGCAATATATCTACTTTCAATATTAACATTTTGTTTTTACTTAAGAAATAATTGGTACACGGATGAATGACCCACTTGGGCATATGTTTAAGTCACCATGCTTAAAAAAAAAAAGGAAGTAAACGTATCAATGAACAAACCAAAAAGGAAGTTAAGAAAACAGTTTCATTTACAACAGCATCAAAAAAGATAAAATACTTAGGAATTAACTTAACCAAGGAGGCGAAATGCTTGTACACTAAAAACTACAAAATATTGCTGAAAGAAATGAAAGATACCAGTATATGGAAAGACATGCTATATTCATGAATCAGAAGACAAAATATTGTTAAGAGTTCAATAGTACCCAAAGAGACCTACTTATTCAATGCAATCTCTATCAAAACTCTAACGACATTTTTGCAGAAAAAGAAAAAAAACTATCCTAAACTTCATATGGAATCTCAAGAGAGATTTTGGCTAATCCCTGAATAGCCAAAACAGGCTTGGGAAAAGAAAAGAAACAAAACAGAGTTTGAGGCCTGCACTTCCTGATTTGAAAACTTACTATAAAAATACAGGAATCAGAACGTTTAAAGTTTGGCATTGGCTTACAGAAAGTTATATAGATCAATGGAATAGAATAGAGATCCTAGAAATAAACCCTTACATACGGTCAAATTACTTTTGACAAGGATGCCAAGACCATTCAAGGGGTGAAAGGACAGTCTTTTCAACAAATGATGTTGGGAAAACTGGATATCAACATTCAAAAGAATAAAATTGGATCTTTATGCCATATACAAAAAATAAAAACCTAAATTTAAGACCTGAATGTAAGAATTAAAACTATAAAACTCCTAGAAGAAAATAGTGGAAAATCTTCACAGCATTAGATTCGGCAATAATTTTGACAAGTTAACCACATAACTAAGAACTTCTGTGCATCAAAGAACACAACACAATGAAAAGGCAACCCACAAAATGGGAGGCAATATTTGGGAATCATTTATTTGATAAGGGACTAATATCCAGAATATATAAAGAACTCTTACCATTCAACAACAACAAAAAGCCCCACGCCTGATTTAAAAATGCACAAAGGACGTGAATAGACATTTCTCCAAAGAAAATATACAAATGTCCAAGAAACAAATAAAAAAATGCTCAAAATCACTAATCACTGGATATGGGAAAACTAAAGCCACGGTGAGATATTACCTCACACTCATTATATGGCAACTATAAAAACACCACCACCAACAAACAAAGAGTTAACAGGTGTTGGTGAGCATGGGGAGAAATTGGAACCTTTGTGCACCCTTGGTTGGAATGTAAAATGGTGTAGCTACAATGGGAAACAAAATGGGGATTCCTCCAAAAATTAAAAATGGAAGTACTCTCTGATCCAGCAGTTCCACTTCTGGGTATATACCCCCAAGAAATAGAATTAGGGATTTGAAGAAATATTTGTACATCCTCATTCAGAGCAGCATAGTAGCCAAAAGGTAGAAGCAACCTAAATGTCCACTGACAGGTGAATAGAATGAAATGTGGGCCTAAAAAATGAAGTAAATGCCAACACACTTTCCAACGTAGATGAATCTGGAAGACATTATGCTAAGTGAAGTGAGCCAGTCACAAAAAGACAAAAAACTCACACAAACGTATGATCCCGCTTATGGGACGTGCCTTGCTAGTGTAATCCAGTTGGTGAAGACAGAAAGTGGAATGGTGGTCTCCAGGGACCGGAGGGCTGGACGAATGAGGAATTCGTGTATGATGGGTAGAGAGTTTCCGTTTTTCAAGTTGGAAGGACTCCTGGAGATGGTTGGTGGTGATGGCCACACAACAGTGTAAGTGTGCTTAATACGCTGAACCGCACACTTAAAAATGGTGAACGGTGGTAATTTTGTGTGTATTTTACCACAGTAAAGAAGGACATAAATGTGTTGAGTTATTGAACTTCTTAATTTCTTAAGAGCTGTGATACGGTACGTTATTGACCTCAAGTTTTCACTTCCATCTTTATTAATAACTTTTGTCATCTGACTTTACAGTTCCTCCCAAGCAACAGGGCGTATTTCTCTGTCCCTTGTCAAACCCAAGGGATTAGCTGAGCCCCTAGAATCTGCAGATGCATGAGAGCAATTATAAATGATTCGTGTTTAAAACCATTGAGTTTTGGTGTGGTGTGGCTTTCAGCAGTTGGCAAGCTCATTGAAGTGGGAACACATTTTGAATTTTAGAACCAGATCTAGAATGCCTATGTACAGTTTAAATAATACTAAGAATACATAAAACAAAGAACATGCATGTATTACCCCAAGAAATAAACATTACTAAATATCTTTCCACATTCCTTTCCCAGAGCTAACTATAATCCTAATTTTTATTAACCACTTCTTTGCCTCTCTTTGTAATTTTCCCAATTTTCATGTATCCCTAAACAAGAAATGTATTACTTTATTTTTTTAACTTTATATAAATCCGCTTCTTCTGTATGAGCTTGGTTTGGTGCAGAATTATGTTTTTGAGACTCGTCCGTGTGGAGTAGGGCATTTTTTCATTCATTTCTCCCCTCCATTGGTAAGTTATCTTTGCTTTTATTGGTCGCCTTTGATGATTTAACATGAATACTTAACAGAACCCAAAGTTAGTTAACCAACTTTGTTCTCCTCCCAAATCAAAGAACCTTAGCATGCTTTAACATCAATCTATTTACTCCTAGTTCACATGCTAAAGCTATTCAGTCATTTTGGACTTCGCATATTAAATATCGTATTGGTTCATATAGTCTATGCTTGTGTAACATTTCCCCACTTAATTTCCCTACACTTTATTTACTCACAAAAATTTTGTATATCAGACCTTCTCTCTGTAATCATACCTTTTTTCCTAAAGTCTATTTAAGAGCTGGTTTTGAGGATCTGTTCATGGTAATCATTCTCAGGTGTGTTTTTTTTTGTTTTGTTTTTTTCTGAAAATGTCTCCATTTGACTTTTTTTTTTTTTTTTTTTTTTTACTCTTTTTCTTGAAAGATCGTTTCACTGGGCAGGCAATTCTCAGTTGATATTCACTTTTTTCAGCATTAATACTGAGGATATTAATGTACAGTTTTCTGGCTTCTACTTTTGCTGTTGAGAAACAGCTATTCATTTTATTTTCATTCCCTTGTACATTATCTGTCTTTTCTCTCTGGCTTCTTCTAAGGCCTTTTCGTTTTCGCTTTGTTTAGCATAAAATCTCTACAGGCATGCATTTAAAAATTATTCTGCTTGGGATTTGCTGGATTTATTGAATATGTGATATCAATTTTTGAAATCCTCAGACTTAACTTTTCCAAGATTGCCTCACTCCTACTTTCTTTATTTTTGCTTTTTTTTCTTTTTCTTTTTCTTTTTCTTTTTCTTTCTCTTTTTCTTTTCTTTTCTTTTCTTTTCTCTTTTCTCTTTTCTCTTTTCTTTCTTTTCTTCATTTTGCTTTCTAAATCCTGATTCTACAGACTGCCCTTTCGCTCTGCTATGTCACTTAGTCTTTTTTTAATATTTTTCATTTTTCATTTTTTGTCCCTCTAAGGTATATGGTGGGTATTTTATTTAGAACTATCTTCCAGTTTATTTGTGTCTAGTCTGGTGTTTGCTGTTCAATTTTTCATTATGGCAATTAGTATTTTTAGTTAACTGCAATGTTAAAGTGCTTTTGGAGATGTTCTGTTCTTCTTTCTGCTCATTCTTACTCATGGTGTCTTGTTTCCTCGTGTATGTCATCATTTTTGAGTGTGAGCCCATGATATTTGTCATTGCACTATGGGAGTTACTTAATGCCTAATTAATTTGAATAAGTTCATTATCAGAAAGGATTTGTGTTTGTATCTTCCTGGCACTGAAGACTTTTTCAAATTATGTCCACTTAAAATCAGTAGTCTTGGGGCCCCTGGGTAGCTCAGTCAGTTGAGCATCCAACTTGGGCTCAGGTCATGATCTCAAGGTTCACGAGTTCAAGCCCCACATCGGGCTCTGTGCTGACAGCTCAGAATCTGGAGCCTGCTTCGGATTCTGTGTCTCCTCTCTCTCTCTGCCCCTCCCCAGCTTGCACTCTGTCTCTCTCTCTCTCAAAAATAAATAAACAGTATAAAATAAAATAAATCAGAAGTCTCTCACCATTTTTGACAACATGGATGGGCCTAGAGGTTATGCTAAGCGAAATACATCAATCAAAGACAGACACCATATCATTTCACTTATATGCGAAATCTAAAAAACAAAACAAAGAATCTTAAATACAGAGAATTGATTGTTGCCAGAGAGTGGGGGGGGGGGGGATGGGCGACATAGGTGAAGGGGCTTAAGGGGTACAAACTTCCAGTGATAAAATAAATAAGTCACAGAGATGAAAAGCATAGGGAATATGGTCAACAATATTGTAATCATGTTGTATGGTGACAGATGGTGACTACACTTACCATGACGAGCATTGAGTAATGAATGGAGTTGCCCAATCGCTATGCTGTGCACCTGAAACTAATACAAGATTGCATGCCAACTGTCCTTCAATTAAAAAAAGTCTCCATCTGTGGCTTTTCCAGGCTGTGCAAACCCTTCTGACCTGAAGGCTTATCAGTGGCTATGAGTACCCAGGGAGAATTTTAAAACCTTACCCTAGAACCAGTGCAGAGATCGACCTAGTCTTTGCTTTGTGCTTCTGGGAGGTAGATTTCCTTTTTTCTCACTTCACCCTTTCCTGAGGATCCGGCCTTTCCCTGGGTGTGGGCTGTGTGTGTGTGTGTGCGTGCATGCGTGTGTTCGCGTTTGGGCGGGGGGTGTTCATCGATTTGACTCCTTTTCAGTGGTGCACAAGGCTTGTCTCCTGCGTCCCGAAACGAGACTGTTTAGAGGTTAGGCTGGATCAGCCAGCGGCATTGTCTTGCCTCCTTGAACTTGTGCTTCTCCTATCTTGTTCTTGTGTGAACTCCCTTAGTTTTCTTACGAGCTTATCCACTCATTTAAAATTTTAGACTTTATATTTTATCTAAAATTTTTAGGTTTTGTAGCACAAGGGTTTCAGGACTTCTAGTCCACCTAGAAGCAGGACTCTTACTCAATTTCATAACCTGCTCTCGAGCCTTGCATGTATATTTTGCATGGCATGCACTTACACGTACGTTGAGTAAAGGCGTGATTGCTTTTTCCACTGTGTCGCCTATGAATTCCATCTCTCCTTTTGTCCCTGTTTCACATTCCTTTATGTCTGCCCTAGCACCTAGCTTCGCGCTATGCACTTGTTAGGGGCTTGTTGAATGAATAGACAAGCGGCTTGCCTTGTCTGTCTCGTGAGGGGTGTTTTGTAATTTTCTTGGAAACCTGTTCCATGTATTAGTCATCTTTACGTTAAAAAAGCACCTGCTCAATCTACTCAAGGTCTCTTTTCAAAATTGTTAACCTATTTCCTTCTGTTTTGCCCCCCAGTGAATATGGAGAACAATTGATGGGCATGTTCTCATTTGGAAAATGATTAAGTTTGTAGACACTAAATGGCATTAGCACGGGGCCTTACTATCTGTCTTCCAGAGCAGGCGACCTCATCCCCCCAGCGGTAAGGAAATCTAGTTCTGTATGAAGTTGGGGGTGGCACAATTAAGGCTTTGTTCTGACAGTTCTAGGTAACTGAACGTTATTCCAATAGAAATGGATTAGTCTGACAGGTGGCTGGCCCCCCCAGACACGCTTGCTGAAACTCCTCCGTGCGTCACTGCCCTCTGGGCACAACATTTCAGGTAACCTGGGCAAAGAGCACAAGCCCCTACGGCTCTGTGGTCAGCCCTTGACGAGAGCTGCGTCCATGTTCTGTGAAATCTGTGACTCCTGTGGCTCACCGCTGTAACTTCCTCCCTTCCTGCCCCTGGCTGCTCTTCTTGGAGGCCTCACGTGGCTGGGCGTGCCTGGCCCCCCAACTCCTCCCCCCAGGGCGAATAGGAACTTGGCCACACAGAGGCGGAGGGAAGAGCCAGCAATTCTTGTTCCTTCTGGAGGGGGCCCCCCCCCCCCCCCCCCCCCCCCCCCCCCCGCAACTTATTTCCTGGTCATTCATCAGTGAGCATCTGCACGACAATCACAGCACTGTGTGGGGCCCTCTGCACCCATCGGATGTGCAAGGGGTGCCCATAAAGACCCAGTGCGTGAGACTTCCCTGGGTGAAAAGATGGCTGACTTTTGCCTGTTTGATCAGAGGGCCAACTGAGCCACCAGCGAGGACGAACCTGGTTCCCTCCCCGGTGCTCGGCCAAGCACTCAGCTCGAAGGGGAATAGGAACAAAGATACGGGCCTTGCCTTCTGGAAGAACACCTCCCCATAGAGCGATTCCTGAGCAGCCATTCATTCATTTCTTCCACAAGTATTTTTTTGAGCACCAACTATGTGCCAGGCACTGCTGTGGGCACTGGGGATACAGCAGTGACTAAAAGAGGCTAAGATCCCAGTCATGAGAAACGTTCCTTCTAGATGGGCACAAACGTGTTTCTTAACCAGACCCCGTTCCTAAATGCCCCAAGGGAGGCTGTTGCTTGAGGAAGCCTGACTGAATTCTTTTGTAAGACAACAGCTCTTTCCTGGCCTGGTGCAATGGCCCTGTTTAAAGGCCCATCTGGCTCTGTGTTGCTTTTGGAAACTTGAGCAACTCAAGGAGGCGGGGTGAGGTGCAAAATGAAAATGCGGGGCCTCTTGGCCTAAGAGCAGGGAGGGGAGGGGCGCCTGGGTGGCTCAGTCGGTTAAGCATCCAACTTCAACTCAGCTCATGATCTCATGGTTCGTGAGTTCGAGCCCCGCATTGGGCTCTGTGCTGACAGCTCAGAGCCCGGAGCCTGCTTGGGATTCTGTGTCTCCCTCTCTTTCTGCCTCTAACCGCCCGCCTCTCAAAAATAAATAAACATTACAAAATGAATGTGGGGGGGGGGGACGGTTTCCTTCCTTCTGTAGTCTTTCTCTCAACCTGTCATGGTGCTTTTTATTTTCTCTTTAATATCTCATTCCCTCAGGCACTGGATACTTGCAGGGTGAACACAGGCCCTCCCAGATGCCCAGGGCCCCGCTGTGTGACTAGGCACATAAATCATGTATATCTTACGCCTATGCCCCTGCCAGGCCTCCACCGTGGGGGGGGGGGGGGGCGGGCGGGGGGGGGGGGGGGGGGGGGGGGGGGGGGGGGGGGGGGGGGGGTGGGGGGGGGCTGGGACAGCAGGGAGAAGTGGCAGCCAAGGACCTGGAGGCAAGGAGCCAGCAGGGGGCAGGCCTGTGGGGGAGACTCCAACCGGAGCACAGGTTTCACCATCTTGCCAGACTTCCCTCGCAACACGCAAATTCAAAGAGCAAATTGGCAACCATTTCAGTTACTAAGGCACTCCATTACTCAAGTCTACTTTCTCACATAGGAATCATGATGCTCACATAGGCTTCATGTGATGCACACGCATGTGGAAGGGGCCCCACATCCCAACAGCAAATATTCCATTTCCCAGCTCTCTGGGATACAGCTTATCTAAGGTACTATAATGGTCTTTATAAAGGGCCACATGATTGGGCCCCTTGGAGGCCACAGAGCAGACAGACTATAGAAAAAGTCCAAGATCAGCCCTGCGCATTAGCCCTTATTAACCTCACTTGCTGTGTTGCTGGAAAATTCCATGAAGAATTTAAAAAAATTCTTGGCAGTTTATTGGTCTGTGGGGGGGGGAGGGGCGGTCATTAAACCTGGATTTGAACCCAGACCCTCTATGTCCTGGCTGTGTGAGTCTGGGAAAGTTATGTAAATAAGCCTCTCTTCACTTACCATAAAATGGGTGTGATATTACCTTCTTCAAAGGCTTCTTATAGGATGAAGCGCGCGTTCAGAGGACTTAACACATCACCCGGCATGCAGTAAGGTGTTCAGGAAATGTTAGCTGTTACTATTTTTCGCGTGAAGGGCATTTGGGCTCAGGCAAGAGACTTGGAGAGTTATAGATAGTTTTGGCCGCGCACTTATTTGGCGAGTGTCATTCTTAGCACCCAAAGTAAATGAAAGAGGCCAAGTTTCGTTGGCCGCCAGGGACCCATGTGTTTAGGCTTGACTCATGCCCTTGTAACTGGCCGTTCAGAAAAGGTCTTTGGGGGGGCGCCTGGGTGGCGCAGTCGGTTAAGCGTCCGACTTCAGCCAGGTCACGATCTCGCGGTCCGTGAGTTCAAGCCCCGCGTCAGGCTCTGGGCTGATGGCTCGGAGCCTGGAGCCTGTTTCCGATTCTGTGTCTCCCTTTCTCTCTGCCCCTCCCCGGTTCATGCTCTGTCTCTCTCTGTCCCAAAAATAAATAAAAAAAAAAAAAAAGAAAAAAAAGAAAAAAAAAAAAAAAAGAAAAGGTCTTTGGGGAGGAGGAGGAGAAAACACAAGAGAAGCAATAACCCGTGCATCACATTGTGATCCAGTTAAAACCTGACTTTCTTCTATCGTCAGAAAGGCATAGACTCAACCTTGGAAATTTCACAAATTCTGAACACAGAACAGTGTTACTCTGAACTGAATTGTGCTGCTTCTTTTACTTGTATACATCCTTCTGCTCTTGGCCTTTGAAGTCTGAAGTATGAAACTGGGTTATTTATACATTTGATAACCAGGGTTTACGGAGAGCTGCTCCTCAGCCAGGTCACATACCTGGAGATCTTATTTCCACACTGGGCTCTCACGGCCTGCTCCTGCATCCGCTTCAGGCTTAGATGGTGCCGATGATAGAATTACCCTTTAAAAAAGTCACGATGGGATAGCAACGAGTTAAAAAAATACTGCGCCAAAAAGTTCAATGGCATTTTGCTAGAGAGGAGTTACATAGAAAAACCAGGTCCTCGACAAATATTTGGTGCCATCTAGTGCTGAGTGTTCAAAATTCAGGCTCACTGTCAGACTTTCCAGGTCTTTCTCTCCAACACAATCCTGGAAAGGCTAGGAATATAAGGAGCCACCCTGGCCAGGCAGAACTTGTGCTACAGAACCTCATAGAACCAGAAGCTTCTGAAGAAGCCATGCGGCGCACTCCCCTCTATCTCATGGCCTGAGCGCGTCGTAACCAACCCACGAACAGAGCATCCGTGATAGTTTTACTTGGAAGTCTTAATTTGTTTTGTGTTCCACTTGGCACCTTAACAAGTCGATCGATATACTGTTTTGAGATGGGTGAATGTTGTGATTATTAGCCTTGAGTATCCTAATTCTCCCCCCAAAACTCTTTTGGGGAAGTGGGCGAATGGGAAGGTAATGGAGAGTGGAAGACCAACATCGAGTTTTATTTCTTCATTTTTACTGTACCAGATGAAACAAAAAAGAATTTGCCCCCAAAGCCCAGTTTTGATCCACGTAGAGGTGAAATTTGCCTTCTCTTTGACTTATTTGTTTATTTGTGAGAGCGAGAGAGAGAAAGGCAGAGCACAAGCAGGGGAGGGGCAGAGAGAGAGGGAGAGAGAGAATCCCAAGCAGACTCCGCACTGTCCGCACAGAGCCCGATGTCTTACTGATTTGGATGCCTTCTGTTTCTTTTTGTTGTCTGATTGTTGTGTCCCGGACTTCCAATACTATGTTGAATAAGAGTGGTGAGAGTGGTCATTCCTGTCATGGTCCTGACCTGAGGGAGAAAGTTCTCAGCTTTTCCCCATTGAGGATGATGCTGGCTGTGGGTTTTTTATAGAAGGCTTCCACTATCTTCAGGAGTGCTCCCTCTAGACCTACTTTGCAGAGGGTTTTTTTTTTTTTTTTTATCATGAATGAATGTTGTACCTTGTCAGATGCTTTTTCTGCATCTATTGGAATGATCTTATGTTCTTGTCCTTTCTCTTATTGATGTGACATGTCATGTTGATTGTTTTGCGAATATCAAACCCTGCCAGTGTGAATTGTTTGTTCTTGGATCCCTTGGTAAAAATCACTGATTTGGAGCATTTCTGGGGAAGAGAGTTGATGTGGAGGTGACTGGATTTAATAATCTGTATTGTTTAACAAGCTCTTGGAAATCCCAATCTCCAAAACCCTTGGCTTTCTTATATTCTCTGTGAAATCTGCTTGCATTTGCTCTATTTTTGTTTGGTGCCTATTTCTTGAAACAAACTCTCATGCCTTCTCTCTTGTTGACCCTTGACCTATTTAATTTTCCCTTTCCCCAATAAAGCTTATTCCTTATCAGACACCCTACGCCATTGTGAATTCATCCTGGCGGGTGGCGACGTATCTTGCATGGCAACAGCAAACGAGGCAAACAAATTGTAGAGCATACGAATCAAGGGTATGAAAAACTCTGTCACCTGTGCCCTCCGTGAATTATTAGGAAAGAGAAGTAAACGGTGACCGAGGGGACGGGGCTCCTTCGGGTCAGGGCCCGGGTCTGTGCAGCTGTGTGGTACCGGGGTCTGCTTACAAAGTAGGTATTCCATGCAGGTTGCGGAATGAGGGTTAATGGAAAGACCACCTGGTCTAACCAAAGGGCATCAGGCTGCAGAAGTGGGGTGGCACTGCTTCAGCTGTTTCTGGTTGGGCGACCTTTTGCAGGTAATTAATCTTTCTGCACCTCAATTGCCTTTTCTGTGACATGAAGGTAATAATCTTAGGGCAGCGCTGCAGAGATTAGAACTAATAACATAGCACCTGGAACATATGAGCTACTCCACTAGCTATTGGTTAGACCATGACATTTGCAGATTTACGATACCTTTTTATTTTTATGAGCTGACAGAAGATTCACATCATGTAGTAAACTAAGTCCAAGGCTCAGGTTTTACACAGGTGGGGCTGTGACCACAGGTCTATGTGCTTTGATCCCACAGCCAGCGTGAGAAGTAGGGGCTGTTATTTTATGGTGGGATGTGGGACCTGAGGTCCTGAGACTCTGAGTGGCGTGCCCACAGTCCCTCCGGCAGAGGTATGAGCAGGAATTGAACGCGGGGAGCGTGGCTGCAGGTTCACGGTGCATTCAGTAGCTCTATGAGTTGAAAAAGGATGTGTTTCTTTGTGAAAAATCTCCACTGAACGTGGCAAGACTTACTTCAAGTTAAATTACAGTTAACAAGTGGTTTGGGGATCTGCAAAGAAAACGTGACCCTCAAAGAAACGTGATGCATGAAAAAGCTCATCGTCTGCTCCAGTGTCGTTTGTGTTGTTAACGGTTTGAGGATTTGTGGGTCTTATATTACTCATGAATGGCAAGGGTGTCCTGGAGTATTTTTATGAAAGATTCAATTGAAGTTACTGAGGTCTTCCAAGGGCTTCTTTGCATTAGCAGGTAATGGTTTAAACTCTTCTCGTGATGTGTTTCGAAAAGCAGATCAACAAATTTGATTGTTTAGGACCTGCTATATAAATGTGAGGCTCATATGCGGGACTATTAGAAAACGTACTGTAAAGATAATCAGTTTCTTTTCCCACACACACAAAAAGAACACAGGAAATTTTTGGAGTTCAACCCTTCCGTTCCGGCAGCTGCCTCTTCTCAGAAAGTTCTAAATACCCGAGTCATCGAGACTCTTCTGTTACCAAAAGTGACCTCTGCATTTCCTGATTCATTTTGAATTTCAGGTTTGGGGAATGATTCTGCTTTACTCCTGGACTTGCCCTTCTAATAATACAAATTAGTAGTGTTATTTGTATTATTATTTAGTGTTGTCTGAGTAGCAAGCAAGCCAACATTTTACTGTGTGAGGCTGGTTTTCCCCTACTTCGCAGACAAGGAAACTAAAGCAGAGAGAAGTTACGGATGTGTTCAGGATTATCAACTAGGAAATGGTGGACTTGGGATTTGACCCTGGGCGGCGTGACTGCAGAATCCACATTCTTTTTTTTTTTTTTTTTTCAGAATCTACATTCTTAACACCCAACTTTGCTTCCTGTTCTAAGTGGACACTGAGCTCTGATTCAGGGCACAAACTGTCATCAGCAAACATGAGCTGATGACTCACAATGTGACTGACACTGTGGAGAACAAATGAGTTGTAATCCTCGCCAGTCAACACAACAACACCTTACTGAACGCCCACTGTGTGCCAGGCTCTGTGCCAAGCTCTTTATCTAAAGGTGGAAGTGTTTATTCCCATTTTTGCAGAACAGAAATAGAAACTCAGAGAGTTCAGGTAACTTGCTCATGGTTACACAACTGATTAACGGTGAATTGGGGTTGCAAATCCAGCTGTTAATGATCCCTCACTTTAGCTTCTTTCCATGATAATGTATTGCTAATTTCCAGGAGATAACAAAGATAGATAAGTCTTGACTTTCATGAGAAGTGTCTCCTTAAACTTTCAAGGATTGTTAGAGTACCTGTTGTCTTTGTTCTAAGAGGTAACGTGAAATTCATAATATTTCTGTCTTGAATACAAAGACTTTTGTCCAGTGTTGTCACCTTCCATTCCCCTGGTCTTGGTGAGGTCTGTCTGCATTTTTGAGATGGTTTAAGAAAAGTATCCAGGACAAATTGGTTTGAAACAATTCTCAGCTTACTTTGAGTAGCAGGCTTGCTCCAATGGATTTGTTGTGTTAGGGTTCTTCATATTAAACATTTATGATATCTCCTTTGCTTATTGCTAAGCTAGGTAGAAGATGTGAAACAGGTTGCTGGGTCAAGATGCACAGAAAGAACAGCTTCAGTTTGGGAAGCCCATGGCCAGATAGTCTATGCAATGGGGTCAATAAAGCAAACGCCAAATAAAAATGTTAAATTATTATCATATAAGTCAACAGAGTAGAATGCAATAAAGTGAAAGTGCTCTCTCCTTCTCGGTCCGGAGTTGTTCTTTCCAGAAGAAGTTGTTATTGACAGTTCCTTGGGTACGCTACCAGAAATGTAAGCAGATTTTAAAAGGTGAATGTTGGAGTGAACATCGTATTTTTTTGGTGTAGGAGAAAGTTTCTTTACGCAAAATTAAGAATGCCCATTTTGAAAAGGGCAGGGAATCATTTTATCCACATCCTTCCAAGCCCCTCTAGAATGAGTTTCTCATTTGGTGTTTACTTTGCAATCTCCCCTCCCCTTTTTAGTTCTTATTTTGATATCTCTATAGATTTGTTTCTGAATTTTGTTGTGGGCATGGAGAAGGTGTCCAAATATCTACCTTGAATTGGTTGGAAATGGGAAAAAAAAAACCCAGAAAACTCTTCAGAAGGATAATTATACCTGAATAAGTACAGGGGAAGAAGGACTTATGGCCTGTTCATAAGACTGGGGAAAAGAAAAAAATAAAAATGAAAATGATGCAGATTTGGGCTCAGAACTGGTCACTGTGTGTTAATGGAAGCAGTGGTTGTTAGAGACAATTCTCCACTTCCTCATGTGTTTCTCTATGTCTTATCTGCAGAGGTACTAACGGCTTCTGTTTTATATTATCTATTCAAGGATGTTTATATAGTGAACAGTGTCAGATGATTGAGGGTGTATCCAGTATAATAAAGATAATGTCTTCTTCTGGGACAAAAATCAGCCTGGTTTACTGCCCATTATAAAAGATTTGGGTTCCTTCAGCTCAGTGTTCCTCTCCTATATCTCAACTCAGTGTGTGTGCAGGCATCACCTGGCCCTTTTTCATTGCCTTGTGGGAATTTGGACATGGAGAAGTTGCCCAAATGGTGACACTAAGACTATTGCTATTACTGTGAGTAATAAAGTCATTTGTTTCTGATTCAGGAGTTTCATGTCTTCTGTCAGTATCCATGAAATTGGGTCATACGAAACTGTTAGTTTGCAAATAGGGTAAAATCTCAAAGTGTTCAAGTTCTTGAATATAGCATATAGAATAACAAGAAACATCAGGGACTCAGTGACATGGTGATTCAAATGACATATTTTTCAGATGGCCAAGAAGTTAAGTCAGAGGGAGGCACCAATGAAATGAAATGGATACATTCTCAAGTAATAAACTTACAACCTTACAACCTTCAAATGTTAGCATCATCTGTAAAACAGAAGTACAAGTACAGTTACTAGACCACCAGACCTTTGGTTTGTCATTCTGTTGGGGTGCCTTGGCTGAGCCTATCTGGCAGGAGACAGGGAGAATTCAGATTCCTGGAAGCCACTAGAAGCATGACAATAGGGTGGATATCAATAGTTAGAAATGGAGGCCAGGTAAACACCTTTTATGGTGTGTGAAATTCAAAGCAAAGTAAGTCAAATTGCTATTAATTAAACTAATTCTTAGTTTATAAACCATGTCACATATACATTTATGCTCTTAAAAATTTGTTGAGGATCACAGAAAGCTCTTGTGTATGGCCGTTGTGTCTATTGATACTCATGATATTAGAACTTAAAACTGAGAAATTAAAAAAAAATTATTAACTTATTTAAAATAATAAAACAATTGCATGTTAGCATAAGTAACTTTTTGGAAAATAACTATTTTCCAAAACAAAAAAACTACTGCATAAAATAGTATTGCTTTATGATTTTGCAGATCTCTTTAATATCTGGCTTCATTGAAGACACGTGGATTTTCATATCTGCTTCTCTATGCAATCTGTTGTGGTGTCTTAGGTCACATAACCTCTGCAAAAACCATCACGGAGAGAAAAGAACGAGAGTCAAAAAGGGTAAACAATGTACTTACATTTGTTTGAAAATAGCTTTGAGCTTGTGGACCCTCTAAGAGGATCTTGAGGACCCCCAAGGGTCCCTAGACCACACTTTGAAAACGACTGACGTAGAGCCCCCGCAGTCACAAGACAAAACAAGCATGGTAATAACAAAAACATATGAACCACTAGTTTAAGAAATAGTGTTGCATTGATTTTATGTATGAAGAACACAAACTTAATTTCTGAGATTCCTGGTAGAAGTTTCAGAAGGGGCCTGTTCATTCTATTTCTTCTTGTTAATTACGAAACCAAAGGACTTCCAGCAGAGGGGTCCATTGGCATGCCATCAGACGCTTGGGGAATCATTAGGTTCTACACTTGAGAGAATTTCATTTATGACTTTAGGAATGTAGGATTTTGGTAACATTTAAAAAGAATACCTTTTCTGCCTTAAGGGCCTAGAGACGAATGGCTCATTTAGTGTGATGGGGAGCATGCGATATTTGAGTAATAGCTGGGCAACTTTAGGCAGACTATTCTGCCTCTCTGAACCTCGGTTTCTTCATCTGTAATATGGGGGGAATGATGACACCTGCTCTGTGAGGGTTCAATTTATGTAACCAAAGGCCTTAGTCTGACATCTGGCATCCAGGAAGGCACGAGGCCGAATTCTGGATCCAGACTTCAGATGGGGTTGAATGGGGCCTTTGCAGTCATCGTAACATGCGTGCAACTTCTGCTACACACACCCACTGGCAGAAAAGCTCTATTCTCCAGGCAGCTCCTTCCACTTCAGAGAGATCTAATTATTAGAAAATTTAGGGAGCTAAAATCTCCCTGCCTCATTTCACAGTGGTCCCTGCTTCCTCCTCTGAGCACGGTCAAATTCTCTTTCTCGCGATGGCTCTTCAAACACTTGAGGACTTCTGTCTTTCTCAGTCTTCTTTTCTCCAGACTGAACATTGGTCTCATCCTTCTTGGCATTTCAAGCCCTGGCCTACCGCTCATTTTCCTTTGGACACAAAGAGAATCTAGTTCTGGGTGTCCTAGGACCAGTTCAGGTCCAAACTACACGCACAAAAATATACTGTTCCTCTCCATTCCCACCTTTTGGTGTGCCTGTGTGTGTTTACCAGGCCTCACTGTACACGACATCCTCATGTTCTGCCACAGTCATTTCATTGCTTTTTCGTTTGCTTGCTACCTGACCCACCCGTGACGTCGGTCATTGTATGTACCCATTGCCAGCTGAACAAACAGCCCCAGACAGAAGCGATGCTCTGTCGGCTCTCTGCAGTTCTGTGCTTCTCCATGTCTTGAGTATTACGTCAGATGCCACGGCATGGACTGCTAGGGTCAGCCTGGTGAGTAAGTTCGAACTGCATCAGCTTAGGAAGTGTCTGTGCTCATCTGAAAAGCTGGTGAGTCACTGACTTCTCTCTGGCAAGCCAACATGAATGTTCCCTTGGTGCAGTTTTGGAGCGAGCTGTGGCCTTTGCCCTAGACTGCAGTCAGCCTACGGACACTTTCCCTGTTGCTGCCTTTCCACAATTTTTAGACATTTTCGTGTCCCAGAGGTCAGGCCACAGAGAGTTATTAGTCACCCCTAGCACATTTCCATTTCTGACCCAGAGAGCTGCAGGAACTTCCCCTTTGAGTTCTCCAAGGCATTTTGAAATTGTGAACTAAGGAAAACACACAGATAGTTTCAGGTGAAACATCCGTGTCTCCAGTTCTAGAAAAAAATCCCAGGAGTTTCACGGGTGACTTCACTGCCTTTTGAGTCTTCCAACTGGAACTCAGAATGAAACTCTTTGTAGTCCTTCCCAGGGATGGCTCTCGTCTCCACTTCTGGGTGTCTCTCATGGACTGTTTGGGAAAACACGTCACCTCATAGAGCCCTAGTTGGGGGTTTTACGAAGCTTCACGAGTGTGGGCCCTTTCCTGAGTTTGTTGCCAGCTCTGCGTGGGCAGGAAGCAGCATGCCCCAGCTCCCAGAATGAGCACCGGAATTTAGTGACCCTCCTGGTGCAAGCCTGCTGTGACCAGCATGGACGTCTGGAAAACTCACCAGCCTCTTCTCTGTTCCTTCTGTGGAAAAGAATCTCAACTGCCACGTCCTACTCGTGGAAGTGGGACCACCTACAGAATACTCCTCCTTTATTCAGACGTGTGGCTCCAGAAACAGTAGGCCTCCAGGTGGTCAGGCTTCTGGGACAAGCAGGAGAGCTTGGTCCTCTGAAAAAGACCGGGAGCCTGGTGGAGAAGTCCACAGGCTTTTAATGATCGGGCGCTTGGGAGGGACAGCAGGGATGATGGCGGCTGAATGTCGTGCCTTGAGCAGCCCTGCCTGATATTCCCCCTGGACCGCAAATGGGACCAAGCGTCCATCATAAACAATGAGGCACTTTGTCACACGTGTCAGCCTGGAGACCCGGCCTGGTGATGTAGCAGTTCACATCATGCTAGGGGCCCAGGGTGGAGGCTGGGATACCCAGTCTGGCGTAAGGCCTTACCTTCAAGAAAGTATTGAAGTGTCATTTCTGCCTTCAGGGTTTAAACATATATGCATTTATTAGGGCTCCTGAATGAGTTAGTTGGTTAAGCGTCCCACTCTCGATTTCAGCTCAGGTCATGATCTCACGGCCACTGGTACCAAGGTCACGATCTCACGGTGTTACATTTCGGCTCGGCGCTGGATGTGGAATCCGCTTGAGATTCTCTCTCTCCCTCTCCCTCTGCCCCTCCCCAACTTGAGTGCACACACGTGCGCGCTCGCTCTCTCTCTCAAAAAGCAAAAGTCAAAAAAATATGCGTTGTTCCTCTTACTACGAAAGCAATGTATATTTGCGCTCAAATTTATTTTGAAAAGTACTAGAAAGCAAACAGAAGACAAATGTTATCCCAGTTCAGACAGAATTACTACTACTAGTTTGATAGCTCTTTCTAGATACAATACACTATGTATATACTATATATATATATATATATTCACTATTCACTATATATATATATATATATATATATCTAGATATAGTCACTATCTAGATACAATACACTATGTATATACTATATATATATATATATATATATATATATTCACTATTTCATGTATCAAAAAATACTTGCAGAGTATAGAATAGTGAGGGAAGCATGGCCTCTGCCCTCAAGAAGCTAAGGGATTAATGGGGGAATCAGGTGATAAATAGATGAACAAATACATAATTACAAAATGTTGAGCTCTACGAAGAAACAAGGTGCTTTGGCAGAAAAGAACCACCTACCTTCTCAGGGCATCACTGGGAGGGACACGGCACAGGAGCAGGAACTGGAAGGATTAGGCCGGAAGGAGAAGCAGCATCCAGGAAGGGAGACCAAAGCATGGAGACATAGTGCATTCTGGGAACCGGAAGAAAGTCCGCGTGCCTCAAGGTTCTCAGGCAAGAGAGAAGAAAATGAGGAAAATGAAAGTGGAATGGTGGGGAGAAGGTGGACAACATGTGGCTTCATAGGACTAAAGTTCAGAGTTTCAAATGGTAACATATTTTTAGTCTTGTATTCTGTATATTCACTTAATCACACACACATATTTATATATTATGTTAATGGGATTACACCATATACAGTTTGCTCTTCAATTTTCTCAAAAGCAATTTGTGTGTGTGATTGCATAATATTCTTATGACAGGATAAGACAAAATAGTACAGGCCTTGAGTGGATGAGAGAAAGAATTTTTCCCCAAACTGCAGGCCCTAGATCTCTATTCTGTGGTGTGTGTGTGTGTGTGTGTGTGTGCGCATGCGTATAGCACTCAGCAGAGGGTCTCTTAAATGCACTGAGAGGCCCAGGCCACATCAGTTTTTTGAGACCCCTGTCATATTAAGAAATAAAACATGACTTTTAGCACCCAGATTGTGGTCTCTGAATATTCTTTCCCACTAAAAGGAATAACAGCTCCTTGGAGAAATGAGGGAACCCAAGTCTGGAACAGGAAATCCACACGATGAATCTGGGACATCTTGTTCTAACTGAGGGAAGGAGGCCGTGAAAACCGCTGGAACCAGACTGATTGTGGTGATCATTTTACAAAATCTCCAAATATCAAATCATTATATTGTACACCTGAAACCAACATGAGGTTATACACCAATTATTTCTTAATGAAACACACACACACACACACACACACACACACACACACAATGGGCATGTCACAGTGACCTTGGAAACAGCTCGAGGAGGTTCCCTGTGGTCAAATACCACACGATTTGAGCATCAGTGAGAATACCAATAGCAGGGCACCGAAACACAGCAACTATATTCCCATTTACAAGTTCATAGCGACACGAAACACTTTTTTGTCAATTACCTTTGGAGGAGGTTAGACGTCTGCCTGTGGTTAATCAGACATGGATGAAGGGAAGTTTCTCTTTGCAGAAGGCTGCCAGAAGGGATGACAGAATTAGAATCTCCTCATTGGGCAAATCCTTAGTGAATTAATATATCTAAGCAACGATCGTCGATGGCATTAACCTCACAAAAGAGAGATCACTGGACATTATGTTCCTAACAGAAGAACTTCTGAAGTAGTCTTGTTAAAAAAGTGAACTTGAATCTCTTCGAAGTCTCAACAACTAATTGAAGTACCTGTTTCTGGGAAACACGGGGCACGGAGGAGCACGTGAAACAACATCGCGGGCAAACGGTACGTGAAATCTCATTGGTTTCTCTGTATTGCCGAGCGTACTTCGTTGTGTGATGTCCTTCCATTTGTCCAATTGGAAGGAAATTTGGTTGCCTCCGGTTTCTCACTAGGATGGATAATTCTGTTTTAAGCATCCACGTCCGTGTTTCGATGTCAACGTAAATGTTCATTTCCCTTGGGGAAACAAGTCGGAGCAGGATTGCCGGGTCCAACGGTGTAGGTTTAATGTTATTAGAAACTGCCAAACGTCATAACAGGCATGCAGTAAAACGGGACTTTACTCGGGAGGGTTGTGAGGATTAAGTGAGTTAATATACACAAAGTGCTTAAAACAGTGCCTGGCACCGAAGACATGTTAGCAACGATCATTACTGTCGTTACCAACGTTACTCGGCTGCACCACAACCTCTTCACACACAAGGAAGGCAGCCCAGGAACCGTAACATCCACACACACCGGGCTGCTGGTGGTGGCGCCCAGGATAACATTGCTTAGGGCACTGGGCCGTGGCACCAGCCCCCGCCAGCAAAGATCCCGTGTGGCTGCGGCAGGACCCTTCAGCCGACATGGCCCTCTGAGCTGCTCAGATTTTGCCAGTGTTTCTTTCTAGGAGGAGAAGAGAAGGAAGGAAAAGATCATTTTGTGCTAACCCCACGGACACTAGGAGTCACTGAATTTGAATACTAAAAGAGATGTGACCTTAGTCCACACATTAGACTGCATATTAATTATGCGCCATTCTGCGTGTTTGTAATACATTTTTAGAATTTCTATTAAAAGATAGTTGTAACGTTTATTTATTTTTGAGGGGGGAGAGGGGCAGAGAGAGAAGGAGACACAGAATCCGAAGCAGGCTCCAGGCTCTGGGCTGTCGGCACAGAGCCCGATGCGGGGCTCGAACTCACGAACCGTGAGATCATGACCTGAGCCGAAGTCAGACGTTCAGTCGACTGAGCCACCCAGGCGCCTCAATACATTTTTAAAGATAGACTTTACTCCTTATTTTTTTAAGTTTATTTATTTATTTTGAGGGGCGTCTGGGTGGCTCAGGGAGTTAAGTGTCCGATTTCAGCTCAGGTCATGACCTCGTGGCTCATGAGTTCCAGCTCCGTGTCAGGCTCTGTGCTGACAGCTCAGAGTCTGGAGCTGCTTCGGATCCTGTGTCTCCCTCTCTCTCTGCCCCTCCTCCCTCGTGTTCTGTCTCTCTCTCTCTCTCTTTCAAAAATAAATAAACATAACAATATTTTAGTGTTTATTTATTTATTTTGAGAGAGAGAAATAGAATGGGAGTGGGGGAGGGGCAGAGAGAGAGGGAGAGAGAGAATCCCAAGCAGGCTCCCTAATGTCAGCCAGATGTGGGACTTGATTTCACAATCGCGAGATCATGACCTGAGCCAAAACCAAGAGTCTGACGCTTAACCAACGAGACACCTCTACACTTTATTCTTTAGAACAGTCTTAGATTTACAGAAAAATTGAGAGGGTAGTACCGAGAGTTCCCATACACCCTGTACAAAATCTTCCCTGTTGTGAGCATCCTACATTAATATGGTACATTTGTTATAATTAATGAATGAACATCGACACATTATTATTCACTAAAGGTTGTGCTTCATTCATATGTTCCTAGTTTTTACCCGATGTCTCTTCTGTTGCAAGGTCTCATCCAAGATCAGTGAAGGTACATATTTTTGCTTCTTTAAAAAAATTTTTTTAAAAGTATTTATTCATTTTGAGAGAGACAGAGACCACGTGAGCAGGGGAGGGACAGGGAGAGAGGTAGAGAGAGAGAATTCCAGGCGGGCTCCCACCGTCAGCGCAGAGCACAATGTGGGGCTTGAACCCATGAAACTGTGAGATCGTGACCTGAGTTGAAACCAAGAGTTGGACGCCTAACTGACAGATCCACCTAGGTGCCCCATTTTTGCTTCTTTTTTGATGGGGGAATGAGCACAATTCAAGTCAATTCAAGTGGCTCTCTGGTCTCAGGCTCACTACTGAACCATGGTGTGGCTATTACAGAGTTCCCCTTCTCTTCTAGATCTTTAGGGTCTGTCGGATATGAAAAAGCATGAAGAAAAGGTGTCGGGTATAATTTTGCCATCATGCAGAAATGGTAGTTTCACCCCTTCCGTGATCACTCCACAGGGTGACTCAGGATAGTCTAGAAGAGCATTGACTGGGAACATAGCCAAAGGAGGAGCTGTTATGATTTTCCTGAAGACCTGCATTGGAAACTACAGCTACATTCATTCACTCAACAATTTTGTACTTTATCTAGACACTAAGCTGTGCATTCCCTGTACGATGGTGAACATTGCATCCACCTACCTGGGACGACCTTATGATCTAAGTGTAGTTAATCGGTACTTTTAATAATACACCCACTTGGGGCACCTGGGTGGCTCAGTCAGTTAAGTGACCAGCTCTTGATTTCGGCTCAGGTCGTGATCTCACGGTTCCTGAGTTGGAGCCCTGAGTCAGGCTCTGCACGGACAGCATGGAACCCGCCTGGGATTCTCTCTCACGCGTGACCCCATGTGGGACCAACAGAAGACCTGCCTCGTTGAGCCCAGCCCAAACTGACAACCAGAGAATCTTGGACAATAACCGACTAAGTTCTGGGGTATTTTGTTGCATGACACTAGATACATGATACGACTAATGGGGCAACTTGCTGTTGAGAAGATCACAGTTGGTGCCCGTGTGGAAGAAATCAGCAGTAGAATCAGAACCAACCCCCCATCCACTCAGAACGTTCAAAGACTCAACAGAGCAGATGCTAATATCCTGTTTGAACACATGGATTTGTTTTTTTATAAAACTGGATGAGCTTGGACTTTAGTCCCTCCAGTGTGGTTTCCAACATTTCTTGTCCTTCCATTTTGTCCCTTCTCTTCTTTTTAGTTCCTCTTTCAGTGACTTCTACTTCTTAGATATTTTAACTCTGCACAATTTCTTCTCTTCACGTGGGGTAATACCAGAATGTTGAAATTTCCTTTGCTTTGTGGACACTCTTGTAGTTCCTCCATATGTATCTCTATGACTTCTTCTTTTTAATTTCTTAAAGATATCCCTTAATTAAGAAAGAAGAACCTTCTCTAGATTTCTTAATATTTATCCCGATTTCCTCCCAAGAATTAAATATATAATATTTATCATAATTGTCTGAAATTATAAATACCATTTATATAAATCTCTGCATCGATCCCTGTCTTCTGTATAACAAGAATTGGCAATATGAAAAAAAAAAAAAAACAGAAGTGTCTGATAGGAAAATTTGCTAGCTATAACTTGCTCATTGATTAGCCTTTTCTTTGATAGAGAGAGAGAGACAGAGAGAGAGCACAAGTAGGGGAGGGGTAGAGGGAGAGAGAGAGAGAATCCCAAGCAGCCTCCATGCTGTCAACATACAGCCTGACATGGGGCTCGATCCCATGAACCATGAAAGCGTGACCTGAGCTGAAATCAAGAGTCAGACACTTAACCTACTGAGGACCCAGGAACCCCTGATTAGCCTTTAAATGTCATCATAAGAATGGATCCCTCAGTGAAGATTCAACTTTTCTTTTTTTTTAAAAAATTAATCCTCTGCCATGTTTTAGGTTTTTGATGTCACATTTTACATCTTTTTATTTTATGTCTCTTTTAACAGATTATTGCAGTTTTAATTTTATTACTTTTGTCTTTTAATCTTTATACTAGCTTTATAAGTGATTCATCCATGAACTGTACCATATATTTACCTTTCCCAGTGAGATTTTTTTTTACTAATGCATATGTTCTCATCATTTTCTTAAGTTTATTTATTTATTTTGAGAGAGAGTGTGTGGGAGGGGCAGAATCCCAAGCAGGCTGTGCACTATCAGTGCAGAGTCCCATGTGGGGCTTGAACTCATGAACCTTGAGATTATGACCTGAGTGGAAACCAAGAGTCAGACGCTTAACTGACTGAGCCAACCAGGCGCCCCTGTTTTCTCATCATTAATTACAGCCATTTCTTTCCAGCTTAAAGGAGCCCCTTTAACATTTTTTTGTAAGGTCAGTGTTGTGATAAAGTCCGTTAGCTTTGGCTTATCCAAAAAAAATTTTTTTAATCTCTCCTATTTTGAGTGCTCATGTTGCTGGGGAGAATGTTCTTGGTTGGAAGTTTTTTTTTTTTTTTTTCTTTCAGCACTTTGAATGCACCATGCCACTCCCTCTGGCCTACAAAGTTTCTGCCAAAAAATCTGCTGATAGCCTTATGGGGCTTCCTTTGTACGTACCAGGTTGTTTTCTTGCTGCTTTTAAGATTCTGTCTGTAGCTTTTGACATTTTAATTATAATGTGTGTTGGTGAGAGTCCCTTTTGGTTCATCTTGTTTGGAGTGTTTTGGGATTCCTCGATCTGCTTGTCTGTTTCCTTGCCCAGATGAGGGAGGTGTTCAACCATTATTTCTTCAAATAAGTTTTCCGGCCTCTTCTTTCTCTCTTCTTCTGCAGCCCCCACAATGCGGATGGTATTCAGCTTGATGTTGTCCTACAAGTCCCTTAAGATAGCTGCACTTTAAAATCTTTCTTTTTTTTTTTAATTTTTTTATTTTTTCTGCTCTCCTTGGATGAGTTCCCTTGCTTTGTCTTCCAGCTTATTGGTCTGTTCTTCTGCTTCGTCCATTCTGCTGTTGAAAGCCTCTAGTGTATTTTTTAGTTCAGTGATTGTATTCTTCAGCTCTGTGACTTCTGTCGGGCACTTTCTTATGTTTTCTATCCTTTTCTTGGAGTTCTTACTGTGTTTTCCTCCACTCTTCTCCATAGCTCAGCATTATTACTTTGAACTCTCTATGAAGTAGATTACTTATCTCGATTCCCTTAAGGTCTTTTTCTGAGGTTTTTGTCTTAATCTTTAGTTAGGAACATATTCTACTGTGTCCTCATTTTGCCCGAGTCTCTGTGTTAAGTGAAACAGCTACCTCTCCCTGGATTGAAAGAGTGGCCTTGTATAGAAAATGACCCATGGGGCTCAGAGTCACAATCCCCTGGCCACCAGGCACTGCAAAGGTGCCCCCCGTGTGGGCTGGACATGCCTGCTGCCTGTGGTGGGTCCAGAGCTGTGGTGTGTGTGTGTAGGAACAGGCCGATTGCCGGGCTGTGGCGCGACTGTAGTGCATTGGAGGGGAGGCGCGTGCCTGGCTGGCTGTGGTGCAGCTGTGGCTGTGGCCACAGGCTGTGGGAGAAGGGAGGCACGCCCACCCGCACTAGCAGGTTAGAGGAAGATTTCCAAGTGACACCTACCATCCCCAACATTAGCAGGGTAGAGTGAGATCGCAAAAGGGGCTCTTAGTAACACTTCCTTCTCTGCAGGGAGTCCTAGCAGGTTCTTGCCTCTCTGGCAATCACCGTAATTAGTAAGTGAGCCTTCTTCACAAATGGTCTGCGTGCTTTCCAAACTTGGGTCCCAGGGCAGTGCTCTGAGTCTGTGCTCGAGCCCTTTCAGGACGGGTTCTCTGTTCCCTACGGTTCTACGGTTCCTCTGGACCTAATCCTCATTGGTTTTACATTTTGGGGGCCCATCTTGGTGGCTCAAGGCTAGGGTGCCTGATGTGGGGCACAAACTCCTTGCTCCTTAGGGAAAAGCTTCGTAGTTTCAGGATACCTCCAATTGTGGGTCACCGTACAGAGGAGACCATTTTTGCTCCTTTTAGTCATCTCAGTGTGACTCTTTATTCTTTGTTGTGGAGGCACTGTTCATCTAATTTTCAGGACTGCTTCAGAGGAAACTATTCCGTATGTGGCCGTAGATTTGTCTTGGGAGGAGGTAAGTTTAGGATCTCCCTACGCTGCCGTCTTGAAGTGTCTCCTTGATTCATCTTTTCTACCTGAAAGATCTTGAACCTGTTGGCCAAAACTTTAACACCACTGTGGCTCTTCTTCGACCCTTGTGAACTTAATCACTAAATACCCCATAAGGAAAAGCATGAGGACTGAAGAATAATATGAATTCAATATGCTAAGTATGAAAGTAGACACACATAGGCCATATAGGGATTCATAGGCCTGTGAGTGTGTTTGGAGGTGTGCAATAAAGAAAGGAGAAGATATTGGGGTTTGGTTGTCAGTTGCAGGTAGGTGTTCTCATGTAAATCACATGAGAAGCGTGTGGGATGTGGATGGGGAGTTGGAGGGGGGCACATGGGCTGAGACACAGCTCCCCGGGCAGCTGCACACAGGGAGCATGCAGTGTGAGGCAGAGAGGAGAAGAGGGGCGGCCAGAGTGCCTGGCCAGTGGCAGGTGGCCCTCGAGCCCCCCACCGAGGAGCCGACTTCGTCTTGTCATGCACAGTGAGCCAGCGGCAGATTTCATCAAGGGGATAATGCTGAAAATCTGATGGCGGATTTGAAAGCGTAAGACCAGTGGAGGATGTGCGTAGTAGAGAATGAGGGACTAAAATAGGGCATGCCAGTTTTCTGGTTTCGTTACTGGGCAAAGAACTTGGTTAACCTTTGTTTCAAACTTTATTCCCAGGTTTCTTCAGCTTACCTAGCTGCAAAGAATGGACTATCCATAAGTAAAAACTGAAGCGTTGTAATGTCCAAGGGGCAAGGACAAGAGGAAGAGACCACCTAAGAAAAGTTTAGAAGGCTAAGCTGGCAGGACTTACAATTAATTGGGTGTGGGAGGTAAAGGAGAAAGAGTTAAGGGTAACTTCTGGGCATCTGGTTTGGTGACAGAGTGGTTGGTGGAGCCTTGACGCTGGGGCTCAGGAAGAGACACAGGTAACCACCAGCAGTAGAAGGGACTTTCATTAGTAGAACCATTAGTCCTTGGCTAGGTTTGCTGGACAGATGACTGGTTAAACTTAAAAAAAAATTTTTTTTAATGTTTATTCATTTTTGAGAGACAGAGAGAAACTGAGTGTGGGTGGGGGAGGGACAGAGAGAGAGGGAGACACAGAACCCAAAACAGGAACCAGGCTCTGAGCTGTCAGCACAGAGCCCCGTGCAGGGCTCCAACTCACGGACCACGAGATCACGACCTGAGCCGAAGCTGGACGCTTAACTCACTGAGCCATCTAGGTGCCCCTATGACTGGTGAAATTAATCTCGTGAGAACTTGCCTTCTTTGCCCTATCCTCTTAACCCTTTGTGCCAGGTGAGGATTTGGGCTGGAGGATGAGGAAGAGAATCAAACCTTGCCGGGTACAGCAGCAATGTGACACGATCGTTTGCAAATGTGTGGATCGGGAACAAGCGATAGATACACAGCCCAGAGTAAATTTCCCAGAAGCTGTTATCACACTGTGGGGAGATCTAAGCCTCACTTCCTTATCATCGTAGCCAAGACAGGCTTTTCTATTTTTTTCAAGGTTAAGATATCTCTCATGCCCCCTGTTGACAGTGGTCATTGGCACCGTGAAAACTCATAGCTGGCTTAACGATGCCTCTTCATAGACTGCGGCCGCTTTTAATGTGGGCAATTCTTCATGTAAATACTAGTCAGGAAAGGGAATTTTTTTTTCAAGAGAACTTGTTTTAATTAAACAAAGGGCAGGAATTTCCTTCCTGAGTGGTTAAAACCCTGCTGATTATATAAGCAATGGGCTGATTACAAACTGCCCCTTGGCCAATCCTGCTACATTTACCAGAATTCTTGTTCAATCACATTTTCCCATAAATGACGTGAGAAAATCAAACAATGGAGCCACAATAGTTGATAGATAGGGAAAAACAAAATAAATATCAAACCATTTATGCTTCTTCCCTTTGAGATAAAGAGAAAAAGTATACGTCTTTCTCTATAAGCTATAACTTTTAGGTAAAAAGTCAGTTTCACTGACATTACACACATGATAACCTTTCATGCTCGATACAATCTTTTACAAAAGGTGAAATGTTTTAAATAGATGTTTATACTACAGATCACTTAACAATACAGATAAGCAAAAAGAGAATAAAGTACAAGGGTCTCACAATGATGCCATTCTGAGAGAACTCGTGTTAAAATAGCTTTTCCGTTTTCTCTCCTTACATCCAGGGTGAAGAGAACAGTATTGGCCAGAGTCTGTCATGAGCAGAGCACTCTCTGCATCTGGAAGGAATGTACGGATGTTTGGTCAGTGGAGACCCCAGAAGATAAACTCAGATAAAAAGTCCAGTCTGCTGAATGACCCTCGAAGGAGAGACATGTCGGTGGCTGTGAAGTCCTCTTGTGCTTTGAGTTGTGAGAAATGGGAAGGCAGTTTGAAGACCAGGGCTGGGGCCAAGCTGAACCCCCCTATATAAAAGAGGGGAGAGGGTTTTGAGTTTCATTTGGGGGAGAGGCGAGATGCCAAGCCGGGGATGGGGGAGGGGATCAAGAGAGGCGGACATGGCATGAGGGACAGGGGGGTGATAATAACTCTCGGGGCCGCAGGGTCTGGGAAGGACCTCTTACTCTGTTTAATGAGGGGGTATGTGATGGAGGTAAGCGTCTTCTGGCATGCTTCAGAAACTGTCAGGACATTTTTCAACACTCACTAATGTCAGGAGCGATAGATTCTCACCCGTTAGCCATAGAAGTCCTTGCTGCCAGACTACTCCTTATCTGATAGCCCCCACTTGCCCTCAGTTTTATTGAGGGAATTTATTTATTTGAGGAAGGAATTTATTGAAGGAACCAATTGAGGGAAGCCCAAGCCAACTGGCAGGAAAACATTCATGAATGCACCGACCACATGCAAACTCAGCCAGTGCTAAATCATCTCTATTTCCTCCTCTTAAATTATAGTATATTATGTATTGTGTTTTAAGTAGACTTTTTCTCTTTATCTAAAATGAAGGGGTGTCTTGGGGTATCTCAGTCGGTTGAGCGTCCGACTCCTGATTTCGGCTCAGGCCATGATCTCAAGGTCATGAGATCAAGCCACACTGATGTGGAGTCTGCTTAAGATTCTCTCTCTACCTCTGCCCCTCCCTCACTCTCACTCGCTTTCGTGGGTGGGGGGCGGGGGGGTGGGGGGGACACAAAGAAGCAGAATTGGTCTCCGGCCATTGTTTTCTCGGTCACCCTGTCTGTGTTGACTGACCTGTAGGCCTCTGAATAGCCACAGCCCAAACAAGACTGCATATTACTGAGCATTGAGTTTCAGATCTTGCAAAAGAGTTGGGATTTCATGCAAGTGTTGAAATAGGTGCTTGAGAACGGCTCAGAACATCTGCAGAGTCACGGACGGGTGAGGATCTGACAGGACTCAAGCAGTCCACGCGAGGAGAGAAACTCATCGAGAATGATGCCACACGCTCGATCAGGGTGTGATTTTGCCATCGAAGGACTGACTAGGGGAGGTCCCCGGGGAAACGGCAGAAGCAGTGTCATGGAGCAAAACACCACCCACTTTAATGGATTCATTGTGAAACTCAGTGCTGCAAAAGATGTCATTGCCCAGGATTCACTTTGTTCCTTCTAAGAATGGGCGCGTGGATACAGTTTTAACCTGCATCCTGTCAAACTTCGGACAAACTTGTCTTTGGCTTGCTTAGTGTGGTTTCGCAAGACAAAGCTTGAGTTGAATCTTATGTTTGGACTCTTGACTATAACGATTTTGGTTTATGATGGGAAATCCAAAACATACACAGAGGTAATTCTTTGATCAACGCCTCTGTATCTGTTACCAGGCTTGAACAATTTCTTAACTCATGGCCAATTTTTGGGGTCAGTTTTTGGCCAACTTTTTTTTTTTTAACTTTGGCCAAGCTTTTTTGAATAAACACAGAAACATATATAGGAGAGTGCATAAGTCATAAGACGTACGGCCTGTAAATTTTCTCAAATTAAAAAAATCAATTGGGGGCACTTGGGTGGCTCAGTCGGTTAAGTGTCCCACTCCTGTTTGCAGCTGAGGTCACGATCTCGAGGTTTGTGGATTTCGAGCCCCTCATTGGATTTTACACTGCCAGTGTGGAGCCTGCCTGGGATTCTCTCTCTCCCTCTCTCTCTGCTCCTCCCTGCTCTCTCTCTCTCTCTCTCTCTCTCAAAAAAATAAGCTAAAAAAATAAACTAAAATAAAATAAAACATTCAATTTAGTCAGCATAGGGGTCAAGAGATACCGTGTCACCAGCTCCTTTGCGGCCACTATTTTTCCCCAAAGTAGTGACCGTCCTGGCTTTTAACGTCACGTACTAGACGCACACAGCCTGTTTTCTCCATGCCCACCCTTCCCTCAATTCTATAGCCTATCATTGCATCTGAAAATATTTCAGAATGTAAGTCTACAAGATAGAGATGAAAAAAATAACAATAATGCCATAATCACACTTTAAAAATTAGCTATAGGGCCTGAGTGTAGCAAATATCTTGATGCATACCTTTCTCAGTTTTACAAGTTTAAAATTTTGCAGGTTGTTTGAATCATGATCTAAATAACAGGAATCCTTAAACTTCTTTTAATCTGTAGGTTCCCTCCTCTCTCCCTTTCTGTCTTTGCCTGTCCCCTGCCCTGCCCCCGGAAACCTCCTCGCCCTCCTCCTCCTCCTTTTACTCCTCCTCCTCCTCCCCTCTCTCCCTCACTGCAATCTTGCCGTGGATGAAGGAATCGGATTTGTCCTGCAGAACTCCTCAGAGTCTGATTTTCCTCCCTGCTTGCTGGGGACATGGTTATCACATCTTTTTGTCTCCCGTGTATTCTGTAAATTGACAGATCCAGAAGTCTGATCAGACTCAGGTTTGATATTTCGGCAAGAACACTTCATAGGTGGAGTGAGACCCTCGTGAGCACGTCTGCCCGGGTGACTCTCGTGAGACATGGATACTGAGTGCTTAGATCCATTAGAGTCATTATGGGTTTGCAATGTGACAGTGTGTTGTCATTGCTTATTCATACATAGACACAATACTTCTAGAAAGAGAAACTTCCCTCATCAACAGTTTGGTCACCTCGGGGGACAGTATAGATGACTACAAAATAAATACTCAATTATTTCCCTTTATTCATAGTTAAATAAAAGTGAGTTTGTTCCCTGGAAGCCTCAAGAAATGACTACTGAGGTTTTATTCCTTTTTAAGTGATTTAGTTTTCTTTTGTCGTGTTTTTCTCCTTTTTTTTTAGGATTTTTTTTTTTTTTTTTTTTTTTTTTAGAGGGAGAGAGAGAGACAGAGACAGAGTGCATGATCTGGGGGGAGGAGCAGGAGAGAGTGAGAGAATCTTAAGCAGGCTCCACGATCAGTGTAGAGCCCGATGTGGGGCTTGATCCCACAACCCTGCGATCATGACGTGAGCCGAAGTCAAGACTTGGATGCTCAACCGACTGAGCCACTGAGACATTTTGATCTCGTGTTAAAGGAGATTCACCTGGAGTGGACCTTTCTCCCCCAAATTATCAGATAATGCAGCCTCCTGTTCCTGTAACGGAGCATTCGAACGGGGAGACAGCAGTTCCGATTTCAGTGTGAGAACTCAGTGTAACTTTCTGTGAAGAGGACAGTAGCAAAACCCACGCGGGAGTCTTTTTGTTTAGGAAAGAGACATCAGAATGTCTTACCAATGCAAACGTGAGACCTAGAGTACCCCTTGCTTGAGAGGAGCCTTTTGAACTGGATTTGAGTAGTCTGCTGAAGGAGGTTGGGCACAGTGGCTTGTCACAATACTGCTTGGTACGTGCGAGGGAGCACAGAACAGAAGAAGTCCAATGTTGCCACCAGCTGTGTAAAATCGATGTCTCTGAGGTAGGAAATTATGTCAGTGTCTGTAGAACGCGTAATGGAAAGTAGACTCAAGTTAGCGAAACTCGATTTGAAGTAAGTGTGGGGAACGTGTAGCAGACCGCCAGGCCACAAGCGTGGGCCCCGAGTGTGACTCGGGAAGACCGAGCTCCAAACACAAGTCACACACGACATCTCGTGTGATCACCCACCAGCCAGAGCTCAGCATCCTTTCAGCTTCTGGTTGGCACGGACGTTTGATTTAGTAGGCTCTTTCCTTCACAGAAGTTTCCCCCGGGTGGAAGTGGCTTGCGAGCTTATGCAGCTGGAAGGCTGTGAACCGATGTTTCTGGAGTCCCCATCGATCTGAAGATTTGAATCCTAGAGGTGGCCTTCACCTGCCTTCCCTGGAAGAAGGAGAGAGAACGTGATGAGGGCATGCTTGGTCAATAGAGATTTCACTCGAAAGAAAGCTATGATTTACTAAGCACGGATCCATGTGTTTTTATTTAACCTACTTATGTTAAAAACACCATGGTGATGGGAACTCTGATCCCTTTTTGAGGATAAAGAAAATGAAGCTTAGAGAGGCCCCGTACTTGCCTAGATTATGTGCTTGTCAGAACACGAGCGGGGCCTCTTGTCCCAGTCTGGGGGACTGCTGCCTTAAACTGGGTCCTGATTCCCCTGCTCACGGCTTTCTGGAGCTCCACGAGACAGCCGGGGCTGCCTTGGAGGACCAGCTCCCCGACCCTCCAGGCCTCCTCCTGACCCGCTGCTGCACCCAGGCCCAAGCCGCCATGATGCCTTCTCTGTGTTACCAGAGTCGCCTCCCGCTTGCACTCTTAATTCCCTCCAGAGTTTATTTTCAGCGCACAGAGTGAATCTTTAGAATGCAGGTCAGACCGTGCCCCTCTCGAGGAGACCCTCCAACTGAGTGAGGCCCAACTCACTCAGTCAGGTAAAAAATCCTTACTGTAATGCCAGGCGGATCTCACCTAGCCAAGTCTCCCCCGTGCCGCCCCTCCCCCCACCCCTAGCCTCCTGCCCCCCACCCCCCCCAAGCTCCTGGCTGTTCTCTGAGGACGCCACCCACGGGCCTTGCTCTTCTGCAGGGTCTTTTCTTCACAGCACCTCTGATGGGGACACCTTCCTGCAGGCTGCAGGGAGGCCTTTGACCTCTTGCTAAAATTGCAGCCCTCCTTGCTGCACCTCCAGCGTCCCCTGTTACCCCTTCTCGGGTTTTGTTTTGCCCTAAGCACTAGTACCTTCTTCCCTATAAATATTTTGCATATATTTTGTTTGCAGTCCGTCTCCCCATTACACTTTAAGCTCCTTGGGGGCAGGAAACTTGGTCTGGTTGGTTCCCTAAGTCTCGGGGTCTCGAATGGTGCCTCAGAGCACACAGAGGGTGGCTAGTAAGACTCCCCTCAGAGCTGCATACCCAGGCTTCCTGGTTGGTTGCTGGCTGTGTGCCCTGGAAAGAGGCCTAACCCACAGGCAGTCACCTGGGGCTCTGGCATTTCTTCCTGGCGACCTTGGTCAGGGCCAGATGGCTGCATTATCTCTTCCGACCAGGAGGTGGCGGTGTGCTCACTCAGCGGGAGCTTTGGACTTCCCTGATTTCACCCTGCGGACCTGTGATGGGGTACTGAGCCACCCAGGAGATCTGTGGGACCAGTGACCTAGCCCAGGACTGCCCGCCGCTAGGGAGAGAAAGAATTCTGTCACTCTAGTGCTGAACGACTTGTCCAAAGACCAAACGGAAAGCTATGTTCCGGCTCTTTTTCCTTCCCCTGGGGAAATCAGAACCAATTGGTAATAATGCTTCACTATAGACTAGGATACCTGGCTAAGGATACACTGAAATTACCTGCAAGAAATTCTTGGAGGGTATTTTCTTTTTTTTTTTTTTTAATTTTTTTTTTCAACGTTTTTTATTTATTTTTGGGACAGAGAGAGACAGAGCATGAACGGGGGAGGGGCAGAGAGAGAGGGAGACACAGAATCGGAAGCAGGCTCCAGGCTCGGAGCCATCAGCCCAGAGCCTGACGCGGGGCTCGAACTCACGGACTGTGAGATCGTGACCTGGCTGAAGTCGGACGCTTAACCGACTGCGCCACCCAGGCGCCCCTTGGAGGGTATTTTCATTTATCTTAGGTTGTTTCTTCATCGTAATTATTCAAATATCTTCCCCTCCCCCTAATTCCCAAACACAAGTCTTTGTCAATTGTTTACCGAGCTAAAGAAAATAACTCTTTTTCATGTGGCAGACAATTTTGAGAAATCAGAATTTCCTTTTGGCATTTTAATTTGTCAAGTTCTTTTTTTTTTTTTTTTTTTTGTTAGAGAGAAAGAAAGAGAGAGATTGCTAGCGGGAGAGGGGGCCGAGGGGAAGGGAGAGAGAGAGGATCTGAAGCAGGCTCCATGCTGAGTGTGGAGCCCTACACGGGGCTTGATCCCATGGCCCTGGCATCATGACCCCAGCTGAAATCAAGAGTCAGATGCTCAACCGACTGAGCCACCCAGACACCCAGACACCCCTCAACTTTTTAGAAAAGTTGAAAACTAAGAGCACAGTTCATATACCTTTTAACAGGCATAAATATGCTGACACTAGGCATGTTTAATAATCACGCAAAAAGTATTAAGGATTAAACAGCAGGGCGATTCTACAAACATTTATTGGGCAGCTCCTGTGTGTCTGGCCCTATGCTAGGTTTTGGGAAATAAATGAATTAAATGAGGTAACTGCTCTCAAGGAACTTAATACCTAATGAGAGTCAATGGCATTTGCACAATGACCAATTATGATACCAAGCAGAATAAAATAAATGATAAAAACCAGATGAAGGTGTACATGGAATACTCACCAAGATAGACAATATTCTGGGTCATAGAAACTCTGCACTCAAATTGAGAAAATAAACTTGGATATGTCACAGCAAACTGATAACTAGGTCTCAAAAGATTGTACATCGCTTAAGGTATTTGGTACGCGTACCGTGGTAAAATCAAAACCAGAAAAATTAGGACCTAAATATATGTGATTTAATAAAGTTTTGTGAACACATACTCATCAAAAAAATAAAATAAAATGATAGAGCAAATGATACCAGCAACATGACTGAGGAATGTAAACACAGGAAGATGTAATTTTGATCGGGGAAATCAGGGCAGACTTCATGGAAGAGGTGAGTTGTAAGCCATGCCTTGAAAGACTTTGGTAGACCGAGAAAGGAAAAAAAAGTGCATCCCAAGCGAAGACACTGGCATACCCAAAGCACACAAATGAGATCATGTTATGACTCTGCGTAGTTGTAGCATTTGGCTGTGGGTTCATGTAGAGGGTGTGGGTCTGGGAATGTCCAACTCCACCGGGCCCGCCTAGTGGCAGAGGCTCAATAATTGCTTTTTGAAGGAGGGCAGGCAGGCAGGCAGAAAGAAAAGAATGAAGAAGGAGCGAAGGAAGAAGGAAGGCCCACTTGGGCAAGGTCTGGTATACAGATGTCCCAGGTGGGTTATGAGGACCGGGAAGGAGTAATCAGAAAGTGGGTCAGCAGGTGGCCCTTTTTCTGCCTCCCGGGTGCTCCCCATTTTTACTGGACCAATAAAAAGAAAGTAAGAAATATTATCCCTTCTCCCCCCAGCCCTTGACCATCTGAAGATAGCATTTATTAAAAAAAACTACAACATCTTGGGGCGCCTGGGTGGCCCAGTCTGTTGAGCTTCTGACCAGCTCAGGTCATGATCTCTCGGTTTGTGAGTTCGAGCCCCGCATCAGACTCGCTACTTCAGCGTGGAGTCTGCTTCGGATCCTCTGTCCCCGCTCTCTCTCGGCTCCTCCCCCACTTGCGCTCCGTCTCTCTCTCAAAAATAAATAAACCTTAAAAAAAAAACCACAAAAAACCCTACAACATCTTGAAAGTAACTACACCCATAATCTTCCCCTTGAATAATATAAAATGGTCAGATTTGACCATGAGTTCCATTCTTTATCTATCTTACATGCTTGGCTGAATTTATACATAATTGTTGTATTGTTGGTATAATTTATATATTTTTTGAACTTGTGATACAGCTCGTTTAACAACAGCTTTACTGGCGTACATTTCCATTTCACGTGGTTTTAAATGTACACTTTAAATGTTTCTTTGTACCGTCAGAGTTGTGCAGCCATCACCACAATCAATTTTAGAGTATTTTCATCACTCCAAAAGAAACCCCGTACACATTACGTTAGCATTCATTCCCACTTTCCCCTGTTCCTCCAGGTCTAGGTGACCATGAATCTACTTTCTGTCCTTATAGATTTGCCTCTTCTGGACATTTCATACAAATGGAGTCATACACGCCATGGCCTTTTGTGCCTGGCTTCTTTCACCTAGCATCAGTTTGTAAGCCTCATCCATGTTGGAGCATGTATCAGTGCTTCATTTCTTGTTAGTGTTGAATACTATTCCACTGCATGGATATACCACAATTTATTGTCCATTCATCAGTTGATGGACATTTGGGTTCGTCACGCTTTTTGGCTAATATGAATAGCGTCTTTCTGAATATTGGCCCACACGTTTTTATACGAACGTGTGTTTTCATTCCTCTTGGGTACGCACCTAGTAATGTAATTGCTGGGCCACGTAGTAACTCTTTTTAATCTGTTTTCCAAAGCCACTGCACCATTTTTATCCCTACCAGCAGTGTATGAGGGGCCCACTTTCTCCACATCTTTGCCAACACGTTACTACTTATCTTTTTTTTTTTTTAATGTTTATTTATTTTTGAGACAGAGACAGAGCATGAATAGGGGAGGGGCAGAGAAAGAGGGAGACACAGAATCGGAAGCAGGCTCCAGGCTCTGAGCCATCAGCCCAGAGCCTGACGCGGGGCTCGAACTCACGAACCGTGAGATCGTGACCTGAGCTGAAGTTGGACGCTCAACCGACTGAGCCACCCAGGCGCCCCACTACTTATCTTTTTGAGTCTAGTCAGCCCAGCTGTGTGCAATGGTACTTCACTGTAGTTTTGATTTGCATTTACCTGATGGCTACTGATGTTGAGTCTCTTTTTATGTTCTTATTGGCCATTTGTGTATCTTCTTTGGAGAAATGTCTGTTTGGAGTCTTTGTTCATTTAAAAAAATTTTTTTATGTTCATTTATTTTTGAGAGAGAGAGAGAGAGACAGAGCGCAAGTGGGGGAGGGGCAGAGAGAGAGAGGGAGACACAGAATCCAAAGGAGGATCCAGGCTCTAAGCTGTCAGCACAGAGCCCGACCTGGGGCTCTAACCCACAGACCGTGAGATCATGACCTGAGCCGAAGTCAGACGTTCAACCAACTGAGCCACCCAGGCGCCCCTGTGCTGTCTTGATTACTGTAACTTTGTGGTAAATTTTGAAATTGGGCAGTGTGAGTCTTCCAAGTTTGTTCTTTTCTTTCAAAATTGTTTTGGCTCTTTTGAGTTCCTTCCATTTCCATATCAATCATTTTGTCAGTTTCTGAAAAAAAAGTGGGGTGGGGGCATCTGGGAATTGCATTGAATGTATACGTGAATTTGGTCAGTATTGCTGTCTTAACAATATTGTCTCCCAATCCACGAACATGGAACGTGTTTCTACTTATTTAGGTTGTCTTTAATTTCTTTCACTGGCATTTTGCAGTTTTCAGAGTGTAAGTTTTTAACTTCTTTTGTTAGATTTATTCCTAAATATTTTATTCTTTGTGATGCTATTGTGAATAGAAATTGTTTTGAATGGATTTTGTATTTTAGAGTACTTTTAGGTTCACAACAAAATTGAGCAACAAATAGAGAGAGTTCTAATATACCCCCCACACTCCGCCATATGCACAACCTCCCCCACTAACAACATTTCACATCAGAGTGGTATATTTGTCACAATCTATGAACCTACACTGATGCATCACAATTATCCAAAGCCCAGTACATTAGGACTCACTCTTACACATTCTATGGGTTTGGACAGATACATACTGACCTGTATTCATCATTATAGTATCATGCAGAGCATTTTCACTGCCCCCCAGCCCTCTTTCTGCTTATGCATTCCCCCACCCCCACCCCAGCCCTCTTTCTTGACAACCATAGATATTTCTACTGTCTTCATAGTTTTTCCTTTTCCAGAATGTCAGAGAGTTAGGATCATACAGTATATAGCTGTTACAGATTAGCTTCTTTCATTTAGTAATGTACATTTAAGGTTCCTCTATGCTTTTTCGGGGCTTGATAGTTCACTTCTTTTTACTGCTAAATAATATTCTATTGTTTGGATATACCACAGTTTATTTATTCAGCAACTGAAGGACATCTTGATTTCTTGCAAGTTTTGGAAATTATGAATAAAGGTGGTATAAATATCCATGTGAAGGTTTTGGTGTAGACATACGTTTTCAGCTCCTTTAGATGAATACCAAGAAGTTCAACTGCTGTATCGTATGGTAAGAGTATGTTTAATTTTGTAAGAAATTGCCTAGCTGTCTCCCAAAGTGTCTGCACCGTTTTGCATTTCTATCAGCGATGAATGAGAGTTGCTGTTGCTTGTTGCTCCATATCCTTGTCAATATCCTGTGTTAGTGTTCTCAATTTTGGCTGTTCTAAGAGGTGTGTTTCACTGTTATTAGAACGTCCAATTTGTTGATGACTTATGGTGTTGGGCACCTTTTCATATACTTTGTCATATATGTCTTTTGCAGATATTTTCTCCCAGTCTGTGGATTGTCTTTTTATTCTCTCAACAGTGTCTTTCCCAGAGAAGAGGTTTTTAATTTTGATGAGGTCTATCTTATGAATTATTTCTTTCATGGACTGGGCCTTTGTTGTTGTATCTAAAAAGTCATCACCATATCTAAGATTTTTTTCCTAGTGTGACACGTTTGCATTTTATGTTTAGGTCTATGATCCATTTTGAGGTAGTTTTTGTGAAGGGTGTGAGGATGCGTCACAGATCTAGACTCTTTTTTTTTTTTTTTTGCATTGAATGTCCAGCATCATTTGTTGAAAAGACTATCCTTGCCCCATTGCGTTGCCTTTACTCCTTTGTCAAAGAACAGTCGACTATATTTATATGGATCTATTTCTTGGTTCTCTCTTCTGTTCCCTTGATCTATTTTTCTATTCCTTCACCAATACTAGACTCTCTTGATTATTGTAGCTTTATAGTGAGCCTTGAAATCAGGTAGTGACAATCTCCCAACTTTGTTCTCTTTCAGTATTGTGTCGGCTATTCTGAATCTTTTGCCTGTCCATATAAAGGTGAGAATCAGCTCATCAATATCCACAACATAACTCACTGAGATTTTGACTGAGATGGCACTGACTCGATAGATCAAGTTGGAAAGAATAGACGTGTTGACAATATTGAGTCTTGTTCGTGAACTTGGAACATCTCTCCATCTATTTAGTTATTCTTTGACATCCCTAATCAGAGTTATCTAGTTTTTCTAGATATATAAGAATATGTATATATATATATATATATATATATATATATATAAAAGAATATATAAGAATATATGTTTTCTACATATATAAGTAGATCTTATATATGTTGTTAGATTTATATCTCATTATTTCATTTTTAGGAAGCTAATGTTAATGGTATTGTTTTAAATTTCAAATTCCATTTGTTCATTGCTGGTATAAAGGAAAGCAATTGCCTTTTATATCTTACGACCTTGCTATAATTATTTACGAGTTTCAGGAGTTTTGGCTATTGATTCTTCTGGATTTTCTATATACACTGTCATGTCATTTACAAAAGAAGTTTTATTTCTTCCTGCTTAACCTGTATACCTTGTATTTCTCTTTTTTATCTTACTGCTTTAGCTCAGACTTCCAATATGATGTTGAAAAGGAGTGGTGAGAAGGGACATTTTTTCTTTGTTGCTAATGGAGTTACTTTTTTTAAGTTTCATTTTTGGATTATTCATTGCAAGTGTATAGAAATACAATTGATTTCTGTATCTTGATCTTGTATCCTAACTATTGCATTTTATATGGAGTCTTTTTTTTTTAAGTTTATTTATTTATTTTGAGAGAGAGAGAGAGAGAGAGAATCCTAAACAGGCTCCATGCTGTCAGTGCAGAGCCCAACGTCGGGCTCAAACCTATGACCATAAGATCATGACCTGAACAGAAATCAAGAGTTGGATGCTTAACCAACTGAGCCACCCAGGTGACCCTTTATGCAGTCTTCATATTTATCATTTTCATGGTTGTATACAATTCCATTGGATAATATTCTGTAATTTCCTGAATCTTCTTCAATTGTTGGGTTTATGTGTTGCTTACAAATTCTTCATGATTATAAATGTTCAGGCTGGAAATAGTTTTATGCATTCAACTATTTTCTTTGTAATGCTCTCTTTAGACTAAATTTATAGGTGTGGATCAAGGGAACGGATATTTTGTATGGTTCAATATTTTTATTGAAAAATTGTCTTTTTTCTTTTAACATTTATTTATTTTTGAGACAGAGAGAGACAGAGAATGAACAGGGGAGGGGCAGAGAGAGAGGGAGACACAGAATCCGAAACAGGCTCCAGGCTCTGAGCCGACAGCACAGAGCCCGACGCGGGGCTCGAACTCACGGACCGCGAGATCGTGACCTGAGCCGAAGTCGGACGCTTAACCGACCGAGCCACCCAGGCGCCCCGAAAAATTGTCTTTTAACAGAGTACGTAAAACCTGGAGCTAATGCATACATGTGCTTATTACCTACAGCTTATCTAGCATCCCATGACAGTGTTTCTGTTCATGGGGCCCGCACGTGTTTGGCATAAACCTACCTTTGAAGCTTTATCTTCCTGCACAGATGTGGAAATGCCTATTGAGGGTTCTAACCTTCTTTTAATTTAAGATGTGGGTATAAGGAGACCGTGCAGAAGGTTCATACAAGTAGCACTAGAATTCAGTAAGTTTCTAAAAACCGAGCTCTGCAAGATTTCATATTAGAACCGGCACTGCGATTGCCAGAAGAAAGACACAGGAATCATGGCGGCGGAGGTATCTTCCATAAAGTGTAAATACAAAGCGTGTAAGAGAACCACCAAGATTAGTTTCCAAAGAAAGGCACTCTCTCCACGTTGCTTCCATGTGCCGAGGGAACAGAGACCTTTCAAAACGGCACACGCCGTTACAGAGAAGTTGGCCTAGACTTGACCTCGGGCCAACTTGAGAGTGACTTCACAGTGTTGCTTTCTCAGAAGCAGGAAGAACTTACTGATTTCCTTTTAACTGCCAGCCTTACCTAGGCACTGTGCGAGGATGCTAAAGTACATCAGACGGGCACGTGATGCCGTATCATAGTCTTAAGGACCTCGGATCCATCTGGGAAGACGCGTACGTGTACACGAAGAATAATTCAGTCACTCGGGACGGTGTAGTCGGTACCCTCGGATTTCAGTGGAGGGATGCTCCTGTGACATGAAAGGAATAGAGCCTTCTTCACGGAGAAGGAGCAGCACTGCAAGCCTGGTGAGAAGCAGAGGTTGCCCTGGGTGCCATTGGGCCGGCTGTGCTGGGCCCATAATCATTTAAACCTCTGGGCCTCAATTTCTTCATCTACAAAAGGAAGGTTGGCCTCCCTAAGGTTTGTTCTCACCCTCAACATTCTATAAAGTACGACTTGTTTAAAAGCCGCTGCCGTGGGGCTCCCGGGTGGCTCAGCCAGTTAAGCGGCTGACTCTTGGTTTTGGCTCAGGTCCTGATCTCAGTTTGTGAGTTTGAGCCCCGCGTCGGGCTCTGCACTGACAGTGCAGAACCTGTGTGGGATTCTCTCTCTCTCCTTCTCTCTCTGCCCCTTTCCCACTCGCACGGTCTCTCTCTTTCTCTCAAAATAAGCAAAGAAACTTTAACGAAAAGCAGCTGCTGTTTATGGAGCACTTCCTGGATACAGTACTTACATCGCTCAACAGAAATAACCAAATGAAGCTCGACTTCTTTATCCTCTTTTACCAAAGAGGAAACTGAGGCTCCAGGAGATGACGGGATTCGCTCTCGTAGGTCTAACTAAACTCAGGGCCGGTAAAATCTAAAGCCTGAAGCCGTGGTGTTACAAACTCTCCCTAGGAGAGTGAAACACTCAGAGAAGAAGCAGAAGGAAATAGCAGAAACTTTGCTTCCTATACAAGGGTAAAAGCCTCTGGCAGCTGTTGCATGAATTATTTAAAGGAAGATCATTCATTACCAAAGTCCTGCATTATCTATGGGGGATACATCCCAAGACCCCCGCAGTGGATGTCTGAAACTGAAGATAATACTAAGCCCCGTAGATAGTTTTTTTACCTATACGTATATCCCGTGATCAAGTTTAATTTATGAATTTGTCACAGTCAGATATCAACAGCCATAACTAATTCTAAAATAGAGCAATTATAATACATCCTGAAATAAATGTCATGTGAACGTCATCTCCCTCTCTCTCAAAATATCTTATTGTATGACACCCTCCCTTCTCACCACGGAGCGAGCGGATAAAATGCCCACGTGATGAGGTGCAGGGAGGGGAGTCACGTAGGCACGGAGAGGTAGCCGTTAGGCTGCCACTGACCTTCTGACCACACCCCAGAAGGAGGATCGTCTCTTCCAGACCGTGGTTAACCACCAGGAACTGAAACAGCGGAAAGTGAAACCATGAACAAGCAGGGGGTGGGATCTACCTTGTTAATCAACTTCTTCCATCTTCAGAACCGCAGCAAACTGTCTCCCCCAAAGGCTGGAAGCATCTTTCATTCAGAGATGGAATTAAAGTTAAGTATCACTTGGCCTCTGCCGTTAGATGCTGCTCTTGTGCGAACCTTCCGATGTGTCAGAGAAACCCTACCGGTTCAAGAGAAAGCCACTTTGCTGGGTCCAGGCTGCCGTGGGGAGCAGAGCTGCTGAGCCTCGAACCTTGTTGTGGAATTGAGCCCCAGGGTGGGGTGGGGGTGCTGCAGGGTGCTTTCCCGGCTCTGAACTTCCAGCACGAGCCCCATGGTTCATGGGATGCGAGCTCTTTGTCCTGTGGTGGGAGGTAACTGATGTGTTTATCTTAGCCCAACTATGAGATGATTATGTCTTTTCAGAAAGTCTATTTTTATCACAGCAATACCTGCACGTAGTTAAAAAGTCGAATAGTATTAGGGACACCTGGGTGGCTCAGTTGGTTAAGCGTCTGACTCTTGGTTTCAGTTCAGGTCCTAATCTCATGGCTCTGTGGTTTCAAGCCCCACATTGGGCTCTGTGCTGGCAGAATGAAGCCTGCTTGGGATTCTCTATCTCCCTCTCTCTCTGTCCTTCCCTAATTTGTGCTGTCTCTGTCTCTTTCAAAATAAGTAAATCAACTTAAAAAAAAAAGTCAAATAGTATTTAAACGTTGAGTCCTCTGAATTTATTTTCTGCTCTTTCCTTCCTGATTCATACATTTTAGACATTATGCATTGCTTTGACTTCCTATCATGATGGTTGAAGATTTTAGTCCTTTTCTATTCCCTTCTATCCCCTTCACATTTATATCACAACTTTTGTTTAAATCAACATGTTGATTTTTCCCCCCAAGTTTTAAATAAGTAAATCCTGCTCACTGATTAGCTGAGTATTCTCCTCTGAGTAGGTCAGGTTAAGCCTTTCAATATCTGTTCATTCTGACCTATGAAAATGGCAATTTTGTATGAGTCAAGCGAACCTTTTATGTAGTTTTTGTTTTTCTTGGAGTTAATAATTGAGTCGATTAAAAAAAATTGCGTGTGTTTCTTTGACTCCTTGGTTAAGTCTTACCGTATGCTTGAGCAGTTCAACAAAATGCTTCTCAAAAACAGTTTCTACATGGTCAGTCCTCTCACATAGTCAGATCCTGTGCACACGTCCCTCCTGGAGGATGCCAAAGCTCTTTGGGAGTTCCTTGCCTCATTTCCTGGGGTGGATTCCTTGTTTCGCGAATGACACATCTTCTTCCTTCTTGGGAGTCTCTCATCATGGTAGAGCACATACCAGGGTCGTGTTTTAGTTCAGGCTGCTGTAACAAAATATCATAGACCGAGCGACTTAAACAACAAACATTCGTTTCTCACAATTCTGGAGGTTGGAAGTCCAAGATCAAGGGGCTGGCAAATTTGGTTCTTGGTGAGGGTCCTCTCCTTGGTTTGCCTATGGCTGCCTTCTTGCCGTGTCTTCCATAGGAGGCAGAGAAAAAGGGAGAGAAGGCACTCTGGCCTTCTTCTTCTTCTTCTTCCACTGATCCCATGTGGGGAGTCCACCCTCATAATCTTGTCTAAACCTAATCACCTCTCAAAGGTCTCTCCTCTAAGTAAGTACTGGTGCATCGGGGAGTTAGGGCTTTGCATATAAATTTTGGGTGTTGAACACTAACACTCAATTCATAGTAGTAGCTTCTTCAAAAGGGGCAAATTTTGGGATTTTCCATGTCTGAAACCATCTTCACATTTAACTGGTGGTTTTGCTGAGTTTAGAATTCTATATTGAAAAAATATGGTTTTTTTTTTCCTCATAAGTTTAAAGGCATTGCTTGTAATCTAACTTTCAGAGTTTGGCTGTTGAAAAATCTGATGTCATTCGGATTCCTGTTCTGCACATAGCCTGTTTTTTCTGTCTGAAAAACCTTTTTAAAAAAATGTGTTTATTTATTTTTGAGAGAGAGAGAGGGAGGAGAGAGAGAGAGAGACAAAGGATCCAAAGCGGGTTCTGTGCTGACAACAGAGAGCCCAATGCTGGGCTCGAACTCACAGCGAGACCATGACCTGAGCTGAAGTCGGACATTTAACCGATTGAGCCACCCAGGCACCCCTCTCTCTGAAACCTTTTAAAGATCTTTTCTATGTTCCTTGGGTCCAGTTCTAATATGACTCTTGGTAGCTTGCCAAAAGTGATTACCCTCTTGAAATAAGCACACATATACAAAGTTCCCAAGGCAGACCCTGAAGAACCGAGTGCGTTAGATGGGTCTGCGATTCTGTCCCACCTCTCCCTCAGCAGGACGAGGAGACTGATTTATGAAGACTTCTACGGGAGCACCAGCACTGCTGAGCTGCTCAGAGGGAGACGTGGGTCAGAGCTGCTGGTAGGAGATACGGTCACAGAATTAGAGTCTCCAAAAGCAAGAGGGACAAAGGATACATGACCAGCAGAGGCCAGCTGCAGCACTGAACTCTCAGGAGCAGTGGAGTCTAGTTGCTTTAATGGACGGAAAGTTCCAAAAGGTAGCCATGGAGTCCTGGAGTGCAAAGATCTATGGAGACAACAAGAGAAAATGGTGCTCCCAGGAGCAGGAAACATGAGTAGCCAATAAGGGTATTGAATTTATATACATAATATACAATATATAATACAATGTATTATTATAATATGTAACATATAACATATTATATACGAATAAATATAAATGTATACACATCATACATAAACGTACAATTTCTATAAACACGCGTGTGATTATCATCATTACTCACCTCATGAAGTTTTATTTGTGTTGGGAAGAAATAAGATGATTCGATTTTAGCCAGAAAGCCTTCAAAACTGCAAGGATGTAGTCATCTTTATCTTCTCTTGCGAAGAAAAAAATCTGTGGTAAAGTATTGGATAATAAACAGAATAGTATAGGCTGTTTGAGCATATGTATGTACAATATTTTATAAATAAATTCCTGTAATGTTTGTGCTTTTTTTTTTAAAAGGTTTTTAAAAATGTTTATTTATTTTGAGAGAGAGACACAGAGCGTGAGCGGGTGAAGGGCAGAGCGAGAAGGAGACACAGAATCCAAAGCAGGTTTCAGGCTCTGAGCTGTCAGCACAGAGCCCAACGCGGGGCTAGAACTCATGAACCGTGAGATCATGACCTGAGCTGAAGTCAGATGCTTAACCAACTGAGCCACACCGGCACCCTTAATATTTGCTTTTTGTAGAGGATGGGGAATACATTTAGGTGGAGAACAACAAAAAGAACTTCTGTTTTATTTATAGTATTGTTATTTTATTTTACTTTTTTTTTTTTTAATAAAAAAGAAGATGGAAAGAAATATCAACAATTTAACAGTAGTCAGTTCTGGGTAAGTAGGCATAAGGATATTTGTTAAATATTATTTAACATTTGGATTATTTTGACTTTTTTGGTATTTGGTAAATTTCTCAAAATTACAAGTAGAAAGAAAGAAAGAGAAGAAGTCAAGGCATTAATTCTGGAAAACAAGTGATTGCTCTGTGATTGGCATGAACCATGAGGACAACCAGGAAAAGTATCTGCTACGGATTGAACGGCCGTGTCCCACCCAAATTCATATGTTGAAACCTAATCCCCAAGGTGATAGTATTTGGAGGTGGGAGCCTCTGGGAGGTGATCAAGTTACGAGGGTGAAGCCCTCTCAAGTGGGATTAGTGCCTTTATGAAAAAGATCTTAGCGAGCTCCCTCACCCCTTCTGCCGCGTGAGGACACAAAGCAGATGGCCATTTATGAGCAAATGACTCTCCTTCCAAATCTGCTGGTGCCTTCGTCTTGGACTTTCCAACCACCATAACTGTGAGAAACAAATTTCTGTTGTTTGGAAAGCACCCAGTTTTATGGTATTCTGTGATAGCAATCCGGAGAGAGTAAGATAGCATTCTGGGGACTGATTTCCCACCAACTCTTCCCACGTACAAGGTACCAGAAGATGCGGAAAACAACACTGATGGAGGTTTGTGTGCCTGTCAGGACAAAAGTGGTGCTGAGAGGTGGGGGATGGTGATATTTGTCTCCTTGGCTTTTCCGGATGGATGGAAATTCATCCCCGTGGGGTTTTTCACATTTCACTTGACCAACATTAACACACACACACACACACACACACACACACAACTCTGTTAATGTAATTTACTTCTCTGATATTTGTTTTTTTTTTTCTGATGTGTTCAGGAATTTTACTAAAAGGAGCACAGCGATCCAGGTTAAGTGTACTTATGAAATGAGACTCAAGAGAAATATTAAAATGCTTTTCTTACCCCGTCAAGAACACTTTCCTTTGTAAGGCGGAGTCACCCAGAGTTTTTCAAAGGATACAGAGGGTGCTAGTGACTACAGGTGACAGTGCAGCGTGGGAGGGACACCGGCGCTGAGCCAACAGCACGGGGTCAGGTCAGGTCGTGGCTCCGTTGTGTGACCTTGGGCAAGTCTCTTAGCCTCTGGCTTTAGTTTGCTCCTGCGTAAAACAGGAGGTAACAATATCTCACGTCACGGAATTACTGTGAAAAATAGCGTCGAGTGAGATAATATTTGGCAAAGTACTTTGGAAATGGCAGAATTACCCCCAATGACAGGGTATCTGAGTTCCTATCACTTGAGCAGCAATATTCAACCAGTGAGAGTTTCAGGGGAAAAGATCCTCTGCTTAATTTGATTTTCTGATATTTTCAGAAGTGTGGTTAAAAGTCCTTCTTGAGGCAACCTTTCTTACAGATTTTTCTAAGCTTCTCGTGGCCTCGTACTTGCTTTATCAGGGTCTACCATGCTGAACAGCCTCCCTTCTGAGTGAGGGTGGTGTCTGTCAGTTTCTCTTCGGTAAAGTGACCGAGTTTTATTTTCAAATGAACAAGTAATTTCCGGGGAGATACTTTGAGACCATGTCAATACCCTGTTCCTAAGACCTTTACCCACTGGCTTCAGCATTTAGTATTAACGTATTTCTGATTCCCTTGTCCCCTCCACATTCACTGGTTGGCACTCTACTGTAAGGAAGAGCTTTCCTCTTTCCCCATCAACTTCTTTGTTCCTTTATTCATTATTATCAATAGTAACTAGTGGAAGTCTATGCAGTGGGTTTTAAGCCATTGCTGTCATTCCTTACTCTGATGTTCCAACTGTCCCCACTTTGGCCAGTGGGAGTGTTTTAAGGATACTCAGGATGGTTTTAATCGGGATATGAAAACATCACACACAAGAATGACTGTTTTGCAGGAAGACATTTTTTTATACGCACAGATCCCTCGAAACAGGAGACACAGCATGGGGCCACATGGGGAGGCACCAGTGTCAGTAAAGGAGGCAGACGAAGTGAGGGGAAAATGGGGGAGGCCTTTCCTGTAGTTTCCATGGGCAAGAATGGGCCAGGCAAGGTAGGCAGGGGTAAGAGTGGCTAGTTCGAATAATTTCAGCAGGCTCTGGGTCAAAGGGGCTGTCCTTAGTTGCCTAGTACCGGGGCCTGGGGTGATTAGGGCAGGGGAACAGTGACCCTGAGCACGAAAGCCTGATAGAGGAAGAGGTTGGAGTGTGGGCTCTACAATGATTGGTCTGCGTATAAAAAGACGAGTCACTGACTATGTTTAGGAATTAGGTACCCCTGAGGGACAGTTCCTCCAGGGTCAACAAGGCCCCAGATGTCAAAGCATTAAAACTAGAAACTAGAAAATGGGGTTATTACAGGGACCCCCAAACTGGATGATATTCCCATCATTCTTTGAGTTTTCTTTACTTCCTGGCACAGAGTATTCCCATCTTGTCTGGGAAATGAACTTGGAATTATTTTAACTTTCAAAACCCGTAATGTATCAAATAAACCCACACATCTCAGGCTCCCGAGGGATTTCTGAATTCTGGCTACTGTGGGTTGGGGGTAAAAGAGCTTGTGTTTCTTGGGGACTGCAAGTCTCAGGAAAAATCAGGGGCTGGAGAGGGGATCAGGGACGAATTTGGGGAAAGTCAAGTGTGTCTCATCCTGTACTTCCTGATGGGGCCTCCGTCACCACTTCCAACCACAGAACGTCTCTGTGAACAAAGTGGCCCCACCCAGCTGGAGCTGAACCTATTCTCCTCCTGGGATTTTGGACAAAGTCACACGACTAGAAAGAGAGACCTCCATGACAGGACTCTATTAGCAATGTCTAGCTAATTGGCCAAATAGACTGTGTTAGTGGGGAGCCCTCAAAGCAAGAAAGCTGAGTGCTGAGATCCTAAGCGAAACCGCCAGGAGCTGGGCAGGGCCAATGGTAGAAAACAAAATGCAGCTGAGTACATTTGAAGATCTGATTGGCTTTTATAAGTGATTCCAGAATGGGGCAGCAGCCTGTCTTGCAAGCCAAGAAGCTCTGAGGAGCTGTACAAAATGAAAGGCTTTTACCGGAAGGAGGATGGGGCAAGGGAGTTGGTAGCAGAAGCAAGAAAAGATTGTTTCAAGCAAGGTCACTTCCTTCAGGGGGACTCATCAGACAGATCAGCCCATGCTCCATCTTCCTATGGGGACTGGGGGTACCACATGGCCGATTGTCTCACTGGTGCCTGATCAGAAAACTGAGACTACATCTCCCGCACAGGCCGCAACTGCACTTTTGTTACATATGAAGCCCTTGGTGACTTGGCCTACGTGATTCCATTTTGGGCCTGTGGTTTCCTTTTCGCACCTAAAATCACATCAAATTGCACACGCACAACCTGACTCCTTGTTACTCTACAGGCAGCGCACAGACCAAGAGCATCAGCATCGCCTGGGAGCTTGGTAGAAATGCAGGATCTCGGGCCGTACCCCACGCCTGTGGAATCAGAGTCCACATTTTAAGGGGCGCCTGGGAGATTCGGCCGGTTGAGCGTCCGACTTCGGCTCAGGACATGATCTCACAGCCTGTGAGTTCGAGCCCCACGACGGGCTCTTTGCTGGCAGCACAGAGTCTGCTTCAGATCCTCTCTACCTCCGCGCTCTCTACCCCTCCCCCACACTTTCTCTCTCTCTCAAAAATAAATACTAAAAAAAAAGAAAAGAATCCACATTTTAACATGATCACGGGTGATACCTAGTTAAAGTTGGAGAAACCCAGTTGTAATAGACCAACCTGGTGCTGCAGATGTAAACGGGGAATGGATGTGGCTTGGGCGTATACAAGGTGCCGGGCAGTTTGTTTTCCTGAAATACATTTCTACAAAACCAAATAAAATCTTGTTCGTGAAGGCCTGTGGGATTAGGATTCATATAACTGCCACAGGAGAAAAATGTATCCCTTCCTGAAATTGCCTCAATGTTATGTGACTATAAGCGGTTCTGGAAAATGTAACTGAGTGTTTATGTTTCTTATGTTATGTGAGTTTTAGTCAGAGTGTTGCTATGTTGGTACAGGAATGACTTCAGGTTTCCAAGCATTTTTAAGGTAGTCGGGGAGGAAGAATTTCCTCTACCCTGCAAGGTCCTTTTAGCTGGACTAAGAATCGAATTGCCATGAGACAGATTAACAGGAGGAAATCGCGTTTAATGCGTATGTACGAGGAATCCACACAGACACGGAAATTGCAAAGACAATGAGGTAATGAGGTGATGTGATGCTTATATGAGCTAAGGAGAGGGGTTGAGTCTAAGGATACAAAGGAGAAACAGACCGTTAGCCAGAAGGCGAGAAGAGATGTTTGGGAAACAAAGTTTGCCCTACGTATGGTGCCAATAGGTTTCTTAGGTAAAGAAAAATCTGTGTTAATAGTTCTCTTCTTGGTATAAGCAGGCAGTTGGGGAGGTAAAGAGCTATTCCTGAATCTTCTGGGTCTTGATTGTTTTTCAATGTTTTTGTTTTGTTTTTGTTTTGAAAGAGAGAGAGAAAGAGAGAAAATGAGAGCAGGGGAAGGTAGAGGATCTGAAGCTGACTCTGCACTGACAGCCACGAGCCCGACGCGGGGCTTGAACTCACAAACCTCGAGATCGTGACCTGAGCCGAAGTGGGAAGCTCAACCGACTGAGCCACCCAGGCTTGATTGCTTTTAGCTCCAAATAATGATCATGCCAATGTGGCCCTGCTCGGGGCTGCCTGCCCTTGGCCTTGATTTGGGAATGAGCAAAACTGGAAATACAAGGGTGGTTCTCAGATGTGCTTCCATTGAGCCTTGGAGTGGAAGTCTCCTCTGGATGTCTCTGAGCTGCCTCACCAGTTTGGCCTACACCAGGGTGTTCTTTGCATCTTAGGCCATACGACACCTGCTTCTGTGATTAGAGTACACTTTGGGGTGCAGATCTTAAGCCATGTCTCCAAGGTGGCTTCCCTAGAAGCCTAGTCCAGCACCTTCTCCTAAAACATTGAGACCCACCCTCAAGGAGGCTCCAGCAGAGTCCCTGCCAAGGTGCCGGAAGCTGGTTGGGCTGGAGTCCTGCGGTGTTGACTGGCCACTGTATATGCCACGCTCGCCTGGGCCCTCAGAGAGGGCAACCTGACGGCCCTCCTCCTGGGACAAGTTTCACTGCTCGCACCTCCGTACCTACCAAGGTGGGGACGGCTATTTGGATTGCGGCCAAATTGGGGCGCGAATGTTAGTGCGATATGAAGAAGGACTTAAACTATATAAACTGTAGTGACAAACTTACTCCGCTGAGGCAGAGCTGGATGCCTGGTGGCGTTCGTACCTGGGACGCCGATGTGCATTAAACACGTCACAGCCAGCGATGTCCTCACATTCTGCAGGGTGACTCGTGATCCTGGGGGGTGGGGGGGCGGGACAAGGAGCGTTTGTTGCAAGTTGCACGTGTGTGTGTGCGTGTGTGTGTGTTGAGGTGGGAGGAGGTTTTGCTAGTATCACTTATAGAGAGAAGTTCAGAATAAAAACTTGTAGGCTCAAGAGCACCTTAGAGACCCAGTCCCCAGATTTTACAAATGAGGAAACTGAGGCCCACGGATTTGAAACGAAATGTCCACAGGGACACGGTCATTACTGGGTAGCAGATCTTTTTACTCGAGGACGCTGGGAAGCTAGTCAAGAGACCTCTCCCCTCTTAGCTGTCCCTCTGGCATGTTCCTTTTTGTTCCGGTAGAAAGAAGGTGGGTAGGTGGTTTTCATGACAAAAAGAAAAAAAAATAACTATTCAATGTGACACAATAATTATTTTTCAAAGATTCCCTTGTACTAACATGTGACGTTATAGAACTATCTCACTTTTAAAACTTCCTTGACCGGTTACATTTCGTGTTTCCTAGTAAGAAAGCTATGGTTTCAGAGATCATGTGATGAACATTTAACTGTGGATTTGTTTCAGTTTTAACTCAGGGTTTGGTCCTTACACACACTCTCTTCCTCCTACTGTGTTTGATATCAGATATTGAAGGAGGTAGATTTTACTCTTCTAACAAGCAATGGCTGAAACTCAGAATCAATCAGCTAGTAGATTGCTCATATACTTGGCATATCAGGAACCATATAAAGGCTATGTTTGAGTTCTATGTAGATGTGAACAGTCAGGAGAGGAATTTTGGTCAAAGATAAAAGACCCTTTTTCTGAGTGAAATGATATCCTCAAGCACGGACTTTCTGGTTCTCCAATGAATTGATGAGGAAATACGAAAAACAGAAAAGGCTCCATGACCATGCAGAAAATTAGGGAAAATTCCGCCCCCCGCATCTGAGAAACTCCGTTTCCTTTCTTGAGAAACAGCAGTGTCCTTGGGAAGGTAGGTGGAGGAAATTTTATCAGAACCCTGTCATCTAAAGGAACAATGATTGAATGAAAGCAGGACATTTATCCCTATGACAAATGTTTATTACACTTACTATGTACTAGGCATGATCCTACTTAGTGACGGTGAGAGACAAAAATCTCTTCCCTTCTAGAACTTGCGTTCCAGAAGGGGAGAGAGACTAATGAAAGAGTGCCCAGAGGTCTCAGTGAACAAAATGGGAGGGATTTATGGGCGTGAGCCTGGGGCTATCTGGGGGAAGCATGACCTACCCTGCTCCAAAGAATGTGCAGGAATAAAGGTAATATTCTGAATACCGTGGACTGAAAACATATGATCCCCTCAAATTCAGTGTTAACATCCTAACCCCCAAGGTGGTGATGCTTAGATGTGGGACCTTTGGGAGGTGACTGGGTCAGGAGGGTTGGAGCCCTCATGGATGGGCCTGGTGTCTTTATGAAAGAGACCCCAGAGAACTCCTTCCCTGGTCCACGAGGTGAGGACACAGTGAGAAGACAGCGTCTGTGAACCAGGGAGTCGTTCTCCCCAGACGCGGGGTCTGCCGGTGCCCGGATCTCAGAATTCCTAGCCTCCACAGTTGTGAGAAATGAACGTGTGTCGTTTAAACCGCCCAGATCACAGTGCTTTTGTTACAGCCCAAACAGACCAAGACAGATTGCACCCCTCGGGCCACAGCCCAGCCACGTGTCTGAAGTCCTGAGATGGTGGCAGCTGACGTGGGAAGCTCCTTCACTGTTCCCGGCTCGCGTCAGATTGTCGCGGCTCTTGCTCCAAAGCTTTATGACAAATCATGCCATCGGGACAAGACAGTGTGTGCTCTCATCGGGCCACCTGGCACTTGGGGGGCCCTGGTGAGTGATTAACTCTTGGAACCTTATCATTTGTCTTAGCTGCGATCTCTTTCAGCAATCAGTTTACCCAACCCCGGCATCATTTGTGTGAATCAGAAAGGCCCTTTGTCCCTCCCAGCCAATTAAGGCCACCAGCTTTGCAAAAAAAACGGCTCCAGAATGTTTCAGGCCCGGAGATGAGATTCCATCTCGCCAAGTGCAAGGTTAGAATTTGCCCCGCCCTCCCAGCTGGGGGCCGCTGCCCTTCCCCTTCCCAACCCTCTGCTTCAGAGGCCTCAAAGGAGGCTGTTCTCCCTGCGGCAGGGACAAGGCTTGACTCTGCAAACACATACCTTCCCACCGCCACCCCAGAAAAAAGAACCAGGGCCTGGGACCCAGTTTGCCCCACATCCACGTAATCTATTCTCCCCAACGGACTTTCCGGACTTTCCGGGGAAACCTCTGCTTATTTTTCTTTTAGTGTCCCTGTCCTCAGGCAAGTACTGCTTTCATGACTAAGGCCTGTTAGCGTGGGTTACTGCTCACCCGAATGGGTCTTTGTGGAACACAACCCAAAACGGGTTCCTTTTATTCTCCACCCCCCTCGCCCCCATTCTTCCTCTTCTAGCTGCTTTCCTGTTCCCTTGGCTCTGAGGGAGAACTGGCTGAGAGAGAGGCTCGCAGGGTTCTTCTGGTGATTCACCTGGGGATCGTGAGTGGAAACTTCTGGGTGAACCGGTGTACTTGTGATAGCTCCTGAAACTATCCCGGTTCCCATGGACCCCCGCCTCCCTGGGGAACTGTGAGGGGCTGGTTGGGACTGGAGCATGAGTCTGTCACCCGAGCTAAAGGGGGAACAGAAGCCGGAGGAAGGCAAGAATCTAGAAGCTAAAAGGATTGTTCAGAGAGTTACCAGAACAGAGGGTTCAGGAGCAGTTGTGATGGGGGAGCATGAGGCAAGCTGACCCCCTGCCACCCACCCCCAGGTGGGACACGTGTGGCATTCCTCAGCTCCTGGCCGCCCAAGAACAAAGGAAAGGGAAACACAAATGGTTACACTGATAGAGATCAAAGCCATACAGGTCATGAGTCTCTTTCAGTTTGCAAATATCTTAGTGAATTACAAGAAAAAGGCAATCTTATCAATAGCCTGATCTCCAGAAACCTGGGGGCTCAGTTTCCTGGAGCCCGGACATCAGCCTCCCCTCCATAATGATGTGGGGAACCAAGGCAAAAAGGAAATGGCGGATAAAATCAAGTTTGTTTATAACTTCAGCCCACTGGCAAATACTTGAGGCAAATACAGAGGGTAACACTTCTCCCGAACCCCCTACCGACCTAATGTTAATGCCTTACTAGGGGGAAAACAACCTTAGCTTGAAAATAGCAAGGCCCCTGGCATCTTATGAGTCCTCTTTACCATATCAAAGTCCTTCTGGAGCCCCCTCTCCCCCCCACCTTTGCCTCTCCCTCCCCAACTCCATAGTATATATGCCCCTGGGTCCTGTCCCTGTGCTTTAATAAAATCACCTTCTTTGCACCAAAGACATCTCAAGAATTCTTTCTGGGGCTTGTTGGGGCACCTGGGTGGCTCAGTCGGTTAAGCATCCAACTTCGGCTCAGGTCATAATTTTGCAGTTTGTGGGTTCGAGCCCCACGTTGGGCTCTGTGCTGACAGCTCAGAACCCGGAGCCGGTTTCGGATTCTGTGTCTCCCTCTCTCTCTGCTCCTCCACTGCTGGAACTCGGTCTCTGTCTCAAAAATAAACATTAAAAAAAAAAAAGAAGAGTTCTTTCTTGGCCGCCAGCTCCGAGCCCCCACCATTCCAAAACCCCTCTGTTACATGGGTGGGGTGCAGAGCCGGGTGTCCCGGGGCCACAGAAATGGAAAGGCTGCAGGAGGTCAGAGCTGACTGCTTCAAACGGCACCTGCTGCTCATGCTTGCTTTCTAGGGCCAGGGACGGGGAACGCGTGGGTGTGCCAGATTTAAAGGTTTTGGGGGCGCAGAGCGTATGTGGACATACCCACCGAGATCGTATTGCTCTTCAGTCACATCTGACTGTTGGTCCTGACAACTAGAATATTTGGGCTCGAGTGTTGACTGAAGAATTCAGTGTCACACTCCCTGGCGGGATCCAACCAAGTGTGTTTAGTGGGTGGCTCAAAGGACACGCGGCAGGAATGGTGCGGCCACCAGCACAAGGGAAATGGGGACCAGCGCTACGGATGTGGGGTCCTCCATGGTGTGGGGAGGCAACTGGGTCCCCAGGGGACATCTGGCAATACCCGGAGAGTTTTTTGACTGTCACAACTTGGGTCGGGGGTGGTGCCAGTGGCTTCGAATAGGTAGAGACGCTGTTAAACATCCTCAGATGCGCAGGGCAGCCCCGTACAACAGAGAATGCTGAGATCCTGCTTAGGTTCTAGAAAATGCAGTATTAGTGACCCACCAGGAGAGACTCAGCTCCTCTAGGGACTAGTACAAGGTGGAAGGGACCCTAACCATTGCTAGCAGAGGGGAGTAGGAAAAAACTCCCTCTTCCTCCTGCATTTTTTTTCCCTTGACTCTCACACTGCTGTTACACTCAACACTTCTGACCCCACACACGGGTGTTTACCCCCACGCCAAGCCACACGAACTGAGTATCCCACAGTTAAAGCAATTCTGACACTACTTACCCAGAGACAGGGTCCGATCCCAGAGCAGGATGGTTCAGTCCTACAAGACTCTCCTATCTTCCCCTCTTCAGAGGCCGGTGGCAAACCCAAGTGGTTACCTGTGCTTCTGACCTTCCTTGGGTTTCAGTCATTTCCTAGAATGGCTCACAGAGCTCAGGAAAAACAGTTTGCTTACTATTCACCTGTTTATTCGCAAAGGATATAGTGAAGGATACAGATGACCATCCAGATGGAAGAGGTGCCTAGGGAGAGCTGTGTGGGAAGGGCTGGGGAGCTTCCGGGTCCTCGCCAGGCAGCGTGCTCCCCATGCTCAGCAACCCAGAAGCTCTCTGAACCCTGTACTTTGGGGACTTTATGGAGGTTTCGTCACATAAGTCTGATTGATCATTAGTTCCATTTCCGGCCCCTCTCCCTTTTCTGGAAAATGGTTGGGGGGGGGTGCTGAAAGTTCCAAGCTGCTAATCATGGCTTGGTCCATTGGTGACCAGCTCCCATCCAGGGGCCCATCGAGAGTCACTTCATTAGAACAAAAGTCACTGCTACCACCCAGGGAATTACAAGGGATTTAGAAACCCTGTGTCAGGAATCGGGGTCAAAGACCAAACAGTAGAAATAGAGATGCTCCTGGGTTCTTACCACTTAGGAGATTACAAGGGTTTTAGGAGCTCTGTGCCAGGCACTGGGGGCAGAGGCCAATATAGACATTTTCTATTACTTCGCAAGAGGGAATGCATGCCATTTTATAAATATCTCACACAAGCCTCACACCTTTAGGTCACAAGACCCTTGGCTTCAAGAAAACCTGTCATTAAAAGACTTTTATCTATTGTCACAACCTCAGGTTCCACCTCTAAGAGATCAAGATTTGCCAATAACTTATTCTTGCTCAAAAGGCAGTGTTCTTAGTGATACATCGACTCATACCTTCTCAGGGTGACTCTGAGTTCTTAGGGAATTTAGGGGCCAACTATCCCACTCACTGTGACTATAACCTAGACCCCCCTCTGCTACTGTCTAATTTTATAGCAGCCTGGAAAGAATAACACTCTGGGGGTCAAGAGCCAGACAGCAGCTTCTCTGGCCTGGGTTTGCCCACCTGAAACATGAGATGGTCCCACAGGTGACCTCTAAGCTCCTGTGTTAACTCTGGTTCTATAATAACACTGTTGTTATTGGGGAGCCCAGAGGCCTAATGTAACCATTATCTTGGGGTCAGAAGGGTTGTCCCCCACCCGACTATGTTTCTGTCACTCTAAAAATGGGAAGACCCTGGAGACCATCAGCACAGAAAGACATATTTACATTTTCTTAACTCAAGATATAACAGCTCATAACTCTCAGAGGGAGGGGCCTCAGGAAAGCTTGGTCCTGGGGATGAAAAGAGTAGCCAGCCCCCAAGACAGCCCTTTCCTGTCTTGGCCTCGTTCTGAGCCAGGTGATCTGTTCTCTGCCAGAGCTCCCACCACCCCTCCATGGCCTCCCTGACTTTCTTCTCACCTCTCACCTGGGGTTGGGGGAGACTTCAGGAGTAGGGTGGCCAGATGAAACACAAGGTTCTAACTAAATTGCAATTTGAAATAAATAGCCCATCATTTTTTCAGTATAAGTATATCCCAAATACTGTGTGGTTTAGTATAAGTATATCCCCAATGCTGTGTGGTTTAGGGTAAGTATGTCCCAAATACTGTGGTTTCACCTAAGTATGTCTCAAATACTGTGTGGTTTGGCATAAGTATGTCTCAAATACTGTGTGGTTTGGTATAAGTATGTCCCAAATACTGTGTGGTTTAGTGTAAGCATGTCCCCAGCATTGCAGAGTTAATCTTCTAGCTCTGACAGCTCTTGTGGGGAGGGAAATGAAAGGGAAATGAAAGGGAAGTGAGCACCCCAGCTGGGGCTGTCCCAGGCAGCATGGAACTCTGCCCTGGGCTGCCCACTGATCTCTCTCTCTTTCTCTTTCTCTACTACAGGCAGCAGGAGACAGAGGACTGGCTTCCTTCAGGGCCTGCAGCTGGAGGGAAAGAAAATTCAGGTGAGTGGGGTACTTTAGGGGGTTCCCCTGGGTATCAGTGGGGAACACCACACGTCCAGACCTCACTCAAAGCAGGCTGCTGCTTTGAGAAAGAATCCAGGCCTGACACCATGGGTGTGTTGAAAGGGGTCCCCACAGCCCTGGGCCCCTCCTAGCAAGGGGCCGGTCCTGCACATCCGTGCACAGGGGAGGCAGCCAAGAATAGCCCTTGAGGGGCTGGGAACACACAGCTTTTATAGCTGCTGTGGTTTTCCAGGTTTGCAACTGCCTATTGGACCCAATGCCCATTTGGTAATAAACGTACTACCTTATTTTAACTCTCCTCGGTCTACCCCGGAATGAATGGATGCTACACCCCTCTTCACACGAAGTTTATTTTTAAATGCACGCAGTGCTGCCTTTGTGACATAACGGATGGGTGATTTCCACGGCCCTCTGCTTGGAATCACCGGAACGAGCCACTGCACTGTGGACTGAGACCGGAATGCTGTGTTGGTGACGCCCACACCATTCATTACATTTCAATAGTGCTTCCCCAGTTATTATGATAACCCAGCCATTCCCCCACCGGGAGGAGGGAAGAGAAGGAGCCAGATATTTATTGATTAGCTATAATGGCCAAGCAACAAGCATAGTTGTTTACGTATATTTTATTTAAGCTAATGGGTGTGTATTCTAATACTCATTTCTCAGATGCAGAAGGTACACCTCGGAGAGGCAAGGTTACAATCCCATCGCCAGTGAGGGGAGGAGCCTACCTTTGAATCCAGGTCTGTCTCAATTCACAGTTGAGCATTAATAAAAACGTGCTAGCAGTGAAGGGAAAGAGGCAGGAGATTCTGGTCAAATCTGCTCTGGGAACCCGGTGAAAAGGGCCGGGGGCCGCGTGTCTTGGCATGGCCTAAGAGATGCCCCCCCTGGAGATGTGGAGTAGACAAGGTGATTTCTTGGGGTCCATGCCAACCCCGTGAGCCTAGATCCCTAATATTTTCAGAAAAGATGTTTCGATAATAAACACTTTGGACTGTGAAGCACACTTTTTTTCTTCTTCTTCCTGAACTGCGTCTCAGTAAGGTTTTACGTGGGCAAACCGCCAGGGAGAAATCCATCCGTCTCAGTCGGAAGTTTGTCACTTGGATACTTGGCCACGTGTTTGCCAGATCCCATCGCCGCGGTTGGGTTGCTGGCTTGCCTCCGGTTTGGCTGTCCTCGGTCGTGAGGTGTGCCTTCTTGTCTTTGGATGTCGGTTGCAAGGGCCATGTGGCCTTAGCGCCTCGTCACCGGGTTCTGCACTCCAGGCCTCTGCGGGGGGCAGCGGATGCAGGTGGTGCAGGCTGCGTGCTGCCGGGCCGCGGGGATGCTCTCACACCCTCTGCCTCCGGAGCCTCCAGGGGCCCATCCATGCACATCCGCGGCCTCATTTAAGGGCCCATGACACACAGGTCCCTCACCGCAGTGAACGCGGTTCACCGCAACACCGGCTGAACACCCAGTCTGTGTCAGGCCCCAGACAAGGCCCTGACAAGTGTTCATAGCAGCCACAGCCCGGGGACAGAGCCAGACTCAAACAGGTTTTCCTGCAAAGGAATGGATTGAGGAAATGTCACGGCTCTTGTGTCAGACATTAGTTCCTAAGTGTTAGGGACTGCTGGGCAGAGCAGAACAATCAACATGAAGACTGTGTTACAATCCATCGGAAAATGTGAATCAAGTTGCAAACACTGAATTGCTTACAGTTTTCAGGAGTATATTCAGGGAATTTGAGAATTTAGAGGGACTTTTGGAGCCGCCTAGCACAATGGCATTTATTGCATAAAGTGAGGCGTAAATACTGGCATTGTAACTGTGAGGTTGACTGCCACCTAGAGGCCTACAGGGTAATTACACTCATGAGGCGCTCTAAGTCGCTCGCAGGAGAAAAAGGGGCGATCAGGAGAGAGGTACTCTCTTCACCTTTCCTTGTCTACGCTCTCCTTTAGCTTGCCTTACCTTCACGGTGGAGCATGGATGGCAATTAAAAAAAATTTTTTTAACTAATTTATTTTGAGCGCACCAGAGAGACAGAGAGTGAAGAGAGGAGGGGGAGAGAGAGGGAGGGAGACAATCCCACGCAGGGCTCACCTTGTCAGCGCGGAGCCTGATGCGGGGCTCGAACTCAGCAAAGGTGAGATCACGACCTGAGCTGAAAGAGTAAGACGCTTGACCCCCCTGAGCTACCCAGGAGCCCCATGGCTGGCAGTTTTAAATATGCCACGTGTCTGAAGCCCCTGCACAGATACCTTATTGAATTCATTAACTAAAATAAAATAAAGCCATTCAGCTTCTGGAGAAGCAGCCTGGCCCCAGGGGACAATGCTGTAGTATTTCAGGTGGCTTCAGTGTCTGGCCTTGCGCAGGTCTGTCTGTGCAGGACAAGGAAGCTGTCACTGTAGAATCTTAGACACTTAGAGCTGGAGGGGACCTTGGAGATCGTCTAGGATATGATTCTCAGCCTAGGAACCTGGTTTATTGTGGCCAAATTGCAATCAATTGGTGGCCGACCTTTCCAAGTCCCAGGGGAAAAAGTAAGCTAACGAATAAGATTTTCTCATTTCAAAATTTTCTTTCGTGCAATTTTCCTAATTCATTGTATCTACTACCCTCTACTGCTACTAACTAACTAAGTTGGCAACAAGTGACTCTAAAGTAAGACTCTGGGGACAGAGGAGCCGGAGTCAACACCTGCTCCTTCTCCTCCTCCAATGCCTGTGTCTGATAAAACGTATACAGTCAGATAAGTCTAACAAGACTATAGAATTAAGGCGTCTGGTGGCTCAGTGGGTTGAGCATCTGACTCTTGATTTTGGCTCATGAGATCCCAGAGTCATAGGATCAAGCCCCATGTCAGGCTCTTCACTGACAGTGGGGAGGCTGCTTAAAATTCTCTCTCTCCCTCTGCCCCTACCCTGCTTGCATGCACATGTGTGTGTGCTGTCTCTCTTTCTCAAAAATAAAATTATAGAACTGAGGCCTATATTTTCCTGTTTTTGCTAAAAATCCCCTTTTTGAATTTCTTATGTCAACACTAAATTCATAGGAAGCCATGATATTCTGAGGTCACACCGTTATGCATCGAGTGACACGTGGCGGTTCTGTCACCCCAGCAGCATAAGAATCCATCAGTTGCTTCAACCTGAAATTGTCAAGAGGCAATGATTAAGCAAGAGTGTTTATTTGGGACCCAAGAATTATAGTTCAGGGTACACCTATTTGGGGAAGCAACCTAAATAGTGTCCCACTAGGGAGCAAAAGTCAGTGTTTTTTTTTTTTTTTTTCGATATATGAAATTTATTGTCAAAATGGTTTCCATACAACACCCAGGGCTCATCCCAAAAGGTGCCCTCCTCAATACCCATCACCCCCCCTCCCCTCCCTCCCACCCCCCATCAACCCTCAGTTTGTTCTCAGTTTTTAAGAGTCTCTTATGCTTTGGCTCTCTCCCCCTCTAACCTCTTTTTTTTTTTCCTTCCCCTTCCCCATGGGTTTCTGTCAAGTTTCTCAGGATCCACATAAGAGTGAAACCATATGGTATCTGTCTTTCTCTGTATGGCTTATTTCACTTAGCATCACACTCTCCAGTTCCATCCACGTTGCTACAAAGGGCCATATTTCATTCTTTCTCATTGCCAGGTAGTACTCCATTGTGTATATAAACCACAATTTCTGTATCCATTCATCAGCTGATGGACATTTAGGCTCTTTCCATAATTTGGCTATTGTTGAGAGTGCTGCTATAAACATCGGGGTACAAGTGCCCCTATGCATCAGCACTCCTGTATCCCTTGGGTAAATTCCTAGCAGTGCTACTGCTGGGTCATAGGGTAGGTCTATTTTTAATTTTCTGAGGAACCTCCACACTGTTTTCCAGAGTGGCTGCACCAATTTGCATTCCCACCAACAGTGCAAGAGGGTTCCTGTTTCTCCACATCCTCGGCAGCATCTATAGTCTCCTGATTTGTTCATTTTGGCCACTCTGACTGGCGAGAGGTGATATCTGAGTGTGGTTTTGATTTGTATTTCCCTGATGAGGAGCGACGTGGGCATCTTTTCATGTGCCTGTTGGCCACCCGGATGTCTTCTTTAGAGAAGTGTCTATTCATGTTTTCTCCCCATTTCTTCACTGGATTATTTGTTTTTCGGGTGTGGAGTTTGGTGAGCTCTTTATAGATTTTGGATACTAGCCCTTTGTCTGATATGTCATTTGCAAATATCTTTTCCCATTCCGTTGGTTGCCTTTTAGTTTTGTTGGTTGTTTCCTTTGCTGTGCAGAAGCTTTTTATCTTCATAAGGTCCCAGTAATTCACTTTTGCTTTTAATTCCCTTGCCTTTGGGGATGTGTCGAGTAAGAGATTGCTACGGCTGAGGTCAGAGAGGTCTTTTCCTGCTTTCTCCTCTAGGGTTTTGATGGTTTCCTGTCTCACATTCAGGTCCTTTATCCATTTTGAGTTTATTTTTGTGAATGGTGTGAGAAAGTGGTCTAGTTTCAACCTTCTGCATGTTGCTGTCCAGTTCTCCCAGCACCATTTGTCAAAGAGACTGTCTTTTTTCCATTGGATGTTCTTTCCTGCTTTGTCAAAGATGAGTTGGCCATAAGTTTGTGGGTCTAGTTCTGGGGTTTCTATTCTATTCCATTGGTGTATGTGTCTGTTTTTGTGCCAATACCATGCTGTCTTGATGATGACGGGTTTGTAGTAGAGGCTAAAGTCTGGGATTGTGATGCCTCCTGCTTTGGTCTTCTTCAAAATTACTTTGGCTATTTGGGGCCTTTTGTGGTTCCATATGAATTTTAGGATTGCTTGTTCTAGTTTCGAGAAGAATGCTGGTGCAATTTTGATTGGGATTGCATTGAATGTGTAGATAGCTTTGGGTAGTATTGACATTTTGACAATATTTATTCTTCCAATCTATGAGCACGGAAGGTCTTTCCATTTCTTTATATCTTCTTCAATTACCTTCATAAGCTTTCTATAGTTTTCAGCATACAGATCTTTTACATCTTTGGTTAGATTTATTCCTAGGTATTTTATGCTTCTTGGTGCAATTGTGAATGGGATCAGTTTCTTTATTTGTCTTTCTGTTGCTTCATTGTTAGTGTATAAGAATGCAACTGATTTCTGTACATTAATTTTGTATCCTGCAACTTTGCTGAATTCATGTATCAGTTCTAGCAGACTTTTGGTGGAGTCTATCGGATTTTCCATGTATAGTATCATATCATCTGCAAAAAGGAAAGCTTGACTTCATCTTTGCCAATTTTGATGCCTTTGATTTCCTTTTCTTGTCTGATTGCTGATGCTAGAACTTCCAACACTATGTTAAACAACAGTGGTGAGAGTGGGCATCCCTGTCGTGTTCCTGATCTCAGGGAAAAAGCTCTCAGTTTTTCCCCATTGAGGATGATGTTAGCTGTGGGCTTTTCATAAATGGCTTTTATGATGTTTAAGTATGTTCCTTCTATCCCAACTTTCTCGAGGGTTTTTATTAAGAAAGGGTGCTGAATTTTGTCAAAGGCCTTTTCTGCATCGATTGACAGGATCATATGGTTTTTATCTTTTCTTTTATTAATGTGGTGTATCAAGTTGATTGATCTGCGAATGTTGAACCAGCCCTGCAGCCCAGGAATGAATCCCACTTGATCATGGTGAATAATTCTTTTTATATGCTGTTGAATTCGATTTGCTAGTATCTTATTGAGAATTTTTGCATCCATATTCATCAGGGATATTGGCCTGTAGTTCTCTTTTTTTTACTGGGTCTCTGTCTGGTTTAGGAATCAAAGTAATACTGGCTTCATAGAATGAGTCTGGAAGTTTTCCTTCCCTTTCTATTTCTTGGATAGCTTGAGAAGGATAGGTATTATCTCTGCTTTAAATGTCTGGTAGAACTCCCCTGGGAAGCCATCTGGTCCTGGACTCTTATTTGTTGGGAGATTTTTGATAACTGATTCAATTTCTTCGCTGGTTATGGGTCTGTTCAAGCTTTCTATTTCCTCCTGATTGAGTTTTGGAAGAGTGTGGGTGTTTAGGAATTTGTCCATTTCTTCCAGGTTGTCCAATTTGTTGGCATATAATTTTTCATAGTATTCCCTGATAATTGTTTGTATCTCTGAGGGATTGGTTGTAATCATTCCATTTTCATTCATGATTTTACCTATTTGGGTCATCTCCCTTTTCTTTTTGAGAAGCCTGGCTAGAGGTTTGTCAATTTTGTTTATTTTTTCAAAAAACCAACTCTTGGTTTCGTTGATCTGCTCTACAGTTTTTTTAGATTCTATATTGTTTATTTCTGCTCTGATCTTTATTATTTCTCTTCTTCTGCTGGGTTTAGGCTGCCTTTGCTGTTCTGCTTCTATTTCCTTTAGGTGTGCTGTTAGATTTTGTATTTGGGATTTTTCTTGTTTCTTGAGATAGGCCTGGATTGCAATGTATTTTCCTCTTAGGACTGCCTTCGCTGCGTCCCAAAGCGTTTGGATTGTTGTATTTTCATTTTCGTTTGTTTCCATATATTTTTAAATTTCTTCTCTAATTGCCTGGTTGACCCACTCATTCTTTAGTAAGGTGTTCTTTAACCTCCATGTTTTTGGAGGTTTTCCAGACTTTTTCCTGTGGTTGATTTCAAGCTTCATGGCGTTGTGGTCTGAAAGTATGCATGGTATAATTTCAATTCTTGTAAACTTATGAAGGGTTGTTTTGTGACCCAGTATATGATATCTTGGAGAATGTTCCATGTGCACTCGAGAAGAAAGTATATTCTGTTGCTTTGGGATGCAGAGTTCTAAATATATCTGTCAAGTCCATCTGATCCAATGTATCATTCAGGGCCCTTGTTTCTTTATTGACCGTGTGTCTAGATGATCTATCCATTTCTGTAAGTGGGGTGTTAAGGTCCCCTGCAATTACCACATTCTTATCAATAAGGTTGCTTATGTTTATGAGTAATTGTTTTATATATTTGGGGGCTCCCGTATTCGGCGCATAGACATTTATAACTGTTAGCTCTTCCTGATGGATAGACCCTGTGATTATTATATAATGCCCTTCTTCATCTCTTGTTACAGCCTTTAATTTGAAGTCTAGTTTGTCTGATATAAGTATGGCTACTCCAGCTCTCTTTTGCCTTCCAGTAGCATGATAAATAGTTCTCCATCCCCTCACTCTCAATCTAAAGGTGTCCTCAGGTCTAAAATGAGTCTCTTGTAGACAGCAAATAGATGGGTCTTGTTTTTTTATCCATTCTGATACCCTATGTCTTTAGGTTGGCGCATTTAGTCCATTTACATTCAGTGTTATTATAGAAAGAGACGGGTTTAGAGTCATTGTGATGTTTAATTAAAATTTTTTTTAATGTTTATTCATTTTTGAGAGACATAGAGAGACAAAGTGCAAGTGGGGGTGGGGCAGAGAGAGAGGGAGACACAGAATTGAAAGCAGGCTCCAGGCTCTGAGGGGTCAGCACAGAGCCTGTCGCGGGGCTCAAACCCATGAACTGTGAGATCATGACCTAAGCCGAAGTCGGTCGCTTAACCGACTGAGCCACCCAGGTGCCCCCCAAATCAGGGAAATGCTTGTAGCCATTGTTTATGAAGAAGTTTTGATTGGCATTAGCGGCAGGAAGCTAATATTGACTTAATATACAGTAAAACTTTGGATTGTGAGTAACTTGTTCTGTGAGTGTTCCCCAAGACAAGCAAACATTTGCGATAGATTTTAACGTGATAAATGAGTGAAATCTTGCAATACGAGTAGTACGTGATGCCGAATGTCACATGATCACAACTGACCCAATGGTTCTCTCTCCCTCTCTCTCTTGCTGCAGAATTGTGGGTGATCGTCTCCCATGCTCAGATGCTCGGTCTCAGGCCGTGGTGGTTGGCAGAAATCAGCGGTTTTTCAGAATGTCGGAAGGAGCCCACAACTTGCACTAGTGTATTCTTTGTCATTTCAAAGCACCTATAGACAGTTCTTTGCTTTTCATACAAGAGGAAGCTTAGGAATGGTTTGCTTATTCTAGCTCAGGCTGCCTGAAGATATAGACCCTTTCCTCTGCTGCCTTATCGCCAGTTACATTAAATACAAGACATTAAATACAAGGACAAGAGTTTATTAATACTGTACCATAGTCAACATCCGTGCAAGCGTATACGATGGCTCTCATGCAGAAAAAGATTCCACTGAGTCAATAGAGAGCATTGATGCTGTTAGTGATAGTAAAAGTCGTCCTATACAATAACCTCCTCTCTCGTCTCCCTCACACTAGTCATGAAGGTTTTCAAAGGTAAGTGCATGTTAATTTGTTTCTTTTCTTTATATTTTGTATTTTCTTTATTATTTTGCCTCATATTACCGTACTGTAACCGTTTTCAGTGAATATTTTTGGGTTCTGGAATGCATCATCTGAGTTTCCACTATTTCTTGTGGGGGAATTCACTTTGATATATGAGTGCTTTGGATTACGAACATGTTTCTGGAACGAATTATGCTCACAAACCAAGGTTTTTCTGTAATTGGTTCCTACACTGTCACGAAGCAAAGTCTCTTACTGTAGCAGGTTGCAGGGGTTTGGGCTGAGTCCTTGGAATATTTGCTGTTTGGCCCAGTTCATGACTCCACTGGTGAGGAGATGCCTCAGACTCAGCTCCCCAATGACCTCCTGAATCCATTTTAAAACCCTTGACACCAAGGGACCCCGATCGCATTTCACCTTCCACCTCCTGAACCCCTTGTTTCACAGAGAGATGAAGCAGGTAAGACCCAGGAAGGCGAGGTGACAGGTGCATAGCCCCAGGGCAGTGATTAGAAGAGCTGGACCAGGGCCCTGTTCAGTCAGTCTCCTTCCTTCGTAGCCTGTGCTACGTCTGACACTCAAGGCAAGCTCTCCCAGGTGACATTCCATCCACAGAAACACTTTCCTTTGGTTGAGAAGTGTTGCCTCTGGAAGCCACTTGTTAAACTGTGTGTGTGTGTGTGTGTGTGTGTGTGGCTGCCCCCATTGTCGAGTCAGCGGGGACAGGCTTATCAGACAGAGGCTGTCCCGTGAAGGGGGGTTTAGAGCACGTGAAACTGCTTGGGAAGGTGGCTGTGGTGGGCACGAAGGATTGGGGCGTCCAGGGCTTGGGTCCTGGGGAGGATGGCGGAGCGCCCACACGTGAGAGGGGTGGTTTCTGAGGGGGAAGGGCAGACCTATCTTTTTCCTTAAAAGTCATTAAGGACCTCTGAGCTCTGCATTGCTAAATCCAGTGCTCAGTTCTCAGTCTCCGTCTTGCCCAACCTCAGCCGCGTGTGGCTGTGTTGGTGCCTCCCTCCTGTGCTGTCTTCACTGCTTCCAGACATCACCTTCCCTTGGTGCCCTGCGGGCGTCCCGTGCTGCCGTTCACTCTCATCCCGTCACCGTGACCTTGGCCTCTTGCCTTCCTTATCCTCACTCGCGCTCACTCCCTTGAGGTCACATCCTGTCCCTTGTCTTTAGATCCCATCCGACACGACAGAGCTCAGATGTCTTTCTGCAGCCCAGACCTCACTCGCGAACTGCATAGATGTCCAGTGACCCTGAACAACGTGGTTGAACAGCTCCACTTATATGTGGACTTTTTCCGATAAATGCAGTGCAGTGCTGTCAATGTGTTTTCTCTTCCTTATGGCTTTCTTTTTTTTTTTTTTATTTAAAATTTATTTTTTTTATTTTTTACATGTCTTTATTTTTTGAGAGACATAGAGAGACAGAGCACAAGTTGGGGAGGGGCAGAGAGAGAAGGAGACACAGAATCGGAAGCAGGCTCCAGGCTCTGAGCTGTCGGCACAGAGCCCGACGCGGGGCTCGAACTCACAAACCGTGAGATCATGACCTGAGCGGAAGTCGGATGCTTAACCGACTGAGCCACCCAGCTGCCCCTCCTTGTGGCTTTCTCAATAACATTCTCTTTCCTCTAGCTTACTTTGTTGTAAGAATACAGTATAGAATACACATCACGTACAAAATACGTGTTAATCAGCTGTTTATGTTATTGGTGAGGTTGTTGGCCAATAGCAAGCTGTTAATTAAGTTTTGGGGGCATCGAAAGTTACACAGGGATTTTCATAACCCTACATTGTTTAAGGGTCAACTGTATATCCAAATCCTACTTGAGATCTTCTCTTGAACGTCTAGGAGACCTCAGGGTGGATGTGTCCAAATTCCTGTCGGTTGTGTTTTATCTACGGCTTCCCCCCACCGTAAGCATCGGCATCTCCTTCTGTCCAGAGAGAAAATTCTCGACTCCTCTTTCTCTTACTTCTCATGTCTGATCCACCAGGACACCCTGTGGGCTCTGCCTTCAAGCTATGCTCAGAATCAGACACAACTTGCCGCCTTTCTGCAGCCCCCAGCCCCACAGCAGCCCCATCCGTGGCTGGATCCATGCAGTACCTTCTGGGGAGGCCGCTGTTGGGCAAACAGGCTTGAGTGAGGGACCACCCACGGTGACCCTCCAGCTGAACACAGAGCCACCCATCAGGCGACCCACCTCAAGACATCCACAGGCCCTAACTAACCAATAGGCTGTTTGCAACTAGGCACAGCTACCAAAAAGGGAAGATTCCCTACGTCACCACACCTCCTCATCGCCCCGCTTTGAGCTGTCATGGCAGACAGCCTCTCCTCCGAACAAACCTCTTTCTCTTTTGTTCTGCCTCAGGTGAATTCTTTCGCCTCCTGAGCCACTGGCTTGCATCCAATCATCACCCACCTTTGGGGACCCCCATCCAACCGGACAGACCCCCCCCATTTGGACACCCCACCTTCCATCTGTCCTGCTTAGACTCTGGTTTCTCCTCAGATTTCCCTTCCAAACTGCGGCCAGAATGACACTTTAAAAATGCCTCAGACTGTGTGGTCTCTGCTGAGAACACTGCAAATGGCTGCCCTGTTCGTCCCCTTACCCCAGGTGTGCCGGTCCGGGTCTCCGGGACACAGGTCCCGAGGTTGGAGTACAAGAGCAAAGTGTTTGTTAGAGGATCTAATGAGAGAAAATTGGGCAGGAGCTTAGGAGGTGGGGAGAGGTAGCAGACGACGAAGCCAGTCAGACCCCAGGCGAGGCCCTCCTGTCTCGGGGAGGAAAGTTAGATGGGCAGGCCCCACGCATCCATGCGGCCTCAGGAAGGCCGGGCACGCCTAGAGGAGTTTGTGTGTCCCCGGAAAGTGCCTGCCTCCTAGCCCACCTGCACCCCATCACTGGCTAGGAGAGGCCTTGGGAGGAATGGCCTGGATTTCACACCACGTTGCCTTCGCTGTGGTCACGTGCCCTTGGTACACCGAAGGTTGTGAGGTTGTCTCAGACAGCTTACAGGGCCCACGTGACCTTGTCTTGTCTCTCTGACTTTCACTCCTAAATCATATCCCCTCTCTGTCTAGGCCTCTTCCTCTCACATAACAGGTGTGATGGGCCCACACTCCAGACATTTCCTCTGCTTAGATTGCTTTTCTCTGGGTACCGGTTGGGCCGGCCTCCCCCCGCACCCTCCCTCAGTCTTCCCAATTCTGCCTTCTCAGGCGAGGCCTCCCCTGACCCCTTGCTTCATATTTCAATCTTGTCTCTCCCACCTGCCTTCCTAATGCCGCTCAACCCGTGCTTTCCTTTTCCTGTTTCCGTTATGTCACTTCTTGCCTTCTAATATGCTGTGTAATCTCCTTGTTTATTCTATTTAACGCTCCGTGTCCCTCCCCTGGAACATTAGCTGCATGCTGCATGAGCACAGCAATCTTGTATTCATATGAACCAAGTACCTAGAGCAATACCTGCCACATGGAAGACACTGGATACATACGTTGAATGAATGAATGAATGAGTGGATGAATGAATGTTGTTCTTAATCTACCCTTTTGGCATACATATATTCTCTGTCAGTCCCCTCTCATTTCTATTTGAGCCTCAGCCAGCTGCCACTTGTTGCCCATGGATATTCACTCATCGCCACCACGTCCTTCAAGGGGGCGTGGTGGCAGCCTCCAAGGTGATCGCTGCCTCCTGGTGTGCGTGCATTTGTAGCCTTCTCCCACATTCTCCCAGGGTTGGTCTGTGTGGCCGGTAGAACGCAGAAGTAATGGTGTCCCATCTCCCAGGTTCTGCGACAGAGGAATTGCGGCTTCTGCCTCGCTGTCTCCTGGATCACTGGAGGAAGCCTGCTGCCAGGTCATGGCCGCGAGCAAGTAGCCTACGGAGAACCCCGTGGGGGGGGAAGACGGAGGCCTTCCGTCCACGCCTGTGTGAGGGAGCCATCTTGGAGCGGGCCCTCCAGCTCCGGTGGAGGCCTCAGACGACTGCAGCTGCCGCTGACCCCTGCCTTGGGAGAGGACCCAAATCCGCCCTGATCGCCTGTGCCGCTCCCAGATTCCTGACCCTCAGAAAATGGGTGATAGTATAAATGTCTGTGGTTTTAAGCCACTGAGCTTTGGGTAACTTGTCAGGCAGCAATAGGCAATGAATGCAGTAGGCGTTATTATTATTCGCTCAATTTTAGAGGTGATGAGCTTGAACTCGCAGAAACTAACTTGCCTAAGGTCATGCGGCTGTAGGAGTCAGGGCAGGATGTCGGGCTCCTCAACGTGCTGGAGTCGGCCAGGTGCCACAAACCATTTCAAGTTGCACTTTATATAGATCCTGGGTGATAGGTCATGGTGGGGGACGGGGGAGGAGCTCATGTTTGTGAATTTAATCAGGAAGATGAGGCTTCTCTACACAAACCAGCATTGGGTAACGGGATCTCCAGAAGAGTGGAAAAACAAAACCGCACACTCGGTTTGACCTGAATTCATATCCTTTGGGTCAGAATGCTCAGCTGCACATCTCTTTAAAATGACATCAGACAAAAAGAATTCCCAAGCTGTCTGCCCCAGTGAGCCCATACCTCTGTACCCATTTGTAATAAAGCCAATAATCGCATTGCTTTCAACTTGGACAGAATTTCCATCCAGGTTTGTTGCTGTGTTTGCTCGCAGTAACCAAGGATTTAAAGTCTCAGTGATGCAATCTTTCCTGTGGCCACTCTCATTTTTCAAAACGCCTGTATATGGCAAAACAATTAAGTCATTTTTGTTTCAGCTTCTGATTTTGCTTCTCCGCCCCTGACATCTTTGCAACATTTGTTCAGCTGGGCTGAAAAGAAGGCTCGCCTGAATCGCCTCTTAATAAAATCGCCACCAACTTCCCTTTGTTGTGCTTTATCTGTAGGGTGGGAGTCAAGGTAACGTTGAATCTGGCGGAGCGCGCGTGCAGTTTCCCTCCCGGCTCCGCAGTAGTCTGGGCTCAGCTGGAGGCCACTGTACCATGGCAATTTCCATTTCAGTGACATTATTTCTAATAAATGACAGCCCGAGGGTTTATGGGGTGTTTCTGGCCCAGCGAAGTGTAACCAGCAGGAGCTGGGGGCAGGGCTGTTTCCTGTCTCCTCGACGACGCAGTGGTTTCTGCTTCACCATCAAAGATCACAAGAGTGTTTGATGTCGGTTCTTGGAACAGCAATTGGTTAATTAAAGTCACTGAGTGTTTGAACAAATTGAAGGCGAGTGGCGGGCACATCGTTGGCAGCTGGCTGGTGTCAGAGAGGCAGAGAGCGGCTCCCAGAGGAGAGCAGACACAGGAGGGTTCCGGGAATGGAGGAAACAACAACCATTCATCTTTTCCTTGAGCCAAACCTCCCGATGTTCCCACAAGCAAATCTCTCCACCTGAAGGACCTACCCTGGAAACAACCTCACCGGTTTGATTTCATCTCTCTGTTTCCCCACCACGAGGCAGCCAGGTAGAGAGTGGGGAAGAGGAAAGCTAGGGTTCTGAATGACCTTTGAACTACGCAATTGTTGTTACTACTCAAAGTTTAATGTTGTTCCCAAGTGGATGCGTTAGTGACGTCTGAGATGGAGGAACGTGGTCACCAAAGTTCGTTCGTCTTTTGGGGTGACTCTCGTTTTAGAGCCCTGGCCATCTGTAACAGACTGACTCCTGCCTGCTGACAGGTCTGGAATGAGCCAGGAAGAAGGAGCACCCTGGCTACTTGCTAGGTCATGGGTGGGTCATGGAATTTGCTCTCTGTTTGTCCATGTCACTCACTTCAGGGGCTTTTATTAAATGTCTGAGGGGCTTATAATAGTTCATCTTCTAGATGCAGGGTGTAGGGGACACTGGAAGTGTAGATAAAGATATTCAAGATATCTTTGAATCAAGGCAATGGAGTTACCACTTCTCTTCTCTTGCTGGAGCACTAAGACAAGCCTGTCAAGGGCTGCGTGGGCATGAGTTTTATGACATTCATAAATAAGAAAATTGTGGCTTTCTGTTGAGTGTTATAGTATCTTGCGAGGATCGTAGTCAAAACATTCCCAATTAGAAGAGGCCTATAAACGTGGGCTGGGTCTTAATAGAAGTAATCTTAACATGTTTCTTGCAACTTGCAAGATGGATGTGTAGAATATTTATTTAGTTTTCTGTAGGCCTGAATCTCTTCCCGTGCATACAAATTCTCTGTTACAATTGGCTAGGAAGGTCAACTATAAATGTTTTATAAGTCAAGTGTTAAACGCGCGTTTGGAACAGGACTGTGCCAGAACCGCATTACCCAGGGTTCAAGAATGAAAATAGCAATGAGTTCCATCTGAAGACTCCACCGCCAGGTAACAGGGGATGATGAGTCTGGGGCGCCATCGATTCGTATGAAGAAGAAAGACCCCGTGCCATTTACGCAGTCAACTGCACTCGTGAATGACTATTTTATTTATTTTATTTTTTATTTTTTAAAATGTTTATTTATTTTGAGAGAGAGAGAGAGCATGTGCACACAGGCATGAACCCACAAGACAGAGGGGAGGGGCAGAGAGAGAGGAGAGAGTCCCAAGAAAGTTACATGCTACCGGCTCAGAACCTGATGCGGGGCTCGATCCCGTGAATGATGAAATCATGATCTGAGCTGAAATCAAGAGCCGAATGCTCAACTGACTGAACCACCTAGGCGCTCCATGAATGACTGTTTCAAGCGGAGTCCTTTGCATTTGATGACATGGATTCATAAGGTGATTTAAGATTACAACTTTGGCTTCCATTTCAAAGGAAGTTAAACACACTTACCTGCATGGTTCTTCCCTGGAGTGCTCAGGGGATGGCATTTGTTGAGCGCTAAAAAAGACCTTACATGTAGTTCACTCTTCCACTCTGTATACTTTTACAGATGAGAAATGTGATGAGGAGAGAGGGCAGGACATTATCTAGAGCACACGGCTCGTTTGAGACAAAGGGAGGCAGGGGTCGGGGGAGAGCCCACATTGATCCTTTTCACTCCTGCCTCTCCCTACTGGCTCCTTCCCCTCCATCTGTAAACACCATCTAATCTCCTCTCAGTGTAAAATAAACAAAACACCAAAGGGAAAAACCAGAGCCCTCCTGCCCCCACACCTGCGATGGCCCCCCAGGTGCCGTCTGAGCTCTCCTCATTCCATACTCTTTAAATTTTTTTTTAGTGTTTATTTATTTTTGAGAGAGAGATGGCGTGGGAGCATGGGAGGGGCAGAGAGAGAGGGAGACACAAAATCGAAGCAGGCCCCAGGCTCTGAGCTGTCGGCACAGAGCCTGATGTGGAGCTCGAACCCACTAACCGTGAGATCATGACCTGAGTCGAAGTCGGACACTTAACCAACTGAGCCATCCAGGCGCCCCATCCTCATTCCATACTCTTTAAGGAGCACCCTCTGTTGGGCCATCTCAACTACCACATCTCCCTTCCTGTCCCTAAACACCTGTTGGGGAGCTTCTTCCTGTTCCAAATCCAGTGAACGTTTGTCTGCCTTCTTGGTGGCACTCTTGCTTTGTCTCTTCATGCTTCTGGCTTCTCTGCCATTACCCTGTCCTGCTTCTGATCACGGTCTCTGAACTTTCCTTCAGGACTCTGACACCTCTCTTCCTGAGGGCATGCCCGCATTCCACAGCTGCCTGTTTCCGCTCACAGCCATTCTCGTGCTTGGTCCTGGGCCGTGTGTCATGTTTGGGATCAACTAAGAAACAGGCGTTGGGTCTCCCCAATAAAACCTACATTCTGGGTGTCACTTCTGAACTTCAGTCTGAATATCCGACTGCTTGTTGGACAACTCCACCTGGGAGCACTAGAGAAACCTCCACTCCGTCTGTTCAAAGTGGGATTCATGGTCAGGACAAGCACTGGGCCTCATGTATCATTGATTCTCCGGCACCTACCCTATAGCAGGCACTCCATAACTGTCTGTTGGCTGAGTGAGAATCTTACTCGGAAGACAGGGTGAGGTGGAAACCTTTGAAAACTCCAAGAGAAGGTAAAAGTTCCAAAGTGATGCGAGGCATATAGCTTGGAGTGTTTATCAGGCACGGTGCTTCCGATGGACTCAACAAGCCAGGTCTCTGAAGATGAATGCTTGGCGGTAGACATTGTTCTCTAGCACCACCTAGTGGATATTCTGAGTTGGCCAGTGTACCTCCATCTTTTAATTAAAAATGACAAGTACAGAGTTGCACTGTGATAGTACCTGCCAAGCATTTTACATAAATTACCTCGTTTAATATCCACAACAAGATAAGTATTATCCCCCTCCCCCCATTTTACAGGTTAGCAAATGAAACCTTGGAGATTTTAAGGAACTTGCCCGAGTTCGCACCACTACGTCTCCGACACTAAGACTTTGCCACTCCGCTATAGAGTTTTGCATGTCTTTTTCTATTCGTTGTATTCAGCTGTTGTTATTTTAGCTCATCTGTCACAGAACATGAGGAGTCAATTTATGGGGCTCCAAGACTGTGTAAGAGACATTCCAGCAAAAATTAGTTATACCAGCAGTGCTAATAACAACAAACACAAAGCACGTGCTATGTACAGGCAGTGTTCCAGTTCTTCCATACATCATCTAGTTTCATTCTTACAACTAGTCCATAAAGAAATACTCTTATTATCTCTGTTTTAGTTTCCCAAGGACAGCAGCTGGTAGTGCTGAAGCCTGAATTCAACCAGGTAGCCTGGCTCCAGAGACAGGCTCTTATCTCCTATCAGAGCAAACAACACTGGGGAGATGTTCAAAGGATCGAAGGTGCCTTGACAAAGTTTCTCTCATTTGATTTTCGTGATAATTTATTTACATGTTTGGTCCACATCTGACTACCGTCATCAGCGCCTGGTGTGGGACATTTCCCATAGCAGAATTTCAAGCACCACTTATCGAATGAATGATCTGTATTATATGATATTGGATGATGATGGCTTCGTGTGTCCATCACCCCAAATGGCTTATTTTCCCTTTGCTTTTTTAAAAAACTTAAAAAAAACTCCAGTATAGTTAACATACACTGTTATATTAGTTTCAGGTGTACAAGATAGTGATTCAATACTTCCATACATCACCTAGTACTTATCACAAGTGCACTCCTTAACCCCCATCTCCCATTCCCCCCATCCTTCTTCCCATCTCCCCTCTGGTAACCATTGTTAGTTCTCTAGAGTTAAGGGTTGTCTCCCTTTTTTCTGTTTGCTCCTTTGTTTCTTAAATTCCACATATGAATGAAATCATATGGTATTTGTCTTTCTCTGATATGTTTTACTTCGCGTTATACTCTGTGGCTCCATCCATGTCAGTACAAGTGGCAAGATCTCAATTATGTTTTGTATGACACATCTTCTTTACCCATTCGTTAGTCAATGAACACTTGGGTTGCTTCCATATCTTGGCTATTGTAAATAATGCTGCTATAAACATAGGGGTGCATGTATCCCTTTGAATTAGTGTTTTTTATTCTTTGGGTAAATACCCAGTAGTGAGATTGCTGGATTGTAGGGTTGTTCTATTTTTCACTTTTTGAGGAAACTCCACACTGTTCTCCACAATGGCTTGCACCAACAGTGCAAGAAGTTTCCTTTTTCTCCACATCCTCGTCAATGCCTGTTGTTTTTTGTGTTGTTGGTTTTAACCGTTCTGACAGGTGTGAGGGGATATCTCCTTGTGATTTTGATTTGCATGTCCCTGATGGTAAGTGATGTTGAGCATCTTTTCATGTGTCTTCTGGCCATCTGTATGTCTTCTTTGGAAAAATGTCTGTTCATGTCTTCTGCCCATTTATAAGTTATATTATTTGTTTTCCATGGTGTTGAGTTTTATAAGTTCTTTATGTATTTTGGATACTAACCCTTTGTCAGATGCATCATTTGCAAACATCTTCTCCCATTACGTAGGTTGCCTTTGAGTTTTGTTGATTGTTGCCTTTGCTGTGCAGAAGCTTTTCATTTTAATATAGTCCCAATAGTTTATTTTTTGCTTTTATTTCCCTTGCCTCAGAAGACATATCTAGAAAAACGTTGTTCCAGCCAATGTCACAGAAGTCACCTCCTGGTTCTCTTCTAGGATTTTGATGGTTTCAGATCTCACATTTATGTCTTTAATTAATCCATTTTGAATTTATACTTGTGTATGGTGTAAGAAAGTGGCCAGTTTCTTTCTTTTGCATATAGCTGTCCAGTTTTCCCAATACCACTGTTGAAGAGACTTTTTCCCACTGGATATTTTTTCCTGCTTTGTAAAAGATTAACTGACCATATGGTTGTGGGTAATCATTTCTGGGTTTTTTTTTTTTATTCTGTTCTATTGATCTATGTGTCCATATAACTATGTCACCAGGACAATACTGTTTTGACCACTACAGCTTTGTAATGTAAGTTGACGTCCAAAATTATGATGCCTCCAGCTTTGCTTTGTTTTTTCAAGATAGCTTTGGCTATTTGGGGTCTTTTGTGGTTCCATACAAATTTTAGGATTATTTGTTCCATTTCTGTGAAAAATACTGTTGGTATTTCATAGGGAATGCATGAAATGTGTAGATTGCTTTGGGTAGTATTGACATTTTAACAATATTTATTCTTCCAATCCATGAGAATGGAATTTCTTTCCACTTCCTTGCCTCGTCTTGAATTTCTTTCATCAGTTATAGTTTTCTGAGTATAGGTCTTTCACCTCTTTAGTTAGGTTTATTCTTAAGTATCTTATTAATTTTGGTGCAATTGTAAATGGGATTGCTTTCTTAATTTCTCTTACTGCTGCTTCATCATTGGTGTATAGAAACGCAACAGATTTCTGTACATTGATTTTGTATACCACAACCTTACTGAATTCATTTATCAGTTCTAGTAGTTTTGGGGTGGAGTCTTTCAGGTTTTCTCTATATAGTATCATGTCATTTCACAAAGAGTGAAAGTTTTACTTCTTTACTTATTTGGATGCCTTGTGTTTCTTTTTGTTGTCTAATTGCTATGTCTAGGATTTCCACTTCTATGTTGAACAGAAGTGGTGAGAGTGGACATCCCTGTCTTGGAAAAGCTCCCAGTTTTTCCCCATTAAGGATGATTTTAGCTGTGGGTTTTCCACACATGGCCTTTATTATGTTGAGAAATGTTCCCTCTAAGCCTACTTTGTTGAGAATTTGTATCATGAATGGATGTTGTACCTTGTCAAATGCCCTTTCTGTATCTATTGAAATGATCCTATGGTTCTCATCCTGTCTCTTATTGATGTGATGTATCATGTTGACTGATTTGTGAATACTGAACCTTCCCTGCAACCCGGGAATAAATTCCATTTGGTCATGGCAAATGATTTTTATAATGTATAAAACATAATATAAAATGGATTTGGTTTGCTAGTAATTTCTTGAGAATTTTTGCATCTATGGTCATCAGAGATACTGACCTGTAGTTCTCTTTTTTTGTGTGTGTGGTGTCTTTATCTCATTTTGGTATCAGGATAATGCTGTCTCCATAGAATGAATTTGGAAGTTTTCCTTTCTCTTCTATTTTCTGAAGTAGTTTGAGAAGAACAGGTATTAACTCTTCTTTAAATATTTGGTAAAATTTGCCTATGAAGCTATCTGGTCCAGGACTTTTGTTTGTTGGCAGTGTTTTGATTACTGATTCAATTTCTTTGCTAGTAATCAGTCTGTTCAAATTTCGTATTTCTTCTTGTTTCAATTTTAGTAAGTTATATGTTTCTGGGAATGTATCCATTTCTTGTAGGTTGTCCAATTTGTTGGCATATAGCTTTTCATAATATTCTCTTATAATTGTTTATATTTCTGTGGTGTTGGTTGTTATTTCTCCTCTTTCATTGGTGACTTTATTTATTTGAGTCCTTTTCCTTTTTTTCTTGATAAGTCTGGTTAGGGGTTTATCAATTTTATTGATTTTGTTTTTCAAAGAACCAGCTCCTGGTTTCATTCATCTGTTCGATTGTTTTTTAAGTTACTGTTTATTTATTTATTTCTGCTCTAATCTTTATTATTTCATTCCTTCTCTGGTTTTAGGTTTTGTTTGTCCTTTTTCTAGCTCCTTTAGGTGTAAGGTTAGGTTGTTTATTTGGGATTTTTCTTGCTTCTTGGGGTAGGCCTCTATTGCTATGAACTTCCCTCTTAGAACTGCTTTTGCTGTGTTCCAAAGATTTTGAACTGTTGTTTCATTTTCATTTGTTCTCATGTACTTTTTTATTTATTTGTTTATTTCCTGGTTGACCCATTCATTGTTTAGTAACATGTTATTTAACCTCCACATATTTGTATTATAGACTCTAAGTCTAAAGTTCTTTCTTGGCCAGCAAGAAAGTGGGGCAGAGGATTAAAATGCAAGATATGGCTAATGTCCAGGAAAAAGCAAGAGCCCCAAATAAGGGTCCTTGCCCCATTTTTATTAGGACCAGAAGGCTTACAGACATGGTGATGGACGTGCACAAAGAGACAATGAAATTGTGAATATTAACTCATGGATGTCAGGGAAAGGGGGTCATGAAGATATTCAGGGTTAGGGGTTTGGGTTAATGCAAAACAAAATCCTGGCGCTGGGCAGCTGGGCAGAAAGTTGTTCACAGTGTACATAAGGTAAGACCTCTGTTTATCTTAGCTAGCCTAGGGAATTAGACAGATAGGACATGTGACCTCAGGGTTAACAAGGCACCTTTCTTTTGTTAATCATCTCCACTCTGGGCTGCTTCACTCACAGCACAGTGCAGCGGTCTATAGCCCTATTTACCTGTTTACCTAACTTGGTCCTTCCCTCCTATGAAAGCAGCCTTCTGTTGTAGTACTAAATTGGGGGGTGCTTCTGCCCTGAATCTTGCTTACCTCATATACCCTTGTATTGGGGCCTTTGCCCCCCTCTCTATTCTGGAGGCTTTGCCCCTCCTTCTCTATTCTGGGGGCCCTGACCCCTCCCTACTTTATTCTGGGGGTCTTACCTTGTTTACCCAAGCTTGGGTGAGAGCACCCTATGGCTTTGTAACTCTTTATGCCTTGTTAACCCATTGGTTCAAGCCCAGGGAATTTCTAAGCTTATTCCCCACATATTTGTGGTCTTTCCAAATTTTTTCTTGTGGTTGACTTCTCGTTTCACAACATTGTGGTCAGAAAAGATGCGTGGTATGATTTTGGTACTTTTTAATTTGTTAAGGCTTATTTTGTGGCCTAATAAGCAATCTATTCTGGAGAATATTCTATGTGCACTTGACAAGAAGGTGCACTCTGCTGTTTTATGAAGGAATGTTTTGAATATATCTGTTAAATCCATCTGGTCTAATGTGTCATTCAAAGCCATTGTTTCCTTGTTTATTTTCTCTTCAGATGATCTGTCTGTTGATGTGATTAGGGTGTTAAAGTCCCCTACTATTATTGTATGATTGTCAGTTGGTTCTTTTATGTTTGTTATTAATTGCTTTATGTATTTGGGTGCTTCCATGTCAAGTGCATAAATATTTACAACAGGTGTACCTTCTTCTTGGAGTTTCCTCTTTATTAATACATAGAGCTTTTCTTTGTCTCATTCCAGTCTTTGTTTTAAAGTCCATTTGTCTGATGTAAGTATTGCTACTCTGGATTCCTTTGACAGCCATTTGTATGATAAATGTTTCTTCATCCATTCACTTTCAATCTGTAGGTGTTTTTAGGTCTAAAATGAGTGTCTTGTAGACAACATATAGATAGTTCTAGTTGCTGTTGTTTTTATCCATTCTGTCACCCTATGTCTTTGGATTAGAGAATTTATTTATTCCATTTGCATTCAAAGTAATAATAGATAGATATGTATTTATTGCCATTTTATTACTTGTTTTGTGGTTGTTTCTGAAGATTTTCTCTGATTCTTTCTTGTCTTTCATGGTTTAGTGGTTTTCTTTAGTTATATATTTGGATTTATTTCTTTTTCTTATTTGCATATTTATTAGTGATTTTGATATATGGTTACCATTAGGTTTGTATATAAACTCTCCCACACATAGCATTCTTTATTAAGTTGATAGCCATTTAAATTTGAACCCATCTTTTCTCCTCTCATCCCAATGTTTTAGGTATATGGTGTCATATTTTCCAACCTTTTATTTTGTGAGTTCCTTGACTGATATTTTACAAAAATGTTTATTTTTACTGCTTTTGTGTTTCCTACCTTCATACTGTCACTTTCTGTCTTTCCTTTCCATTCAAAGAGTTCCCTTTAATATTTCTTGCAGGACTTTTTTAAGTGGTCACGAACTCCTTTAGTTTTTGTTTGTCTGGGAAACTCATTATCTCTCCTTCTATTCTGAATGATAGCTCTGCTGGATAGAGTATTCTTGGTTGCAGATTTTTCCCATTCAACACTTTGAATATATCATGCATACCCTCCTGGCTCAGAAAGTTTCTGCTGAAAAATCCCCTGATCGCCTTATGGGGTTTCCCTTGTATGTAAGTGACTTATTTTGTCTTGCTGCTTTAAAAATGTTTTCTTTATCACTATATTAACCATTGTAATGATAGTATGTCTTGGTGTGGATCTGCTTTTGTTGATTTTGTTGGGGGCTCTCTGTGCCTCCGGGATCCTGATACCTGTTTCCTTCCCTAGATTAGGGAAGGTTTCAGCTATTATTTCTTCAAATAAATTTTCTGCCCCCTTTTTTCTCTCTTCTTCTGGGACTCCTACAATGTGCATGTTATTACATTTGATGGAATCTCTGAGTTCCCTAAGTCCATTCCCATTTTGCATAACTCTTTTTTCTCTCTTTTGTTCAGCTTGAGTACTTTCGATTACTCTGTTTTCCAAGTCATTAATTCATTCCTCTGCTTCTTCCAGCCTGCTGTCCATTTCATCCAGCATGTTTCTCATTTTGTTTATTGAGTCCTTTATCTCTGCTATGTTATTTCTTATCCTTGTGTTAAGAGTCTCACTCATGTCTTCCACTCTTTTATCAAGTCCAATGAGTATATTTATGATCATTACTTTAAATTCTCTGTCAGGCATGCTATCAATAACAATTTCACCTTGATCTCTGACTGTGGTCTTGTCTTGTTCTTTCATTTAGAAAAAATTCCTCTGTCTTCTCATTTTATCTAAGTCCCTGTGTCTATTTCTGTATGCTAGGAAAGTCAGTTACTTCTCCTGTTCTTGAGGGTAATAGCCTTTTTATGATGAAGAATTCCCAGGTTGGGAGACATGATGGTGGCAGGAATTTCAGCCAGTCTTCTGGGGGAGGGGGCCTGCCATGCTGGGACTGAGGCAAGAGAGACGGGGAATGGTGGTTCCACCGGAGCATGAGGGAGGGGTTTCACATAAGCAAGTTAGGTAGTGAGTGTCTGTGTTGCACTGGTTCCCGTAGGTGGCCCTGTGTTTATGCTGAGGGGCAAGGGAAGGAAATAGTGTTTGACAGTTCCTTTGTTCTTGGAGGGGGTCTCTCTATGAATGCTGCCTCTCTGAGACACACTCTGAGAAGAGAAAATAACTTCACCCCATGTGCTCCAGGTACTATTTCCAGATTGCTGTTTCCATGCTATATGTCCACAGGCTGTTTGCCCTGCCTTCTTTCCAAGAACAGCTCCAATGCCTCTAGCTTTCCCTAAGCCAAACCTGCTCACCTATAAATTCCAGGCTTTAAGACCCAGTGGTTGCAAGAACTCATGAAATTTGGCCCTCTTGCTTTCCAAGGCAATTGATATGGGGATTTTGTCTTCCCCATGTGGGTTCCCCTGGTGCTAGTCTCTCTCTCTCACCTTTCTTTGTGACTGTGGTTCTCTCCCCACCATGGTAGTCATGATCTATTTCTCTCCCAAACTGTCTTTCTGCACTTCTTACCTTCTTTGATGTGGTCTCTTCTCTACCTTTAGTCATGGAGTTTGTTCTGCCCATCTTCAGGTAAATTTCTGGGGTATTTAGGATGATTGGGTAGTTATCTAGTTGTATTCATGGGATGGGGTGAGCCTGGGCCCTCCTACTTGTTGCTATCTTCCCTCAATCTCACTTATTTTCCCTTTAATAAGAACTTTCTGGATTCAGAATTCCTTAATCCAAACAAATTATTCATTAAGATATTCATAAAGATACTCATTGAACTTGAGAAAAGAGTGGAAGACATGAGTGAGACTCTTAACACAAGGATAAGAAATAACATAGCAGAGATAAAGGACTCAATAAACAAAATGAGAAACATGCTGGATGAAATGGACAGCAGGCTGGAAGAAGCAGAGGAATGAATTAATGACTTGGAAAACAGAGTAATCGAAAGTACTCAAGCTGAACAAAAGAGAGAAAAAAGAGTTATGCAAAATGGGAATGGACTTAGGGAACTCAGTGATTCCATCAAATGTAATAACATGCACATTGTAGGAGTCCCAGAAGAAGAGAGAAAAAAGGGGGCAGAAAATTTATTTGAAGAAATAATAGCTGAAACCTTCCCTAATCTAGGGAAGGAAACAGGTATCAGGATCCCGGAGGCACAGAGAGCCCCCAACAAAATCAACAAAAGCAGATCCACACCAAGACATACTATCATTACAATGGTTAATATAGTGATAAAGAAAACATTTTTAAAGCAGCAAGACAAAATAAGTCACTTATATACAAGGGAAACCCCATAAGGCTATCAGGGGATTTTTCAGCAGAAACTTGGGGAAGGTGCTTTTCAGTACCTGGGGATATTCTCAATCCTACCCATGATAACCTACTTTTAAAATTTATGTTGAACACAGGTGCAATGTAACATCACTGCTTAGCTTCTGTCTCAGCCACTGAACTTAGTCTGGGGAGGCTTATGGGCCCAGTTCTTCTGTTAAATTATTTGGTTCAGCAAAGGCGCCAGCGCCATCTCTCCCGCCCATCCCCCAGCCAAAATCCCAAAGGGAACCAGTTCCTGCCAGGGAACTTGCTCGCTCCGCGCAAACACCCAACTCTGTGCTTCTGCGGAGCCAAACCTCCGGCAGCGGATCTGACTCCCTCCCGCTGCCACAGGGCTCCTCCTGGAGTGGATCACCTAAGGAGAAGCGAGCTAAGCCTGCCCCTCCACCCCCCGTGCACCTTGCCTACCCACCCCAGCTAATACACCAGATCCCCAGCAACACAAGCCTGGCAGTGTGCAAGTAGCCCAGACGGGACACGCCACCCCACAGTGAATCCCGCCCCTAGGAGAGGGGAAGAGAAGACACACACCAGTCTGACTGTGGCCCCAGCAGTGGGCTGGGGGCAGACATCGGGTCGGACTGCGGCCCCGCCCACTAACTCCAGTTATACACCACAGCACAGGGGAAGTGCACTGCAGGTCCTCACCACGCAAGGGACTCTCCAAAATGACCAAACGGAAGAATTCCCCTCAGAAGAATCTCCAGGAAATAACAACAGCTAATGAACTGATCAAAAAGGATTTAAATAATATAACAGAAAGTGAATTTAGAATAATAGTCATAAAATTAATCGCTGGGCTTGAAAACAGTATACAGGACAGCAGAGAATCTCTTGCCACAAAGATCGAGGGACTAAGGAACAGTCACGAGGAGTTGAAAAACGCTTTAAACGAAATGCAAAACAAAATGGAATCCACGATGGCTCGGCTTGAAGAGGCAGAGGAGAGAATAGGTGAACTAGAAGATAAAGTTATGGAGAAAGAGGAAGCTGAAAGAAAGAGAGATAAAAAAATCCAGGAGTATGAGGGGAAAATTAGAGAACTAAGTGATACACTAAAAAAAAAAAAATATACGCATAATTGGTATCCCAGAGGAGGAAGAGAGAGGGAAAGGTGCTGAAGGGGTACTTGAACAAATTATAGCTGAGAACTTCCCTGAACTGGGGAAGGAAAAAGGCATTGAAATCCAAGAGGCACAGAGAACTCCCTTCAGACGTAACTTGAATCGATCTTCTGCACGACATATCATAGTGAAACTGGCAAAATACAAGGATAAAGAGAAAATTCTGAAAGCAGCAAGGGATAAACGTGCCCTCACTTATAAAGGGAGACCTATAAGACTCGTGACTGATCTCTCCTTTGAAACTTGGCAGGCCAGAAAGGCTTGGCACGATATCTACAGTGTGCTAAACAGAAAAAATATGCAGCCGAGAATCCTTTATCCAGCAAGTCTGTCATTTAGAATAGAAGGAGAGATAAAGGTCTTCCCAAACAAACAAAAACTGAAGGAATTTGTCACCACGAAACCAGCCCTACAAGAGATCCTAAGGGGGATCCTGTGAGACAAAGTACCAGAGACATCACTACAAGCATAAAACATACAGACATCACAATGACTCTAAACCCATATCTTTCTATAATAACACTGAATGTAAATGGATTAAATGCGCCAACTAAAAGACATAGGGTATCAGAATGGATAAAAAAACAAGACCCATCTATTTGCTGTCTACAAGAGACTCATTTTAGATCTGAGGACACCTTTAGATTGAGAGTGAGGGGATGGAGAACTATTTATCATGCTCCTGGAAGCCAAAAGAAAGCTGGAGTAGCCATACTTATATCAGACAAACTAGACTTTAAATTAAAGGCTGTAACAAGAGATGAAGAAGGGCATTATATAATAATCACAGGGTCTATCCACCAGGAAGAGCTAACTATTATAAATGTCTATGCGCCAAATACCCGAGCCCCCAGATATATAAAACAATTACTCATAAACATAAGCAACCTTATTGATAAGAATGTGGTCATTGCAGGGGACTTTAACACCCCACTTACAGAAATGGATAGATCATCTAGACACACAGTCAATAAAGAAACAAGGGCCCTGAATGATACATTGGATCAGATGGACTTGACAGATATATTTAGAACTCTGCATCCCAAAGCAACAGAATATACTTTCTTCTCGAGTGCACATGGAACATTCTCCAAGATAGATCATATACTGGGTCACAAAACAGCCCTTCATAAGTTTACAAGAATTGAAATTATACCATGCATACTTTCAGACCACAATGCTATGAAGCTTGAAATCAACCACAGGAAAAAGTCTGGAAAACCTCCAAAAGCATGGAGGTTAAAGAACACCTTACTAACGAATGAGTGGGTCAACCAGGCAATTAGAGAAGAAATTAAAATATACATGGAAACAAACGAAAATGAAAATACAACAATCCAAACGCTTTGGGATGCAGCGAAGGCAGTCCTGAGAGGAAAATACATTGCAATCCAGGCCTATCTCAAGAAACAAGAAAAATCCCAAATACAAAATCTAACAGCACACCTAAAGGAAATAGAAGCAGAACAGCAAAGGCAGCCTAAACCCAGCAGAAGAAGAGAAATAATAAAGATCAGAGCAGAAATAAACAATATAGAATCTAAAAAAACTGTAGAGCAGATCAACGAAACCAAGAGTTGGTTTTTTGAAAAAATAAACAAAATTGACAAACCTCTAGCCAGGCTTCTCAAAAAGAAAAGGGAGATGACCCAAATAGGTAAAATCATGAATGAAAATGGAATGATTACAACCAATCCCTCAGAGATACAAACAATTATCAGGGAATACTATGAAAAATTATATGCCAGCAAATTGGACAACCTGGAAGAAATGGACAAATTTCTAAACACCCACACTCTTCCAAAACTCAATCAGGAGGAAATAGAAAGCTTGAACAGACCCATAACCAGCGAAGAAATTGAATCGGTTATCAAAAATCTCCCAACAAATAAGAGTCCAGGACCAGATGGCTTCCCAGGGGAGTTCTACCAGACATTTAAAGCAGAGATAATACCTATCCTTCTCAAGCTATCCAAGAAATAGAAAGGGAAGGAAAACTTCCAGACTCATTCTATGAAGCCAGTATTACTTTGATTCCTAAACCAGACAGAGACCCAGTAAAAAAAGAGAACTACAGGCCAATATCCCTGATGAATATGGATGCAAAAATTCTTAATAAGATACTAGCAAATCGAATTCAACAGCATATAAAAAGAATTATTCACCATGATCAAGTGGGATTCATTCCTGGGATGCAGGGCTGGTTCAACATTCGCAAATCGATCAACGTGATACATCACATTAACAAAAAAAAAGAGAAGAACCATATGATCCTGTCAATCGATGCAGAAAAGGCCTTTGACAAAATCCAGCACCCTTTCTTAATAAAAACCCTTGAGAAAGTCGGGATAGAAGGAACATACTTAAAGATCATAAAGGCCATTTATGAAAAGCCCACAGCTAACATCATCCTCAACGGGGAAAAACTGAGAGCTTTTTCCCTGAGATCAGGAACACGACAGGGATGCCCACTGTCACCGCTGTTGTTTAATATAGTGCTGGAAGTTCTAGCATCAGCAATCAGACAACAAAAGGAAATCAAAGGCATCAAAATTGGCAAAGATGAAGTCAAGCTTTCGCTTTTTGCAGATGACATGATATTATACATGGAAAATCCGATAGACTCCACCAAAAGTCTGCTAGAACTGATACATGAATTCAGCAAAGTTGCAGGATACAAAATCAATGTGCAGAAATCAGTTGCATTCTTATACACTAACAATGAAGCAACAGAAAGACAAATGAAGAAACTGATCCCATTCACAATTGCACCAAGAAGCATAAAATACCTAGGAATAAATCTAACCAAAGATGTAAAAGATCTGTATGCTGAAAACTATAGAAAGCTTATGCAGGTAATTGAAGAAGATATAAAGAAATGGAAAGACATTCCCTGCTCATGGATTGGAAGAATAAATATTGTCAAAATGTCAATACTACCCAAAGCTATCTACACATTCAATGCAATCCCAATCAAAATTGCACCAGCATTCTTCTCGAAACTAGAACAAGCAATCCTAAAATTCATATGGAACCACAAAAGGCCCCGAATAGCCAAAGTAATTTTGAAGAAGAAGACCAAAGCAGGAGGCATCACAATCCCAGACTTTAGCCTCTACTACAAAGCTGTCATCATCAAGTCAGCATGGTATTGGCATAAAAACAGACACATAGACCAATGGAATAGAATAGAAACCCCAGAACTAGACCCACAAACGTATGGCCAACTCATCTTTGACAAAGCAGGAAAGAACATCCAATGGAAAAAAGACAGTCTCTTTGACAAATGGTGCTGGGAGAACTGGACAGCAACATGCAGAAGGTTGAAACTAGACCACTTTCTCACACCATTCACAAAAATAAACTCAAAATGGATAAAGGACCTGAATGTGAGACAGGAAACCATCAAAACCCTAGAGGAGAAAGCAGGAAAAGACCTCTCTGACCTCAGCCGTAGCAATCTCTTACTCGGCACATCCCCAAAGGCAAGGGAATTAAAAGCAAAAGTGAATTACTGGGACCTTATGAAGATAAAAAGCTTCTGCACAGCAAAGGAAACAACCAACAAAACTAAAAGGCAACCAACGGAATGGGAAAAGATATTTGCAAATGACACATCGGACAAAGGGCTAGTATCCAAAATCTATAAAGAGCTCATCAAACTCCACACCCGAAAAACAAATAACCCAGTGAAGAAATGGGGAGAAAACATGAATAGACACTTCTCTAAAGAAGACATCCGGATGGCCAACAGGCACATGAAAAGATGTTCAACGTCGCTCCTTATCAGGGAAATACAAATCAAAACCACACTCAGATATCACCTCACGCCAGTCAGAGTGGCCAAAATGAAGAAATCAGGAGACTATAGATGCTGGAGAGGATGTGGAGAAACAGGAACCCTCTTGCACTGTTGGTGGGAATGCAAATTGGTGCAGCCGCTCTGGAAAGCAGTGTGGAGGTTCCTCAGAAAATTAAAAATAGACCTACCCTATGACCCAGCAATAGCACTGCTAGGAATTTATCCAAGGGATACAGGAGTACTGATGCATAGGGGCACCTGTACCCCAATGTTTATAGCGGCACTCTCAACAATAGCCAAATTATGGAAAGAGCCTAAATGTCCATCAACTGATGAATGGATAAAGAAATTGTGGTTTATATACACAATGGAATACTACGTGGCAATGAGAAAAAATGAAATATGGCCTTTTGTAGCAACATGGATGGAACTGGAGAGTGTGATGCTAAGTGAAATAAGCCATACAGAGAAAGACAGATACCATATGGTTTCACTCTTATGTGGATCCTGAGAAACATAACAGAAACCCATGGGGGAGGGGAAGGAAAAAAAAAAAAAAAAAAAAAACAGGTTAGAGTGGGAGAGAGCCAAAGCATAAGAGACTGTTAAAAACTGAGAACAAATTGAGGGTTGATGGGGGGTGGGAGGGAGGGCAGGGTGGGAGGGAGGGCAGGGTGGGTGATGGGTATTGAGGAGGGCACCTTTTGGGATGAGCACTGGGTGTTGTATGGAAACCAATTTGACAGTAAATTTCATATATTAAAAAATAAAAAATAAAAAAATAAAAAAAAAATAAAATAAAAATAAAATAAAAAAATTAAAGAAAAAATGGAAAATAAGTATACAGGGAAAAAAAATAAATAAATTATTTGGTTCAGGCTACTTGGTTTTGATTTGACATCCATGCCATATACACCACAGGGTTAGGATTTTACGCAAATAGCTTGGTCCCCTCCTGAGTGCCCATGGCTACAAGCTATGGGCAATGCTTCATTTGTGACCTCTGGATAATTCTTTTCTGTCATACTTACATTTGCTTTTATATTATAGGTGTCCACGAAACAAGGCAAGTATCCACTTTTTCAAAACTTGGTGTGGGAGAAAAACCTAGAAGAGAAAAAGAGTATCTTTGGTGGAAATTTTCCTTTATAATAGAGTTAATGTATAAGATCTTAAATGAAAATCCTCCCCTAGATATTTGGTCAACCTGTGATGTGGTGAAACACAACTTTGGGTGTAAATTTTAACTTTTTGCTCTGAAAACTTTTCAAAAGCATGCGCTTAAAAAGATCAATGCTTTCATTCTCATATTGGCTAATTTAGCATTGTGTTGAGATCTTTTAATGAGCTTAAAATTCAAAGGGGATTTTGGCTTTTCAATAGTAAATATTCTTCACCCATAAATATGAGATAAGAGAAGAATGTTGCTCTGGACTGAATTGTCTCCCTCCCTATCCCTCAATTTTGTCAGTTGAAACCCTAACCCTCAATGTGACTGTATTCAGAGTTGGGGCCTTTGGAAATTAGAGTTGCATGAGGTCATGAGGGTATAGCCCTTGGTGTTGGGGTTAGTATCCTTATAGGAAGAAGAAGAAGGTGGCGAGGGGCATCTGGGTGGCTCTTTCAGTTAAGCGTCCAACTTTGGCTCAGGTTACGATCTCACAGTTTGTGGGTTCGAGCCCCACATCGGGCTCTGTGCCGGCAGTGCGGAGCCTGCTTGGGATTCTCAATATCTCCCTCTTTCTCTGCTCCTCCCCTGCTCTCTGTCTCTCTCCAAAATAAACTTTAAGAAAAGAGAAAAAAAGAAGAGGAAGAAGGAGAGATTGCTTTCTTTCTGCCATTTGAGGACACACTGAGAAGGTGACCCTCTGCAAGCTCAAGAAGAATGCTCTCACCAGGCACTGAATCAACCAGGGCCTTGATCTTGAACTTCCCAAGCACCAGAACTCTGAGAAACAAATGTCTGTTGTTTAAGCCACTTAGTCTATGGCATTTTGTTATAGCAGCCTAAGCAGACTAATACAAATATGATTAAGAAGAACCCTGTTGGTTGGTTTTCTTTTCCTTTTTTCCTTTTTTATTTTTTAGAGTGAGAGAGCAGGGTGGGAAGGGCAGAGAGATAGAAAGAGAGAGAGAATCTTAAGCAGGCTCCACAGTCAGTGCAGAGTTCGATCCCACGATCTTGGGATCATGACCTGAGCACAACTCAAGAGTCAGAAGATTGACCGACCAAGCCCCCAGGCGCCCCTACCTAGTGGTTTTAAGCACATGGGAGGAACATCACATTTTGGATTTTTGAAAGACAGTATGATTTTTTTCCCCTTGTGTTCTTATGGTAAGGCAAGACGTTTGCATTTCTACTGAGCCTTAGTTTAGTGCAACAGGAACCCCTCATCGTCCCTGTGCAAATGGCAAATTGTATTCTGTCAGTAAGGCTGGACATATGACAAGGCAACAAAAAAGTAAGCAGCACAAGGTCAGAACTGCTTTTGCTCATCCCTGAACCTCCAGTGCCCGGAACAGAATTGTAGTACTCAGAACAATTTGCTGAATGAATTGGGGGGGGGGGGGGGGGGGAGGAATGAAAGCTAGTGGGATGTCCTTAGGTCAGGCTCTTGCTCTTCCATAGAGTAACCAAGGGCAAGGTAATGAATTTCATTCAGCTTCAACTTCCTCCTCAAAACGGGCATCATAACACCAACATGGCAAGGTTGTTGCAAAGATTCAAGACAGTAAATACAAAGTGCTTAGCATAAGTCCCGATGCTCATGAGACCCTCAGTTCTATTGCAGCTCTTGTTTCAAGGAGAGAATAGTTGGAGCTGCCCTTTGATGGAAGGGGCAGGGTTTGACCATGACTCAGAAGAAATAAAGATGATACACAGAGAGGTGGAAAGATAAGGTGCTATGTATATACGATACAATATAATTTGTATATAGTATGGTCCCAGTAATAGCGTTGAAAACAACCCTATTGGGGCACCTGGGTGGCTCAGTTGGCGAAGCATCTGACTCTTGGTTTCGGCTCAGGTCATGATCTCAGGGTGCAGGGGATTGAACCCCACGTCAGGCTCTGTGCTGACAGTGTGGAGCCTGCTTGGGATTCTTTCTCTCTGCCCCTCCCCCACTTGCGCTCTCTCTCTCTCTCTCTCTCTCTCTCTCAAAATAAATAAACATTAAAAAAAACCAAACCAAAACCCAACCACTGTGGGCCTGCCACGCCCAGAAGCACACCATTTCTGAGTGCACCAGCACGATGTTAGTCACTCCCTTCCGGCTAAAGGATGGATAAAATAGGAGTGCGACTGGAGATCTTCAGTCCTATCCGCTATCATATTATTTATATATGCAAAAATGAGCACGGCCTGCTTTTGTACAACAATGTTAAAAGAACAGCTTGCAGAAGGATGAGGTGGCATTCAACTAGATAGGAATGGAGAGGGGATTCCAAGGGAGAGACCTAAGTTAGAGGTCCGCCGCATAATTTGTTAGTTTACATTAGCAAGAGTGATCTCTCTCGAGCACGCAAATCGGCAATGCTTCCCAGATTCCCACTCCTTTCCTCTCAACATCAGTTCAAGAGAGTTTCCCAAACTCCCCTTTTCTGGACTTGAAATTTAAGTAGGTATAAATCTTATATCCTGAGAGATCTCACTGGATTTTGACCCTCACCTCAAATACTTGTTTATAAAACAGAGACAAGTCAATGGCTTGAATATATGGTTCCCTTCTCTCCTTGCTCACCTGCCCCCCCCACCCCCACCTCTCCCCTTGGCCATTTAATCCAAGGGTGGAAGAAAAGAACACAGCGTCCTTTATCATGGGTGTCATGGGCAGGACGCAAAAAGCACGATATCCTCGGTCCAGTCAAGAGACACTGCAATTTGCCAAAATAGTTCTTTCAGACATGCAGAGATTGCCGCGTGTGACTCTACCGACACTTATCTCCAAACCTCGGCAATGCTAACTCATTCACCCTTAAAGCTTGCAAGAAACTTGGGTAGAGCCACACAGCAATGAACTCCAGGTCTGATCGGCATTAAAGAGGGATAGAACCCAGATCTCGTAACGGTTGGTAAAAAATGTCCTCTCTTTTCCCCTTCTTGCCCACTGCTCTAATGCTGAAGAGGGACAATGTCACATTCTGCTGCCCAAGCCTAATGCTTTTACCATCATTTAATGTTTTTTTTTTCCCCTTTGTGTTTTCAAGGCTGTGTATTCCGTGAAAATATTCCCCTGGTAATGATCCGTCATCGTTAGTAATAATAACATGTAACATTAGTCAGAGCTGCTCTCTGGCAGGGATAGGGTTGCAGAGTCCTGGTCTGGTAGTATTGCATCAAGAATATGATGCGAATGTAATGCTATTTCTGGAATATATACATCTCCAGGGACCCAGGAGGTGCACAGAGGGTACAAGAACTTAGTTTATTGGAATGTCAATCTGTTTCATTTTTTATCACACTTGGCGTTTCTCTGAGCTAATTTCCGCCACAAAATGTGGAGCTGTGATTTATGTGGACGGAGGGCTCCTGAGCTTCGGGTCGCACAGCTCACATGACTGGGCCGGAGCCTGACTCACCTGCTGGGGCTTGGCGTGTTAGGTTTGGCCTCGAAGCCGCAAACATTCGCATGACGTGGAAAGCAAATGTTTTTGGTCTTTCAGAAGAGGTGTAAATCCTCGGTCAGATCTGGTTTCCCTGGGAAGTGTTCATTTGGGTAAGTTTTCTGGTAGCTCCCTCTCCCTAACTGAGCCAGTTGCTTTCACAGAGGGCAGTTGCCTGTGCACTTGTTTCATTTTTGTGAATGTTTCTTCATTTATTTTGAGAGAGAGAGAGCATGCAAGTGGGGTGGGGAGGGGCAGAGGGAGAGAGAGAGGGTCCCAAGCAGGCTACCTGTTCGGCGCAGAGCCCCATGCGAGGCTCGATCCCATGGCTGTGAGCTCATGACCTGAGCCGAAATCAAGAATCAGATGCTTAACCGACTGAACCACCCAGGTCTCCTACTTGTCACCATTTAAAACGCAATTTCTGAAAAATAAAATGATGGGTTTCGGAGATGACTCATCAGTGAGAGAACGGGTACATGGCAGGTGTCTGGGACAGTGGCTCTCACCTTCCCTGTGTCCTCTCCATGCCCCCAGCAGCCAGACCTTTCCCACTTCCAAAGGACCTCCTCCAGAACAGACTCGATGTCATATATCTGCCCCCTACTTAAAAAAAAATTTTTTTAATGTTTATTTATTTTTGAGAGAGAGACAGAGACAGAGCGTGAGCAGGGGAGGGCAGAGAGAGAGAGGGGGAGACACAGACCTGAAGCAGGCTCCAGGCTCTAAGCTGTCAGCACAGAGCCCGATGCAGGGCTCGAACTCACAAACCGCGAGATCATGACCTGAGCTGAAGTTGGACACATAACCAACTGAGCCACCCAGGCACCCCTGCCCGCTACCTTTTTTTAAAGAACAGCAATAATTGTCCCTCCAGCCTCCCTCTCTTCATTACTCTCTTCTCTGAGAAGATGTCCGTGCTAGGAGTCACCATGGACGAAATGTATCGCAAACATTTGTTCTGTGAAAGCTCTTTGCAACTTGCAATCTTGGTTGATGCTCACTGGTGACGGTTGCCTTCATTCCCTGCGTTAAAGATGGGGAAATTGAGGCTTGTACCTTGCTCATGCTCAAATGGCTGACAAGAGGCCACAATGTTCTGCTTGCTGAGCTCTGTCTGCTTCCAAAGGGTGTGCTTTTAACCTGGAGCTCAGATGTCCCACAAAACTGGTGTGGACACCCTTCATTTGTCAAGACACTCATGAGAGGAAAAGCAGATCCATTCATTAAACATAGGACCAGGAACAAGGACACTTAGCATCCAGTCCTGGCTCCAGGAGAATGAGTATAATAATGATATTTTTATTACAGCTAGTAGTAATCGGGTGCTTACTGTGCTCCCAGGCGCTGTTTAAGTGCTTTGCAGGGATTACCACACGCATTTACACAGCAGCCCGTGAGGTATGTGTTGGTGCCAGCCTCTTTCCCCAGATCAGGAAACTGAAGCGCAGATTTGGCAAGGTACTTTCCCAAGGTCAAGGGCAACACCCAGCAGCAAGTCACTGCCAACGTCTCTTTTCCCTCATTTTTTCCATAGAAGAGGTTTCGCTAGATAATTTCTCAAAGGCCGTTCAGCTCTTTTGAATATACTGACTTGTCCTTTGCTTCATTATATATATATATATATATATATATATATATATATATATCTCAAACGGTTGTTTCCTCTCCTAAATTAATATGTCTTTTCATATTGTTTGCATTGAGAGACACTTTATAAGATCACCGAGGCCAGGGCATCTCACTGCCCTGGCACACTGAAAGCAGATAGATGTAGGTAATAGGAACTTGTTACGAGAAATGGGTAGGCATAGATATGAATAGCAAGGGAAGTAAAGACGGCCCGAATTTCAAGTTCATCCCTGGTATCTACTTGTTTATTTTAATTAAGGCTGCTAATACATATTGTAATTTGAAGGATCACGTTTGATTTTTCTTTTTTCTTTTCTTTTCTTTTTTTTACTCTTGCCATCGGAGGAAGAAGATACGCAGAAAGTAAAATGGAAAAAGAAAAAAAAAAAAGACCAGGAGAGAAGAGAAGAAGAAACAGGAACAAGGGTGTGACTTTTTTGTTTTTTAATTTCTTTTCGTTTTCTCCTTTTAGTTCTTGCTTTTGGGGGGTGGGTATGAAGAAAGGTGTTGAAAAAAAGATGCCAAGTGAAAGAGAAGGATGCAGCAATTGATCTGAGATTGTCAACAGGGTGATGCCTCCAGGCACCGGCTGCAGAGGGAAGTGTGGTGCACGTGGGGGGTCAGGTGCCGGCAGCCTGGCCCAGGTGGTGCCGGCCTCTGTGGCCAGCCTTGGCTTTGTGCAGCTTTGGTTTTGGTGTCACTGCCACTTCCCGTGCCGTCCTGTTTGGTGAAAACTGAGTGCATGCCGTTCCTCCACTTGTTTTCTTATTTGTTTGTTGGGTTTCTGTTTTCTCTACTCTATGTCTGTAAACACTGGTGGAAGAGAAAAAGAAAACGGAAACAAGTCCTAGAGGGTTTTTTCTCTGGACACATGCAAAATCGCCCTCTTGGTCAATCTTCAACCACAGTCAACAAAGTATTTATTTCATGTTCATCAAGATTTTTAATTATGTACCCTGATGTGTAATGTGCTTTATTATTATTATTATTGGCCTTATGTGTGCATCCCTTAGACTTCCTGGAATTTTTTGAAGTCTGGGATTTCACTGTGTTGAGAACTCTTTCAACTTAGGATGTTTTGATTGATTTTCACAATCCCCAAATTTTCTCTCTAGAATCATTATTTGAGGAGTTCTTTGGAATATTTTACCAAATTTCTGATTTCCCAGCGACTATTTTTAACAGGGGCGGGAGGAGAAAGGCAGATAATAGTGAATATACCTACTAACTCTAATGGTTTGCATAGGGTAATATTCTGGTCATTGATAAAACTGAAAAGAGTTTAAATAGAAATTAAATGATGGATGGTTGGTTAGACAGTCATTGAGTTGATCTGACAAACTTCACTGGTGTTGGAATCTGTGTTTACCCCCATTTACCTATTAAAAATGGCAGACTTTAGTCATAGGAGGGCCACCATACCAACTTGACCAATTTTTTTCCCAAGTCCCAGCTCCTATATTTGCCATCTGGTTGACCCAGGGCTAGTATTAAATGCCAGTCACGCCAGAGAGCTGTCAATGCAGTGAAAACAGCCCTAGCATGGCTTCCCCATGGAACTAATGGCCCCAACAGGTGCTGTTGCAATTGGTGTGTCTAGGGCATAGGAGCTCATTAATGAAAATTATCCTGTAAGTGGCCCAACTACAATGGACTGTGAGCCCTTGCCTGAAGGCTTAAAGAGCTTTCAATTCCTTTCAAAGTTGTTTCAGGATGCTCTTTTGTGCATGCTCCTCCTATTAAACTGACACAGTGCTGTTTTTGCAGCTACAGGCCCTCAGGAGATGGTTGAGCCACCCACACAGCAGGCACTCGCTTGCACTCATCCTTGCAACCCATTTGGGTCCCGGTGGTGGTGGTGGGGAGGCTATTCTTTCCTTAACAGGAAGAGAGTAGACTAGGTACTCTCTAATAGATAGATAAGATGCAATTTTTAACAGCATTTAGTGAAGATTTGGGGATAATGTAAGAGAAATAAATGGAGAGGGTAGGTAAGAATTGCTACTACAACCTCTGCTCTCAGGATCCAGGGCTGTCTCTGTGGGGATCCCCACCCCCCGCCTGGCTCCTTGTCTGCTTCTGTGGGGCAGCAGCCGACCATGACCACCCTTGAGAGGGTTCTGAGCATGTGTAATGGATGTCACGGGCACCACCCACATCACTGTCTAGGCATGAAGCATCCATTCTCTCTGCCGCTGGAAAGTCGGCTGCCAACTGAGTGCTTCTCCAGTCCTTGCCCCAGAGCATACTTTTTGCACTCTCCTCTGCATCAGAATTACCTGGAGTCTTGTTAAACCACAGGTTGCTGGGCTGCATTCCCAGAGTTGCAGAGTCAGAAAGTCTAGGGTGGGACCCAAGAATTTATATTTCCAGAAAGTTCCCAGATGATGTTGATGCTGCTAGTGTAGGGACCACAGACCAGCTGGCACTGAAAAGAGCTAGCTTGCCCAAGGTTCTGCCCTTCCCTGGGGCACCCCACATCCAATGAGTGGGTCAGGCAGGGGTAATACAGCCTGATCCCTTCTCCACAATTCAGAACCACTTTGAAGGACATCCCTTCTGGCTCCAGCATGGGTTACAAGATCAGCTTGTTATGCCCAGAATTCGTGATCTCCAAAGACCGCCAGGGAGCCGAGTCCGATGTAAAAGCAAAAGAGCCTTTATTCGAGCTAGTTCGAGCTCAGTCCCCTACCTGCACTGACCCAGCGGTGAGATACCGGGGAGAGAGAGTGAGTTTCAAAAGGACAAAGGTTTTATTGGGGCCTAGGGGCAGTTGGTGAGGTAATGGCTGTGGCCTCAGCTGATTGGCTGGGGAAGGGTCTGAGTCCTGTTAGGCAGGTGAGCGGGGGGTTACTCAAGGGGAGGAGGCTTGGTCAAGGTGAAGGACACGGAACAAGATGGAGTTGGCTGGCGTAAGCCCGCCCTTTCAAGCTGAGGTCTTCATTGTGATGGTTTCAAGTCCACTTCTCCCTCTGCTCATCCTGCTCCCTTTATACTGTCATGGGTGCTGATGTGAGAGCCCTTCTTGATAAACTGCCTGCGTGCCAATCTGCATGTCAGAGTTGGCCTGCAGAGTGAGGTGGAGGACCAGCTTGCCACAGTATAGCTGCACCTTGAGAACCAGGCCCTTGGAGACAGACAGATTTTCTTCCCCACCATCAATGTAAGGCCCTTCACCCAAACCATAACTTCTGTGCCAGGATTGGCTTCTCGGAGTGACTGACAGTGGGATGGATTGTCTTCTTTTTGGCCTTCAAAAGGCAATTTCTAGAGAACATGGAACTTCAACATGATTTCATCCTAGGATGTTAAGTCTTAAGTAGCACAGAGAAGAGGGCATCGGTAGGCCAATCCAAGACATATTTATAGTCTTCCTTCTAAAGAAGAGGAAGTAGAGGACACTGTTCCTATTGGTGTTTCTGCATTCAGCTACTTTGCATGTCTCCTGAGAACAATTAACCGGAACTACAAGAATAAGCAGCACTCCAAGTTTATACAAAAACCAATAACATTTCTTCCTTCACCCCCAAATCAAGAAATTCTTGAAGGTTCATAAAACTAAGGCAATCCCAGGACATCAGAGCAAAGATATTTTGGTCTGTTAGTTAGTCTGAGATACATATGTGTAGTTTGTCTGTTAATCTTGTTAGTCTGAAAATACATATGTGGAGATTTTGAGTTATTAGTATTTTGGGTTTGATTGATCTAGATTAAACAGCAACAACAACAAAGATCTTGGGTTCAATCTCCAAAAGGGCACCCCATTACATTGTGTTTGCTGTGAAGATGTTGACTGTAATCTCATTACGGAGGGTTCTTGGGTAAGGAGCTCACTGGAAAATTTCCTCTGACAGCTTATTATTATGAATAGCTGTGTGTCCTTGGAGCAGCTGCTCTGTTCTCATTTCATGAACTTTCCAGATTGAAGAGCTCTGAGGGATATAATCAAAAACACACTTCTAGGGATGAAATTGGTTGGGAAAAAACAGATAAGACCATGGACCCCTAAGGCTAATTTGGGGTCAGGCAGGTTGGACATGGTTGGACAGGGAAAGCCTGCAGGAGTGAGTGAAGAAGACTTGGCAATTGGAGAATTCCAATCCTTCTAATCCTCTTGGGTGTAAATGAAGGGTCTATGAGGTGGCAGGGACAATGTCCTCCCAGAGGAAGATGCGCCCTGGGAGCAGGGTGGGGTTCCCAATCGCGAGGGTACTTTAGAACAGGTCAGTGTGGGGGCGCCCGGGTGGCTCAGTCGGTTAAGCATCCGACTTCAGCTCAGGTCACGATCTCGTGGTCCATGAGTTCGAGCCCCACGTCGGGCTCTGGGCTGATGGCTCAGAGCCTGGAGCCTGCTTCCAATTCTGTGTCTCCCTCTCTCTCTGCCCCTCCCCTGTTCATGCTCTGTCTCTCTCTGTCCCAAAAATAAATAAACGTTAAAAAATTTTTTTTAAATAAAAAAAAAAGAAAAGAACAGGTCAGTGTGGATCAAGGTGAAGGTCACACATAGAACCCAGTAGCCCTGGAGGAAATTGTTTAGGACAGCATGTCTTCCAAGCCTCATGCTGTCTTTAAAGAAGAATGAGATTCTCAACTTCTTAATATCTGCCTTGCTGTATCACTGATGATCCAGACAGCCTCATTTGTAACCTCCCATCCTGGCACACTAGCCTCTCTGGGCACTCAGGGTTAGGCGATGATGGGGGACACATGTCTCTTACTGACCCTGTGACTTTTTCAGACAACTCCCACTCACCGTAATCAGGGAGGATAGTGGGCTTTCAGAGTATCCCCCACCCACACTCACCGCATTTTCAAGGCTTACAGACCTCAGACACTGGGGAGGGCTCCTAAGAGGAAAGTGGGTTCCAATAGACACCTCTCATTCTCTAGAAGTCTCCTGAGCAGACCTGATAAAAGGGAAATTGATTAGAATTGAACCTGGGCCATTCATCTCCAGGGCAAGGATCGAGGAGCATGGGAGACCCTGGATGTTTTCAGATCAAACTCAACTGGATGCACAGATGGTTATCTATGTGTACTATTTGAAGGCCCCTGGAAAAATCAATGCCTCACATTTTCTCACCCCAACAAACTGGTGTGTAATCTCTTTCCATTGTGAAGGCCCAGAAACAGTATGGCATAACGATTAAGGATGAAGTTTCTAACTCAGGAAGCCTGTGTTTGATTTTTACTTTACCACTAAGCCTGTGTGACCTTGGACAAATTACTTAACTTCTCTGTGCCCCAATGTATTCATCTGAATATGGGATTCATAGTTATACCTATGTTTGGTAGAGATAACGCTGTGTGTGCACCAAAACCCACCAAAACTTCCTATTCTTTCCTCTAGAGCACACAGGAAACTTTATCTCCTAGTCTACTTAGAAATGGGCAGGGCCAGGAGGTGGAGTACAGGTCACTTTGAGTTGACCAAGTGAACAGCTCCTTTCTAATTCTCTGCCCTTCTAATTCTCTGCTCCAGCCACTAAAGAGATAGTGAGATTACAAGAACACACTGGATCACTGAGTCTCCACATGAAGGGCAGTTGATCTGATGTGTTGCCTGGACATGAAGAGGATCTTGTGCGAAAAAGGAATGAGTTCTTTTTATATTAAACCACTGAAATTGGGGGTTACTCGTCACTGCAGCAGGGACTACTCTATACCGACTAATACATTACCTCGCAGTGTTATTGTTCAGTCTCCTCTCTGCTTTCGTGGCATGCTGCCTCTCCTTCTATTTTGGAATTTGCTTTACTGCCATAACACCTTTAGATGTCCAGCTCCCCCACCAGGCTGTGAGTTGCTGGAGGATAGAAACTATACATGACTACTCAGGTAGCTCCCTTCAGTCTGGCAGGAAGCCTGGTGTAAATGTAAGCTCAAAAAAACGTTTGCTGATTGGATAAACAAAAGTCTTGCTCCCATAAAAGGGACATTAAAGCTTTTGTCCTGAATATCTGAATAGGAAATGAGTCAGTCTGTCCTTCCTTCTCCCTTATTCCCCTCTCGTTCTCTTTACACACTCATGAGTGTCTCTTATGTGTCAGGCACTGTATTAGATTTGGGAGACAGGTAGTCAAAGACCTGGTGTCTACTTTTCAGAAGCTGATAGTCTAGTGGGGAAGACAAACAAGCAAACAGACAATGAAATAAGATGTGGCCCGAAGCAGGCAGGGCACTGTAGGAGCAGGTGGGGAAGGACACACAATATCCAGGTTGAAGGAACTGAGGGGTCCAAGCAGGGTTGATGATGAAGCGAAACCAAGCAGGGGCTCAAGGGGTGAAGTACAGGTAGCCCCATGAGAAAAGCACGATCCGCTATTCCAGCCAAGGGAAACAGCATGTAAAAATGCACAAGGGAAAAGTAAAGGGTGTTTTTGAGACTGCAAATGTTTGGAAATCGTTGTAACGCTGATGTAAGAGAGCGGCAAAGAGTAAAGCTGGAAAGTTGCTCTCGAGTAGCTTCTGTTGTCATGGTAGGGAGTTGGGCTTTTATCCCATAGATGAAGATTCTCAGCAGGTAAGGTGCCTTACCTTATCTGTGTGTCAGAAAGTTTCTTTGTCAACAGAGTGGAGGAGACTAGTCTGAGGCAGTCACAAGAGTGCAGTGGGGGGGGAACCGAAGCAGAGGTGTGGGAATGAGAAGAGAAGCATTGATTTGAGGGATGTCAGGGGAGGGGGTTCACCTATCATGGAGAATATAGAGGGAAAGGTGGAATCTTAGTTGACTGCCAGGATTCTCACTGCGATAGTTGGGTAGTTACTGGCACCATGACTGATGTAGGAAACACAGAGACCCAGTGGATGTAGATGTGTGGTCTCTGTGTATTTGGGGCTGTGATATTAAGAGTTAAGTTTCAGGGTTTTAACAAGAAATCCAGGGAAACATGAAGACATGAAGGAACTGGAGATGTGGGCTATGCGCTACAGGGAGGGGTGGGGGGACAGTGGGGAGAAGCCTCAAAGGTGAGCAGCACCCACTGCTTAGAGTTGGCCGTGTTCTCACGGGTATCCCTTGCAACCGGAAGTTCTGTTCTTTTTAAAAACTGTGCCCTTCCTGGGAGTGCCTTCCCTAAATCTCCATAAAGAAGTCCCATTTTATAAATCCATTATTTTGGAGAGCTTGTCTGCCAAATGCATTTTAGAGTGAATACCAGTTGCTTTTTTCTTCTTAATCCAACAGCAGGGAAGAAGAAATGAAGTTGTGTTCATTATTTTTTCCAGTCAGTGGCTTTTCACACACTTGTGAAAACCTCTCATCGTGGAAAAACTTTTCCAGACAGGGACAATTAACTAAAATCAAACACTCTGAATACGCTGACCAACCTGAGATTTTTATTTTAGCTCTTAAGAGGAAGATTATAAATATTAAAGTTAATATTTAGCTTCCAGAATTGAAAGAACTCCACCATAAATTTTTATGTGTGTGAATAACCACCCCATTTATTTGTTTCTAGCCCTGGGTTTTACTAGGAGGGTTTTAAGCCACCATATGCCTTTTGCTCTGGGTGAAAGGGAATATGTCAAATTCAGAACACACATGACATGTGGATTGCTTTTACTGTGAGTGATTATTGTCTGGTTACACATATTTATTAGACCTCATATATAGCTTCACTGCTAGCACTTAACTCTGACTTAAGAGACCTTGGTAACTTTTGTTCCTCCTGCTATTGATTTGAGCCTCAAGTTAATGCTCAGCTCAACATTTGACATGGTTTGCTTTTCTTCTCTTCCCTTTTTTCCCTCTTGCCCCAGCCACTAATAAGCTCATGTCTTTGACATTCTGTTCAATCCCCCTGAAATGATTTTGAAAAAGTACGTATCTGCTGACCCACTTTTGAGTTGGCATCTAAACTATTTCATCAAAAAATGTAAGTACTTATAAGAGATGTAAATCTCCAGCCTATTATACACATGGGCATTGAAAAATAAGCCCATGATAGTTCTCTTAAAAATAAATCTAGTAGAATCTGAATATACAGCTGTTTGATATTTAATAGCATTCATTAAAAAATATGTGATTAAGTTCTTTAGGAGTTGGAAATTTTATTATTAAAATTATTTTTAATAAATAAAAATAATTATTTAAATTATTATTTTAAAAATATTTCATATTTTATCTCATTTTCTTCCCCAAATATTACCCTAGTGTATTTTTTGCTGGGAATTTTCTTACTGATAGCTCTCTCATATATGAGAGATATATATGAAATATATATATCATATAAATATATGAACATAAAATGAAAGTCTAAAAATACTTTTCTTCCTTTCTTCAATTTCTACAATTTCCTTTCTTCATTAGCTATCAAATAGCTATTATTCGTTAGCAGTTTATGAAAACAATGTATATTTTATAATTATTAAGCTAATTACAAATAATTATATAATTATAATAATATACATACATTATGATTATAAATGAACATTTAAAAACTTGGAAGGTAAACATACATTGGAGCCACATCTCCTTTTTTTTAATTTTTGGAGAGATAAAGAGAGAGCACAAGCAAGGGAGAGGGGCAGAGGGAGAGAGAGAGAGAATCTCAGGCAGACTGTATGCTCAGCTTGGAGCCCGATGCGGGGTTTGATCCCAAGACACTGGGATCATGACCTGAGCCAAAGTCAAGAATTGGATGCTCAACCGACTGAGCCACCCAGGTGCCCCGGAACCACACCTTTTAACGAGATAGGTGGGAAGGGAATGGGTTTGCTCCCGGGCTGCACAGATCCAGTTCTGAGATTCTTGCCCTGAAGAACTGTCATCCCACAGCCAGTAGGTAGCGTCTCTTTTGCCATTATTCTTCCAGGAAAAGCTCTCTTGAAGGCATAGTTTCAAACAGTTTGGGATGTGTGGAACATTCAGGTTTGGTGAACCTGGGAAGCTCTTTCCTAAAAAAGAATTTACAAAGGCATTTTCTATTGAACGATCATATGTACACAGTGACTCTCTGTGATTATTTGTTGAATGGATACCTATTTTGCATCATTTACCCCAACAGAGCCCTGGATTCAGCACTGGGGCAGGGGCAGGGGCAGGGATGAAGATGGGTCCCGAGGATTCTAGCCTCACTCTGGTCTCAGTGCAACAAAGGTATTTGCTGGATGAGTTGACCGGGGAAATTATACCAGTTTAACCTGGCATATTCTAAATTGTGTTAGTTTATGCCAATCTGCCACCATTTCATTTCAAAAGAAAAGACAGGCAAAATAATAAATGTGAAATTATTATTGTTTTTCATTTCTTTTTTCAATTGACATAATTAACATGCAGTGTTCTATTAGTTTTAGGTGTACAGTACAGTGATCCAACATTTCTATACATTATTCATTGCTCATCAAGATAAGTGTATCCTTAATCCTCTTTATCTATTTCGCCTATTCCCCCCACCTCCCACCCCTTCCTTCTGGCAACCACGAGTTTATTCTCTGTATTCAAGAGTGTGGCTTTTGTTTATCTTTCTTTCTGTTTGCTCGTTTGGTTTCTTAAATTGCACATGAGTGAAATCATATGGTATTTGTCTTTCTCTGACTGACTTACTTCATTTAGCATAATACCCTCTAATTCCATCCATGTTGTTGTAAATGGTAGGATCTCCTTCTTTTTTATGGCTTAGTAATATTCCATTGTGTGTGTGTGTGTGTGTGTGTGTGTGTGTGTGTGTGTGTATGCCACATCTTCTTTATCCATTCATCTTTCAATGGACATTTGGGTTCCTTCCATACCTTGGCTATTGTGAATAATACCACAATAATCACAGGGGTGCATGTATCTTTTTGAATTAGTGTTTTGGTTTTCTTTGGGTAAATACCCAGTAGTGGAATTAGTGGGTCACGTGGTAATTCTATTTTTCATTTTTTGAGGAACCTCCATGCTATTTTACAGAGGGGCTGCACCAGCTTGCATTCCCACCCATAGTGCATGAGGGTTCCTTTTTCTCCACATGTTCACCAACACTTGTTATTTCTTGTGTTTTTTATCTTAGCCCTTCTGACAGAGGTAACGCGGTATCTCATTGTGCCTTTGATTTGCCAAATGTGAAATTATTAACATATTATTTACTTAGGCTATTATCTAAGGCCACTGGCTCATAGTCAAATAAAGAATCATTTTGGGGGCGCCTGGGTGGCTCGGTCATTTAAGCGTCTGACTTTGGCTCAGGTCATGATCTCATGGTTTGTGGGTTCGAGCCCCATGTTGGGCTCTGTGCTGGCAGCTCAAAGCCTGGAGCCTGCTTCGGATTCTGTGTCTCCCTGTCTCTCTGTCCCTCCGCTGCTCACTCTATGTCTCTCTTTCAAAATAAATAAACGTTTAAAAAAATTTAAAAAAAGAATCATTTCATATATAATTATTACAAATCATAAAAAAGATTATGTATACACTGTATAGACTGGATATGTTAATAGCTTTTAAAACTACCCTGTCAGTTCTTCTTTAGTCTCTTATGTTAAAAGAAAAAAAACAAAAAAAATCCTGCCTTTCTCTCCCTTTGTAATTAGGACGGTTTTTGTTTTTTATCCTGAGAATCTCATTGGCTTTGAGAGGGTTAACATTAACTACGTGCCTGCCAAATATGAACCATTTGCATTTGCTGTGGGAGCAGTAAAAAGTTGGGATGTATTAGCCAAGTTGCAATTTTCTAGTCAAAACAAGGTTGTAAGGTCTGAAAGGCGAACCTTGCTATCACTGTTGCCTTTCTACCCTTCAGAGTGAAAAAGCATTTTTCCAGCAGCTCTCTCTCTATTACTCAAGTTCGCTCACCATAATCATGAATTAACAGAACGTGGTTTCAAGGTCAATTGATCCATCATCTAGGTTTTGGCATGAAAGCCTCTTTTCTTTCATTTCCTGGCAGAATCAAAGAGCTGGAAAGGATTCAGAGAGAGTGGAGGAGGGTGAGAGAGCAAGAGAGAGATTGCAAGAGAGAGAGAGAAAGACAGCGAGAGACAGAGAGAGAGATGGCGGTGGCGTTAAGACCTAAGTTGGGAATGTCAGTGTTTTCAACTAATGTACACATTTGGCTGCTGCTGTATTATATTTTCTCCCACTGGGAAAAATTATCTTGAGGTAGAATTGTGTGGTTTGGCACATCTGATTTGTTACAAGTCTGAAATTAAATGTACCCAATGTGTTCAGTTCCAAACTGGAATCCCCCAAAACGTTGAAGTATAGGAATGCCAAGTAGCTTGTAGGATTAAGCAAAGATTCAGAGGCATAATTAGATTTTGGCCTCTTCTATTCTTCTTTGGACTATGCTGGACTGGGAATATGAAAGTATTTTGCTACTTTTGTTTTTTAGTCTTGACAGCGTTGAGTAATGGTTTCTCCAGGGTCTTGGTGGGATTCCTGCCACTTTGCTCAGAGCCACAACCCAAAGGAAGAATACATTTTCTCTTGTCTGTCCGTGTGAGCTTTTCACAGGCCAGAGTGCAGTGTAGGGGAAAAAATCTCTAACTTGGGAGTTGGAAGCCAGGATTCTCAGTTCTGTCTCCAACAAGCTAGCTTACCTTGGACGAGTCACTTCATACCTCTGGGCCTCAACATCTTCATCTTTAAAATGAAGGGTTTGGATCTCACAGGATCACTGAGGTCCCGTTAACTCTGGAGACTCTTTGGGGAAGAAGCTAGCAAAGTATTTGGTTTGTTTTCAAAGGTGAAATAACTCTCTCTGAAATTTCAATATAGATACGCATGGCCTTGATGTCATTATAAATGCTGTCAGCACACTCTTGTGCACCATTGGAGGAAGAGAAAGTCCGTGACTTGGTATAGACAATTGAGACCTCAACGTCTGGGTATTAGTTTGCTGGGGCTGCTATAACCAAGTGCCACCAACTGGGTGACTTAAACAACAGAAATTAATTCCTTCACAGTTCTAGAATTTAGAAGTCTGAGAGCAAGGTCTCAGTAGGATTATTTCCTTCTCAGTAGGATTGTGAGAGAGACTCTGCTCCATGGCTCTCTCCTAGCTTCCAGTAGTTTGCTGGCAACCTTTAGTGTTCATTGGCTTGTAGAAGCATCACCCTCAATGGTGTTCTCTCTCTCTCTCTCTCTCTCTCACTCTGTGTGTGTATGTGTGTTCAATCTTTCTCTTTTTATAAAGACACCAGTCATATTGGATCGGGGCCCATTCTACTCAGGTACAATAAAATTTTCTTAACTAATACATCTGCAATAACCCTACTTTCAAATAAAGCCACATTCAGAAGCATTGGAAGCTAGGACTTTAACATATGAATTTGGTGGTGGTGGTGGGGGGCACAACTTAACTCATAATAATTGAAAACCTGAGGTCCCAGATATGACAAAAGGTTTGAGTCACTGGGACCACACTTTGTGAGCACTTTTGCAACGGGCTTCCAAGGTTGGCTCAGGAGTGTTCTTTTGATCCCTCAATCCCCCTTTGATTCCTACCGGAAATACAAGTCAGAGTCTGGGGTCTCCCCTGCCCCCTCTCCAACCAGCCATCCTGCCAAAAAGGACAAGAAGTTCAAGGAATCAACTTATTAGCTTGGCCACCTTCATGCCATCCAACCCACTATCTCTGCCACCAGCAACCTCCACCTCAGCCTGAAATGCAGGATCTCCAACTTCAGAATTGAAGACGCCTCTCTGAACATGTTTCACTATCAAAAAATAAAAATGACACCTGTGGGCCTAGAATTTGAGAAGGACACAGAACGCGCCCCTGTTCTTAACGCTAAGCTCACAGTCTAGTTGGGGAGACCCTCGGGGCTACCTGTTCGAGCAAAGTAACAATGCAATGCAGTGTATGGACTCTTAACTAAAAACCTTGGCATTTTCCCCAACTCAAGAATAAAATCATAGCAGGTGCTTTCTGCTGTGAGATTTCCAGGCAACACTTCTGGGCTTTTTTTCTCGGTTGCAGTGCGGTTCCATAGTAAAGAGGCAGTGACTTCCTTTTGGGCATTGCGTTTTTCCTATTATGTGTATTTAGTGCATGACTCATACAAACCTCACGCCCTTCTCCTACGCATGCACACATAACCAAAGTCTCCAGACCTGATAGGTGGCATATTCCTTCAATTCCTACATTGCTGTAGAAAATGCGTTCAAGGCAGACTTTAAGCACATTTTACGTCTTGACTTGGATGTCGTGACTCTGCAGAGTTGATATACATGATTTTACTGTGGGAATATCAACACGAACTGCTGTTGACCTACACCTTTGTATTGAAGGCCTAATATGCATACAGAAAAGCGCACGTTTCATACACTTAATGAATAGTCACAAACCGAACACATTCATGAAAGTGGAACCCAGAATAAGAAGAGAATTTGCCTTTGGGTCTTCTTCAGCCACTGTTCCCAAAAGAGTCACCATTATCCTACCTGTCTGTACATGTTCTATCAGTGGAATCATGATGCATACATTCTCTTTTATGTCTGCCTTACATTTGTTCAGTAGCGTGGCTGTGAACTTCACCCACATTGTTGTGAATAGTTGTACACGATTCTTTCTCATGGGTGTACAGGGTTCCATTGCGTGCATATAAAACAAACGTTCACCCATTCTGCAGCTGTTGGGCACTTAGACGGATTCCAGTGTTTAGTTCCAACGAACACTGCTGCTCTAAAAGTCTTTGGGTGTTCACGTCACACATTCCTGGTGCCCATCCAAAGGTATATGTGCGCTAGCTTTACGAGATGGTGCGGAATGGTTTTCCCGAATGGCTGTACCAATTCACGCTGTCAACAGCAGTGGGAGGGTGTTCCATTTGCTCCACATTCTGGCCAATATTTAGCAATGTTTACCGAGCTTTTAGATGTCTTGGTGGTGCATAGTAGAATCTAAATTGTGGTTTGGATTTGAATTTCCTTGAAGACCAATAAAGTGGAGCATATGTTTTTATATGTCCACTAGCCGTTTGGATATTCTCGTTTAGGAAGTGTCTTTTCAAGTTTTTGTCCATTTTTCTCCTGGGCTAACTTTTAAAAAAATTGATTTGTAGGAGAGCTTCATATGTTTTTGATATGAGCCCTTTGTCAGGTATATATATATATATATATATATATATATATATATACATAGTTAGTATCTTCTCTGATCTGTGGGTTGCCCTTTTCAGTCTCCTGATGGCGTCCTTTGAAAAACAGAAGTTCTTAGTTTTAATAGAATCTAATTTACCACATTCTTCTTTTATGAATGGTATTCCTTACATCTTATTTAAGAGGTCTCTGTCAATCCCAAATTCATAAAGATGTTTTCTCCTGTTTTTCTCTTTTATTGTTTTACCTTTCACCTTTAACTCTATCACCCATCTGGGATTCATTTTTGTGTGTGTCTGATGTATTGTCAGGGTACGTTCTTTCCCCAAAGAATATCCAACTGATCCAGCATCATTTGCTTGTTTATTATCGGGTCTTTTTAAATGGAACAGCAGCTTCACCTCTGTCAGAATCAGGTAATCATATTAGGACATGGTGCGTCTCTGAACTCCAACTTGTCAGTTGGTCCGTGCCTTTAGCCTTGTGCTAAAACCTCACTGTTGTCATTACTATTGCTTTAAAAACAGTGTTTGTTAACTGGTGCTTAAATTGCTCCAGACTGGTTTTCTCCTTTAAGATGTGGAATTTTTTTTTTTTTTTTGAACAAAGAAGCAATGTTTGGACTTCATGGGGCCTACTAAGTACATAGTGTTACTGTGTGACAGTTAAAATGATGAAGTCGGATTGAACGTGGACCCTGGGTGGACAGCTAGGTTCATACTGGGGGTGAACTAATGCTTTCCCTCGTGGAGCTCTTACATTATGGTCGCTGGATTGATGCTTCATCAGGATCATCCAGCACGGGAGCCATAGCCCTTAGGGGTTGCTTGCGAAGAGTGCCCGTACGCATTAAAGCTGTAGGTGCTGAGATTTGTACATGTCAGAGAATCAGACGAGTGGAATCACCACCAGCAGGCTCTACCATGGTGTAGACCACTTCTTTTTTTTTTTTTTTTTTTTTAACATTTATTTATTTTTGAGACAGAGAGAGCCAGAGCATGAACGGGGGAGGGGTAGAGAGAGAGAGGGAGACACAGAATCGGAAGCGGGCTCCAGGCTCTGAGTCATCAGCCCAGAGCCCGACGCGGGGCTCGAACCCACGGACCGCGAGATCGTGACCTGAGCTGAAGTCAGACGCTTAACCGGCTGAGCCACCCAGGCGCCCCTAGACCACTTCTTAAAGGGCACCACCATAGGTCAAGCCCTGATTCCAAGTGCACTCCTATCCTCTCCTGATTGCCTGCGGGTAGAACTTGTAAACACCTTGAAAAGGAAAAAAAAAATTGCCACTTCTGCCTGAGGCCTTGTCAAACAAAGAGCGGTGGCCAGGTCTGAGAGGACCTGTGAGGGCTGCTGGTAAAGATGTCCGGGCACAGGTGGATCAGGACTGGGAGCACACGCCGCTCTCCTCTGGCTGGGTTTCCTTCTGGAAACATCCTGTGGGAAGTTTCCCAGCTATCATTTCGTTTAAGTAGATTTCCTCAAACATAAAGAACTCTTTGGCTGGAAAGAAGTCCCTTAGAGGGGCCTGTGAGCAGAGCACTGGCAGGTGCATCAGCACGGAGCTGCTCCCAAGCACCGGGAAGATCCTACTGATGGGAATGTGGAATCAAGTCTGCCCTTGGACTTCTTGGTCGGAACAAGGCCCTCCTTTTGCCCTACACCTTGTACGTTGAAGTGGCATGTTTTGTTTTTTTGTTTGTTTTTGTTTTTGTTTTGTTTTTCTGGGATCAATTAAATAAGTAAATTACTTTCTCTTCATCCCTGCAGGAAACCCCCAGAAACTTCACTGTAATTAATTCTTGGCTCGTGGCCTGATTGCCGGCCTCCACTGGGAATGCAAGTTACATGAACACAGGGACCTTGTGTCACTCAGTTCCTACTATGAAAGGAATGAAGGAAGGAAGGAAGGGAAGAAAGCCGCTCTAATGAGTAGATAAGGAAGAGTATTAAAGGATGATATTGAAGCCATTACAGACATTTTCTGTAACTAGAGGACCCAAGGAGCTCGTCTCAGCTGAGAATACAACTGTAAGCCAAAGTTTTGTGGAAATGGGAACTGGATGGTTTACCTCTTTATACGGTTATAATAACTTCATAGCCCAGGGGGTGCAGGCATGGTGTGGGAGTGGGGCTATTTGGAGAAGTTGGGTAGAGAATCTTTTTTCTTTGTTTTAGCCCCTCTGTAGTACCTATCTTGAGAGTTCTCTTTCAAATCCCCCCAGATTCTTCTACACCATAGCATTTCTGGCCAAAAATAGAAAGATCCTTTTGTCAGACTGAGAAGCAGAGTGGTAAATTAGCAACCAAACTTGATATGGAGTAAGATTGCTGGAGTGTAGGAAGAACTCAGATTTTGAGCTATGCTCCTAAAAATAAATTTAAAAATTCCCCTCTGTATTTGAGTTACTAGAACAAAACTTATGATTAAAAAGCGTATCTTTTGTCCTATGGTTCCACTTCCCATTTAGAAATGAAATATCTAGGAATTTAAATTGTGGGTGGAAACTTTTTTTTGGTTTTAAATTTTTTTAATGTTTATTTATTTTTGAGAGAGAGAGAGAGAGAGAGAGACAGAGAGTGAGTGGGGGAGGAGCAGAGAGAGAGGGAGGCACAGAATTGGAAGCAGGCTCCAGGCTCGGAGCTGTCAGCACAGAGTCCGACTCGGGGCTCGAACTCACAAACCGCGAAATCATGACCTGAGCTGAAGTTAGACGCTTAACCAACTGAACCACCCAGGAGCCCTGAAAATTCTTTTTTTAAAAAAAGAAAAGCAAAGTGGCTTTTCACGGGCCGTGTCTAAAAGTTCAATACATATATGTTTGTGTGGGAGAAATCGCCTGGCCAAGATTCTTGTCCCAGCAAGAGAGACTGCAGGAGGATCCTTAGCACAGTAGCCTCAACTACCCTGTTGAATTCCCTTTTACCTGGATGAATGAGGTTGCCCCCTCCTCCCATCCCTGAGAAGTGGATCTTTGCTCATCCACAGCTATGATGGTGCCTGGTATTTACAAAGATTGTTCAAGACTCTGCAGGAACAATCTGGACTCCTGCCTCCTGTGTCTGCCAGGACGTTTCTTCGGAAATTCTGCCTTCACATTCGTCTTAATTTGAATCATTCTCCACGACATACTGGGAGAGGTGGGAAAGATGCCTTTCTTTTAACCATCTTCTAAGTTGAATCTACTCCAACTTATTTCCTTTAATACCTGCTGTGAACAATGGACAGGACTGGCGCCGTTGTAAAATAAAGCTGGTGAGGCCACAGCAGAGAAACTGCCTTACCCGTCTTTGAACGGGGCCAGAATCTTCGGATTGGGCAAAACAGCAACCGTTTTAAGCAACTGCCTGAGAAGTCTGTGGGAAAATGGACATCCTGATCACAGCACGGGTGGTTGTGGGCTTATAAAGACAGAATCACTATTAATCAATCAGTATATAACCAAAAATGGTTTAGCTCTTTTTTTCTCTTCTTTTTTTTTTAAAAAAAACTTTTTAAAATCTTTATTTATTTTTGAGAGAGAGAGAGAGAGTGCGAGCAGGGGAGGAACAGAGAGAGAGGGAGACACAGACTCTGAAGCAGGCTCCAGGCTCTGAGCTGTCAGCACAGAGTCCTACGCGGGGCTCGAACTCACAAACCGACTGAGCCACCCAGGAACCCTTTTTTTTTTTTCTCTTCTTAACTCAGGTAGTTGCGCTTCTCTCACTTCCTTTTTCTTATAAAAACCCCTGCTTTCGGGGCACCTGGGTGTCTCAGTCAGTGAAGCGTCAGACTCTCGATTTCAGCTCATGTCATGATCTCGATATTGTGAGATCAAGTCCCATGCTGGGCTCTGCATTGGGTGTGGACCCCGCTTGGGATTCTCTCTCCCTCTCTGTTCCTCCACATGCCCTCTTTCATAATAAATAAATGAACTTAAAAAAAAAAGCCACAACAACCTTGGGGTGCCTGGGTGGCTCTGTTGGTTAAACGTCCAACTTCAGCTCAGGTCATGATCTCATGGCTTGTGGGTTGGAGCCCCGCATCAGGCTCTGTGCTGGCAGCTCGGAGCCTGGAGCCTGTTTCGGATTCTGTGTCTCCCCCTCTCTCCCTGCCCCTCCCCTACTCACTCTCTGTCTCTCTCCCTCAAGAATAAATAAACATTAAAATAAAATTAAAAAAAAAACACCGCCCCCCCCCAAAAAAAACAACCTTGCTTTAACCTTACAAGTGGGGCACTATTTCAATTTCCGCCTGATCTGTGCTCCCTGCCTTGAAATTCTTTGATCCCAAATAAAGACTCATTTGCCTCTCATCGTAGCCCTTTACTTTCAGGTCAGCGCTCCTAGTGAGGGCACCCTTACCAAGTTCCCATTGTGTCCCAGGCACTGGGAACCCATAAGGCACTGCCGATGTGGCCTTTGATGTGTTAACATCCACGTGGTAGGGACCGGATGGAGGCCAGGACAGGCTGATCTCCAGGAGGCATCCTCCCCCTGGTCTTCTTCATACTTTGCATACGAAGTTGGTTTTCCTTTGCACCACTCCTGGCCTTCCCACATCCCTTGGTTACATCTTTGCTTGCTTTATTTCACCCTTAGGAAGGGCGGGGATGCAATTTATCAACAGGCCGCAATGATCTGATCACTTCCTTCTGTAATAAAGAAAACCGGCTCCAGAGCATCCCTACCTCACGGGTCCCTCTGAGGAGCAAATGAGATAGTTTGTGGGAAGGCACTTTGCGAAGCATGTAAGGACCCATTGTGTTCGAAATCTATCCCAGGTTTCCACTGCGAAACACCATGTAGGCAAGTTCATTACCTCCTGGCAGGAGCCTCTGGGAAAACGCATCAAGGAGGTGGGCATTTACCTTCTGGAAATGTGGGCGTGTAGGCTGGGAGAAGCCAAGGGCCTTGGGGAGCTGTCTTCCCAGATTCATTTCCTTTGGAGTCTTAATTTGCTTTGGAAATAAGTTCTTTCTAAGTGTAAGGGACTCTCCACAGGGGCCCGGGGAGGAAGACGGCATCCTTGTGCGTGGCTACTTCCTGTCTCATCACACTTGAACCGCTCTCTCTCAGTTCCGTGACCCACCCTGCACTTCTGGCCACCACATTCCTGATTTGTGGCCCTCTGCTCTCACACTGAGGGTTGCCCCTGAGGCATGAGCGAGCACCATTGTGACACCAGGGAGTAACAAGGCCCTTGGAGATGGCCCACCCAGGCCAGATGGAGGTCCTCAGTGCTGACCTGGTGACTGATTCTGTTCATTAAAATATTCACCCCCATTGAATTTTGCATATATCTGTCTTCAAAACTGATTAGGAAGGGTAATGGCTATTCTACCACCTGATCGGGCTAATCTTGTTGAGTCTGTTTTTGATCAGATGCTAGGCATGTAAACTATTCATATTGTTTTTAGGTAAGCTTGTCTCAGTGTTGTTAAACTTTCTGGGCATTTCATTTTTCTCAAAGTAGGATCTGCCCCTACTGGGACTGGTCGCCATGCAGCAGGGCTAATAAGATGCCTCACACAGTGATAGTGCAGGCTTTAGCATTTATTTTTCTCAGAAGGTGTTTGAACCCTGATTCCCAGATACCAGGATCCTCTGAAAACTGAAGTTAAGCCACAGCCTGACCCAATAGGAGGTAACTTAACTCTTTTATAGCCGCACTCAGAAAGCACTGTGCTCTTTGCATTATTAATTTACAGGAACACTTTTACCTGGCAGATTAAAGTTTATTTTCCATTATGGAAATCCGATCTCATCCCCAAATTATTCATAACCTCTGCTTGGTGGGCATCTAAGTCTCTTTATAATCAAATTAAGCTTCTCTTAACATTCCTTAGGTGGAAAGTAATGTGGAATAAATCAATTGCACTCAGAGCTTGAGGTCTGTGTTTCTGGAAACTGAAAGTAAAGTGTCTTCTTGCCTGGTGATTTCTTTCTTTCTTTCTTTCTTTCTTTCTTTCTTTCTTTCTTTTTAACAAATTAGGCAATATATTTCTACTTGGGCATAGGTCTTGGGCACCTTAGACTTGGTAGGGTAGTTAACACACTGGTACAGTTTTGCCACGAAAGTTGCTCTGGGAAGAATGGGCTTCCATTTTCTTTTGGTGGCTTTTGACAGAGGTGGCCAATTTTCTGAGCATATGGATCCCTTTTAAAAGGATAAATAGAAATTTGCATACATCTCGGGGCACCTGGGTGGCTCAGTCGGTTAAGCATCGGACTCTTGTTCTCAGCTCAGGTCTTGAGCTCAGGGTCTCAAGTTCAAGCCCCTCATTAGGCTCCATGCAGGGTGTGGGGCCTACTTTAAAATTTTTTGCAGGCATTTCATGTTATAACGTTGTACTCTTTTTTTTTTTTTTTTGTATTCTTAAATAGCTTTTGATAGGGACATGCATGTGTAAACTTGGATTCTAAGACCCCCGGTCACAACTGTCTTGCTGTCTGGGGTCCTCTGTCTTTGGTTAGGAAATCCAGGGTGGGAGATAAGGAAACCAGGTGCCTACTCGTTTTACAAACTGTGTAGGTCTCCAGGAAGGATTTCAAAGCAGGCCTGCTCTGACTCCTTCATGGCCTGAAGGATACACACCCTCCAGTGGTTGGTAAATCCTGGTCTAAAAAGGGCCTCTCTCCCGGCCTGAAATTTCCCTTTGAAAGCCCCCTGGGTCCCTGCAGCCCGTGGGTGGCATTCCTGGGGGCTGGGGCAGATATGCCGTACAAATGAGTCACATCCGGAGTGGGTGGCCCCTGAAGGTCTTTTGCAGAAGACTCGCGATTGTTTTAAAGCTTCCTAAATGAGCCTCACAGGGCTCTCAGGAGGCCTGTCAGGAGTTTACTCTTTCAGACCTCCGCAAGCCCCGGCCACAGTACCCAAGGTGAAACCGAGGTTAGGTTGCTCTGGCGTGCTTCTCGGCAGCAGGGGAAGCGATCGGATTTTCAAACGTAGACCTCCCTGTGGCCTTTTGGAAGGCTCTTTGTAGTCGCCGGAGCCAAAGTCTCAAAGGGACGTTACCAGCCGCATCCAGCGAGGGTGACCGTGGAGACGAAGAGAAAATGGCAAGCGCCATTCTCCTTGTCCTCGGGTTACTCACATCTGGACACGCTCTCTTCTTCCTTTGGTGGGAGCCACAGAAGGTCACTGAGCTTTCCCCCGCTGTGGTCTGGCCCACCTACGTGGGGCCCGGAGGCAAACGCACCCTGGAGACACATCGGAGACGGGATAAGCGGGGCGTGTGTTTGGAACCTTCTCCAAGGCTAGGTCTGTTCTCAGAGCGCAGGAAGAGGGCAGTTCAGCCTGTGCCAGATGTGGGGGCGCGGGGCGTTTCTCGTGGGAAAGGAGCCTGGCTTTCCAGGTCTGGGGGTGTGGCTGTCCACACTGAACAAAGGCTTCAGGGGGAGCAGGAGCCTACCGCACAGGATGGGCCGTGCCCGTGATGCCCAGGGCAGTGTCTGTGGCCCCAGGCACCCCTCATTATGTAAAACCAGCCATTGCCATCGCTAACCTCCCCTTCCTGTTTGGAAGCGGCAACATAATGGGACCTCTGTAGTTCGTTTGTTTGACTAAGAAACAGAATTCTGCTGTGTGGCTCCCAGAGTGAAAAGATAAAATTCAACGGGTCAGAAATTGTCAGTTTTTTTTTTTTTTCAGGCCGCAGGGAAGTTGGATGGAAAAAAAAAAAACCCACACCTCTTTCAAGTTTGGTTTAAGCCTCACCGTAAGCAAATGATCAGAAAGAGGTGACAATCGATTGTGGGCCGTGGTCAGGGAGGTGGGAGCCTCCCCTGCTCCGCGAGTTAAGGGAGGGACCTCCCAGGAGCGGTACCTTGGCTAATTCTGAACTGAAGTGAGAATTTCTCAGAAGCACCAACTTTTTTGCAAGCCAACTTTTGCGGAGTGGGAAATTGAGCATTTCGGGAGAAGAAATAAATTGGCCTTGGCACCACACCTTGACTCTTTTCTACCCAGGCTGTAGAAAAAACTCCCAGGATATGGGGCCAAAGATTACAGAGTAGAATGGAATTGAGGAAAATAAATGCCTTGGAAGTGCAAAGGCTGACAGTCTGGCCCAAGACGGTGGATAACCTCCTTGTCACAACATACCTACTGATACAGTAACAAAGTCGTTCCGATTCCTTTTATTTGCAGGCTTGCCCTTAATCTTCTTCGGGGTGCGAATTGGCTTAGGAGGAGACTTGGGTATCGACAGGGACATCTGCAATTGGTATTAGATGTTGACATGCTTTAATAACTACAGAGCCGCTCACATCTGAAGACAGAAGGAGGAGACAGACTACCGTTCTGAATCTTTATCAAGCTAGGCTCCTTGCATATGCAGAAACACGGAGCATTCAGAGTAGGCATCGTAAGAGATGCCAAGAATCTTTACAAGTGTGGATCTTGGGGAAGCAGGGCGAGGTGGGCCAAGAGGCATTAGCCTCCACCTACGAGTTCGCATGCAAGCCCTTGTTTTGCCAATATCATCATCCAAGGAGCCTCTCCCTCCTCAGTTCTGCATCATTTAGTTAATATTACAACAAGGAGAAATTTGATCACCTTAGAATGAATAGTATCCACACGGGCCCCTCCTCGATTGGAAGCTGCTGAGGGTGAAGGGCCCAGACCCTCTAAGTGGCAAGCCTAGCAGGTGAATTCCGCTGAAGTCTGTGCACTAAAGAAGCATACACACTCCCCAGGGGACCATAAAAAGATAAATAACAAGATAACATGGAAAAGCTCCACTGGCCTCTGAAATGCGTGCCGTTCTGCCTGGACGTTGGTACAAAAGCAGGGCTACGTAGGCACGTGTGTAAAAGACTCTGTTGTGCATCTGTGTGGCTTCTTTATCCTGTAAGGACAGCCCCTGGAAGACAGCATCATGCGCCACTAGTTCCTGAAACTTGGTTGAGTGTCTCCTACGCGCAAGGCACCTTGTGAGGCTCTGGGGAGTCAAACAAAACTGGTCCTTACCCTCAAGGAGCTTCCGGTCTATTGAGGTCCCAGTGATGGGACATGGGATTACATTAACCAGATAATCTTGCAAATAGATATATAATTAAGACCCATGAATAGCGCCTTGAAGAAAAGTACAGGCCATTGAGAGTATAGCGGGGACACTCTGAGGGAGGAGGAGGAAGCTGGAGGTATGCACACAGGGGAAGGAGGACACTATTTTCAAGGGCAGATATAGGCACTATTTAGGAAGAAGAAGAAAAACCCAATCTTAACAATTGTACTTGGCTGGCTACTGAAGCCCTTGTCACCAAAGTAATCCGTGAATTAGGTTTGGCTTGTTTACAACAGAAGCCTTTGGAACACAGTGATCCTATAGACGCACAGGATGATGTGTAGATTTTCATGAGCATATATCTTGGGTGACAATGTTTATAATGAATCCCGTTGTCCAATAGTAACCGATATTTTATTTTTTTTAAGTTTACTTATTTATTTTGAGAGAGAGAGAGCAAGCACGTAAGTGGGGGAGGGACACACAGAGAGAGAATCCCCAGCGGGCTCTGCACTGACAGTGAGGAGCCTGATGTGGGGCTCGAACTCCCGAACCTTGAGATCATGACCTGAGCTGAGATCCAAGAATAGGACGCTTAACTGGCTGAGCCACGCAGGAGCCCCAATAATGGATATTTTTAAATGAAATGTGCTGTGTTCATAATCTCCCTCCAACCCCCAACACATAACAGAACTGGCAAACCCAAGGGAATAATCTTATACAATAACATGAAGTGTTTTCCCCAGCATTTCGTACAGACAGATCGCTTTTGAATGAAAAGTTCTTCCCTCTTTTTTCTACTCTTGAACATAACTCTATGCCCACAAGCCATGTCTTTCTCCTCCTTCTCCTCAACACTTACCAAATACAAAAGACTAACTCTAAAGCCAGAAATTGTTCATTTTCATTGCTCGGGTTGTATATACGTCATTACTTCCCATACGCTTGTTTGGAAGTGAAAATGTTGCTGTTAGTCTTAAAGTTTAATTAGCTCAGAACCTGAACCAAAACAACTTCTGGCCCATGAAATCAGAACATGATATCATGGCTTGAACAATTCCAACAAACTTTAAATGACTATACTTGTGCTGTTTTTGTCCTGTTTATTCTATTTTTATGTTATTATTATAGTCATTCACTGTGGTAAGTAAGGGTGCAAAGTTTGACCAAATATTGTTGAACACGGATTGGTTTTTTTCCTCCACAGGTGAAGGTATGGAAGTATTAAAGGAGTTTAATTTGGTTTATATTTTTTCTGGGAAGGCGTTTCCCTAAATCTAACCTCTCCTAATCTCATCTCATCTCATTTCATCTAATTTGTTTTTTTTTTCAACTTTGGCACAGCTGTTTGTTTTTAATATACAAAGCAGGGATCTAGTTTCCTAATTGGAAATTCGACAAATTGATGAGAAAAATCCCAGAAGACAAAGAGAAAGAAAAAAACATTTTTCCCCAAGCAGAGAGCTGGTTTTGTTCTTTGGTATTCTCGTAAGGACCTAAGGGATACAGTACAAGTGAAATGTTTTCAAAACTTACAACACTGTAATGCCATAGAGATGAGTTAGTCGAATTCTCTGATTTTATAGAAATTTGGGTCCTGAGAGATGTCACCTCTAGTCAGCAGCAATTAGGGTTTCCCAATTTTTAGTCCAGTGACTGTACCTCTTCTTGGAAGACTGGATTATTTGGTAATTTTTACCTTGCAATATAAATAAGGAAAATACTCTGATAACAATAAAACTTTAATTTCAGTCTTAGGGGTCCATTTATTATTGGGCTCTTGGTGTCCAAACTCCATTATTGTAACTCCTCCTTTCATAACCTGCTTTGTCTCCTTACAGCTCTGTGTGAGTGTGTGTGTGTGTGTGTGTGTGTGTGTGTGTGTGTGTGTGTTCCTTCTTTAAAAAGCATTCTAGGAGGACAAGAGCCACCCTGAATGTTTTCCTTCAGCACCTGCAATCTTCAACTATTAATCTACACGCGGTTCTAAATTTTTTATTTTATTTTTTATTAAAAAAAAATTTTTTTTAACATTTGTTTATTTTTTAGAGACAGAGCATGAGCAGGGGAGGGGCAGAGAGAGAGGGAAACACAGAATCTGAAGCAGGCTCCAGGCTCCGAGGCATCAGCACAGAGCCTGACGCCGGGCTCAGACTCACCAACTGCGAGATCATGACCTGAGCCGAAGTCGGACACCTAACCGACTGAGCCACCCAGGCGCCCCTAAAATTTTTAAAGAAATGCTTCTAAAAGCCTTCTCTGCAGGGCCCTGCGCTGAGCGTTACAGGAGCTGCAGTGACAAGTGTGATGCTGCTTTCAAGGAATTTGCGACTTTGTTGGGAATTTGACTCTTCTGAAAATACCTTCTTCGGAGCAGATCTGCTGAGTGTCATTATAGACCCAGAAACTAAATGCTATGAGAGGTTCAAGGAGAGGAAAGATCATATTTGTGAAGACGTGGCTGGGGATGGATGGACTCAAAAGGAGTTCACAATAAAGGCCGCCTTTGACATGACCTTGAAGAGTCGGTAGGATTCCAATAGTTGGAGATGAAGAGAGGCGTTTGTGACATGGCAGGGAGCAGGGGCCAGATGACATCACCTGTCATTACAGACCTCCAAAGCCTTGGTCTCAAACTCTTCTCATGCAGTGACAGTGAATAAACGTGCGTTGCCTGATTGATACTTTGTACCAGGATCCCTGTCATTCATGTCTGTCTTTGGCATGGAAGGCCCACAAGTGCTGTCAGGCTCCATACGACGAGGCCACGGGGCACAAAGGTTATGTTCATGAAGATCCTCGCTGTCACGCTTTGCCTCTGTGATGTACTTGAACGTCTGATCCAAAGATATCTGTCCTTGTTCCCTCTTTCAAAGCAACTTAACTTCAGGCCCATATCGGTTGTCCGTTTAGAATGATGGTCGTGTCCCATTTGCACAAAAGCTAAACCCAGGTCCTAAAGACTTGAGCACAATTCTCTCAAAGGCTGGAGCTTCCTCCTGCCGGGTCCCATACATGGCTCCAGACCACTCCGGTTTAATCAAAGCGTTCATGGAAGCAGGCCAAGTCTCTGCCCAGCTCCTTTATAGTGGAACAGCCAGCTTGCTTTTCCTAATCAGGATGGCAGCTGTGTCTCCTGGCCTTTCCCCAGGAATCTGCCCCAGGACCCCATCAGGCCAGAGTCTCTACTCTTCCTAGAGCAGAATTGGCGGCTGATGTTCTTTCCCTGAAATGGCCAGGCGCCCAGATTTCAGAGATGGAGGGCACAATCACCGTCTAGACCAGAGGTTTCCACCCACAGTATGGAAATTTGCTGGTGAGTCCTGGGGCGCCTGGGTGGCTCAGTTGATTGAGCGTCCAACTTTGACTCAAGTCATGATCTTGCCGTCCTTGAGTTCAAGCCCTGCATCGGGCTCTGGGCTGACAGCTCAGAGCCTGAAGCCTGCTTCGGATTCTGCGTCCCTCCCTCTCTCTGCCCCTCCCCCATTCACTCTCTGTCTCTCTGTCTCTCAAAAATAAACAAACGTTAAAAAAAAAATTGCGCGTGAGTCCTGTCAGTTGGGATCATGTTGCCAGAAACGAGCTGCAAGCAAAAGAGCACGTAAGCTTACAATCACGCAGCTAAACCGCTAGAAAGGATGCAGTGTTTTTCATGCAGCACTGTGGTTCTGGCCTAGGGTAGAACAGAGTGGACTTACAGCTTAGCAGGCTGGGATTACCATGCCACATCCACCTTCCTGGCATACGTGGGCCCAGAAGGGTGAGGCAGCTTATGAGTTCATCAGCCAGGCATTTCCTCGTGGAATGGAGCCTGAGAAATGCTGGTTTGGTGCATACCCAAACTGAGGGGGTCCTGAGGGATTGAGCACAAGTTGGGGAGCAATCTGTGTGCATTTGCAACGACTGTGCGGGTGACTTTTCATTGAACACCTTCCAAATGAGGTGAGCCATACCCTGTTGAGCTAGGGTTAGGCAGGGTGGCCTCATGCATTTACCCATTGTTCTTTAAACCCTGGGCTAGGTGCCAACGAGACAGCAGGGAAAGAGACACAGCTCTTGCCTTGGGGAGTTCAAGGTCCAATAACATTCCACGTGCTATCATCGGTGGCCAGGGGAGGACATGGGAATACAGGATGTGGGAGACAGCATTTCAGTTTAGAGATGACTGAATCAAAACCTGTTCAGAGACAACACAAGTAGATCCTTGAAGCCTTTGCTTGCTGGAACTTTTTTTTTTTAATTTTTTTTTTTAACATTTATTCATTTTTGAGAGTGAGAGAGACAGAGCATGAGCAGGGGAGGGGCAGAGAGAGAGGGAGACACAGAATCCGAAACAGGCTACAGGCTCTGAGCTGTCTGCACAGAGCCCGACGCGGGGCTTGAACTCATGGACTGTGAGATCATGACCTGAGCTGAAGTCAGACACTTAACCGACTGAGCCACCCAGGCGCCCCACTTGCTGGAACTTTTGTAGCTGATTGTGTCTGTACCAAAGTAACGATGGGGCCGTAAATGTTTTTGGGTGCTACCTTCTCCATTTAGGATGGGGTCAGTCTTCTGTGAAGACCCCTGGGTTGGGCATCAGGAAACCTGCACTGGTCACTGACTTTTCAACCAGGCAGAAGTTCTATCTATTTGGGTCTCAGTTTCTTCATCAGTAAGAGCAGACAATAACATCGTGTCCCTTTCCTCTTCACTGAGGCTCTGTGTTAAGTGAGTCAATATATGGTTTCCTGTGAAGGCAACTGTATTAGTTTCCTGGAGCTTCTATAACAAATTACTACAGTGTTGACATCTTAGAACAACAGAAATTCATCTGCTCACAGTTCTAGAAGGCAAAAGTCTGACACCAAGGTGTTGGCAGAGTTGGTTTTCCTTGGGGGGTGTGAGGGAGAATCCATCCCAGACCTCCCTTTAGTTTCTGGTGGCCCTTGACGTAAAGCTGCATAAGCTTCTACAGAGTCTCTGCCTGTCCTCTGCCCTGTGCTCTCAGGCTCTCTATGTCTGCTCCTTGTCTCTCTCTTAGAATGACAGTCGTCATTTGATTTGGAACTTACCCTAATCCAGCATGATCTCATCTCCAGATCCTTACATGTCCATATTCACAAAGACCCTTATCCTAAATAAGGTCACATCCTGAGGTTCTGGTTGGACATATCTTTTGGGGGCTGCATTTCTACTCCCTGCAGTAACTTACAGTTCTTGGGGGATCTTCAAGAGTTTCCATGGCAGTGGTCCCATCTGGAGCACTAGTAGTCGGTGAGTAATTTGAAAATGCAACAATAGTTGCTATAATTCTGAGTTCAGATCTTAGATTTAAAGGAGTTCAATTAATAGATGAGCCTCCCCACACCCCCGCCCCCCACATTTGGTTCACACCTTGAGGAGTTGGCTAAAGGAAGCACTTTTTCTCCCTTCCCTCCCTCTTTCTGTCTCTTGCCAAGTGACATAAAAAGAGGAATGACCTTGGTCAGATCCATCTTGGCTCTAGATCTCTCTCCCTGCAGAACTGACTGGTAGTTCTTAGCCAGTAACCTTAGATTTCTTGTGGCTAAATCGGACATGGCCGTGAAGATTTGACATGGTCGTTAAAAAGCTACACTTTTTTCTTACTGATTTGAAAGATTATAGGTTAATAAAGAGGCTTAAAGATGTAAATAATGAAAGAGCAGAAAATGACAACACACTTGTGAATCTATGAACTTGACTTGGGAGATTCCCAAGTGTTGATTATCACAGGGAAGAGTTTCACTTCAAAAATACACAGATGTTTCCCAAACCTCTCTTGGCACACACAGATAACGGTAACACTTCTAGGGCACACCAGGGTAATGGGAGGAAGCCACTAAGGGTCTGCTTGTGATGGCCCCTGATGGGTGCCCAGTCACAGAGAGCCATTCAGGACAGACCTGAATGGGATCATGGATTTGCCATCAGTGTAGGTGACCCAGATTTTCAGTGTCTTGCCCAATGGTATGACTTCAAGAAATGGAAACTGTCCTACTGTTTACCAATGAAACTGCATCCCCAGTATGTTGGTCCTTCCAAGGTTTTTCTAGTTCTTAAATATTCTTATGAAATAGGCCAGAAGTCAGTCAAGCAGATTGGACTAGTTCAGAGGAGCACAAATCATTCACCCAGTAGGGATTAATAACAGAACTGATTAGTTGAGGGGTAGGAAAAGGAAGGATTTTGGTTCAGGTCAACTGAGAACTTTGTTCAAATAACTTATGCTTTTCAAGATTCAGTTTCTTTGTTGGTTAAACCTTAACATCTGCCCTGACTCTCCAATGGTTTCTTTCCTAAGACTTAGAGGAAGAAAACGAATGTGGAAGTTATTGCATAATAGAATTATTAGTCGTGCACAAAGTTTGAGGAGATACTTTGAGGGTCATGCAGACTGAGCCCCCAGGGCCTCTCTTCCTTCACCCTAGTTATTAGCAATTATTTTGTGCAATATATTATTAACAACATGACAAGTTCTTGAAGTTCCACCAGTTTTCTGGGCATTAAGGGGAGCCAGTGATTTGGGCAGAGACAGGGTCAAACACGTGATTCTAGAACTGTAAAGTCTTTTCCTTTTATGATAGCGCTTGGCTTAGTACCTTGTCAGCACTCAATATTTAGGATTCTAGAGTTGAAGGAATGTAAAGGATGACCTGATTCTGTGATCAGCAAACTCCCGGATGGTGAAGGGGGAGGTATAATAGGCAGTTGCTGTCCTTCTGTCTTGGTACGACTCTGCTCCTGTTTGTTTTGACCAGAATGTTTCAATGACAACAACAAAGGAGAAGGTGGAATTCTTTCCAATGTCTATGCATCTTTCATCCCTGACCTTCCTCCCAAAGGTGAACTTCAGCTACTTTTGTTCACATCCTGGACCCGTCACTGACCACTGTGGAGTCTCAGATGGGTCACTGATCACCCTCTGAAGCTGTTTGCCAGGTTCATCTGGGAGATTACAGAAGAGAAACCTCTTATTCTCATTTTCATCTTCAAAAGTGTTGTTTTTGTTACAAGGGCAGGAAGGGTATCATTAGGAGCCAAAGGGACAGCTCTATGTGGTTGGAACAAAAATAGAGTGGGGGTGGGGTGCCTGGGTGGCTCAGTCAGTTGAGCATCTGACTTTTGATTTCAGTTCAGGTCATGATCCCAGGGTCATGGGGTTGAGCTCCACATCAGGCTCTGTGCTGAGTGTGGGGCCTGCTTGGGATTCTCCCTCTCTGACCCTCTGACCCTCTCTCCTGCTTGTATGTGCTTTTTCTCTATAAAATAGAAAAATTAAAAAAAAGAGTAGGGGGATGAATTACTCTGCAGCCCATAGTGCAAGAGATGCACATTTCTTTTTGTCTTCAATTAAATCATTCTTCTCTCTTTCCAACCACTGGACTGGCAAGCCTTCCAATCTCAGTAGGTTTTGTGAGTCTTCTTCCATCATTTGGAAGCAGATGAGAACTCCCAATCTTACATGCTCTATGAAAATCAGGTAAGATCATCTAGCTTTCTGACTAACAGTTGTACCTGAGATCCTTAGCTCTCTTTCCAAGCTGGAAGCTCTGATGGAGGCATCCACTTTCACCACACCGAGCCGGACCCTGTTTGGTCTCCTTCCCCTATCGGAGTAATACTGTGTCTCTGCCATGTGTTAAAACCAACTTCTTTGGCTCTCTCTCAGTCTGGCCCTAGAGTGGGCCATACCTCTCTTCCTCTGGGATGATCTAGCTTGTCCACCTCAAGGTGACATCTCAAGAGGCTGAGGTGGGGAAATTGAGCCCAGAACTCCAAACCCAAAGGCTTAGCCACGCTAGATGGGAGAGGGAAGGGAAAGTTCCCTTTTCCTGTTCTTTACTGATAAATCCTCAGTAGCAAGAAGGATCGAACACCAAAGAAAATCTCCATAACTCATCAATGAATGGCAATATTCACTGCTATTTAAAAAAATTTTAAAACAAGAACAAATAATACAGGTGGATGATATGTTGCCAATGTTTATCGAGAGATCAGCCTTCGATGCCCTGGGAATGTCCTCTTCTTTCAAAAAAATCTTAATTCTCCATAAAATTAGGATCACCCATTTGGATAATATAGCTGGGAAATACGATAACTGAAAGAAAAATTGGATTGGATCCAGCATTGTATACAAGCCTTGTACTTTCTCCTTATCTGGATTCTAGGCTTTACTAAAAGGGCAGGCTGAGGTTTTGGTATGTTATCTTTTCTGCCAAAGAGAACATCAGAAGAGAACACAATATATAATGAGTATTTGTTGCATATCTGGTGTTATGTGTCAGATAGTCTACCTATATTTGCTTCATTGACTCTTAAGAATAACACTGTGAGGCAGGTATTATCATCTTACTTTACACATAAGTCACCTGTAGAGGCGAAATACATTTCCGTCACTTAACTAGTAAGTGAATGAATCCAGGACTGGAATCTAAAGTCTACGGTTTTAAAGTTCAGTGTTCATTCTGATAGCCCATGTTGTTAACAAGGAAGAAGATGGAGGCCTTTCTTTCTGTCCAGGTGGATTATTTCATACGAACTTATGGGTACATGACATTTTAGCACCTGCTAACTGACAAACCCTGGATGGTATAATAATGGGTACGAAAGGAAGAGGGAGAAAGAGGAATGAGATGGCAAAATACAGGGAGACATAGATCCACATGTACACTCCGTGTTCCCTTGACTCCAACCAGCCAGTGAAAGGACTGAATAGAAGTGGATCTTTTGAAAGACATTGACTTTAGAAAAGTTGTCAACAAAGTCTTTGAACAGCTGTTTGCTGATAATTGCATCTGAAGGCAAAAATGTAAGTGTGTCTAAACGTTATATTGGGAAAGAAAGAAAGAAAGAAAGAAAGAAAGAAAGAAAGAGGAAGGAAGGAGAGAGGTAAGGAAGGAAGGAAGGAAGGAAGGAAAGAAGGAAAGAAGGAAGGAAAGAAGGAAGGAAGGAAGGGAAAAATCTAAGATACATAGTATTATTCTCCCCTATAATCACAAAGCATTCTCTATTGTAACTGTGTTTCCCCTTGGTAATAAACGGTAAGCAACATTGATTATAGAAATGATCTAATTTTTTACCTGCTATCTAATTGCCTGATATCACTTCTGAACTCCTTTTTTGCACATGAGTGCACACACACACTCACACACACACCTCCAATTCATGATCACCAAACCATATTAAGTACTTATTCCATACCAGGTACTGTGAGAAGCACAGCATTAGAGACGTAATCCATATTACTGAGGACCAAATATGTGCTCCTTGACTCTTGACCCAAGAGGAGACCCAACGTCTTTTCGGGTAGGAATTGTGTAAATGCTCTATTCTCAGGGGCCTCTTAGAGTAATCTTCTAGACTTGGGGAGAATTTATAAAGCAGAGTGCCCTTACCATCTATTTCAAAGAGATGTGAATGCATAGAGTATAACATTAAATTTCTTTCAAGTGGTGATTACAGAGTTAGGCAGGGTTGCTTCAGAAGAAGTGAGAGCCAAGGGGCTTTCCAAATGTTAGAGGTGGGGAGATGAAAATGTGAGTCGTGTTTGCTGTGTTTGCTGTTGCAGGTAGAAGGTGGTGATGAGCTCCCGCAGAGCCTAGCCCCGGGGAAAGCAACAGATCACCAGCAAGGCAGCTAACTCAGGAATGTTGGAAGCCATTCCCAGCCATTTCCTCTGCTCCTGGCATCAATCTTCGCATTTGGAAAGGATACCAGTGGAATGGTGCTTCCCAAAGTTTTAGGTACTGCTTCCTTGAGAAATATTATGATAACCCATGTTCCAAACTGTCGTTCCATACTGGTGTTAAAAATCAAACAAACAAGCCACCTCGCCTAGGTTGACTTACACGGGTTCTACATCCACTAAGCAACTTTAAAAAAAAATATTCAGGAGGCTCCCTCTTGACATCACATCAGATGTCCTGGAGAAAAGGAAGACTGTGGGAGGGCCCGGGGCTGAGAAGAGAAGTGGGCACCTTGTCCCATCCCTGCGGCCCAGGTGTGGGACAGCCTCGTCTGAAGAGGCAGCCGAGCGCACAGGGATGGACATAGTCTTGGAGTCAAGTGGGTACATGCGTTCAAGTTCTGGTTCTGCCCCTTACAGTCTGTGAGACCTTCCCAGCCCCCTAGGGTCTACAGTCTTGGTTTTCCTTATGTGTAGGGTGAGGTGTCTGAGAATTAGAGAGAGCATATGAAAAATGCCTGACATTGGAAGTTCTTGATAAAAGATAGCTGTTATTATTTTACAAATCCGCCCAACAGTGATTTAGTGGTTGGCTCAGGAGGCTCTCATTGTCTTTGGAGTCTCAGACGCTTATGTAGCTTAAACCTTCAGAACTCCAACTACAGAAATGCTGATGGGGAACATGCCAGTGGGTGAATACCTCCCTCCCCCGGGTGCCTTTCTTTTTTAATTTTTTTTTTTTCAACATTTTTTTATTTATTTTTGGGACAGAGAGAGACAGAGCATGAACGGGGGAGGGGCAGAGAGAGAGGGAGACACAGAATCTGAAACAGGCTCCAGGCTCCGAGCCATCAGCCCAGAGCCTGACGCGGGGCTCGAACTCACGGACCGCGAGATCGTGACCTGGCTGAAGTCGGACGCTTAACCGACTGCGCCACCCAGGCGCCCCCCCCCGGGTGCCTTTCTATAAGGACAGGCCCGAGTATATTCGTGCCCAGTAACCTACAGAATCTATTACTAACCTGAAGAAGAACAACTTACGTGATGGTATTGGGACTGAAGGTATAAAAGCGAAGCCCGAGAAAGTGCAGGACATTTCCTGTCCCCCCAGACTGAGCATGGAGTGACTTGGCGCAGCTATGCCCATGGAGGGCTGACCCCATGGCAGAGACGAAAGGAAGAGCCCTTTGTCTGCCTGGTGCTACCAGGGATGACTGCCTTAAACCAACAGCTAGAGAAATATTGATGTGTAAATCAGAGGAACCATTAGCTGTGAGGCTCCTGCTTGGTTTAGGATGCTTTTGACTTTGAAATGAGAAAGCTGACACCTTGTGGGGCTCTCTCTGTAAGTGTGGGAAACCACAGGCTTCGGAGAGCCCTGCACCTGCAAATACTTGAATTTATTTTTTCCCCACACTGATAAGTTCTAGCTTTAATTCTTTCCCATACTTCCTCTGCTACATTTTTATTACTGCCTCTGCTCTGGGTGCCCATTAAACGTAATGTACACACACGCACACACACACACACACACACACGACATCAACAATAACAACCCAAACCATTGCTTGTACAGTTAATAGAAACCAAATGTCCCAGTAGCTTGCAACATTGCATATCATATGTTTTGCTTTTTCCCACTGATTTAAGAATCTCTCTCCCTGAGCTAATTTTCTTCCCTGTTCACTCCACCCCAGGCCCCCAATGTCTACAGTCTAAAGGTCTTTTGTCAAACACACTTAAAGACTTCCATCTCCTCCAGGGTGAACTTGCCCGCCTTGTTTCATTACTCACATGGCTTTCTTCACAGATGGGGACTTTGACCTTCTGAAATTCCTGCTGGAAATTAAATACTGAACCCAGCAGTCCATAGGAGAGTTAACAGACAGTTTCAGTACACAGAGCAAGACCCCTCAGCGGGGTCAAGTTATTAACTCACGAGAAAATGTGGATTGGATGGTCAAATGCAGGATGTAACTCACGTTCGAATCGGCTTTTGGCACTAGGGGTCACTGAGTACTGGGTAGGGAATAGCTCTGTTCTCAGGAAGCAGGAGATCCCAAGTTCCGGCTTTTTCTGCAAAACGCACAAATGCTATTGATGCCTTCTTTGCGGAACTTTTAGAAGCTTCTGTCTCACTTTAGGCAGGTTTGCTCCTGACCCTCCTTCATATCTTTTTTTTTTTTTTTCGTGTTCTGATACAATGGCTGGGTCAGAACTCTCTCTTCCCTCTTCATCCTCTCTTTTGCCTTTTCACATCCCAGTTTTAGGTTTTTCCAGTAGTTTAAAAGACAGCATGGCTGCTCAGCAAGACAGAAGTTAACAAGAAGCCCACTGGGTACTTGAAGTATATTATTCCATGGCTATGCAGGGTTGAATTCCCAGGTCATAAGGTGGGGAAGTCAGGAATATGGTTGAGAAAATCATGCCCTCCATTCAGAGGGAGAATCTGCTAACACATTTATTGTTTTGTTCTTGCACAGAGATTTTAAGATTCTAAACTTTCTGAAAAGTTTGTGAATTTGAAGGTGTTTTGTACAACTTGTCTCTTGATCGATTCAGATTTTTCAATTGGTCCCTTCTTCCTGTGGCCTGCCCTTTGGTTATCTCAGTTACTTACTTTCTGAATCAGGAAGGTGGAGGTCTCAGAGAAAAATTGGACTCTGTCTTCTTCCTCTTACAGAATTTGTTAACTTTTTCTCGGGAACTGGAAACTATCATTCTGGGTGACGTGTTTCGGGGTGTGAATTCAGGTAGTATCGTGCGGTGGTGAAGAGCAGAGGTTTAGTATCAGAAAGACCTTCGACTGGAATTACTTGAATTGATTAACTAACCTTGTCTGACCTTGGGCAACTTGATTAGACTCTCTCAGCTTTAATTTGTTTCCTTGTAAAATGAAAATAATATTGGTTTCATGGGATTATTAAGGGGACTCAGTTAGCCAAGACGTATGAAAAGTCCTTAGCTATGTTCCCAACATATAGGAACATGTACTGATTATTCTTCTTAATCATGATCTGATCATTATCAACACTCTGCGGTGCCCCATGAGTCTGCTGCATAAGGAACCCTGATGGCTCAGCGGGCAAACCATCGTCCCCTGTTCCACTTTATGTTCAGTGTGGCTGGATGTTTTTGAGAATGTGTTTCTCTCTTCCTCTTTCATTTTCTTCATACTACTTGGATGGTTGAGTTTGTGGGGCCAATTCATACTGCTATGCCATGAAAGCAACAGCAAGACCTCCTTAAGTGGAGGAGAGCAATTTCAAACCTAATCGATGGATTCATTTACAACTAATCAGAGACCTACATGCCCCGAGCTTCCTATTCACCAGTGTCTGGGAAGTCAGGGAGCTGAGTAGCTTTTTCAGGGTGCATTTGGCAAAACTTCAAGACAGGAAGTTTTGAAAACTGCGGGTTCTGAGCTATGCCTTCTAACCGTTTCTGAATGTTCCAAGCTCTTCCAGAAACTGCTGTGGGAGCATTTAAAATATCCAGAAGGCATCTGACTCTTGATTTCAGCTCAGGGCTTGATCCCAGGATCATGGGATCCATGTTGATCGTGAAGCCTGCTTGGGATTCTCTCTCTCTCTCTCTCTCTCTCTCTCTCTCTCTCTCTCTCAAAAAGAAATTTAAACAAAAAATCCAGAAGGAGGTAGTGTTCACCTGTTGTTGTTGTTGTTTTTTTTATTTCTTCCTAATTTGACAAATTCAATTCAATCACTGTTGTTACTCTGGGATTCGGGGGGGCCCCCGGCCTAAGAACCTGGTTTTCATTTGGCCTCATGGGAGAAAGTACCTATGAACCATTGCAGGACAGCTTGGCCAACCTGACTGTGGCCCCCCCATCTAAGATGGGGCTTCCAGTGCTCGCTCACATTTTGGTCTCAAAGACCCGCAAAGTATGGAAGGGTGGGGTTCCCGTCCTGTCCCCAGGAGCTGTGGAATCGGCCCACCTCGTGTCCAGGCTTCAGCCTAATGAAAACCGGGAAGTTAGTGACAGTCACCCCAGCTTATAATGCTTTATGGTTCCCTGAAGGCTACCTTTGCATTTCTGCCTCTGTCTTCACCAATGGCTCTGGGGGTTTTGCTGGGCTGAATTGTAATAATAACAGCAAAGCTCATTGAGCACTTGCCACGTGCCAGAATTTTCCCTAGGTACTTCAGTGCTCATCACACCCTATGAAGTAACAACACTGTGACGCTGGCTGGAGGGCAAACAGAGGTGAGGAGGGGCTAGGTTCCTTGCCCCCCTGCAGAGCCGGGTGTGAACCGAGGGCTGCCCAGCCTGCTACCTTGTGCTTTTTGTGCTACCCTGTGCACGGGAGCCTCCGCACAACCAGGATCAAACCCCAGATTTCTCATTCCATGACTGGCCCTCTTCCTGTTATATGACGCTAAAGGCACTCTATATTTTGGATTATTAAATTTAAGCAGCTTATAAAAAGCACTCAATTTCACTTACACTGCAGCTGGGAGCGATTAGCTCAGTACGTGCCCTCGGGTCAGCATGCCTAGAACACAGGGGCCCGCTGCCCCCCGCAGTGGCTGTGTCTCCTCTGGCAGCGTCCCCACCCTGGCCACCCAGCAAGGGACGGGGTGGCTTTGCCACATGCCGATCCCCGCTGCAGATGAGGTAACTGAGGGTCTCTGGGGGATGGGGCCCCGACACGAGCATGTCTACAAGCTGTCAGGCGAGTCACATGGCAATCAGGGCTGGACAGCTGACCTAAGGCATCGAGGCGTGAGTTCTGAAGGCTGCTGGATGGAAAGGCGAGGGAGTGAGAATGTCACGTCATCTTGGTCAGGCCCATATCTTAGCCAGCCTTCCAAAAAGAGAAATGGGCCCGTGTAAACCGCTTATGGGCCCTTAGCGCAGGGCCACATACAATCTCCATATTTTTCACTACGCTACTCACAGTACTACGTACGATAGATTGGGGGCAGTCGGTAGCTTCTCAAGGGTAGGAGAAGGGTTTGGGGGACTGCATGACTTATCTGCCAAATGAGCATTTTTCCATGGAGGGTTTTCTTTGTTTTCTTCCCGTTCTCAAAAGTTTCCATAACCCAAAGAAGGTTAAGGACTTTACAAAAGTCACCGTATTAATGATCCCATGAGCAGCAGCAGAACCAAGAAAGCCCAAGATGTCAGAGCTGGAAGAAGCCAAGTATTCCCAGCCTTGGGAGCATGGCAATGACCTTGGGGGCTTTGGCAATGCCCATTCCAGGGCCACAAGCTCAGAGCCAAGACTTTCTAGTCTGTGGGCGGAACCCGGGAATCAGTATTTTCAAAAAGCTCCACAGAGAACTCTTGTGAGCCATCAGGAGTGAGAACCATGGGTCTGATGAGCCAAACTTGGCTTCTAAATGAGGAGCCTGGGGTCTGACAATGTGCCTCTCTCAGCTCGTTCTGCTCTTGAACAGTGATCGCCACGGATGGGTTGTTCCCTGGCTAACGTGATGATGGGTTTTCATTCCAAGTCCCAACTGCCCCCCTGCATTTCTCTGTATTTCTCACAGCTTTTTCTCTCTCTCTTATTTCTCAGAAAGACCTTCACCTAGTTCTCTTATGTGCCTTGATTAGAATACTCCCAGAGCCAGGACAAAGGAGAGGCCTTAGCACAAAAAATTAAATCGGGGTGTAAACACTCGGTAATTGAAATAAATAACACCCAAAAGGCTATTTTTTTAAAATATCAAAGTCAATTTAAAAAAATCCATAATGAAGAAAACACCAAAATTTTCAAGTAAAAATCATTCCCAGTGCTGTATTAAAACCTGAGGCAAAAGAAAAAAATGGTGACATGGGTCGCATGTTTATTTACAAATCCAACGTTTTGTTCATCATGGAATTTTTGTGTGTGTGTGCTTTAGTTTATCGAAAGGAAATATTGCAAAAAAATAGGGCTTTAAAATATTGTTGATCTTGGCAACTGAGTGTCCCGGTGGCCCTTGCATTTTGTGACTGAGGAGAGTGCCCCACTGGCCCCGTCCCGGCCTGGGTGCTTCGTCTGCTCTGTGGGGGCCTGGCCGGGAAAGAGCAAGAAACTGATGGCCAGGATGGGAGTAGGTTAAGTTATGGTGGGTGGGAGCTGGCACCCAAGGAACAGCACTGTGGGTGGGAAGAGGGGATTTTATCATATATATACATTACAGTCGACCCTTGGAAACCAAGGGTTTGAACTGCCTGGCTCCACTTACACACAGAACTTTTTTCAATAAATACAGTAGAGTACTGTAAATGTATTTTCTCTTCCTTGTGATTTTCTTAATGACATTTTCTCTCCTTTAGTTCACTGTTTTGGAAGAATACAGTATAGCATACATATGACATACAAAATATGTGTGGATCAGCTGCTTATATTATTTGCAAGGCTTACACTCAGCAGTAGGCTCTTCGTAGTTAGGTTTGGGGGGGAAGTCAAAAGTTATATGCGGGGGCGCCTGGGTGGCTCAGCCGGTTAAGTGTCTGACTCTTTGTTTCAGCTCAGGTCTTGAGCTCAGGGTGGTGAATTTGAGCCCCACATTGGGCTCCGTGCCAGATATGGAGCCTAATTAAAAAAAAAAAAAGTTATATGCAGATTTTTGACTGCATGGGGGTCACCACCCCTAATCCCTGAATTTTTCGAGGGTCACCTTAAATATATATATATTTACATATATACATTAAATGTTTATATACATTACATATACATACAGTTATATGTTTATATACACATATACGTTAAACATTTAATATATATAATGTATTATATATAATATATATAATTATATACAATATATTATATAATATAATAATATATTATATATAATATAATATAAACAATTAAATGTTTAATGTATATATGTAAATATATATTAAATTATATATATGTACATATATATAAGTTACATATTACATATATAAATATAAATTACATATATATTAAATATATATATACACACATATATGTTTATGTATTATATAAAAGCGTTTGGAAATATGTATGTTTTTATACATATATACATTAAATGTTTAATGTATATATATAAATATATATTAAATTATATATATTTACACATATAAATTACGTATTACATATATAAATATAAATTACATATGTATTAAATATATATATATATATACACATATATGTATATGTGTTATATAAAAGTGTATGGAAATACAACCTTCTTATCAGCCAGCACCAAAATTTTTCTTAGAGGAGAGATCAGACTTCATTTAAAACTAGTATTTAATCAACAACTTAAAGAGGAGAGAAGACTCTGAGTATCTGCGTTATTAGGCAGCCAAGATGATTTAAAAAACGAAGGCCAACAGGGGCCTCAGCTGGAGCTTCTGGCAGAAACATGAGCATATCATAATGTGAATAAGAATGATTTTAGTGCCCTTGTAAAGCACGTCGGATACTTTCTATTAAAAAGTTGATTACAGTTTTTTCAAGGTAAAAAAAAAAAAGTTCTTTAGTCATAAAAGAGAATATAGAGAAGGAAGGACCAGAGAAAGGAAGCAGGAGAGGAAGCATCTTTTGGGGAACAGGAACTGCTGGCCTCTGAGTTCACTGCTTTTGTGATCCAAATCTTTCCATCCGGAAGGACTAAACCTTCTAGTAAAGCCCATATCAGTGTCGTATACGATTGGGTTTTATTTTATTCGTGTTGTGCAAATTAAAGAAAGGGACACATCTCTGAGAAACTGAAGGATCCCTACAGGAACCAGCCGGTGGGAGCAGAGCCCCGTGGGAGATTTGCGTAGACTTTGCAGGAATTCGCAGGAATCTCCTGAAAGCCTTAGGCTCTCCGAGACTGTAGAAGGTTGACTCCATCTTCCTGGAAGTTGAAGGGGCCAGTGTGTGGGTGACGCCCAGCATGGTGCTGGGCAGACAGAAGAGCTGGCCTCTGCATGGTCTTGGGCTTGCCCTTGGTTTGCCACGATGTAGACGCTGGGCTCTCTCAGATGTGCCTATGAAGCTACTACCTCGGTCTTTCTTCTCCAGACCTGTAGTCTCACCACCTTCCTCTGGCTTCCAAGAAAAATGATCAGACACTTGGAAATGAGGCTGATAGGTGGGCAGCATGGGCTTTCAATGTCCTGTGGGGCGAAAGCCCCCCTAAGGATTATCTGGGGTACTTCACTTCTTCCAGCTCGCTGTTTCCTGCCGTTTAAAATTCCTAGACTTGGTGAAATTACATATTAAGCTATAGATTTTTCTTTGGGAGAAGTGCAACTAATTTGTCGGGCAGGAAAAAAAAAACCCTCAAAGGATATAGTGTATTTCCTTTAAGATATTAATTTTGGATCGAACCCAGCAATCTGACCATAATATTCCTTTTGGAAATAGCCTGGAAATACCTAGCTCTTCAAATCTCTTTCAACCGGTCGTAGCGTCTTACTGGTTTTCTCATTAATTAGTGAGTTGAATAAAATCTTGGGCACGTGTTTATTTTATATTTGTATATATATATATGTATGTATGTGTACATTTACGTATTTTATTTTATTTTATTTTTTGAAAATTGTACCTTAACCTTCTCTGCGTTGGTAGACTGCAGGTTGTGGATGGTTCTGCAACCCTTTCCCTGCCCGGAACACGCAAAGCATCGGACTCTCCCGCCATTGTGTCTCTGCACCATGATCAGCATGGGGTCTGGCACAGGGTGTTGGCGCTTGTATGATTTCTATCTCTTGTATTTGCCCCTCTCTGCTTGGGGTCAACGCCTCAGATATTGAGATCAGCTCTAAACCATCCAGGGGGAATGACTTCTTGAGGACCCGGGATGTAGCTGGAGGATGTGGGGAAGGGGGTGCGGGTACTTGATATTCTCCCAGTGGGGAGGCTGAGTACAACAGCTCAAGGAAAGCCTGCCAGCAGGGCCCCTTTAAGTCTTTTGCTTAGGGTTCACGGCCCTGGCCGCACATTCGGATTAATTGGGAAGTTAAAAAAAAAAAAAAAATACCCTCTTCAGGGCTCCACTTTCAGGAAGCCCAATTTAACATAAGTGAGCCAGACCTGGGTACTGGCATTTTTCAAAAAGCTTCCAGATGCTTCAGCCAGGGTTGAGAAGCACTGTGCTAGCACGATTGCTAAGCCAGCACATGGGACCACAGGCGATGATTCTCATGGGCTCTCCTCCTGCTTGGCCGTGGGTCACTCGAGCTATGTTCAAAGCGCTCCGTTTTTTCCTCGGGAGGGCCCCGTCTTAGTCTTCGTGGTGGGGCCCCCAGGAGCTCCAAAGTCCACGGAAAAATCCCAATTCCTCAAAGATTTTCATCTTATCAGCAATCTCCCTACTGCCTGCACAGAACGTTCTATTGTATGAGGGTTTTTCTTTTTTCTTTTTTTTTTCTTTTTTTAATTTGAAGTTCCTGGCAGCCGCTAAAACGTCTAAGAACCCGAACCCGGGTTTGATCGGTTGTCAGCAGAGTTGAAAACTGCTGTCTTTAAACAATTGTCTAAACTCTGCCTCTTCTGGTCTGTCCTTCGCTCCCCTGGCAGGCCTCTGGACCACCGATTTGCACAGTGCGCTTCACTGGCCGCAGCCCTGGCCACCTCCTCTCCTCCCACCCTCACAAATGAACACGGTGCTGCTCAGACTGTGGGTTTCTCAAGAGCGTGCCTCTTTCTTGCTTCTCTGCCACCACAGCCTGGCGGTCCCAAAACTCTCACCATCCCGTTTCCATCTCCCCCTGAGGCTCTGTGGCCTGATTCCACCGCACGGGTCAAAAGCGCAGCCTTGGGCGCGAGCAGTGACCTGAGAGCTGGCACCCCTCCTCCCTCACCTCCTTTCTGCCCCTCGCCCCTTGCCCAACTCCTCCCAAACCAACCCTTCCTCTGGAAAGATAAGACTCTTCTCAGTTCCTGTATCCCCTTCCCCTGAGTTTGCATTTCCTTTTATTCCAGACTAAGGCGGCTCTTTGTGAAGGGGGATGTGGCGTTTTTGCACAAATATTTAATCTTTTCCAATCTGCCCTCTGCACTGCCTGTCAGTTCTCAGGGCTGAAACCACTCTGTTTGCTTTAGCTCGTAACGGGATACTGTTTTGAAAAGTGATGCAGAAGTCCGATTACTTATGAATCTGGGCTTTATTTTGCATGAATGCTTTTCAAGGCTACGATAGATTTATTTTTTCTTCCTCACCAAGAATTATGTTGCCAGTGGGGGTGTGGTAGCAAGCAGGCAGGGGAATCCAGAGAGCTTTTAACTTTTTACCCTGTAGCTTGAAAACCTCAGCTGCAGGGACCTAGTAAAACAAAGTTAGCCAAGGTTTTATTGGCAGCTTCTTTCAGGAAAGATCTCCCCCTTCCCTTTTTGGAAATGTCATTATTTTCCACAAAATGTAATTCATCCTATTAAAGTGTCTGCAGTACCTGTTAGAAATCACCTGTTAGGGGCTCCGGGGTGGCTCAGTCGGTTAAGCGTCCGACTTCGGCTCAGGTCATGATCTCGCGGTCCGTGAGTTCGAGCCCCATGCCGGGCTCTGTGCTGACAGTTCAGAGCCTGGAGCCTGCTTCGGATACTGTGACTCCCTCTCTCTCTGCCCTTCCCCTGCTTGCACTCTGTCTGTCTCTCTCAAAAATAAATGAACGTTAAAAAACTAAAAAAAAAAAAAAAAAAAATCACCTGTTAAATAATAAACATACCGAACAAAGAAAAATGCAGACGTAGAATAATAGTAACCAATTCTTTTTAAAAGCCTGATTGGTGCCATGGGCTTCTGATGCTGTTGCTAATTGCTAATCCTCTCCTCAGCTGTGTGTGGCAAATATGTTCTTCCCATTTTATAGGAAGTGAAACAGCATGGTAATCACACGCTTTGGATTTGTCAAGACAGTATGGACTTTCATTTTTTTTTTTTTTTCTTTCAACGTTGGACCAAGTGGCAGATGATGGGTCCTGATTGGAAAGCGCGGCTCAATCTCCCATTTCTAGCCTCAAGTGAGGTTCTCCCCAGGCAGCCAAGAAGTCCATGGAGAGATAGGTCCCATAAAAATCGTGTACACGGGGGCTCCTGGATGGCTCAGCTAGCTGAGCGTTTTGACTCCTGATTTCTGCTCGGGTCATGATCCCACGGTTCAAGGGATCGAGCCCCGGGTTGGGCTCTGCATTAGCAGTGAAGAGCCTGCTTGGGATTCTTTCTCTCTCCCTCTGTCTCTCTGCCCCTCCCTCCCTCCCTCCCTCCCTCTCTCAAAATAAATAAATAAATAAACATTAAAAAAAACAAATCACGTACTGAGGGCTTTTGGTGAAGTCCGGAAGGAGCATAAGCGGTGAGAAAAGAAAGAGCCCTTTCCAGAACTTCGGGTCTAGAGTCCAGGCCTGCAAATGTTGCTGGTTAAGCCAACTACACACCAAGAGAGGAAAGAGTACAGAAGCAGCAACTGAGTGCTGTTGCTCATAGGCGCTGTATTTTAGAAAACATTAATTGGGGGGAAATCGTGTGGTATGTGGAGTGAAAAGATCGGCTTACAAAATTAAAACTGCTTCCAACTCTGTAAAAAATAGAAAGAAAAAAAAAAACGGGGAAGAAAAGCCAAAAGTATTCATAGTGGTTATCGTTGACTGGTGAGGATATTTTGATCGTTTTGAAAAATATTTTCTGTATGTTGCACAATGAATATGTATTCTTGTTATGAGCGGAGCCCAGCTGATAACGCGACCAACACCAAGGCCAGGGAAACGCCCCTAGCTCCCTTTGCCGGGTGGGGTTTGGCCTGAACACCAGTAAGGAGCCCCCAGTGGCAAATGTTGTTTGAATTGCAGGCTCAAGTAAGAAAATATCGTCTTTGTCTTTCTTCTCCCTTCCCCTCTTCTGTGAGACTGTGTATTAGCTTCTAACCTTCTGTTTCTCCCCACTTTGTGCTGTTCCAGAAGGATCAGATTAAACAGATGTGCTTGCTGTGTCTGTGATGGAGGATGGTTTCTGAGCGTCCCTCTCCCATTCTTCACTGTGAACCAACTGGATAAGAGGGAAGGAAAAGGAGGCAGAGACAGAGTCACCTGTCTGAATCACAGTGCTGTGTAGCTGCCTGAGGTCCCTAAGGGGGCCCTGTGGTGGTCCAGAGGATTCTGCTACAGTCAGGTTTCCTCCTGGATCCTAAGCTCCCCCAGGGAAGAGGCTCCTGTGCAAACCAGCAGAGAGAATTGTCATCCCCTGCCCATTGCGTCTAAGAAACTTCCAGCAGCTTGATGCTCCGTGGAGTGGCTGCCCTGGATGATGGTCATGACCAGAGTGCTTCCTTGGCCATGTTTACTCTTCCGTCTAGTGGCACCGCAGAGAAAATGTAGAGGCTGACTCTGGGGGAGTGGGCTTGGAGTTGGCCATTTAAAAGAAATGGCCACTGGAAGAAATAATTTTCATGTTTTAGATTTCAAATCATAAATTTTTTGTTGGAAAAAGCAATACGTGTTTCTTGTCTCAAGTTTTAGAAGTCTAGACCGCTCGCCATTGATTTTGGGAGGACAGAGGAAATCTCTCTTGGTCTCCTAATGAAGACTTTATTTCTTTAAATTGACTTAGATTAAATTTTGGGTGTGAGCATTTCCTAGTCTTTTCTTCTAGATCTTTCTGGGGCTGGCTAATGTTTGTGCTATATTGGGGTACACAAAGAGATGGGTGATGAACACAGGTGAGGGGCTCAGGCACTCCCTATCCCTGAAGAAAGTAGGCTACTATTCTTTCACTGGGTTCAGAAGATTCCTATAGAGCAACAGAGTTGCCCTGGATTTCCCACTGTGGCACTGTGGGTCTCAGGGGGACAGTCACCCTTTCTATATAATTCAGTGTCTTCACTGTAAAGTGAAGATTATGTTACGCTGTGCCCCAAGGTAGTGTGAGGTGCATTTGAAATATTAGCTGTGAACCCGATTTGAAAATAAAAATATTCCAAATAACAAGGTCTTGTTTGTATTCCTTCTATGACCCCACATGTGTTCAGTGGGAAGGACCATAGAGAAAAGACTGTTAAGAGATGGAAGGACTAGAGAGGCTTCCTGTAGGCTGGGTAGGGCTTGAAGAGGCTGTAGGGAAGTGGTACAATCTTCTGGTTTGGGGGAAAACCAAGAGCCAAGACATCCAAGGGGAAATGGTCTACGGGTTCAGGAGTCATCAAGAAAAAAATGGTGAACTGGACAGAAAGTGTTGAGGAATGACAGAATGAGGTGAGATACATAGGGACAGATGTTGGGGGAGGAGGGATCCCAAGAATCAGGTAGAGCTGGGTCCCCCACACCAAAAAAAAGAACGTATCTACCTCAGCAGTCGTCCAAACCCTGATATCCAACTGTCCACTCAGTATGTCTGGTAAGCTACTGATAAGCTGGTCGTGAAGAGAAACTGAAAATCTATTTCCAAATATCTTGGAAACTGCACAAGGGAATATAAATTTCTGTTGTTGTTTCAATATACCTTTGTTAAATAATGATAACTCAGGAATGGGAGCAATATTTTCTTTTTGAATTTCTGAGAGTATTAATTATGGGAAATTATCAAGGACAATGCATTTTTTTATCCTAAAATTTTATGAAAATATTGAATAAATAAAACATTTAGGGAAAGAAATAGTAGGATTACATGCTTATAAATTTTATGAGTTTTGTGACAAGATGGATCAAATTGTAGGGCCAGCCAACCTCTCTCCACTTGGAATTTCAATGCACTCCTTTTTTTCAGTTGAGTGGTTTTTTTTGTTTGTTTGTGTAATCTTTCCCCTCGTGTTTGCATAGCTAACACCAGTCCCATGCCAGCTTAGGTCACGAACACAGTATTACTGGTGTAATTAAGGTGGTTTGGCTAAGAATTGGGGCAGCAAAGCAAACGGATAACAGGACAATAGTAAAGAACGATGCATATTTATGAACTTCTAGAAGCACAAATTGTTGACTTCATGCAACTAAACGGATTCAACATTTCTTACATTTTCATCAGCCATCTTTCAGAATTCTTTTTCAATTCTTACGCGGGATCCAAAAGCTTTCTCCCCCCTGGTTTGTAATGCCTGTTAAATTGTCACTGAATTATGTTTGTTTAGCACATATGAGACGTTTATATTCTTTTGGCAAGTAGCAGTTTGGATTTTTTAAAGCCTATGCCTGCAAGTGAAGCCAGTGGCTGTGAAATGGGCCGATGGTAAAGCCCAGGCAGTTGGCAACTAGAGAGTGTTTATGGGTCAGCTAGGTGCTATCCCAAAACTCATCAGTCTGACCAGTGGGGGCTTTCTTGTAAGTGGGAAACTTATTTACAAATAACGATAGGCATAACCATTTCTTCAACAAACCTTAACTGAGTGCATTATTGAGGTCAGATTGCATTCGACTCGAGCTTCCCATGTAAAGTTACGATCACACAGCCCCAACTACCTCTGCCCCGGCAGGACGGAGAACAGACAAGAAAAAACTCGGCAGATCAAAGCTTGCCTGCCAAGCGGGCCATCCTTGCCTGGAGCAGAGGGCTTTCTGGGAATAGCTCTTGAGGGTCTGAGCTCCTCAGCTCTGGGTTACATGTAATGAAGCGTCCTTCAGATCATCACCAGTTCCCTGACCAAAGTACTAAAATCTAAAGGTCTAAGGCTGGAAGCAATTTTACCATGAGATGTTAGTATAGTTTTGAATTTGATAGATTTCATTTGAATAGGTGTTGGAACAACATGGGGAACTCTCCTAACGTTGGAGATGAGAGCTGCACTTCACCACTTTATTTCCATTGGAGTGTCCGTCAGGATTGCCTAGAGGGCAGAGAACATTCTCTCTGGCAGTGGTAAGCTGAGGAAGGACTGTGTGTCTGCTGACCAGAAGAGTGACCTAGTGCTTCAGGACAGAAGTCAGCAAACTATGGTCATTCATCTAGTGTTCTCCATGACCTGGGAGTATTCTTTGTAAATGAGAAGCTGTCTCAGGGCCACGGGAACCAGTAATCCTTATAATGATGGCAGAATTTCATTCCTCCTGGAGCCAGAACATTTTGCAGGTGACTTTCCAAATCTTAACCAGGGTGCTTTTATGACATCACTGACATGGAGTCTGGGTGAGGTAAAGATACTTAAGTGGAAATATTTATTTCCTTAAAATGATAACTTAGTTTTCCCTCTCCAACTTTGAGAAGGAACATCAAGAGGATGGGGGACAAGGTGATACCAGCATTTTGACATACTACAAATCCTAGGGACTTGTTGCAGAGCGTCCTGGGTCCGGTTCCAGTTCAGGAGACCTCACATCCTTTTTTCCATTCAGACAGGTCCTTGCCCTCGCAGTGTTTCTTCCAGCCTTGCCTGAGGAGGACAGGGAAGCAGGAAGAACAGAAAGAAGCATGACAGTCCAAATATTCTTAGGTCCAAAACCATAGGTAATTAACCAAAACAACCGGCAGCACCCAGGACTTAGTTTTATTCATTTCTGAGATCCAAGGACTCTGTCCCTGTGCCTTGTTAAGACTTCTCCCTTCTTGATTTTCTCCTAGTCCTTATTAGCCTCAGCAACAGGTAAACAACTTGCATAAGGATGGGTCATTTAGTTAAACACCTCCGCCTCTGAAAATTCAGGTTCCCCAGGTGGGTGACCTGGTTAGCAATGTTCACAAGACACCCAGCCTCAGAAATTGACAGTGAGCACCAGAAACCATGTCTCTGCACAATCCTAGGGCTGTTTCCAGCTAATCTAGGGTATGGCTGACGTGGTTATTCTTCTCTCGCTGCTTCCTGTTCTCTCTCCCCACAAAATGTTGCTCTAGCTCTCCAAAACTATATCCAAAAGTTGAACAAGCTCAAGCTTTTTCCCTCTGGTGTATTGCCTTCACCAGCAATTCACATTCGAAAATATCTGTTGTTCCACTGTTTGGACCATCTTAATGTGAAAGACAATCACACATCGCCATGACTCATAACGTCTCTCCTCCCCGTAGAAACCCCTTTCACGGTGTTCATGGTACACCCACACACTCATGGGGGAGGGTATAGACAAGGTCACATTAAAATCATTGGACCATTCTGCAAAGGGGAGTTTGTCAGTGCCCGCTGCAGCCGTGATGAATGGACACACGGTCGTTTTTTTGCCCTGGTCGGTCCAAGTCTTCCAAGGAGACTCTTACCAATAGTTCATCCCTTCTGTCTCTTTAGCAATTTTCTTGGCACAGATAATTGCATCTGTGAGGTCGTCAGTGAGCAAGGCTGTGAAAGAGAGGAGTACAGTATTAGCTGAGACTGTTATTTGAGGGGAGCCCCCAGTCACTATTTTTTGGAACGGGAGGGTAGGAAGAACTCTGAGATGCATTCTTATTTTTGTTGAGCTTCTTCATAAATCAAAGAATTTTTTTTTTTAATTTCTAGAGTAGAATATCTTGACTTTTTGAAGTTTGAGTCCTGAAGGGTTTTTGGAAATGTTTAGAAAAGACACGGTAGGTGGTGCCTGGCCCTTGAGCATCTGACTCTTGATTTCAGGTCAGGTCACCATCCTAGGGTCATGGGAATGAACCCCACATCAGGCATCGAGCTCCACGCTCAGATGCTTAAGACTCTCTCTCTCTCTCTCTCTCTCTCTCTCTCTGTCCCTCCCTTTCCCTCATGCACATTCTCTCTCTCTAAAATAATTTAAAAAAAAATTTTTTTTAACGTTTATTTGTTTTTGAGACAGAGAGAGACAGAGCATGAATGGGGGAGGGTCAGAGAGAGGGAGACACAGAATCCGAAACAGGCTCCAGGCTCTGAGCTGTCAGCACAGAGCCCAACGCAGGGCTCGAACTCACAGACCGCGAGATCATGACCTGAGCCAAAGTTGGCCGCCTAACCGACTGAGCCACCCAGGCGCCCCTAAAATAATTTTTTTTTTAAAAAAAGACACAGTAGGAGAATGTTTTCTGTGTCCTGAAGAAACACACACGTAAGAGGCACAGTAACTACAAGGTTTTCTCTACTTGGGTTACTTTGACACATGCAATCTCCTTATAGGTAAATATGAACCTTGTCCATTTAACTTTGCAGTTTGTGCATTAAAAGCAAGTTCTACCCAAGATGTTTATCATAGGCAAATTTTTTATGTCAAATACATTGGTCTTTATTATTTTTTCTATGGCTTTCAGACATAAGGAATCTTTTGATTGCAAATGAAATCATTGGTATCTGCATTCTCTCCTGCTTGTCCAGAAGTGGGCTCAAAATCCTCAATGCAAACATGACAGAAAAAGGCAAAAAGTATAAAGTCTAGCATCACTTCTTTTACATGGCGGGTTCTTCAGAAGCAAATGCAGAGACGGGTTTGGGATGCCAACACGTATCAGAGATCCACATCTGTGGAAGGAAGAGGGCAGAAGCCGGACTAGGCCGATGGAGATATTCAGTTGTGATGCAGGCCCACCGAAGTTGGCCAAGTTGTGCCCAAATAGCTAAGTCTTTTTTTTTTTAAACGTTTATTTACTTATTTTGAGAGACAGCGAGTGTACATGTGCATGCATGCACGGGGAAGGGCAGAGAGAGGAGAGAGAGGATCCCAAGAGCGCTCCTCGCTCTTAGAGTTCCTTACTGAACACAGGGGTCTATCCCGTGAACCATGAGATCACGACCTGAGCCAACTGAGCCACCCAGGTTTCCCCAAATGGCTACGTCCTTAGGCCTCTGCATCACTCAGTCCCTGGGTGTGGACTGCTTTAGAGGGGCACAGTGTGAGATTAGACAGTCCTCTGCGGTTAAGACAGACCCTAAAGGAAGTACCAGGTAGACGTCTGCAAATGCGCAGATGTCGCAGAAGCCAGACATCGTCCCTTCAAGGGGAATCTGGGCCGTCCATCTCCCTGCCCATCACAACCACTGATCCAAGACATAAAAGCCAGAGCCATTAGATGGCGTTTTTATTTATCAATTAAGCAAAGATCTTGAAAGAATGGGGTAATACTGCGTGTTGACGAGGGTGCGATGAAATAGGCACTCTTCCATACTTCCTGGTGAGAATATAAGGGGTTCAGCTTTTCAGGAAAGCAATTGAACAGCATGTGTCAAGAGCCTTAAAGTGGTCTTATCCTTTCAGCTAGCAATTTCTCTTTCTGGGCCTATCTTAAGGAATTCATTACGACCCGAGACAAAGATTTATTTACAGAGTAGTTTATTGCAGCTTAGTGTGTAAGAGGAAATTGATTTTCAAGCGTAAGAGATCTAATTGCCTCATAATTAGGGATGTTCACATTAATAATAATACCTCCACAGAATGGAATAAGGTGCCATTTAAAATCACGGGTTGACGTGGTTTCATAATAGTGGGAAATGCTCCCAATATGAAGTTCTCAGGATTGTAAAAAGATCCACCTAGAGCTACACCATTCAATTTGGTAGACATTAGCTATATGGGGCTATTTAAATCTAAATGAATTTATACAATCAGAACTTCAGTTCGTCAGGTGCTCTCACTACATTTCAGATGCTTTATAACATCTTTGTTGTGGCTAGTCATTCTCATATTGGATAGCCCAGAAAACATTTCCGTCGTCACAGAAAGTACGATTGGACAGCACCGGTTTAGAGAGAAAATAAAAAGATAGTCATAGCCACCAGTATTTGAAGGTTTAGCTCTAAATTGTGGCATCACCAATACTTTCAATCTTCCCTGCATGTTTCTAATTTTTTTACAGTAGAAATGCATTATTTTTATTTTCAGAAAACTATAACAAAAAGAATCATATTGTGATCAAATGGATCGCTAAAACACAAAATTATTTTGTAAACTCAGTTGAAAATGGTGTTTTTCTTGAGTATGCCAACTTAGTTGCTAATTAAGTTGCTTTCTCAGATAAGCTAAACCAGAAGACACAGGTAGTGATAGATTGCTTTTAAGCAAATTCATCCAAATGTGGTGGTTTTTAAATTTAAAACAAAATTCTGCTAAACAAGAGAAAACGAATGAAAAATATGAGCTATAAGTGATGACAAATTGGGACAATATATTCAAATTCATCATTTGATACACAGTGAAAATTAAAGCTTTGTTAGCTTATATGCACCTTGTTTCTAGAGAGATGAATAGTTAGAATATCAATTACTGTTACTAACACCTGCCTTTATAGAAAAAATACTCTGGTCGGGCTCATGTTAAGTCCCTTCATGTATTATCTCTGTTAGGACTTGGAACAACCATGTGGGTGAGTACCATTATTAGCCCATTAAACTGAGGTCTACACCCAGTAAATGAGTCTGCATTCAAACCTAGGGCTTAAATTCTGTTGTCTCCCCTGCTTCCTTCCAACATGGCCACTTAAGCAAAGATTTCTGCTTATAAGACTATATGCTAATGAAGTTGATAATAAAAATATAAATACTCTATTAATTTTTCAAGTAATTATTTATTAGGAGATTATCCAAACTTAAATTCTTGGTATCTGATACACATTCCAATTACATAGAAACACTTTATTTTGTGTGCATAATTATTTTTTTAATGTTTATTTATTGAAAGAGAGAGAAAGAGAGCACGTGTGTATGTGTGTATGCATGCATGAGTTGGGGAAGAGCAGAGAGAGAGAGAGAGAGAGAATCCCAGGCAGGGTCCATGCTATCAGCACAGAGACCAACTCAGAACTCTATCCCATGAACCTAGAGATCAGGATCTGAGCTGAAATCAAGAGTCGTATGCTTAAATGACTGAGCCACCCAGGTGCCCCTGTGTGTATAAATTCTTGATAAGTGCTGAGATATTATGGGGTTTGTATTAGGAAGTGGTTGGAGACTGTTTCCTAAGAGAAGTGGGTTCGGTGGGGCCTCGAGGGGTGGGAAGGACATAAATTATACATAGTGGGCAAGAAGTAGAGAGTATTCTATTATGCCAGGACCGGAACACGCGGGAAGACAGGACTGGAACACAAAGTGGAAGGCTTGTGTTTGGGGGTAAGGCAGTTTGCTTGGCTGGAGATGCTGTGTAGCCATTGGCAGCCATTGGTAGCTCCAGTCACTGGCTGGAGATTAGCTGCTGCAGAACCATGTGGTGGAGACCTTGTAAAGTTTGTCAGTCTCCCATTTTGCGATAGCTTTATGTTGCCTAAATGAGATGTTTTCAAAGTGCTAGTCGGACGTGACTTTGAATTTGCTCAGGAAAATTTGTTGAGGAAGACGGGGGCTGGGAAACACGAACTTGATGGGCTGAGATGCGAAGACACAAGGAAACCACCACAGAGGGGCAGCAGAGGGGCAGAAACGAGTCAAGAGAGCAAGTGTTTACAAGGATCCATGCCAAGAATTGCTTCTGCTCAATTTACTTTAAATAGACAAGTCTGTCCAGTCAAAGGGTTCTGTTGAACAGCAAAGCATTATTCAGCTGAATAGTTTATTCTCCCACATCCAACAACAGAAAATGGCAACAATCTACAAAAAAGAATAACTTATTTTCAGGTAAGTTGGTTCTGCTATAAAGTCTGTCTCTCCCCAGCATCCTTCTGCCTTCCAACTAAAATATCACTACCATGCCTACAATTTAAATCTCCTTCCCCTCTCTGAAGTGACAAAGGCCAACTCAGATACCAGGCTGATGAGAAATAGAGATTAATATAGGTAGACGAGACTAGATACGAGAGACAAAAATCACCCTTGCCCCCCCCTTAAACATCTCTCATTTTAAAGAGGTCTGTGCTATTAGAGGAAAATAAAGATTGATATTTTATTATCATGTGTGTGCATACACATATATATGTTTATATTTATACATACGTATATATACAAATATTCTGTCTAAATAGTTTGGGGAAGGTAGGCAGGAATTCTGGAAACACAATTTGGTATGGGTGTGAGGAGACGGCATAGCTTTGGAAGATGGGCAGGAGGTACATATGAACCGTACATTTATGAAATGTAATGTTTCTTGTAAAGATACCCCAATGCTAACTTGTTTCCCAGTTCCCATGACAAATGTCCCTACTTCTGTAATACATGGGACAGAATAACATCGTCCATAATTAAAGCTTCTCTGGCCTGAGGCTGAGGGAAGCCAGTTACTAAGGGGTGATTAGGATATAAAACCAACATCCTGTTTTCTATTTTAAAGCTGTCTCTGAAAATCCCATGCTCTTTATGATGAGAAAGCAGATAGGAGAGTTCCTTCACCTCTCACCATGAACAGTCCGACATTTTCATTTCCTAGCATTCAAGATTGCCTTGCAGATATACGTTTGCCCCAGACTTCCTTATTTCAAACTAAATTGAACAATATTAAATTAGTCAACTGAAAGTAAAGTCAAGCATGGTCGTGATGGAGTCACAGATTTTCTCTCCCACTGTAAACAGCTAGAAAACTACACAAATACATGAAAACATTATTTTCAGACATTAGACAGCAAGCAATGCAGGATCGTGACCCTTGAAAGATAGAAACCAAATGAGGAGAGTCTTAGGATTGCCATGAGTTTCTGCCCAGAGGCACTGTTCAAGCAAGAAAGGTAAAACCCAGGCAGGAGATGGCAGTTTAAGTGGAGGAGACAGAGATAAGAGGCCAAGGCAAGTGGAATTTGTGGAGAAGAGAATCTGAGAGGAAGGGGCCACCCAGAAGGAGAACACCAGAGATCTGCATAGGGATTCCACTGAGTTTTTGACCGAAAGCTTAACTGGGTTCGCAAGGGGTAAAACTCCACGAAGCTAGTTAGAAAACGATTACCAGGGACCTGTACAATTACAGAGCTCACCCAGGGCTGGGAGACATTTGTTTTCTGAGTAGTCAGAGGGAAGAGATCTTGGTGAACCCCTGGACATTCAAAAGACACTAGAAAAGCTATGCCTTCGTAGTTGGGTTAAATTAGCCCTACCATAAATACTACTAGCGAACTTCCTTACCACAATTTAAAAGCAAGTATTAACAGGGTCAAGCCGATCAGAATTAAGGACTTGCCAAGGTGAAATCCAATAGTCCTTAAAGGACCTTGACAACATAATTGAGACACTTAAAAATGTAATACATACTATGTTTAGTATCCAACAAAATGTTATTATATGTGCAAAGAGGTATAAGAATGTGACCCACAACCAGGGGAAAGAGCAGTCAATGTTAAGACCCAGAAATGGCACAGGTTATTGAATTACCAGGCAAGGAATGTAAAATAATGTATAAATATGCTTATTGATATCAAGGACTTAAACAAAAACATGAATAAAATGAGGGAAATGAAATACATAAGCTGATCACCCAGCACTGAAAATATACAATATCGGAAATGAAAAATTCAATTAATGAATTTAATAGATTAGGCACTTCAGAAAAAAGAAAAGAGAATGTGAAGATATAGCAATGGAAACTATTGAAAATAAAACACAGGAAGGGGAAAAGACAGAAAAAAAGGAAGAGCGTCGGTGACCTATGGGACAATATCAAGTGATCTAACGCATGTGTCATTAGAATTTTCAAAGGAGAAAAGATGAAAATTATAAACCCAGGGATCCAAAATGTTAATGAATATCAAGTAAGATAAACATAAGAAAACAGACTTCGTGATCACGTTGCTGAAAATTGGGCATTATAAAGAAAACTTAAATGCAGGTAGAGAATAAAAAGAGACATTATACCCTGGGGATGCAAATCAGAAGATCACCAGCTTCTCAAAAAAAGAAAATGAGCCAGAAGACGAAAGGATATCTTTAACACATTTAGAGAAAAACAGCCTCCAGCTTAGAATTTTATATAGAGAGCAAATAGCCCTCAAAAAAAAAAAATGAAATATAGACATTTTCAGGCAGATAAAAGCTGAGAAAATGCTTTTTAGTAGACCTCCACTCTAAAAAAAATACTGAAGGATATTCTTTAGGCTGGAGGAAAATGATATCGCTTAACTGCCTACCCAAATGAATTCCACGAAAGGAGTGAGGAGAGTTGGAGATGGTAAATGTGTGGCAAATATAAAGAGACCCTTTTCCTCAGTTAAACAATTTACTTAAAAGATAATTGCTTCAGGCAAAAATGCATGAGGCAAAAATGCAATGACTTATAACACGTTGAAGTAAGGTGCAGGGCAACATAGCATAAAGGATGGGATGGGGAAATACGTATATAGTTATAAGACTCGTGTATTATACATGAGTATAATGTTATTTGAAGGTAGAATGTGAGATGATGCATGTTGTAAACCCTAGAGTAACCGCTGTAAATAAAACAGAAGTGCAGCTAACAAGCCAATGGAGGAAAGAGAGTACTGAAAAATATCCAATAATCCAAAAGAAGGCAGAAAAAAACGAACCCGAACTAGATGGCACTAAGAGAAAACAAACAAAAAAACCCAAGACAGTGGATTTTAAAGTAACCGTGTAAGTGATCACATTGGCTATAAATGTTCTAACGTCCAGCAAACTGGCCCACAGGCCTGTGCTCTGTTTTTGTAAATAAAGTTTTATGGGAACCCAGCCACGCTTACTCATTCGCATCTTCTCTATGACTGCTTTTGCGTTACACGGAGAGTCGAAAGTTCCAACTGAGACTGTACACAACGCTAACAAATTTACTATCTGGCCCTTTAAAAAAACAATTTGCTGGCACTGTCGACAATAGCCCAAGTATGGAAAGAGCCCAGATGTCCATCGACTGACGAATGGATAAAGAAGATGTGGAAAAGAAGGGAATATTACTCAGTGATCAAAAAGAATGAAATCCTGCCATTTGCGACAGTGTGGATGGAACTAGGGTGGGTTATGCCAAGCGAAATAAGTCAGTCAGAGAAAGACAAATATCATATGATTTCACTCACGGGTGGAATTCAAGAAACAAAACAGATGAACGTAGGGGAAAGGAAGTAAAAATAAGATATAAACAAAGAGGAAGACAAACCATAAGAGACTCTTAAATACAGAGAACAAACTGAGGGTTGCTGGTGGGGTGTTGGGTGAGAGGATGGGCTAAATGGGCAATGGGCATTAAGGAGGGCACTTGTTGGGGTGAGCACTGGGTGTTATATATAAATGATGAATCACTAAATTCTATTCCTGAAATCATTATTATACTACATGTTAACTTGGATTTAAATTTTTAAAAATGTTAAAAAAATAAACCACACTGAGATAAAGAAAGAAAGAAAGAAAGAAAGAAAGAAAGAAAGAAAGAAAGAAGAAAGAGGAAAGAAAGAAAGAAAGAAAGAAAGAAAGAAAGAAAGAAAGAAAGAAAGAAAAGAGTTTGCTGACCTCTGGTCTAAAAATTCTTTTTTTTTGTTAAAAAAATTTTTTTAATGTTTTATTCATTTTTCACAGAGAGAGAGAAGGGGGTGGGGAAGGGCAGAGAGAGAGGGAGACACAGAATCCGAAGCAGGCTCCAGGCTCTGAGCTGACAGCCCAGAACCCGATGTGGGGCTTGAACTCACAAACTGTGAGATCATGACCTGAGCCGAAGTCGGACACTTAACCGAATGAAACACCCAGGCGCCCCCCTGGTCTAAAAATTCTTAACAAAAAGCAGAAACTGTTGGACCGGATATAAAAGCAACACCTAACTATGTGCGGTCTGTAAGAAATTCACAGTAAATATAAAGATGTAGATGAGTGAAAAGTAAAAAAATGGTGGGGAGCCTCGGTGGCTCAGTTGGTTGAATCTCTGACTTTCAGCTCAGGTCATGATCTCTCTCTTTGTGAGTTTGAGCCCCACATCGGGCTCTGTGCTGATAGCTCGGAGCCTGGAGCCTGCTTCAGATTCTGTGTCTTCCTCTCTCTCTGCCCTCTCCTGCTTGTGCTCTCTCTCTCTCTCTCTTTCTCAAAATTAAATAAACATTAAAAAAATTTTTTAAGTAACAGAATGGAAAGAAATATATTGTGCAAAGAAAACTGAATCACTATAGTACTATCAGGTAAAGTAGATTTGGGGATAAGAAATATTATCAGAGTTAAGGAGGGGCATTGGCACTAATGATAAAAGGGTCAACTAATTAGGAAGATTTAACAGTCCTCAATATGTATGTATCTAATAACAGAGCTTCAAAAATGGACAAATCTGAAAGAAGAACTATGTAAATTGTAATTTTATAGTTGGAGATTTCAATACATCTTTCTCATTACTTGATAGAATAAGTAAGAAAATAAGTATATAATATACTTATAGATAATTATAAAATATACATATAGTATAGATGCTTATTTTATATATATATATATAGTATAGAATATCTACCTAGCAACTGAGGAATACACATAATTTTTTCAAATGCACATTTGCCCTAATTATATGCTGTATGGTGACCATAGATCTATGTCACAAATAAGGTTCAAATCATTTTAAAGGTTTGAAACCATATAGACTACTGCAATAGTCTATTTTAGAAATCAAGTGTAAAAATTCATCCTGGGATCATCCCTTATAGTCATCTTGGGCCTTCCCTTTGGCTCTCTCCTTTATTGAAATGTCTTGTTTTGTGGATCTGTGTCTTCCTATTTCTTGGTTTACCTTGTCCGTTTGGTGGAACACCTTTTCTGTGCACTAAGAGACTGACCTACATGGATGACATCAGTAGACACCCCCCCTCCGCCCGCCCCCTCCTCTGACTTCAGAGTTGAACGGTGAACACCAGCAGGAGATTGCAAGGGAAAAGGACAGTGAAGTTGGGATATATACGTTTCCTCAGGGTTTTTTTTTCTGTCCAGTCACCAAGAACAAACTGTGTCCATTGATGGAAGGTCACAGCTCCTACAAGGTAGCCTTCGCCATATGGACCCTGTACCTGGGTGTGGGTCACGGCTCTCTCTCCATTTCCCCTTGGGCCAGGAGTTAGTAATGGTTTGCTGTTTCGAATCCCTTGCTTCAATACTTGGAAATAGCTTTTCCTGAAGATTTTAAAGACAGGACTCTATTTTCGTCTAGCTTCCCAGCGTTGATATTGAGAAGTCGGATGCCACTCTGATGCTTGATCTTCTGTAGGGAACATGTTTCTCTCTCTCTTTGCAGATGATAGTGTATTCTAATACTCTCCGGTTTTCTGAAATTTCATGAGGCTGTGCCTTAATGTGAATCTATGTTAATTGATTGTACTCCTCCCGTGATGAACCTTATAAATTGGAGATGCGTGCTTTTCTGTCCTGGAAATATTTTTGAAAGATGTCACTCTATCTACTGTTCCCCTTCTTATCCTGCTGAAACTTGTATTACTCAGATCCATTTATTTTTCTTATCCTTACTTCCCCTATTTTCCATATGTCTCTTTCTTCTTCATTCTGCTTTAGAGAGAGTTCCTTAATCTTATCTTCCAACTTATCTATGGAGGTTTTCATGTCTGCGATCATATTTTAAATTTCCAGGGGCTCTTGTTCTCTAAATGTTTCTTTTGTTTTTATAAAAGAAAGCATCCTTTTCTTGTTTCATTGATATGACTGACATGTTTATCTATATGAAGATATTAATGATAGTTTCCTTTTTCATTTGAAATTTTCACGTCTCTGTATCATCTCTGCTTTCAACAAGTTACTTTTATCTGATTTTGTTTTTTTCCATTTTGTTTTTGTTTTGTTTTACTTTGTCTCATTCTTTCACGTCAATGACGCTTCAATGATGTCTGGTGATCTTCGGTTATCTGCACTTATTTAAGAAAGAGAGACTAAAAAGCTGATTGGGAATTCTGTACACAGACACTGAGATTTTCAACTATGTATCTCACTATAGGGAATTCTGGCTAGTTTTGTTCATGGAGAGGTCCCACTCAGAATCTTCAGTTATTTCCTTTTCATCTGTCTGAATCCCCCAGAACAGAAACTTCTCTTCTGGCTTCCATCATTCTGAGATCTAACTGGAGGAAAGGGACTGGGACTATGGAAACTTCAATTCAATCTCCCATGTCTTCAGTATGGAGCTCTCCCATTCACAGGGTGTTGAGCTCCCTCAGTTGACAGGACTTTTTACTTGCTGTCTCCAGAAGGGAAAGCTCCAGTATTCTGCCAGGATTGGGGAGAAGCAGTCAGTAGCTAAATAGAGTCAGGAAGGGAATCTGATGGTCTAGCTGCTCCTTAATTGGACTTCCAATCGATCCTCCTATTTTCTACCTACCTTCGCTCGAGTTTCCGGAATTAGCTGATCCTGCTGATTTCTGAGCCCTTTTAGGATTCTGTGGTTGCTTCTTGGCTTTTCCCACTGTCAGTTTAGGACTCAAATTTCTCTAATTACTAAATTAGTCCTCCTGCTTTTCAACTTCTAAAAATGTGCATGTCCGTGGGTTCTACTCCTGAAACCAATACTGCATGGTATGCTAACGAACTTGAATTTAAAGAAATAAATTTTTAAAAACGTACATGTCTAGTTGCTGGGTTTAACTGGAAGACTCCATTGGCAAGCTCTTGGGGATGCTAATGAAATTGACTGTGGGTGGGGAGAGGTTTAAAATTCACACCCGTAGGAAGGTGAAGATACTGAATGTTTTAGTCCAGAAGGTAAGGAATTAAAGACAAGAAATATCGACTAGTCATTTCAAGCATTTAAATCAGTTTCTACGTATAAGGCTGAACAAATTCATTTTGAATAAATCCAGAAGAAAAACTAGAATTAATGGAAGAAAGCTTTAAGGAGGTAGATTTTGGCTCATCAAAAGAATGTTCTAAGTTAAGAGTTGATCGACAATTGTGTGCTCTGCCTCAGGAGTTAGTGAGCATTCTGTTTTAATGTAGGTGTAGGGACAATTTACTAGAAAATTAACACATTGTTCAATCTTTCATACATTCAGACATATGTACTGATTACATAGTAGAGTCAAAAGGAAATTAAAAGTTTATTTTTTGCTTCTAAGGAGTTCGCCACAGAATATCTTATAACTCCGTGTCTTCACCCTTGCTTCTCATTCCTTCCATTCATTTATTTAACGAATATCTATTGAACCCCGAAACTATGGCCAGGTACCACTCTGGGCAATGAGGATACCTCAGTGAACAAAACAGATGAACCCCTGCCCTTGTGTTGTAGAGTGGAGATGATTGGTTGAGTATCTCTTGCATCTTATTCTCCATGACTCCCAGCCATGACCATCATTCAGATCTTTCCCCTCCACACCTGCAGTGGCACTTAAACGGTCTCTTCTTCAACCTATCTCATTCCCTGTTTGCAGATTAATCCTTCTGGAGCAGTGCTCAGACAACTGGCCTCTGTTGATGTCCGATTGCAGGCAGAGATCAGTACACATGTCTCAGCCTCGCCTCCAAGGCCCTTCACAGCCAGGTGGTAATCAACCTTTCCAACCCCATGTTCTGTTATTTGTCTTTATGTTCCCTTTGGTCTAGATAATACAAAGGTCTCACTGCTCTCTGTGCGTGCACCGAACCTCCCCACATGCACCTTTTAGCTTTCATGGTTCCCTTAACCTGAAATGACTCATCTCTGAATGTCCAAATCTTACTTATCTTCCAAGTCTTAGATCAAATATCATTGTGTCTACAAAACTTTCCATGACTTTATCCATAACGTCTTTGTCCTCTGCAGTCCACCATACTCAGCCAACACCTGGTTACAGTCATTTAACTTCATAAAGTGTATGACTTGTCCTAATACCAGATTTCATGTCTGATGCTTTCTGCCAGCCTCAACTCGGTGCACATGCATATTTTTTAAACAATTGAAGTAGCACCCTCGGAGTGAATTCTAGCTTAATTTCCACTGTTTAAGAAATTTAAAGTGTATTTAGTGGTCTCATTCTGTACAAATAAGCATAGATGCATACTTCGAGCAAATTGCTTATGGAAAGCAGTTGGCAAACAACTCTCTCCTTCCTGTTGAAGATATTTCATATCCATATGCGTGAAAGGATAGTAAGGTCATCTGTCCACCCCTCTGTTGTTATGAAACAACATAACTTCATGAAACAACTTCATGACTTCATAACTTCATAACTTCATGAAACAACATGGCTTCATGAAAACCATCCTAGAAGGAATAAGTCCTCGTTGGGCAAGCAGGCCACAGAACTCTGAGTGTCACCCGGGGGGGGGGGTGCGTTCCATAATTTGTTGGCATGGTGTAGACCTACTTGCACATCTGAACTCGAAACCTCCGCTAAAACAGAAAATGGGTGGATGTTCCATGATCAGCTTTCCTGCCTCTAACCCCCAGGACGTTATTTTTGGAAAAGCAAAACCGTACCCGAGCAGGCGACGTGACAGTGGTTCTTCTCCTGTAGCTTCGCATGTCTGCACCACGTGAAGCTGTTTATCTGGAAAATGCCGTAGTCAGTGCTTCCATCCTCCAGCTGGGTCTGTGCCGTCGTGTTGTAGTGGCTCTCATAGTATGCCATGCAGATCCCTAGAGGAGGAAAAAGCCAGAAACGCCAGTAAATGTATGTTTTCCCCTCCAACCCTGCTCTTAGAGGAGAGTTCTTTATACATGTTATAATAATGCTGTGGTCCCAACCTAGCTTGGGGAAGGACAGGGCAGGTAGTATACCCACGGAGCACACCCTAAGCCACATACCTTGTCAGTGGCTACACCTGGACTAGATGGGAACTCAGGTCCTCCCCCTACTGCGCCAGCAAAGGTGGCGTTGTTTTCTCCTTCCCTGACTGATGGACTCCAAGGGTGAGGACAGGATGGGCAGGGAGGAGGACAGGAGCCCCAGAGAGCAGCGGTTGAGAAGAACATGTGGACAGCCAGCAGGTGTCCCTGGTGGGGCAGACCGTGGAAGAGCTGGGGACAAGCCAGAGCTGGAGGTGTGGGGAGACTTTGATATCTCGGGCGGGGGGGGGGGGGGGGGAGATCAAAAGTAGAAAAAGAACAGGAAGGAAGAAATCTCACAGTTTCCAAGGCTAAAGCCCTGGTAATTGTCCAGGCCAGCCCTTGAAAATATTTTTGCCAGTTTACAGCGAGTGTAGACTTTGGACTCAGTGACGGTGACCAGGCAGCCAATCAGGGCCAAGATGCTGGCAGCCTTCATCCCCAGGTCTGTTGTAGGCAGAACCTGTCAAAGACAGGAGACCACATCAAAAAATCTTGCTCTGTCCTGAGTCCTGAGATAAGTCTGTTGCCATTGAGATCTTCAAATCTGCCACAGTTGTGGATGGTTCTGCCTAGAATTTTCCTGGTACTTTTATTTTTATTTTACTTTATTTTATTTTAATTATTAAATTGAAAAAAATTTTGAGTATAATTGACATACAGTGTTACGTTAGTTTCAGCTGTACAACATGGTAATTTGACAAGTTTATACATTACATTATGCTCATTGCAAGTGTCACCATACAATGCTCTTGCAATATCATTGACTATATTCCCTATGCTGTGTCTTTTATTCCTGTGGCTTATTCATCCCATAAATGGAAGCCTGTGTCTCCCATCCCCTTCACCCATTTTGCCCAGCAACCCCCCACACCCCCCAATTTCTGTTTCTTTTGATCTTTCAGAGCAGCATGGGGAAAAAACAAAGTACAGGAGTAAACAGTACAAGGAAGGAATGAGTACAGGCTCTTTCCTTAATACTTTTCTTCATGGTCACTTTCAAGTAAATGCTATGTTTCTGGGATCAGACCAGCAAAGAACTAAGCCCTTCTTTGCTGAGGCTCAGTTAGAAACCACAGAGGGCATTCCATTTCCAGGAGTCCCATTTTAACTCTATCAATAGACCAAAATAGAATACAAAGAATTAAGCATTCCTTATATATGTGGAAACATACACCCCAGTTTCAACCAGAGGTGGCAGATACATGGGTCTGCAAGGACAACTTTTAAGATTTATTAATCGGGGCTTTATTGAAATAAGACTTATGGGTGCTTGGGTGGGTCGATTAGTTAAGCACCCAACTCTTGATTTCAACTCAGGTCATGATCTCATAGTCATGAGAGTGAGCCCTACATTGGGGGGAGCCTGCTTGAGATTCTCAACATGAAGCCTGTTTGAGATTCTCCCCTCCTCTCCCTCTACCTCTCCCCCACTTGCATGCATGCTCTCTCTCTCTCGCTCTCTCTCTCTCAAAAAATAAAAATAAAATAAAATAAATGAAATAAGAAGATTTAGCATCTTATCTTTCTTCCATTCTCTAATACATTTCCAAATGTGGGAGCCTTGTTTCAAAAATATCAGTGTTATATTGCAAATCCAATGTTTTTCTGAGCCCCTCCATCACTGCTGCATAGGTTCCCTTAAAAGTCTTGGTATTGACTGTTGAGCAAGAGGGGACAGCTGACCATGGATCACAAGAGGAGGGAAGTGTTGGTGGTGGGAGTAGAGAAGCCATAAAGAGACCCCCACTGAATTATTTAAAGTGGGAGTAGGATCAAGAGTTCCATGCCTTGTTGTCTACTGGTTTTCTAGAAGTGCTTCCTCTCTCAAAGCAATGTCTTCCCCAAATACAGTAGTCTTGCTGGGATGGGGGTGGAGTGAAATTTATGATACTGAACTTGATATTCATACATATTTTTATCCAGCATAATTTCTGCCATTGCCTAGAGATTTCTAAAGCTATTAGTTTCCTCTCCTAGAGTTACATTCTCCAATTGAAAGGTGATGCTAAAAACAGGGCTGAGTATTCAGAAAGACCAGAGGAAGAGTCACCATGGGGGCTTTAAAGTAATAAGCAATAAGGTCATCTGGTGTATACAGAATACATACTGGTGAATAGCAAGGCTCAGCAACCCAGGCCTGCTTTTGTAAATAAAGTTTTATTGGAACATAGCTATGCCCATCCGGTAATAGAATGTGTATGGCTGCTTTTCGCAGGGTTGAGTGGTTGTGTTAGAGACCGTATAGGTCACAAAGTCTAAGATACTCATCTGATCCCTTCCAGAAATAGTCCCTTATGTACAACAGTGAGCTCTGTGCTAGGCGCTGAGAGGGAGATACCTGAGGTTTATGATGCAGAGCTTACATATTAAGTTGGTTTCTATCGCCTGCGTGAAAGGGTCCCCTTAGAATCTTACTGGTCACCAACAAAACAAAATGAAACAAGACCTCACAGAAGTGGTAGCCCCAAGCACACTGTTCTCTGCCCTTCAAGCCAGAGGTGGCTTTTACTGGTTCTTTGGGACAGGGGGTTTCACTGGAATAATTTAGGTCTCATCAAAAAGGCAGATTCCTGGTGCCCACCGCAGCGATCGTGCTTAGGTGATTCTGTGAAAGGAACATTATTCTACTTACTCAGTCGGTGACTGTCAGCTTACACGAGCTTCCTGCACCCTGTGAAACCATTTCTGATTCTTACAAGGCAAAAGTGATCTGTCTTCAACCAAGAATCTTTCTTTAGAGCCTTAGCAAGAGAAGAGTTCCTAACTCTTGTTCCCAACTGCCTAGAGATTCTAGAATCCTACTTCTTGGGACTTGGGTGATCACTGCGTTCTGGGCCTTCCTTACTCTTCTTTTCTCTTCTTCCTCCACAGCAGCCCTCCTCACTGCTCAACTCAGTCAGGGCTTCCCTTTCAAGCGCAAGCTCCTCTCTCAGGCAACAGTCTCCAAACGTTATCACAAATCCCATCAATAAAGAAACTTGAGCCCATCCCCCCAGTAGGTATATATCAAATTGTAACCCACACTCATGTTCTTCTGTACTAATGTTCCATAAATTAGAAACATAGACAGAACTAAAATTTGAAAAAGGATGAGATAGAGGTGAAATTAGCCCTTAAAAGTTGTATTAAAAGCCCAAAATGTCTTGCTATAACTTGTTATCGTTAATAAAATATTTTTAGCGAGATCAGCAACACCCGACTGAAAAATGCGCAAGTGATCTGAACAGACATTTCATCAGAGAAAACATGAAGATGGCCAATAAGTATGTAAAAGATGGTTAACATCTTTTGCCATTAGGGAAATGGAAACTAAAACCAAAATGAAATACCGCTTCACGTCTCTTAGAATAACTAAAATCAATCAAACAGACAATCCGCAAAGACAATGAGGCTGTGGGTCAGTGAGAAGTCTCATTCTTCACTGGTGGAATGCAAAATTGTATAGTCGTCTTGGAGAACAGTTAGGCAGTTCTGACAAAGTTGAACATAGACTTTCCAATTACATCAACAATCACACTTCTGGTATTTATCCGCGTGAACTGAAAACTTCTGTTTGCGTGAAAACAAGTTAGCCTATGTTTCTAGCAACTATTCATAATCATTGCAAATGGAGGCAACCAGATGTCCTTCAACCGAAGAACGTATGCAAAACTCGGCATATCCATTCAGTGGAATACTACCCGACAATAAAAGCAACGAGCTACGGGTCCCACAACACGGATGAATCTCAAGTGCATTTTGCTAAGTAAAAGAAAAAAAACCCAAAAGACTATATGTTACAGGATTTCACTTATGTGACATTATGAAAAAGAAAAACTATGGGATTGAAAATAGGTCAGTGGTTGCCAGGGGTTAAGGGTGGGGTTGACTACAAAGGGAGAGCACAAGGGAGATCTGAGGTCAGTGAAACCATTCTTTGTGGTACTGGGGGAGTGAATACATGATTCTGCATATTTTTCAAAACCCACTGAACTGGGCACCACAAAGAATGAGTTTTGCTGTAGGCAAATTAAAAAAAAAAATCAGTCCAGATGTTGGGGGGATTCCCAAGGTGGAATGCAGACTGTGACAAACCTGTGTTCCAGATGTTTGACATAACCTCACTGAAGGGGGTGGGAAAAGAGTTATTGATCTAGATAATTTTGGAAAACAGTGTTTTCACTGGCTGCTTAAGTCTAAGGCCAAAAAGATCTGTGTGTCAACACTGTACTGTAGTTAGTAAATTAGTTTCTCATAGGGGTAAGATTTAGCAATTCTAAAACTATTTTACATGTTTACTAGGATTAAATAAATGAGTAAGTAAACTATGAGTAATGGGAGCCAGGTTTCACACTCTCAGAAGAAGTTACAAATACGTAAAAGAGGAAGTCTAGAATGAACCCCGTGGTGCTGGATTAGAGTCAGAGATTATCTATCATATCTATTTATCTTTCTATCATCTATTACCTATCATCGATGTATCTCATCTATGTATCTATCATCTATATCTATCTATCTATCTATCTATCTATCTATCTATCATCTTCAGATAGATATACACATATGTATACACACATACTTATATTTTCCCCTATCTTTGATATCTTTTAGCTTTGATAGAGAAATAAATGTAGGTATGTGGGTGTACATGGCTTAGTATGTATACATTTATTTCTTAACTTTGGCTTCTGAGAGGACCTAGAGGATGTGACCCTCAGTAACAATGAGCACACTCAGGACCCAGATCTTGCTTCTAGCACCATTCTCCAAGGAAGGAAACCTGGACTTCTTGGAAAATTGGCTGACTCCAGGACTGGGGCATGGAGGACGAGCCTGCCTGGAGCATCTTATTAGTATTATATTAAGGAAGTGCTTGGGGTTCCCCGGGTGGCTCAGTTGGGTAAGCGTCCGAATTCAGCTCAGGTCATGATCCTGTGGTTCGTGAGTTCGAGCCCCGCATCGGGCTTTGTGCTGACAGCTCAGAGCCTGGAGCCTGCTTCGGATTCTGTGTCTCCCTCTCTCTCTGCCTCTCCTCTGCTCATGCTCTGTCTCTCTTTGTCTCAAAAATAAATAAAAACATTAAAAGAAATTATATTAAGGAAGTGCTGAAAAAGAGAGAGATGAAGAGGGATGGGATATTATATCCAAGGAAAAGAGGAGTCAAACTGAAAGGACATTAGTGGCCAAAGCTGGAACAATTTGAACCACCAAATAAATAGTATAGTATTGGATTATAACTCGGAAAATAAAATAAATATCTATGAGTGCATACTGATATAAATAAATGATTGGATAAATAAATATATGGGGAGAAGGGACAAATCTTACTTACAGAAGAATTTAAAATAATCTATGTGGATAATCTCCCTCCAGGAAATGGAGCTTAATTCTCCTCCCTTTGAGTAGGGGTTGGATTTAGTGACTTGCTTCCAACAGGCAGAGTGTGGGAAAGGGGAAAACAGAAACTTTATAATGGAGAAACCTGGTGGACCTCACCTTAGCCAGTGTAGAAGGTTAACCTCATCAGGGAGGAGTCATGTTATAGGATGTAATGAGAGGGACATTTGACCTCTGTGGTTTTCTTCCCCAACATCTACAAGCATCATCTAATCATGACAAAATAAGTCAAACCCCAAATGAAGGACATTCTACAAAATACCTCATTGGTACTCTTCAAATGTGTCAAAGTGAAGAAAAACAAGACTGGGAAAATGTTACAGACTAAAAGACAGTAAGAAGATGTGATGATTAAATACAATGTAGTATCCTGGATTGGACCCTGGAATCAAAAAAAAAAAAAAAAAAAAGGCAATATTGGAAAATCCAGTGAAATCTGAATAAAGCCTGGCTTTGACGCACTGTGCCAATGTTAATTTCTTAGTTTTGACAAATATGCTGTGGATATGACAGATGTTAATGTTAAAGAAGCTGAGTAGAGGGTATATGGAGACTCTATGCTATCTGGGAAACTTTTCTCTAAATCTAAAATTGTTCGAAAATAAGTTTAAAAATCTGCTAGTTCACACACTGCTGATAGCCACTTAGAAGAGAAAAGTTGAGGAAACCTGAAACGTTTGTGTGATGTTGTGATTTATAATAAGAAATATATATTTGGTCTTCATTCTGCTTCTGGCACAAAGCTAAAACCCTTGGAATTTCCTAAGTGATAAGAGTGATAAAGGCGTCTTGATATTTATAACAAATCCCTTTCATGTTAATGTTTATGTTTATGAGTTTATGTTAATGAGGTGACTTTTGGAGAGCACCAAAGGATAGGGCTGGTTGCCAGCAGCCCCAACCATGCGATTAGGAGACTGGAACTTTCGGTACGCCCCCTCCCCGCCACCCCCACCCCCCCAACCTGCCGACCTCCCAGAGCGGAGGGAGTCTGGAAGTGGAGTCCGATCCCCAATGGCCAATGATTTCATTCATTGTGCCTACGTAATGAAGGCTTCATAAAGACCCAAAAAGGATGGGGTTTAAAGAGCTTCAGGGTTGGTGAACTGCAGGAGGTGGCATGTCTAAGAAAGAACATGAGGGCTCTGTACCCCTTCCTACACGCCTTCCCCTATGTATCTCTTCCATCTGTCTCTTCTTGAGTTTTATTCTTTTATAATAAACTGGTAAACATAAATGTTTCTCTGAGTTCACTGAACTGCTCCAGGATATTTATTGAACCCAAGGAGGGGGTCTTTGGAGCCTCCAATTTACAGCCAGTTGGTCAGAAGTGCAGATGACAGTCCGGGTTGTGACTGGCATCTGAAGTGGAGGGCCTGTTGTGGGACTGAGCCCGTGACCTGTGGGACCTACCTGGAGGCAAATAGTGTCAGAAATGAGTTAAAGTGTGTGACACCCAGACAGGGTCTGCTGAGCATTGGAGAACTGCTAGGTGGTGTTGGAAAAACACACACAAACACATATATTGGACTCACTATTGTAAACTAAAATTGATTAATCTCTAAATTCGACAACCCTTTTATTACTTCACCAGCGAAAAACCCAACAAACACGTGGCATACAAGATTTTCAAAACCACTCTTCTCATTACAAATTATTGCGAAGATCCTACTATTTAACAGCCTCATTTCAATAAAATTAACCATATTGACTACTAATTCTATTACCCTTACTAATAAGTCTGATCTTACTTAAGTTTTTATAAAATGGGACCACATGGGTGATATCCTATGCCATCTAAGCTGCCATAGATTGCAATAAGCTGACAGGAAGGAATGGATACATGATTTTCAACCCACTTATCTGTGGCCATGTAAAGTAAGAGGAAGGACACAGGGCCATATGGCTTAGCGATGTGATGGGTGGCCACTGACCACTGGAATTGGAGAGTAACCCATCCTTACGAGGGAGGGGATGGATCCTTTGATTAAAATTCTAAGACTTAGGGTGCCTAGTTGGCTCAGTCAGTTAAGTGTCCAACTCTTGGTTTCGGCTCAGGTCATGATCTCACAGTTCATGAGTTCGAGACCTGTGTTGGGCTCTGTGCTGACAGCACAGAGCCCGCTTGGGATTCTCTCTCCCCCTCTCTCTCTGCCCCTCCTGTGTGCTCTCTGCCTCTTTCTCAAAATAAATAAACTTTTAAAAATATTCTAAGACTTTCTCTGAATTTTTTTTTCTCTATTATTTCTCTGAAGTAATAAGGAAACAGGATAAAACCATTTCCTTTACATTTTTTTTTGGTTCCTTGTGTTTATATTGTGTGTGGTTATTTTTAATTTCCACTTCCATGTATAGGAGAGAAACATTTTTATGCATAGAAGAAACTGGTAAGGGTAAGAATGCAAGGTCTGAAATCACACTTCAGAGTCTGAACCTGCCAACTGCTACTTGTTACTTTAAATTCTCTGTGCCCCAGTTGTGTCGTCTGTCAAATGGGACGATAGCAGCATTTTCTTCAAGAGGGTCGCTACGAAGATCAAGTAAGATAATACATATAAGCTGTCAGAATACTGCCTCACATATAAGAGCTCACTGTATGCTCCTTATCATCATCATTTTTAGGGATTACAATGTTGATGACTTTTTATTACCACGGTGAAGAAAATGAAGTCTTAGGTAAATGCAACAAGGTGGGTTTGGTAGTTATTTCGGTGAAGAAATATGAGAACTTTCAGCATACAGCTTCATCCATTGGAAAGGTGCAGAGGTATCTTTGAGTTAGAGTTCATAGCCCAGAGCTGGAGATCTGAAAATCTCCAGCGATTGTACGCAAAATGGGAGTATTTGTGTGCATTTTCAGGTATAGACTCCAAATTTGACCAGATTCTCAAAGGAATCTGGGGCTTCCAAAATATTAGGAACTGCTACTTTTGAGCCAGCACAGTCAAGGTTAAACAGCTCTGCCCCTGAAACACTTTCCCTCTCCTGGAGACCTGGGCAGGGATAGGATACAAATCCTTTGTCTTTCACGCCACACTCATCGCGCACTGGCTCTTTTATTGTTTCTATTCTTTGACCTTTTTGACATTTGCTGAATGCATAATGAAAGCTCTCTAATGTTCCAAACACTCTAAAATTTGGGGGTCATGGTTTGGGACATTAGAATAGCATCGGTTCCTGCATGAAACACACATTCACTAAACTTTGTGGCACCCCAAGAATTTCTTCATTCATTCATGCTGTAACTTTGGGAGAATCTGTGTGTGTGTGTGTGTGTGTGTGTGTGTGTGTGTGTACGTGCCCGTGCACATTAACATTCAGTCTTTCCCACCCCACTGTTGACACTTTCCCCCACAAATGCCCACCTATTGGTCGACCTCTTTCTTCTTGCCATCATCTTTGCAAACCTTCCGCATTTGTACTCATATGTCAACATGTCGTGTCAGAGCCATTTCCAATTTTTTTTAAGTCCAAGATAAATGCAGAAAGAACTTGCACTGTGGCTGAACTCTCCTTAAGTTCTTGAAAGGAAAATGTCTGTGTGGCATGACTTTTTCCATCACTTAATCCAACTGTGCACTCCCACAATAAGAAAAATCCAAAACCTAGCAGGCTTACGACGCCTGGCTCCGGTCAGTGGCAAGTGGCTGTTCAGGGCCACACAAGTGAGGTCCGAGGGCCCAGCCAGACTACCTCTAGCCTTCGGTGTGTCCACCAAAGCGAGGGCTCCACCTTTCGCTGGAATCCTGCTTTTGTTGCCACTATTATGTGAGAAAGTAGTCTTATGGGAATGATTCTATGGGTCTTGGTTCCCTTGCTGTCATTTATTTATTGTATCCGAGGTTTGCAGAAATTTGTAAGCATGTGTTTAAAATTCCGGTTGACTTTCATCTCCCTTCTCAGTGCTGGCAGGCTCCAACGGTAACAACTGAATCTTTGGGTGACCTTTCCAGTGTATAATTTAGATCTAGGAAGCATCACAGTAATGAATCTGGATTCTCGAAGTTTATAAATGAAAGACAAACTATTTATAAACAAATAATAAAACCAATCAAAATGAGGTTTTGTTTTGTTTTGTTTTTAACAGGAAGAAACTCCAGAAATGTCATATAGTGCTTCATTTTACAGATTAAAAAGCTGAGGATGATGGGGCACCTGGGTGGCTCAGTCGGTTAAACATCTGACTCGTGCCCTGTATGTCTCTCTCTCTGTTTCTCCCTCGAGAATAAATAATAATCACTAACAAAATACTTTTTTTAAACCAAGGATGCCATCTACAAAATGAAAAGGCAGCCTACTGAATGGAAGAAAATATTTGCAAATCGTATATCTGCTAAAGGGTTAATATACAAAATGTATTCAAAAAAAAAAAAAAACACCTCACACAGGAGCACCTGGGTGGCTCACTCGGTTAAGCCTCAGATTTTGGCTCAGGTCATGATCTCGTGGTTCGTGAGTTTGAGCCCCGCATCGGGCTCTGTGCTCGCAGCTCAGAGCCTGGAGCCTGCTTGGGATTCTGTGTCTCACTCTCTCTCTGCCCCTCCCGCCCTCCGACTCTCAAAAATGAACATTAAAAAATTTAAAAAATACTCCTACAACTCAATCGCAAAACACTAGCAATTCAATTTAAACAATGGGCAGAGGATCTGAATAGACATTTTCCCAAAGAAGACGTACAGATGGACAAGAGGTACCTGAAAAGATGCTCGATATCACTCATCATCAGGGAAATGCAAATCAAAGCTACAATGAGATGTTACCTCACACCTGTTAGAGTGGTTCTTGTCAAAAAGACAAGAAATAACAGGTGTTGGTAGGGCTACAGAGAAGAGGAAACCCTCGTGCACTGTTGGTGGGAATGCAAACTGCTGCAGCCACTATGGAAAATAGTATGGAGGTTCCTCAAAAAAGTAAAACAGAAATTCCATATGAGCCAGCAATTCCACTTGAGTATTTATCTAACAAAAATTAAAATACTACCTTGAGAAGATACGTGCACCTCCCTGTCATTGCGGCATTATTTTCGATGGCTAAGACATGGAAAGACCTGAGCGTCCATTGATGAATGAATGATAAAGAAAACGCTGTGTATATACCGTGAAATACTATTCAGCCATAACGAAGAATGAAATCTTGCCATTTGCAGCAACATGGATGGAATTTGAGGGCAATAAACGAGGCTAAGTGAAATGGGTCAGACAGAGAAAAAAAATGCTGTATAATCTTACTTATATGTGGAATCTTAAAAAAACAGAACAACCCAGTTCACAGATACACAGAACAGATTGGGTGTAGGGGAGGGGCCAAACGGTGAAGGAGATCAAAAGGCAAAAGCTTCCAGGTATAAAATAAGTCACTGGGATGTAACAGACAGCGTGGTGACTATAGTCAATAGTGTATTGCCTATTTTAAAGTTCCTAAGAGAATTGATCTGAAAAGTTCTCATCACAAGAAAAAAATTCTGTAACAAGGTTATGATGACAGATATTAACGAGACTTCTTGTGGTGATCATTTTACCGTCTGTACAAATACGAAATCATAGGTTTGTACCCCTGAAACTAATATAATGTTGGATGTCAATTGCACTTCGGTTTTGTTTTGTTTTTGTTTTTTTTAAAGAAGAAGAAAAAAGGCTGAGTCCCGAAGTTACCCTGTGGCATTTTAACATGCAACACAGAAGTTGGGCTCCAAGTAAGCGGGCACTAAGTGCTTGTTGAATGAATATTTGTGATGAAGTGACTTGGCATAAGAAAGAGTCTCCAAGTGCCTGGCACTTAGAGCTTAATAATAAGACCTATCAATGGAAACTCAGCGGAGTACCATTGAGCCCAGGGACCCAACTCTCCACAAACCAACCCATCTCACTGTGAAATATGACTGCAGTGTTCACTTTCTTCTTTCTTAAAATGTTTATTTATTTATGTTTGAGAGAGAGAGAGAGAGAGCACACCCAGGGGAGGGGTGGGGAAGGGGGTGAGGGACACAGAATCCCAAGCAGGCTCCGTGCCATCCAGGCAGAGTCCCAAGTGGGGCTCCAACTCACTAACCCTGAGATCGATAACCCTGAGAGCATGACCTGGGTAGAAATCAAGAGTCGGAGGCTTAACCGACTGAGCCACCCAGGCGGCCCTCGCTTTCCTTTCTGGACACAGCAGTGGTGCAGCAGAATGCCAAACAAGACCAGCCCCTCGCTGCTGTGCCTGCTACCCTTTCCACGAGCTAATTGACAAGTGTACTTCTGCTCACAGTGGCTGACCTTGACTGGGGCATTCTGACCCTCTTCGAAGTAGTCATTTCCTTCTCCCGATTGTCATCAGAGCTCCGGTGCCCCACCCAAACCCCTGAGTGCTCAAAAGGTGGGCTTTTGAGGCCCCAGTCTGTTCTGGGAGTGGTGGGGAATCAGTCTGATCCCAAGCCACTGCCGCCTGGCCAGGTCCCCATTTTACAGCTACTCCCCATATGCACCGGGCCCCAGGATTTTGCCCTTGGCCTTACATGTCTCACCGTTTTGAAAAGAAGATGATGCTGGTCGTAAATCTGGATACGTTTTCGTGGCCGGGTTTATGTCCCTAATGAGGTTGCAAAAGAAAAGTCAGGGATCCAAGATTGCGTTGGAAATCCCACTTGCTAACCCAGATGTGGTAATAATATTTGATATTAACTCAACCAAGCCTTCCACGGTTGTTAAAAATCATGGGCACGTCCAGGGGGTTATTATTTCTCATTTCATCTGGGGATTTGGGGAAACTTTTTTTTTTTTTTTTTTTTTTTAATATTTTCCCTTTGACTGGTAACCTGGTTTGTGGAGTATTCGAACTTTCCATTTCTGGTTTTTGCACAATCCATGCATTTCCCCAGTCGTTAGCATCTCCAATAAACAGTGAGAGAAGATAGGCCAAAGAGAAGCTCACATCAGCCCACTTTGTCTTTAAGGCAGCTCTTATAAAAGATTTCAAGGGAGAAAATGCTAAAATGATTGGCAAAAATGAGGTTTGGGGTTTCTGCGGATTTAAATTGGTATGCCTTTCCTGTGTCCTACTAGAAAGGATAATAAGATTTAATTTGGATTTTGGCGTCAAGAGACCAGCAACTAGCTTTGGGATTATTACAGGCTCTTTTAGGAGATTAATTGAAGATACTTACTTGGGCCAAGGGAGAATCTGGTCCTTATGTTTTAAAGACACTCTCCTTTGTAACTAATTGCACATAAAAGATGAAAATGTGCTTTCATCTATTAATAAATTAGTACAACTTCATTTTTTTCCCCATTAAAAAATCCTGCGACATTTTTGCAAAACAACGCTTTTCACTTTTGATAGGCTTTGAGGGCTCAGGTTTGTTTCAGTCCCCCTTTGTTTGTTTGGAGATAGACCATGTCTTTGACGTCGCAAGTGCATGTTCAACGTGAAGCAAAGGCTGGAGCTATTTGGAAGTCCAGAATTTTGCAGTATTTGGAAAGCCTGAGTTTTTTAAAATGTAAGAGTGTTTTGAAACGCTGAATTTACTTGGCTTAGAAAATCCAAGGACTAAATTTGTGTTTAGGCATCACTGGCTCCACCTTCGGCAGCCCTGGGTCCTGGACAGAAACCAGGGGAACCATGTGACTCTGGGAGAGAGTCGGGCTGGCACCAGGCTCAGTTTCCATAACCTCAGGGCAAGGTGAGGAAGAGCTGAGCGTCTGAATCGGCCACAGAATGTGAAATGGAAAATCTAATGCTGGCTCTGCCCCTGCCCCTGAGGAAAATATGCATAGAGCACAGAGAGTCATTGCCCCGAGGGAATATTCCTTGCCTTGGAGACAAAGTCCAAGAGTCGCTTTATTTTTAAGGGTCTAAAATAAGTTCACAGTCGTGCAAGGGAGATCTGAACGCAGATCTTTTGTTCAGCTTCTTTGCATGTATCACAGGCCCGAGCGTGGCACTTCGTAGGTCATGGGTGTGCAACGAAAGCTCTTTTTGACTTGCGGTATTAAAGATCCAGAACGTTATAAAATGTCTTGTTTTTCAGATCCTATTAAGAATCGCAAGAAGGTATGAATTTGAAGCGATTCTCTAACGGACAAGTTTCTGTTTGGGGGGAGATGAACGTCCGTGCAGTTTGGTTGCTTTTCAGGTCCCACAGCACGTGCAGTATATAATCCATAAAATACACATGTACAACAATATTGGGTTTATTTCTCAATACCCTGCTCGGAAACAAAAGGACAAATGGTCTGGTGTTAGGAACTGTGCCGAGGAACAATGTGGATAATATTTTTACTGTAGTTTATACCAGCCTTTGTCTTCGTGGGGAAAACATTCTATTTGCTTTCTTTTATGACTGCCAGCAGGGTGTCTTGGAGAGAACAATATCTTCAGAGTTTTCAGGGCTGGGGAATCCAAGAGCATAAGTAAGGCCAGGAGCTTTGTCAGAACTAACTGCTCCCTCTGCCTCATAAAACTGCTATCTACATCAATCTATGTTTATTTTTTCCTCCTGCTTTTTAATTTGCTTAATGGACTTCAGCTGAAAACTTTCCTCAATGTCTGAGGAAAGTAAAGTCTAATAAACCCCTAAGGACTTAGCAAGCATAGTTCAGCGCTTTTGGATTATTTTGTCTGACTTTCATCTTTGCTGCTGCAGAAACAATGGCTGTGGAGGACCTTGAACCTCACCCCGAAGATTTGGAGCCTGGGAAGCAATAAACCAGATAAGTCACGCTTCCCTGTTCTCTGTTCTCCTTCTCTGCTGTGCTGTTCTCCTGACTCCCCTGGTCTGTCTCTGCCTCTTTCGGTCCTCCTCCTCCTCCTCTTCTCCCCCTCCTCCTCTTTTTGGTGCAATTTTATCTCCAGTTTCATATCATTTGCTTTTTCTGCACTCTCTTTGACTTAATCATAAGCCAGAAAATGACATAGCCTAACTTTTCAGCTCACTGTACCAAGGGCTATAAGGGTTCAGCACGATGAAGGAGATGTTTCTGATGTCTGCAAGAAGCTCATACTCTGGCGGAAATGAGCTCTGGACATGTCGGGGGTGGTGAAAGGAGAAATATCATTTGTTGGGGGATCAGGGAAAGCTAAGCTGAGAGAGGTAGGATTAGCTGATGATGCGATGCGAGGTTTTGATGGCAAGACTGAAGGCTGAAGTAGTTGATGTTCTAGAGTTGGATACTGGATCACCTTCATGAGAAACCATTGGCTAACTGGCTAAACATCCAGACTATTGGGTTTAGCAGTCAGGTGCACTCAATCAACATTTTTGGGTAGGGACGCAAGAATCTGTATATTCAGCAAATGCTTTCATGGTTCATGAGAAGTTTGCAGAATCACTGACTAAAGCAGTAGGGAGCCTTGAAATTCATAAATCAAAAAAAATTCTTTTCTTTTCTTTTTTTTAATTTTATTTTTTAATTTTTAAAAAAATTTACATCCAAATTAGTTAGCATATAGTGCAACAATGATTTCAGGAGTAGATTCCTTAGTAGATTCCTTACCCATTTAGCCCACACCGCCTCCCACAAGCCCTCCGGTAACCCTCAGTTTGTTCTCCATATTTATGAGTCTCTTCTGTTTTGTCCCCCTCCCTGTTGTTATATTATTTTTGTTTCCCTTCCCTTATGTTCCTCTGTTTTGTCTCTTAAAGTCCTCATATGAGGTCTTTAAAAGTCATATGATTTTTCATATCATGAAGTCATATGATTTTTGTCTTTCTCTGACTAATTTCACTTAGCATAATGCCCTCCAGTTCCATCCACGTAGCTGCAAATGGCAAGATTTCATTCTTTTTGACTGCCGAGTAATACTCCATTGTATATATATACCACTTCTTCTTTATCCATTCATCAATCGAGGGACATTTGGTCTCGTTCCATACATTGGCTATTGTCGATAGTGCTGCTATAAACACGGGGGTACATGTGTCCCTTCGAAACAGCACACTTGTATCCCTTGGATAAATACCTAGTAGTGCAATTGCTGGGTCATAGAGTAGTTCTATTTTTAATTTTTTGAGGAACCTCCATACTGTTTTCCCGAGTGGCTGCACCAGCTTGCATTCCCCAAATTTCTTTTATTTTTAAACTTTCTTCTGATGCTTACTCTTTTACTTTTTAAATTTTTTAATTTATTTTTTTAATGTTTATTTATCTGAGACAGAGAGAGTGCACATGAACAGGGGAGGGGCAGAGAGAGAGGGAGAGAGAACCTCAAGCAGGCTCCATACCCCTACTCTGTCTTTTAAAAGCTGCGTATTTTAGGGGCACCTGGGTGGCTCAGTCAGTTAAGCATCCAACTCTTGGTTTCTGCTCAGGTCGTGATCTCATGGTTCATGGAATTGAACCCCTCCTCGAGCTCTGATAGTGCAGAGCATGCTTGGGATTTTCTCTCTCCCTCTCACTCTACACCTCCCCCACTTTCTCTCTCTCTCTCTCTCTCTCTCTCTAAGTAAATCAATAACCTTAAAAAAATAAAAGCAACATAGTTTAATAGGTAAATATGATTATTTTACACTTATTGTATTTATCAACACATTTGGGCTACTTCCTACGACTTTTCTTGTACCATGCTTTTTCTTTTCTTTTCTTTTTTCTCTTTTCTTTCTTTTTTCTTTTTTTTTTTTTCTTCTAACTTTCCTGACATCGGTTGAATTGTTAAAGGTTTTTTGTTGTTGTTATTGTTGGTGGTGGTGGTTTTGGGTCTACTTTTTTGCCCTCTTCGTTTGCTTAAATATTACAGCTTATAATGTTTCGTTTTTCGGTAAAATTTGTTTAACTTTATTTTACATTTCCCCAGTGATATCTTAAGTTATCCAGTGCCTCTGTCTTCCTCCCAAACAGGACAAGTGCTATTAGTAGGCTGGCATGTTTTGTATACTTTCCATCTTACCCCCTATCTTCCTATCGTTGCCATCTGGACTTTCAGGGCTACCTCTTCAAAAACAAAATACAATAAGGACACCTGGCTGGCTGTCAGTTACGCATCTGACCTCGGCTCAGGTCGTGATTTCGTGCTTCCTGAGTTCGAGCCCACATCGGGCTCTCTGCAGTCGGCACAGATGTCCCCCTCTCTCTACCCCTCCCCCACTTGCGTGTTTTCTGTTTCCCTCAAAATAAATAAACTAAAAAGATTATTAATATTTAATTAACAGTAGGGAGCTCTATCAACTTATTTTACTCGCACTTTTCTTGCTGAAGCCTATATTCCTTAAAACCTCAGGAAGGCTCTGTAGGTAGTCAATTTTCTGAGCGTTTGTGCTTGAAAATGACTTTATTTGGCCCTCATGACTGAATGATCCTTTATCCTGGTGTGACTGACAGTTGCTTTCTCCAGCACTTTGAGGAAATTATGCCACTGTCTTTCGATATCTGTTGTTGGTGAGGTATTTGCTATTACCTATGGCAGGCAAGTGTGAATGTGGTCTCCATGATCTTCCCTACTGGTGTTCATAATCTCTCCTTTTGAGTGTGGCTGCTTGCTTCTAATCAATAGACTACGGCCAGGGAGATGAGATATCACTGCTGGGATTGTGGTATGTTGTGTAAGACTGCCTTGCTAGCAGACTGGCTCCAGAGTCGGGTGCTCCTTGCTGCTTTGAAGAAACAAATAATTGTGAATCTAACAATTGCAGGAAAAAGAATTCTGTGGACAACTTGAGTGGGCTTGGAAGTAAACCCTTCCCCAGTTGAGCCTCCAGATGAGAACCCAGCCCTGGCTGACACCTTGACTGCAGCCTCACCAAGAACCTAGGTAAGCTGTATCCTGACTCCTAACCCATAGTAACTGTGAGATAAAGAAATGCACGCGGCTTTAAGCTGCCAAACGTGTATTAATTTTTTATGTAGCATAGGAAACGACTGTATCACCCACCTGTTACTCATTTGTAGGAAATTCATCATATTTCTCTTAAACCTTCTAAAATTTGTCTCTTTGATAATCTGCAGTTTCACTACAAAGTGTCTAGGTATAGTTTGATTTTATCCTTTCCACACTTGGCATGCACTACATAAATGAGGACTCTTTTTTCCTTCAATTCAGGAAAATCCTCAGCCATTAGTTCTTCAGAAATTGCCACCCTACCATCCTGTATATTCTCTGCTTCTGGAACTCCTATTATGTCCTTTGGGGAGGGTTACCTGGATTCTCTTCTATATTTCCCATTTCTTTGCCTGTGATTCACTCTGGAGCGCTGAGAACAATATTACAGTACTATTCCTTCCTGCAGCTGTGACACATCTGATATTTATTATCCTTTCTGTTTAGTTTAAAATTTTGGTTTATGTATTTTTGTTTGGGTTCTAATATTTGCCTTTTGTAATCTCCCCTGTTCCGGATTCAAGTATTTCTGTTTTTGTTTCTTTGTTTCATAATGTCTTGTTCTTGGTTTAGCTTTCTTGGAAAGATGTGTGTGCATGTTTTCCTTTCCTCATGTTAGTGCCTCTATCTGGATAGTTTATTATTGTCTCTGCCCCTCAAGGTTTCTGATTTGGAATCATTTCTCCTTTCGGTGTGTCAAGTGGGGATTTGACAGCTCCTGTTTCTACCCCAACTAGGGCTTCCTTACTTTGAGATCATAAAGTTGCCTCAAATCTCCTCTCACCCCATCAGGTAGCAGCTCTGTGCATTTTAACAGCCTAGCATGGAGACCCCATCCAAAATGGGGAGCCCAACTTAGACGCTGATTTCATGCATGTTTCAATCATGAACCCCACTATACTGCTTTGTATTCTGTTGTATTCATGGCCTGCCCATGGATTCATGTATCTAATTTTTTATTATGGTTATGATTTTTAAAATTAACTTATTTTAACCTGTTGATGCTGTATGTTTGGAATACAGGCAGGAGATTAACGTGTGTAATCACAACACTGTTGGCGATTTCCGGCATTGCTAACATTAAATTTTCTTACTTTCCTATTCAGTTAGGATAGAATATTTGCATAGCATCTCTGAGTCACTGACCAAACCCTCCTTTGCCATTGTGTTTAGAGAGAATATATGAAAAGCACTTGTTAGGTTATGATGCACCTTGTTAGGTTATAGTTAGTGTTATCAAAGCTCATCAACTACCTTCATAGGCAGATGTGATATCAAATTAAATTTGCTTTAAAAGATACACACACACACATTTATGTTATTTATTTATGTTATTTATGTGTATGCTTATTTATTTTTATTATTTATCATATTTATTCAATATATATAATATATATTTCAAAGTAGTACATACAAGCAGGAAGAAGAAGTTATGAAAGCATTAAGGTGTTTTGAGCTACAGAAGCAGTATGAGATCAGAGTAAATGCGGGATACAGGATAAGAGGCAGCTGGAAGCAGGACTCTGGGACTAAGACCAAACAAGGCTCTGGCTGGATTTGAAACCCAGCTCTTTTCCCTGCTTCTTGCACAATCGTGGGTTCTTTGTGCCTGAGTTTCCTCATCTTTAGAGTGGGGAGAAGAGTAGAATCTTCCTTTTAGAGTTGTGGTGAAGATCAAGTGAGTCAATCCGTGGGATGTGTCCAGATATTTTCTGGCATGCAGTCAGTGCTCAGGAAAGGCCAACCAATATTATCAGAACTGTAAAGTTTATTGAACTGGCAGTTTCGAAGAGGCTAATAGTCTTTCGGATGCGTAGGAGCTGGTGTTATCTGTTAAAAGGAATCAGTCTGTTTGTGATGGTTTATTTTATGTGTCAACTTGACTGGGCCGTGGGGTACTCAGATATTTGATCAGACATTGTTCTGTTTGGGTCTGTGAGTGCTTTTCTGGATGTGGTTAACATTTGAATTGGTAGACTGAATAACCCAGATGCCCCTCCCCAGTGTGGCTGGGCTTCATCCAATCAGTTGAAGATCTAAATAGAACACAAGGACTGAGTAAGAACTCCTCTTGTCTAACCGCCTTGAGTTGGGACATCAGGTTTGTCCTGCCTTTAGACTTGAATTGAGACATCGGTTCTTGGGTCCCAAGCCTGCTGGTCTTTGGACTAGAACTTACACCAGGGGCTCTCCTGGGTCTCCAGTTTGTTGACTGCAGATCTGGGGACTTAGCCTCCATAACCGCACATGCCAGTTTCGTATTTTCTAGATATCTCCTATTAATTCTGTCTCTCTGGAGAACCCTAACACACTCTTTCTCTTCTAGCTGGGCTTTGTGTGTATGTAGGTGTGGTAAGATTGTGTCTGTCATCACCTTCAGTCTTGAGTTTTGACCACATTGATGTTGCAAGACACTAACTTCAACACCTATAGGCCAGATGACATTGTCTTACAAAAATGGAATCCAACACAATCACAAAGGGTTCATCTTGTTTGTGATGTATTGTCTTCCGTCCCCTAACTTCAGACTTCAAGTACGAAGCGGTGTTGGTCTGAGTCCTTCCACGTCTGTTCTCCCTGACACTAGATCTGCTTCTCACGTATTGTTCTCCTCCCCCTGAACTCTTTCATCTCAGTTTCTGGACTCAGGGAGTCCAGATGTTTTATCCTGTCATACATTTGTAAACTCCAAAAAGCAAACCTTGCCTTTGGGGACATCGAGACTGCTCAGTGGCTGCCTTCATCCCATAGGAATGAGGCTCTCGGCCTTTGCCCTTCCCCAGACCTCGGCGCCATGTCCTCAGGAAAATGTTGGAGTAAACAAATCCTTCCTGTACTGTAATTATTCAATTCCACAATATTTGCTCTTTCCAAAATACACTTCTGTTTCTAACTGACTCTTTTGCTTTTATCTTACTTTACACCAGTGGTTCTCAACCTTTTTTGGAGTTGTCTCCTCAGAATCTGACGAAAACCATGGCCCCCGGAGAATGTATATTCATGCATAAACATGCAAACATGCACAGGGAATTCGCTCCCAAAGCTCCGTGTGGACCTGCCGTAGGAATTCCCACATTCGATGGCTGTCAAAACACTTGTAACTTGGCAAAACCTGGCTCATTTCTGCATTTCCAGGGAAGCTGAAATCATTCTACTGCCGTGGACTCCCCTGTCCCAGTGGGTTATAAATAAGATCCTTAGGTGTCTGTCTGTTTCTGTGGAAAATGTTTCATTGCCGGTTAAATACTAACTGAAAAAGGCCAGAAATAGACTTTTTGAAAGCGAAAATACACTTGTCATCTCATTCCTTAAGAAACTATTTCACTAACTGACAGATAAATGTGCTGAACTTAACACGTCTTCATCGTGGGTTTTATCATTTCAAAGAGAAACTCAGACTTACTCAAAATCCTGATAATACAACGTCCCCATCAAAAACACACAAAAGGCTTACTTCTGTGGCATTTCCTTATTTTCCTTCAGAAGGCATGATTAAAAAAATATATTTGATGTTCTCTTGTCAGTGTGTTCTTTGAAATAGGTAGATTTTGACCATGGGGGGAGGGGAGGGGTAAAAAAAAGTTACAGAGAGGGAGGGAGGCAAACCATAAGAGACTCGTAAATCCTGAGAACAAACTGAGGGTTGATGGGGGGTAGGGGGGAGAGGGGAAAGTGGGTGATGGGCATTGAGGAGGGCACCTGTTGGGACGAGCACTGGGTGTTGTATGGAAACCACTTTGACAATAAGTCACATTTAATTAAAAAAAAAAAAAGAAATAGGTAGACTTTGACTCATTGCCAGGAATGTTTTCCCAGACACATAGTCATTTTATCTCAGATGTTTTCCTCCAAATGTCTTATAGCAATACACATTTCTAGAGGATCTCGTTAATTTGAAATACACCTTGAACAAGGGGTTGATAGATGGTGCATTTATTAATTTCATTTCCTTTGCTCTTTCATGTTATCTGGAGTGGAGGCTCAGGAAACTGACCACCACATTGGTGAAAAATGCTGGTATGAAGGATGCTGCGATCATATTCATCCTCTGTGGTCAGATGTTGCCAAGTCTGGAGATAGACAATCATGGTTGATCAGAATCTCAAAGACAGTATCCTTATCTGGAAAGCACAGATGAGGTGGAATCATCTAGTAGAAGACTTTCTTGCTGTCTCACCACCACCTCATTCCCTTCCACATCCTCATTCCATCCCCACCCAGACCTGGAAGCGTCCAGCACCCTCTTGCTGTCCTAGACTGACTTTGCTATAGCATCCCGTCCAGGCCCACACGTCTTAGCAGAACCGCATTCCTCAAATCTTTGTCTATGCCTACATTCTAATGACATTTGACTGCCTCTGTCCTTCCCTCCAATGCTAGTCCCTGTTCTTGCTCAGATTTAATCAAGGCTCACTGGACTTGGTCCCTCTTGAATGAAGTATTTGCATTTTAAAATGAGTCTTCTGTGATTTAACCTTAGAGAGGAGACCAGTGTTGTGAATCAGAGGTCCCAGCTGGAGTACTAGGGAGGAGATTTGGATTACAAAAGAACTCAAAGTACTTCCCAGAGAGAAAGGTAGGGCCTTTGATGCCATTTCTTAAAGACTCACCTTCTTGGCCAACGTTTTCTTAGTCTTCATTAGAAGTCAGCCAAACTATTGTTTTCAGCTCCCCTGAAAAGTGAGCTGGATATAGGAAGCATTTGGTAGCAATGATTACTGCAGATACACTGAGCTGAGCATTTAAGAAGGAAGAGTCTCTTGGACACAAAGAACCCATCCTAGACTGTTGGACAGATGCTATCAATTCCTTTGTGCCGAGAGGAACACCTTCATGTTTCCAGAATAAAACCAGAATGTTTGCGTCCAACCATGTCTAAGCTCACAAATGTTCTAGAGAGGGATTTCTAGAGAGTGAGGAGAAAGACAACCAGTGCTGGGAACTTTTCTACTCCTAATATAGATCCTCTCCTGCAGTAAATCTTGCACCCACCTTTCTATGAGAACTGTTGAAGAAGGAAGCCCTGTTTAAAAATGGTCTCGAGCCTGGTTTATGGAAAAAAGGACATACCCATGGAATCATCTTTTAATGTAATCAAAGATACCATGGCTGTGTATCTTATGGAAAGTTCTAGAAAATTCTTAAAAATTCTGTTAAAATTAAAGAAGCGTTGTTTTTAAGGTGCTTTTTTTTAAGGTCGGTTAAGAGGTCCCCAAGCCCTGTTTCTTCTATTACTTCCGGTACATCTCAGAGTCTCCTATTTCCCATTGAAAAAAAAAAAAAAGTGTTTTATTTTCTGTGAACCCATTACGAAAATCGTCATATCTAATAGGAGTGGAAAGCCACTTTTGTGGGAAATCTGTGCGTTTTCCGTTTCTTCAGTGTTTGTGAGGAAGGGCTTTGTAGTGTTCCCAGGCAGCAGGTCACAATTTGCATTTTGGAATTATAAACAAAACAAGTACAGCGATGGAGATGAATCCCAGGACTAGGGAACAAAAACAAGACACACATAAACACACACACACACACACGCACACGCATGCACGCACACACACCATCATGAGGGTAAGTCAGGCTAAATACTGTACTTGGCTCATCGCAAAGATTTACAACCACCGTTTGCTGCTTTGAAAACTGATGCTGAGGCCAGCCCAGAATGCTGGCCATTTCATCAGTGAACTAGCCCATGCTCCCCCGTGTTGGTTTTTTTCAAAGAGAGTGGAGCAAGTAATCTCATTCTCGTTGCTGCTTTGGAGACATTTCGCACACGTTTTTTCAATAAAACTACACCATGTAACTTGCTGGGTCAATGGCGGAGCAGGAAAAAAACAGTTCACTTGGCAAACCAAGCGGCCAGGACTCCAGACTGCCTTAGAGGCAAAGCGAAGTAAGGGGTTCTTTCTAACTAGACTACTTGTACCCTCCACTTTCCTTGCTCTCTGTAATTTGTTGAAATTTGCATTCTCATCTTCTAGGGTTTCTCTGTGTTCTCTCATTCACAACTGGAATATTTGTCAAATAAGTATGAATCTCATGTCTGTAGGTGCAAAAGTAAGGAAAGAAGATTCAGTGTGGGACCTCTGGGCAAAGCCATTCCTGTCTCTGGCAGAAAATTAGTGGATGCTTTTCACAACAGGGTGCAAAACACAGGCTCTTCAATTTCCTGACATTTCAGCACATGATAGGGCCGTGTCCTTTCTCTCGGACGCCACGCAAAAAAAAAAATCAAGATGACCCCACTCTGGTTGGCCTGTCCTGGCTAACTGCAGAGTCCTGGTCGTCTCTTGGTGAGAGAGAGAGAGCATTACTGAGTGCTGACTGTCAACCTCTCTCTGTCTCTATCTGTGTCATAGATCTAGGTAGACACACTACATCTTTTTACGTTCCTGTTATGTATACTTAAATGTGAAATGTATGTATGTGTGGGCTTTAAACCCCCTCACTCTTGTGCGTGCTGTGTGCCTATGTTGACTAATTGCTACAACAGTGCTTTTCTACCCATACATATGCCCATTCGGAAGAGTCCCTAGCCTCTGCGCTTGGTAAACAAAGGCTGGCCATGGATAACCCCGCGTGCTTCCAGAGCACTCTAAGCCACCGCAGGAGGTTTTCTTTTTGAAAACACTGCTCTGAACTTTATTTTGCTTTCTAGATCACCGGGGGTGGGGGTGGGGGAGCACTATCTTTGACTCAACTTGATGGGACCCAAGTGGTCTGGGCATGACCCAGGTCATGTGGTCTGCCAGTCTCTTGAGGGCATAGTACTCCTCTTTGTACCTCAGCATAATGTCCCTAAATAGGAGACGCTCACCAGATGAAAGCTAAAGGAACGGGCCCCCGCCTCACCCGAGCCTGTGTTCAGGGCACAGCTCACCAGAGTCCTTCCTTCTGTGGGGATGCCCGGCGCCGGGAAGACTGGGGGGTTCGCTGGCAGGAGCTTCAACGCCCCATGGGCCAGCTGCTGGCTTGTGAGTTCAAGACCAGAAGTGGGGCCCAAGGCGTGGGGAGTTTTCCCCAGGTTTGCCAGAGCGAGGTGGGGATCCATGGGGGTTTCACAAGGCTGTCGGGCCGTGAGCAGCCTTTGAGAAAAAAGGGGGATGACGGAAACACGGTTTCCTCTCTGCCTCCTCTGGGCAGGCGGTTCTGATGCACTGTCACACCTCTGTCCCTCGTAAGCCTGGGTGACTGTGGCGGTCTGGGTGGATCCCGCAAAGCTGAGAGGTCCTGGGAACGGTGAACATCGGAGTGCCTCTCAGTGTGATTTGGGACCATTTTTATGAAATCCTTGACGGCATAATTGCTTACCTCTCAGCTGAGCACCTGACAGAATTCCAGAGCCCCAGACCTCTCCCCCAGCTCTCTATGCTCCTCTTCCCCTTTCCATCCCGCTTTTCTCCTTCATTTCTGAACATCTCCTTTATTTCCTTCTGCTGTGAAGAATGTAGGAGAGACATGCTTGCACCAGCACGATCTCCCAGTAACGTCTGAACTTGTTCACTAGAAGAAGAAACAACGGTGTCCTCTAAGTCTTAGGGCTCCCTCGGTGAGGACAGTGAGATTTCTCTGCAGCCACACATCCAAAAGGTCTACCTTCAAAAGAGGGGTGGTAGAAAGAGAGTCGAGGGGAGTTTGTCATGACTTGCCACGCCCCTCCCCCAATTCCATTCCAATTGCCTTTGCTCTCCAGGAACTGACCTGACCTACCCTTCCTGCTTGAGACCAACCCAACGTCTTAAACCTGAACCTGTCTAGATGCTTCACGGGGTAGCGTCAGCCTCGGATTTCTGCCATTTGGGCCCAAAGTGGGATACACCAGAGCTATTTTCTGCTGAAAATACTAGCTCGGAAAGGAGGAAAGAAAGCACCTATTCATGATAGCTTCTCGTCACCTTATCAAACACAAAATAGATTGAAGGAGCACAGGTAATGGGGTGCAGAGCAAATCCATTTGGGTTCTTGGTGGAGGGGTGAAGAGAAAGGAGGATAGTGAACAGAGAAACAGGGATCCTAGGGGCCTGCCGTGGAAGCCAGCAGGGGCGTGGTGGGCGAGGGCTGATCCTGGGACAGCAAGGACTTAGTGGGCAAAGGAGAAGGCCATGGATTTTGCTCATCCCCTGTAGCAGGGTCTCAAGACGATGGCACCTGCAGAGACCAGCTCAGATCCACCCCAGGAATGGCCCACAGGAAGTAAGCTGTCCATGATCTTCACACAGAGGCAAAGAGTGGCACTGGGGAAAAGAAAGATTTACTTCATTCATCATCTTTTCACCTTTTCCTAGTTATTAAAGTCATATAAACTTAACAATGCAAAATAAATCAAAAATACGAAAGAAAGATATGTATTTAATCAAAAGAAAAACAACCTCCGGTAACAGTTTACTACATCTCTTTCACACGTCAGTTTATTTAAACAAAGTTTAAAAACCACACGAATGTGTGGCAGGCTCTGTACTCGGCACTGGGAATGCAACGGTAAACAGGATTGATTTGGTCTCTGTCTTCAGCAACAAAAATGACCGTGTGCTATGTCTCGTAGTTTGTTTTTTTCACTCAATTACATAGCACCGACTTTCCCATATTACTAGATGTTCTTCTGCAACACGCTCGATAACGACCATGTTTTATTTCACTTTATAGATTTGCAATTATTCATTAAGCAATCTCTTATATTTAGACAGCTGGGTTTCTGCTCTTTTTTTTTTTTTACATTGACAATATAATGTTAAAATGAGCATTTCTTTTTTTAAAAAAAAACATTTATTTATTTATTTTGAGAGAAGAGGAGAGCGCAAGCAAGGGAGGGGCAGAGAGAGAGGGAGAGAGAGAGAACCCCAAGCAGGATCCGTGCTGTCAGCACCGAGCCTGACACGGGGCTCAGTCCCCCGAACCATGAGATCATGGCCTGAGCCGAAATCAAGAGTTGGATGCTTCACCAACTGAGCCACCCAGGTGCCCCAGTGAACATTTCCGAATGTGCTTTTTATAATACGGTTTTATTTTTGTTGTTGGTGTTGTTGTTGTTGTTGGATTGGTAGCAAGAATTGGTCAATCCCTGGGCTTTTTAGGTGCTTAGTAAAAGATTATTTATCTAGAATGTTCAGTCATGGCTGTTTATAAATTCATATTTCCATAATTTCAGCATCCAAATCCAAATAATGCAGTTACTGAAAAATAAAATAAAAATGTTGCTCTGCCCAGTATCTTCTGAATGCCTATTCTTCCCCCTACTTTTCTTTTGGATATTAATGGACTGGGTGTAGATTACATGTTTGTGTAATGCTCTCTAACCGCGGTCACCCTCTCAATCAGTTAGGGATGTGTTTCCTACAAAGTAATAAAGAACCAAATTTAAATTAACTTAGACAAACCGGGCTTTGGTTTTCTTCTATAACCAGGAGATTGGTGGTTGCTGAGGGCTGTCCATGTGGACGCTAAAGCCTCCATGATCCGTTTAATCTTCTCTCCTAGTCACAAAATGGCTGCCCCTGCTCCAGGCCTCACACCCTCATTCAAGATGGGAAGAAATGAAGTGGTGGCCGCCTCTTCTTTTAACCTTTTTTTTTTTTTTTAACATTCTATGCCTAGCTTTTATTTATTTTTAACAGCTTTATTGAAGTAGAATTGCTATACAAAGAATTGCACATAGTTAGCAGTACAAGTGGATGAGTTTGGACATAAGCATGCACCCCGGTACCATTGCCACGGTCAAGGTAGGCACATCCAACATCTCGCAGAATTTCCTTGGATCCGTTTGTGGTTTTTGTCTGTTTGTTTGTTGTTTTGTTTTGTTTGTGGTAAGGACACTCAGCATGAGACCTACCCGCTGCACAAATTTTGAAGGGACACAATACCCTACGGTGGACCCTAGGCACCATGTTGTAGAGCAGACCTCTAGAACTTACTCATCTAGCTCAACTGAAACAAAATAAATCTCCAGTGGGCAGCCCTGCAGACCTGGAGGTCGGTGAATTGCCTGACAAGGGGTTATGCAAGCCTCTTTTTACAGCTCCGGGTGCAGATTCGCATCGCACGGGCACCCGTGTCTACAGGAGGAGGAAGTGAGTACGGAGCTTTTTCAGTTTTTAGGGTGGAAATCAACAAGGGACAAGAGGGTCACAAATGGTGGTCGGGGCAGCCAGCCGACAGTTTTTGCCGTATGCACAGCATGGCTGCGTGTGTGTCTTCTTTTACAGACTCCTTATTCCTCTCCTTCACGCTTTATTCTGTGTGTGTGTGTGTGTGTGTATGTGTGTGTGTATGTGTATTTTGCATCCACTGCTCTCCCCCCTCACCCCCCACCCCCGCCATGGTTTCTGCCTCTTAGGTCATGCTTTAAAAAAATCCTTCCCTTCTCATAAAACAACTATATAAACAGTCAGTTACGTTTTCTTCTTTTATGATTTTATGTTACATAAATCACCTGGGACTTCTTTTGGTATAAGCCATGGGGGTATATCTCTAACTTGCTGTTTGCTAAAGAGCTAACCAATTGTACTATCGTCAATGTGCTCCCCACCAAATGGACATAGTAGCTTTGTCCTATCATACTGAATTTGGGAGTCAGTTCTAGACATTCTAAACATTGATTTCTTTGTCGGCTCACCTTCTTTTTTTTTTTTTTAACATTTGTTTTTGAGAGAGACCGAGGGGGAGCGGGGGAGGGGCAGAGAGACAGGGAGACACGGAATCTGAAGCAGGCTCCAGGCTCTGAGCCATCAGCACAGAGCCCGCCGCGGGGCTCGCACCCACGAACTGTGAGATCACGACCTGAACGGGAAGTTGGATGCCTATCTGACTGAGCCACACAGGCGCCCCTGTCCATTCCTGTTCTAATGCCATATTAGCTTAACTACTGTAGCTTTATAACCTATTTTGGTGCCTGGCACTGGGAGTCTACTTGTTTGCCTTCGGAAATACTTTATTGGATTTTCTCATCTGTTTAATGTTCCGCATTATGCAAGGTGTTAGTTTGAATTATGGTCAGTTTGGTTACATCCCCTGGAGCACCTGGGAACCTTGGGGAGGAGTCTGCTTTTATGGCCTTGGGTGCCGTGGTCGAAGCAGTCATTCTTGCACTCTTCCGAAACCAAGCATTTTTACAAAGTTGACAGAACAGGTGATTTTGATGAACTGTTTCCAGGGAAGGTGGACCTGGAAATCCATGAAAGCATTTAGGAAATTGTGATGGGTCGTTTTCGTCATCAGTGCCTACCGAGCTCTCCCCAGAAGAGAATCCTTCCTTCCTTCCTTCCTTCCTTCCTTCCTTCCTTCATTTTTTTTTTTCCTGAAAATCCCGTCCAAGATCCCCGACTTTGCAGGTTCGCAGACAGCATGCTCAGGACGACACAGATACTGGAAGAACACAGACTGATGTCAGCAGTGGTCAATACTTTTGCCCTGCGGATGCTTTTGCTTTAAATGAGTCTCTATTTTTGGTACAAGCTGAAGGGTATTTATAGCCCCAGTTTTTCTAAGATCAGACACCATGCCAGGTATGTGGTTCGGACAATGGGGAACCTGCCGGATGAAGTGCTGTACATTCCCGGGCCCAGGGCGATTTTTCTCTCCTGACATATTCCCGGTGGCTCCCCCGCTCCATTCCATCATTAGGATCCATGGGCCAAATTCCTGGGCTTGACACATGTAAAGAGATAATTCACATGATCCCGAGCTTGTTTTTGACTCTGTCTAAAAAAAACGCAATAAAACTTTACAGTACGACCAGCATGACTCAATGTTGTTTCTGGATTTCAAAATATTGAGGTTAGATGTGCTAATGATTTGCTCTGGAGCTACTTTTACGGGGTCGGCCAGAACCCTTCTGGCCAGCACGTCTGACAAAGGGACGGCAGTGTGCTCCCCGCGCTGCCTCTCTCCGACTCAAGTACGGCTGTGTCTGCACCCCCACGACCAGAGCACGCGTGGCCGATGGAGGGACGGTGGCCTGTGACGCAGCAGCCACCGCCACGAGGGCATAAATAAAAATAAAACCCGATTCCAAGTAAACATTGCTCTGCCTTTTCGATATAGCGGGAAGCCGTGGGCCAGGCGCCTTTTTACCAGAAGCATCTGGATGGAGTGGAGTTGGCCCCAAATACCTTTCTCCTTCCCCTCACACATGGGCTATCTGATTCAGTCTCTCCCTTCCTCTTTTATTATCTCATTCACCTTAAGGGCAGGCGAGGTCAGAAGGAACGAGCTTGGTTGCTAGAAAATAATCTCCTTGTTTTGACAAGAAAAGTCTTGGCTTCTCGGAGAGTTTTCTTTTCGACAAATGCCTCGGCTTTTATCTCGCGGAGAGGGACTGTGATAGATGCCCAGAGTTCGCTTTATCTTTGAAAGAAGACCTTTCATTCAGGGAGAGAACCTTGTGGCATGTCTGGACCCTGCAGTTGAATTTTCCTTCCTTTTCTGTTTTTGTTTTTGTTTTTTCCAAACGTAAAGAGAGAAGACTTTGTCTCATGCCTTTAGGAGCATTTACTCGACTTGCTTGAAAGTTGGTTTTAGGAAGGCTGGCTCACGTTAACACAGTTACTTGTCTAAAACCCTCGGTAAAAACCCCGCTCCTCACCTTGAGGCCTTCTGTGTGCCTTTTCATTTGAAAACTCTCGCTTCCAATCCCTGCTGGTTTGACCTTCTCTGGAGCTCAGGCATGGGATAACGGGAGAGTGGGTGAGGGTCCCAGAATCATGCTAGTCGAGTGCCTACCTCCCGGTGTCTAACGTGACATGTCTGTGCATCTGTCAGTCACTTGCACATCTCTGTAAGCAGCTTTCTCTGCCTTCATATTTTGCCTAAGGCCTTTTGTAAATGTTCTTGTTTGCACACAAGCTTCTGTGTGCTTGAATAATCTGAATTCTGGGACCTTCTTTATTGGTTTTTTTCTCTCTTTATTTTTTAATTTATTATTATTATTATCATTTTTTTGGTTAACGTTTATTCATTTTTGAGAGACAGAGAGAGACGGGGAAGGAGTGGGGGAGGGACAGAGAGAGAGGGAGACACAGAATCCGAAGCAGGCTCCAGGCTCGGAGCCGTCAGCACAGAGCCCGACGCGGGGCTCGAACCCACGAACCGTGAGCTCATGACCTGAGCTGAAGTCCGACGCTTAACCAACTGGGCCACTCAGGTGCCTCTCTGGGACTTTCTTTAAAACAAGCTTTTCATGACATTGAATGAGGCTGCGTAGATGATACACTTCTTACGCTGGCAACCCATTTGCTGGTCATGTGACTTCCTAACTGGGTAATTATACTGGTTGCTGGATGGGTTGTTGGTTGTGGGATGGGTTGCTGGATGGGGTGCTACATTTATCCCTGAGATGTTTTCTTTAATTGAGAATTTTACAATCCCATGGCTCGTACAACCCCCTCCTCGTGTGATTCAGAATATTCACAAGATCCCAGCTAACCTCAGGTAGCAAGTCCCCCCGTGCAGGGAAATCCAAACAGTAAACATGGCTCTCCATCCTAACCCCGCTGTCTGGGTTTGTCCCCCCTGTCGCCTTCCATCTCCCTGAAACAGAGAGGGGGTAAAGGAAGTAAGGTCTGCCATATGCCAACATTTGACTTTATGTCCATTAAAGTCAGCGTCTGAGGAAGGGAAGGAGCGTCTTTGGCAGGGGGCTAACGGAAGGGGTATTAAATAGAGTGTCGCAGAACAAGACTTCCCCAAGTGACATGGGGTAGACCTCTCATCTTATGGCCTTCAAAGTTTCACCTCTAAACTGCAGTAAATCTTGCCTCCCAAGAGTACTTGAAGATATTTGTGAACAAGCGAAGGCTCTCCTCTTTAAAAACTATCATTGGGTCTTCGCGTGATCATTTGATGTTAGTTTATCTTTTTAGGAGAAAAGCAAATTATTTGCTCGTTGAAACTTCTCATCTGGAGAACTTAGGATTTCAATACATTATCCATTGACTGTGTGTGTGTGTGTGTGTGTGTGTGTGTGTGTCTTTGATATATGACCTTTTCCCAGATAAAACAATATTGCCATTGCATACTGCACTAGCTGTCCCAATGTTGGGTTCAGAAACGAAGGCCAATGTGTAAACGCTACATGTCTTCCTCTGAGTGTGTGTGTGTGTGTGTGTGTGTGTTTACTCTATTTCATTCGCAAATGAGTCTAGCTGACATCCAGCTATGGAATTGCTCTGGTGATGTTATGATAGAACAAAACTCACTTGCTTATCCGGACCATAATCTGCACGGTGAATGTCTTTTTTAATTAAAAAAAAAAAAAACACGTTTGTTTACTTTTGAGAGAGAGAGCAAGGGCAGGGGAGAGGCAGAGAGAAAGAGAGGCAGAGGATCCAAAGCAGGCTCTGTGCCGACAACAGAGAGCCCTACGTAGGGCTCGAACCCACGAACCCACAAACCGTGAGATCATGACCTGAGCCGAAGTCAGACGCTTAACCCACTGAGTCACCCCGGTGCCCCAGCACAGTGAACGTCTGGAACGAAGGATGTTGGCTGCTTCTGGTTGTTTTCAATCCTGCCAGCACTGTGGATGACCCGGCAGTGCCATCACTATTCAGGTGCCAAAGACTCCACCATCAGAGAGCTTACACAGCTGATCTGAGCCTGAGCGAGCGCGTCAGCTCTCAATCTATGGAAAAGAACTTGAGAAACAGAAGCTCTTGGGCGGGTGGCCTGGCAGACTGGGCTGGAGAGAATGTCGCCGCGCCACCCGTCCCGTCCTGTCTCTGCAGACTGCTCCCCGCGGCCCCGATGCTATCAGCATTCCTGGCAGGGTCCGTCTGGGTGGTGGATGATTAATGAGCTGCAACTACAACTATCTTTGACAAAAAACAGTGGGCTGCCAGGGCTGAGGGGGCGGGGAGTGGGGAAGGGTGAACGGGGCTCATTTTATCTTTAAAAATGCACCCCCTCCGCCCGTTAAAAACATCTGAGGAAGTTCCCTTTGATGCGGTACAAGGGAATCGTGCGTATGCGTGCTTTTCTGGGACGCAGTGTTTTCACTCTAAAGCAAGTTTTGCAGAGAACTTGGAGGCACAAGGGGAATTTGGGTCTCGCCGTTGTTGTTCAGGGTTTCCAAAGCAAAGTCAGCTTTCTTTGGTAGCCCGGGAGCCGGGGCGCGGAGTCTTGCATAAAAGAGCGTTAAGTGTGCAATTGCAACTCTGGGGTCGGAAAGCGTGTAAGAGGAGGAAAGAGAAGTTTGCTTTGAAGACGGTAATTGTCGGGATTCGTTGGCTATTCAGGTTCCCCGAGTGCTGGCCTGGGCGGCATATAATTTGTTCCAGGAGAGAGCCGCTCCGTCTCTAATCAGATTGAAGCATGCTCCATTGCTATAGGTGTCCTGCTGAAACCCAATCTGGTTGTATTTCACTGCCAACATGAGCGATTACATTAGCCTTTTAATATGTACTTTTGTCCACAAAACCACTGCTGTAAAAGCCCTCGCATTAGGAACAGGCTGTAAATAATCGGCCGCCTGAGCGTTGAACCCCCTGTAATTTCTCCCTAAACCATAGCGTACCTGCTTAGTGGCAAGTCTAAGTAATGTGCTGTTGCAGCACATTAGGTCATCCAAGGTTTGGCCGCGGTGATGTCCGTTTCAAATGACAACTCCAGGTGAGTTCATGCACACCAGCCCAAACTCCATCCCTCTTCCCTACTGCTGGAAGTGGCCGGCTCCGGGCGACGCGTACAAGCCAGTTTTTTTCCTCTTTTTCTTTTGGAACAGGCTGAAAACTTTACAGCCAGTCCAATAAGCATCTGCCTCGTCCCGTAAACAGAGGGAAGGAGAGAGGAGCCCACACGATAGACTGCACGTGGGCTCCCTTGGCATAGGCGTGATCTGGACTGAGGGGCTGGGATGCCCCCCATCCAGGACGGAACGTGTTACCCCGCGGGGTGCCTTGCTGAGAGCGGGCAAGAGCCGGGAGACATTGACAGGACACTCTTGTGACCTTTGACTGCACCGAGGAGTCATCTGCTTCTTCTGCAGCAGCAGACAGGCTAATGATCCCCCAGGGAAATTTCAGATTCGCTTTCAGGATGGAAAAACCAAAGCATCACTTGAGCTCATCTCTGTTGTCTTTTAATCATCTGCCAGATCAATAAACTGCTTCTCGAGACGAGATTCTTCAAGACGGCGTCTGGTCTACGTTCTCTGCGCGGTATAAAGCACGTTGGCTGCAACAGGCCCAGACTTGGAGCAGGCTTTCCAGCCCAGCTGGCCGAGCCACCGGGCCGGGCTTCCAGCTTGGGGGGCTCTGGGCGAAAGGCCCCAGGGACAGCATCCCAAGTGTGCCTACCTGTGAACCATGAGATCCTTTAGGTGCTGCAGCTGGGAAGAGTGAGGATGCCTAGGGGCACCGAGGTGGTCCTCCAGGCCGACCAGTCTCATCCCAAGAACTGCGAGCGTTAAGTCAGGCTTGGCCACCTTCTTACACACCGTGACAACAGCCACTGCTCACACGGGCATTTCCCTATTTCCGAGAAATTTGTAGGATATCCCGGGATGTCCTTCATCCGAACTCTCAGGGGGAATGTCGTAACTCACGAGGTGGGGCTAGAAACGCCTGTCTCATAGGATGGGCACATGAATCTGGTGGGACCAGGACAACACAGTCCTTCATTTGGGGATGTGGTAGATGTCACAGCAAACAGGAAAACAGTCTCACCAAGCTTTCTCTCTCTTTTTAAGTTTATTTATTTATTTTGAGAGAGAGAGAGAGAGAGAGAGAGTGTGTGTGTGTGTGTGAGAGAGAGAGAGAGAGCAGTGGAGGGGCAGAGAGAGGGGGAGGGAGAGAATCCTAAGCAGGCTCTGAGCTGTCAGCACAGAGTCCGACGAGGGGCACGAACCCACCAACCGTGAGATCATGACCTGAGCTAAGTCAGACGCTTGACTGACTGAGCCACCCTGGGGCCCCTTGTAAACCTTAACGAAAGCCACTGGAGAGGTTGGTGCTCAGCCAGTTATGAGGAGGAGAATCTTATCCCAGCCTCTTGCCTTAGAAACTCCTTCTCCCAATTTCTAAACATCTAGGGTCCTTCGCTGGATCTGGAACCAAGGCTGGGATTCTATCTCTTACTCAGCAGCTGTGTTAATTCTCAGTTCCTCACACTGGTGGGAGCCAGAGTGATCCTTTTGAGGCCCCGAATACTGCAAAAGCGATAGTGCTCCCTGAAAACCCAGCACACAAACCTTACTGAACCGTAAAATAAACATCCCAAAGACCAGTCCGGTTCTTATTTTCTCAAGATAAATCTAGTACTTTGATATGGGGCTTGTTATTTTTCACATCCGTTCTTTTTTTAAATTTTTATGTATATATATATATATATTTTTTTAATTTTTTTAGTCTTCATTTATTTTTGAGAGAGGGAGACAGCGTGTGAGCAGGGGAGAGGCAGAGAGAGAGGGAGACACAGAATCCGAAGCAGGCTCCAGGCTCGGAGCTGTCAGCACAGAGCCCGAGGCGGGGCTCCCACTCACAAACCACGAGATCATGACCCGAGCTGAAGTCGGATGCTTAGCCAACGCCCCCCCAGGTGGTTTTATTTTTTCAGGGGTGCACACCAAGCACTTTGGGGTGAAATGACGGGATGTCTGCGAAAGTACTTCAGCAAATCAAATATAAATGAAGCAAATCTGGAAAGATGTTTCACAGTTATTAACGTGAGGTGATGGGCACAGAGAGTATGATCTAGTCTCTCTACCTTTCTTCCGTCTGAAAAAGTCATTAATAAAAAATACCCAACGTGCTTGGATTCCCAGTTTGACATTGATGTTCATTGGCTAGGTCATGCAAAGCCGGTCATTCAACCTCTTCCCTAGCTGTAAAATCAGGAATCACCTCTCCTAATCGTTTTGAGGGTACAATGGAGGAATGAATAAAAAGCCTTTGTAAACTCTCAAGTACCTACACAAATGGAAGTTGTTTACCGAGGAAGGTAGAGGACGTGTTGATCAGATGCCTGCTGTGACAGCCAAGAACGAGGCTCCACCTGCTAATCCTGGTCCCAGCTCCTCCCAGACAGTTCTCTAAGTGGACCTTGATGGAAGTGCCACCTCCACAGACAGGTTCGGACCCTTCTTGGGGGTGTGGTGACATTTTATCTCCGGGTTCCGTTCCATGGTGTGACCAGTGCGGAAACTGGGCTGGGGAGAAAGCTCGGCTCCTGCCGGCTGGCAGAACGACAGAGGGTGCTCTTATCTCCTTGTCAATTCCAGGGCATCTGATGGGGGCAGATTGCTCTTGAAGCAATCTATGAAGCTCTATGAAGATAAGAGTGGTGACAGAGCTTCCCTGGGTGCCTCCTCTCAGAGACGCCTAAAGCCGATGCTGGATGATATCTGAATGCAGTTGCTTTCTGCCATCTCTATGGACTAAGCATCCCCGGGCCTTGGGTGCGTCCGGCCTCGCTGTGGTGGGTGGTGAGAAGCGATGTGCGTTCTCACTGACCACCTGTGCCACGAGAGGCAGGTCAGGCTGAAAACCCAAATCCAAATCCACAACATGGGCTATTAATACTTGTCTCCCGGGGCACCTGGGTGGCTCAGCCAGTTAAGTGTCAGACTCTTGGTTTCAGCTCAGGTCATGATCTCTCAGTTTGTGGGCTCGAGCCCCACGTCAGGCTCTGCACTGGCCGTGCGGAGCCTGCTTGGAATTCCCCCTCTCCTCTCTCTGCGTCCTCCCTCTCTCTCTCTCAAAATAAATAAATAAATAAACTTAAAAAAAAAAAAAAAAAAAACTGTTCCTAGGAAGGTTGCGTGAATGAAGTGAGATCATGCAATATGTCATGTTGTTTATGACACGGTAGGTGTCACAGCAAACAGAAAAGCCTCAGCCTCATAAACATTTCTTTTTTTTTCAGCGTTTACTTATTTTTGAGAGTGAGAGACAGAGCGTGAACAGAGGAGGGGCAGAGAGAGAGGAAGACATAGAATCTGAAGCAGGCTCCAGGCTCTGAGCTGTCAGCAAGGAGCCTGACGTGGGGCTTGAACTCAAGAATTGCAAGATCATGACCCGAGCCGAAGTCCGACGCTCAACCAACAGAGCCACCCAGGCGCCCAGCCTCGTATATATTTCTGAAAACCACTCAAAGGGCTGAGGCTTGGCCGTTGCTGGCCCACCCGTTCCCCCTAGAGAGCTCTTCTCCCAATGTCAAGCACAGGGGGCTTTCCATCTGGTTTTCCCTTTTGCTCACCCTTCCAATCTGCCCCCAGCCTCATCCAACCTACTTCTAACCAGCTGTCCAATTGAAATAGGTCTACAGGCTTAATTTTCTCTCTTACTAGGGGCACTTTGATTTTATTGGGGCCACGACTTAACTCATCCATCCTGCCACCCTCCCAATGAAATGGTATTTCAGACCATTTGGGACACATCGGTGAGGAGGGGAACTGGCACGTGGCCCAGGGCAGGGCGCACAGTGCGGCTCAGGACACGGCTGGTGAGGACCGAATGCCGCCCCGGACACACAGGCAAAGCCAAACACAAGTTGGACTGACCCTAAATGCAGTTTGCATTTTTCTTGCCTGTCTGGATGCCTGAGCAGCTTTGAAGAGATGCCCCTACCGCGTCAATCTGTTCATCTTTAAAGGGTCACTGAAGAAGGAAGAAGGGATTTCTAGCGATGGAACATCACTCCACTTACAGTTAAAAATTCACAGACGCTGCTGCTAAGTGACTTTTCTCCAGGCCTATTCACTGAAATCATTGGAGCGGAGGATTAAGTCTTTGGGTTCCTATGACTTTCTCTCATGAGAGCTGTCACACACTGACATTTGAAAGACAGATTCCCTTTTGTGACAGGCCTCCTTTCCTGACCTATTTGGGGTTATATATTTGGAATCCAGGGTTCCCATCTACGTCAATGGAAATCCTGTGGGCAGATGGAGGGCAGACGTCTTCAAACAACAGGGTGGAGCAAAGAGCTTTGCTCTGGGAGAGGGATTTTATTGTCTGAGGCTTGGAACCACACTCTTCAGTTCAGTGAGAGTGACTAGATGTTTATTACCGTTCATTTTCATACTCACAGTGGAGTCGCCTGCCAATATAAAAACCTGAAACATAAATATTTATATTGAACAGATATTTATTGCACCATGTGGAGACCTCTGGAATGTCAGGCAAATGCTAGCTAAGGTGGACTCCCCTGCCTGAGGCATCGTGGGAGCCGTCGTATTGATTTTGTTTTTAATTGTTAATTTTTTTTTTAAGTATAATTTATTGTCAAGTTAGCTAAAAGACAGTGTATACGGTGTGCTCTTGGTTCGGGGGGTAGCTTCCCGTGACTCATCGCTTACGTACAACACCCAGTGCTCGTCCCAACAAGTGCCCTCCTCCATGCCCAGCACCCATTTCCCCCTCTCTATGCCCCTCCCCTTCCCCCCTCCATCAGCCTTCAGTTTGTTCTCTCTATTTCACAGTCTCTTATGGTTTGCCTCCCTCTCTGTTTGTCACTGTTTTTTTCCCCTTCTCTTCCCCCATGGTCTTCTGTTAAGTTTCTCAAATTCCACATATGAATGAAATCATATGATATCTGTCTTTCTCTGACGGACTTGCTTCACTTAGCTTAATACCTTCCAGTTCCATCCACATTGCTGCAAATGGCAGGATTTCATTCTTTCTCATTGTCGCGTCGTATTCCGTTGGTGCTCTGGCTGTACCTGAGAGTCATCCGTGTTCTGAGTAGAAAGTCTCTGAGATGCACACATGCATAGGAAAAAAGAAAAAGACATATGGAAACACCCAGTACCCAACAACCAGCTCTTCGCTGTTGCTGTGTTTGCATTTTCCCACCGGGGTCTGCCTCTCCACTGGGCCGCTGGCCCTGGATTGATTGCCTGCATCCAAGGGAGACCTTATGTCTGAGATAAGTTGAGAGAGCTTTGGCTATACTTTTTCGTCGCTTCCTGTACAGTGTCCTTACTTGTTTTCTTTAACCAATGTGTCCTTTTTTAAAAAACATTTGGAAAAAAAAAAAACATTTGGATTAAATGCATTCAATGTCTATGTGCCTCAGTTTCCCCCGTGATTTGGAGAAAGTGTAATGTCCTTCCTCTGTAGACCTCGGGTAAAGAACTTCAGGTAAATGGGGAGGAAAGCATTTATGTCCTGGCAATTAAGTTGGAGGACACTCTCCATCACATCAACCCTGTGTTTGGGGAACACCTTTTATCCTAGCATTCTTTATTTTTTTTTATTTTTTTATTTTTATTTTTTTTTAACGTTTATTTACTTTTGAGACAGAGAGAGACAGAGCATGAACGGGAGAGGGTCAGAGAGAGAGAGAGGGAGACACAGAATCTGAAGCAGGCTCCAGGCTCTGAGCTGTCAGCACAGAGCCCGACACGGGGCTCGAACTCACGGACCGTGAGATCATGACCCGAGCCGAAGTCGGTCGCTTAACCGACTGAGCCACCCAGGCACCCCTATCCTAGCATTCTTTAAATGTGCAGCACATTGGTTTGCACAGTTTCTTTGTCGGCTCTTGATCAATGCCGCCAGATGTAAGTTTCACGTCACTACATTCACCAGCGACGTGGCACCTGCTAGAGGGTCCTGTGCTTCAGTAAGATGATTTGTGCGGGAACGAGGACTCGTGTGAGTTCCTCCTGTGAACTTCTGTGGGATTTATCTGAGCTTCTCTTCCTGAACTTCACACATTCCAGCCTGTTACTGAGTATGGACATCTTTCCTCTTTGTGGATTACAAGCTTTTGAGAATAAGCGTCCCATCATATCAATCTTTGTTTTTTCCCAGAGCACATTTCTTGTCTTAATAGTTTTGTCTGAAGAAATGCTTTCTTTTCTTTTCTTTTCTTTTCTTCTCTCTCTCTCTCTTTTTTTTTTTTTTTTTTGAGAGAGAATGCGAGTGAATGGGGAGCAGAGAGAGAGAGGGAGAGGGAGAGAGAATCTTAAGCAGACTCTATCCCATGACCCTGGGATCATGATCTGAGCCAAAATCAAGAGTTGGATGCTCAACTGTCGGACCCACCCAGGCGCCCCTAATGAAATACTTTCTGAAGGAAAGAGCAGACGGTTTTTGTAAAATTTTTAATTCCAATCGTTTTGCATACTTATTAAAAACATCACACCAAACCCTTTCAGATATAGTTGTGGGATTCTCCAGGTAGTATGATACTTCTTCTCTTCAGAAGCTAAACAATACGATATAGGGAGAGATACAGAAATGGAAAAAATTAGAAATTGCTGCAGTTAGTATTTGAATATATTCACTGAGATGATAGATGAGAAAAGCAGAAGAGAAAAATGGTTTTGGAACCAATTTTGGTCTACCAATAATGAGGGAAGCAGATTTCATACTCTCTGCCTATAAAAAATAATGACATGGTACAAGAGGGTTCACGGATTTGTTCACAATAGCCCCAAACTGGAAAAAAAAAAAACCCCTCAAATGTCCATCACCAGTAAAATAGATACATAAAGTATGGTGTATTCACACAACAGAATACCGTTCCACAAAATAGAACAACCTTCTCATCCACAAAACAACACAAAGACAAAACGTTGAATGGAAAAAACCAGACACAAAAAGTACATATACCATATGATGAAACTTTCTAGAAAGTTCAAGAACACTCAAAATCGGTGGCAACAGACATTGAGCGAGCTGTTTCCTCTGGGGCTCAGGCATAACGAGGAAGGGGCATGATGTAGCCCTCTTGGATGCTAGGAATGCTCTATATTTTGATCTGGGTGATGTTTATATATGCAGAGAATCATTGGAGTCTGCATTGAAGATTTTGTGCAACTTATTATACATGTAATAACTCAAATTTTAAAAAAAATTAAGAGAAGAAAAGCACTACTATTTATTGGGTGCTTATTATGTGCCAGGTAAAATGCTAAGCTTGTTTAATACTGAGCTTTAAAAATATTAAGCAATTAGCCACAGGGCACAGAGCGGGTCAGAGGATCGGGGCTCACACTCCACTCTCGCCAACTCCAGATACCCGACTCCAGATCTCTGTGCTCTGTGGTCCCTGCTCACCAGTCGAAGAGCTAATCCTCCACGTTGCTGGGACTTGACCCTCATGGCGGCGGGTCCTCCAAACAGAGCAGGTGGGCCAGTGGAAGCTACACCCAGAGTGTCTGTCTGATAACAATAAACCTCTGTTGCCGTATTAACGGAGCTGTTAAAACATCTCCCTTGCTGTTGGTTATGTCAAAGGCCCTTGCCAAGTCTCAGGGACAGTGGCCCGATTGTTGAGGGAAGGAACTTACTGCAGGAACAGTGAATGGAGTTTTCAATAAGGCAGGGAGGTAAGAACAGAAAACACATTCTTGGTGGTATTTCTTCGTATTCGACGTTCATTCTGGCTGGGTGCTCTTTTGGGGGGAAGAAAACCAAAAATGAGGTTTCAGAACACATTCGTTTCCCCCCCATCGACTGTTCTTTCCTTGTGACTTAATTATTTTAGTCTTCACTTGTTAGAGTTATGAGGTTTCATTTATAAACCCAATGAGTTATTAACATTTAATAAAGGGACATTTACTATCTTAATATTTATTAATGAGGGCTCAAATATATGAGCCGCAATACTCATGTGTTCTTATAAAATGAAAGAAAAGAGGGGAAAAAATGAAAGAAAGGAGAAACCCACGCCCGGATCATGGTCTGTCTTAGCCTTATCCCCAGGTGTCTCCTCCCTGCTATTATCTAAAGTCACTGATGCCCTCCTCGTCTCCATGGCCCGCCATATTGTGTACTGGAGAATTTTTGTCATGCTGCTCTCACTTAGGAAATCTGAGGAGATTCCAGCATGGTTTCCCAGAAAATAGTACCCCTGGAAACTCACTTTATGACTCTGGTCAGTTAAGAAGATTCTGAAGAAATTCCTTTGCCTCCCTTTTAAGTCCTGGAGTCTGACTCTATATGCAGGAGACAAGACAGAAGGGCTATAGAGAGCTCAGTCACTTACACTATGAACCTCAGGCAAGGCACTCGGCTCTGTGAACGTACTTCTTTGGGTTCTTTGTCTACAAAATGGTACAACACCTAGGATTACACGAGAGAGCTAATTTGCCTAGTAGAGTGCTTTGCACATAGAGGGAACTCACTAAGTAATGATTATAATGATGGCTAATTTTGATTTTAGAGAGAGAGAGTTCACACACACACACACACACACGCACGCACGAGTGTGTGGGGGAGGGGCAGAAGGAGAGGGAGAGAGAGAATCCCAAGCAGGCTCCTCACCCAGAGTGGAGCCCAAACCCAGGCTCGATCTCACAACCACGAGATCATGATCTGAGGCCAAATCAAGAGTTGGACGCTTAACTGACTGAGCCACCCAAGTACCCTTAATCATGGCTAATTTAATGGAAGTGAATGAAAGCCTGAGTCTTCCCCCCATGTATCACGTGAATAAGACTTCAATGCCACACACATACTTAGCGACTTTATTTTTTTTACTGGATATAAATTGGAGCTGCAAAGGGCTAGGTTTCAAGCTCTCCTATGTTCCAAAATTAGCTAAACGTAAGATTTTAAAGTTAGATTCCTAATTGGAAATGGGAAACCTTAATAAGGTGACCAAAACCCTAATTTTCCAAACCCTGAATTGGTTTGTGTTGACCATGGGTTCAAATCACCTGATCAGAAATTCTGCTATACAGAGATATATGGTAAAGTGCTGTTGCCTTGCCGTTACCCGGACCTGGCATGACCACTGGGGCATATAGTGACACTCCCTCCTGTTTGTGTCCTGAGCCTTCTCAATTACTCTGGGCAATTTTCAGAATACCCCGCCCTTCACCCCCCCCTCCAGCCTCCCGAGCAGCTTGGCCTTAGGAATGAGCACTAATTTTTATCCCTGATCTAGAGGGTTGGTCAGGTCCCATAGAGTATTTTTTAACTCTGATCTGGGATAATTTAAAAAATCCAAGTAGAGCAAGCTATGTTAAATCTGGGCCTGGGTGAAGCATCTTAGCACATGGCTCTGACCAGAATTCGAAGTTAGGTACATACAGAATTACTCCTGCTCACCTTTCTATCCTGTTTTTCTTCCCTTTCCCCTTTGTCCAGTAGGTGGCACTCCTGAGTGAGGCGTCTTTGCTAAGGTGGTGAAGTCCATCCACAACGAGCGCCTACCTTTGTAGTAGGTAGATAGATGATTGAAAATCTCTGCCCGCAGCAAGGCAGGGGGGGGCCACTGGAGTCCCTGCCATCTGAGGTAGGTGAAGGCAGGCAGACAAAAGGAAACACAGGCACACCGTGTGAAACTGGATATTTTGAGAAAGAAGCTGGGATAGCGGTGGAAATGTCTCACGAGGGAACGTGGACTCTTGCTTATCCAAGGTCTCACTACATGCTTTCAAGCTCCTGTGACCAATGCTTTTAGGTCTTAAAATAACATCCAGTTTATCTAGAACTTTCCATTCTCCCATTGCTAACTAATCTTTTCTATCTAGGCCTTGCCTCCCCGAATCACCAGTTTTGTCTAACCTTTTTGTGGGAAGCAATTTCGTATGCATGTGGGACCCTTTCCAACTTTCCAACAAGGCAGGGGGGCATAGTACCTTAAACTCGCACACTTGCCAGACAGGCTCGTGTGGTCTGGCTTGCCCAGCAAGGTAACTCTTGATTTCCTGATTTCAACCATCTCTAGCTTCTCCTTCCTGCAGGGAAATGGTTTCAGAGAAGAGCTATCACATACGCGCATCTTCCAGACTGAACTGTTTCAGCTTGTAAACTCATGGGATGCGTGTGCCCGGTGGGTTTTGTATTGCTTTTTAGTGGCGGCGGGGGGGGGGGGGGGATCCAGCCAACACTTAAGAGGGCCTGCCCTCCGTATGTGGAAGTCAGACTCGAAGACAGATTTACCAGGGAGCTATCCGCTTCAAAAGCCCCTGGCACCATATAAAGTACTGCTTCTAATGGCAGTGGATAGCCAGAAAGCCACCAAGATCATGCTATTTCTTTAACTTGTTCTGCCCCAGCCTGGCCCAGGGATTCTCACCCTCAGCGGGGTCGACGTCTGGACTGAACCATTCTTTGTGGTGGGGGGCCATCCTGTGCACTGTTGGATGTCAAGAAGCATTCCTGACCTCTACCCGCTAGAGGTGTGGTACCCCAGCCCCAACTGTAACAACCCGAAATATCTCCATCTTGTCAAATGTCCCCCGTACCCTCTTAAGAACCGTAGGTCTAGATGAATGTCTTTAAGGAGGCGTCCCTTGGCTCCTTTTTATACTGTGAAGCAACGCTCTAAAGGTAGGCTCATTTGCCTATAACACTCACACACACTTCTTTTCCAAGGATTCTGATTGGAAAAATGGCAGTATGTTGGTGCTGAGAAGCATGTCAAGTTTTGACATCCCCCAACCTGAACAAGATGACTGTAAGGCTTACATTTCATGGATGGAAGTCCTCCCCACGTGAGACGGTGGCTGCTTCTGCCTTGTCTTGGTTGCCCGCTGTTTGGCTTTCCATTCTTCCTTTCTTCCTGTGGCCACTGGATTCCTATTCTCTAAGTGAGGGTTTCCATTTGTAAATATACTGAAGGTTGCCCCCCAGATCAGTCCCGTTGCACCCACAGAGCACCTCCTCAGGAGAGATCGGCTCTTTCTCGGTGTCCCAGACACTGCTCAGCTGTAACGGGGCGGGGGGGGGGGAGGTCTCTGGCTGTGTTGACACAAGCCAACTGGCTTTGGGGGTAAAAGTTGAATTCAGTCAAACCCCAGGCTATTGTATAAACGACTTTAGTCAGACAGCTAGTTGTTTTCAAATTCCATAACTGGGAGGAACCTCAGAGAAAGCCATGTCCAACAAGCTCATTTTGCAGAGAAACAGGGACCTCAGGATAATACTGTAATAACTAACATTTACTTCTTACTCTGCAACAGACATGTTGTTATGGGGCTGGCATGAAAAGCCAGCAAGTAGGGGAGAGCCTAAGTTCAAGTCTCTGTACCCTCTTTCCCACATAATTCAGCTGAATAGTTGAATGAAGCGCCCCTGATATTTCCATCCCGGTAGAAGAACACTCCTGGCCTTCCTCACTCATTAACCCGATCCCTAGATAAGCGGGGTGGCTTATCTGATTGGCACATTCAGGTAATTTGGCGTGCTAGGCTTTGCCCTTGTTCCTTCAGGGAGCCCCGCGGGGGGGTGCCAGTCCCTGGCCCCTCCCACGGCTCTGCACCTGCCCCTTCCAGCGTTGCATGGCTGCGGGACCCCTTTGCTTTTGGGGTTCAGAAGCCCAGCTGATGGTCCATACACAAGCAACCTGGCCTGTCTCCAGAGTAAGTAATCCTCTGAGCAAGAGTGTGTGTGTGCGCGTGAGCTCAGAGGCAGCCCGAGGCTGCTGCTTGGCATTTACAGTTTCTGGAACATTTGGTTGCCAGGCATCTTAATGGTCAGGAGCTAAAGCTGGCAGAGGAACTACTGTTTCAGTGGTTTCTCCCTCCTCCGAACTGCTTTTCTTTCAAAAATAAGTTTTTAAACATAAGCCCTAAATTTTATGCCAAGCCACAGAGTTCAATTTAGCATTTTGGGTGGTTATTTAAATTTATTTTTACCTTGTATTCATTCTTTAGCATGCGCTCAGGCGCACAGCACCAAGGACTGTGCCCTATTCTCTCATGGCAGACGTGACCAAAAGGAAATAAAGTATTTCTTTGAAACGTTACTTCTATAGATCCAATGACTATTTTCCTTTACGGTGATCATATTGATTTCAGGATGATGCCATCCCTCGAAGTACATTTTCAAACAGCTCTTGGAATGTTCATGAGCCTGTGTGCAAGCTAACACAAGAAAAACAGTATCGTTATTTTATTATCTCGCTTTTTTTAATAGGTGAAACTAATATATATCTTGATTACTTTTTCCCCGATCAAACATAAACTGAAATTGAAAAAAAAAAGGTTTTAAAAAGTCACTCTTGAGGCTATTTAAAAGAGAAAAAACAAACAACAAACAAACAAAAGAGGCAGTCTCCAAAAGGAATTATCAAGGGATCCACACATACGTTCTGAGGAAACCTCATTGTATATGTAGGTGTAGGGATTTTTCATGTTAAGATACAAGTCCTGTGACCTTGCAGATGAACTGTGAGGTTCATGAGAACTTCAAAAACTCTTACACAACCATAGGGCCAGAAGTGGCGTCGCTCCTAATGACTTTCTGGTTCTCACTACTTTACCTACAGAAAGATTAGAGAAGTTAACCACAGAGGAAGCTATTTGGAAGTTAAGTGTATTATCTTAAATACATTGAGAAGAAGCCCAGGATATTTAGGTCAATGCTACGGGATACTTTTGACATTTAACATATTGTTGTGTATTCATCAGGAATGACATGGGAAGACCGGAGGTGGTAACAAGTGAATTAGGAACGATTTGACCTTCTTTATGACAGGCCCTGTGCACCGTTGTGCGGGTTGTGCACTGCACAACATTAGACTGGATGGTACCTCCCAGAGCTGTATGAAGACCAACGGTACCAGCAGCCCTGAATTGCCTGAACAGTGACCTTTAAATAAACTCAAATCGAGAGAGATGTGTGATGGCGACAGAAACTCTAAAAGTAACTTTAGAAAGCTACCCTCATTAAGAAAGTCAGGAGAGAAAGAAAAAGAAAAGGAAGTCAGAACCCCTCTTAGTTTGACAGTTTAACTGAAAGTGTGGGCGCATAGTACCAGAGACCTGGCTGTTCGATCGCCATAGCTTAGGGGTTCAGAGCCTGGGCTTAGGGAGCACACAGACTTGATTTTGATTTCTGACTCTGCCACTTAGTAGCTGTGTGATGTTGGGTGAGTTCCGTACGTTCCCATCAATAAAAACTGAAGAACAATAGAGAATACCCAGCAGGACTGCAGTGAGGATCCAATGAGACGATGCCTACAAAGCACTTGACAGTGTGCCTGGCGCATCGCTACTGTTAAATCAATGTGACCTGTCTTGTTATCACAGACCAGAGAATCTGCTAACTTCCTGGCACGAGGCCCCTCCGCTCTAAGTGCCCGGGACCCTGTCGGCGTTAGCTGTCCCGGGGCCGCTGGCGGCTCCTCCTAAGATTCCGTTTTTCACAAGGCGCTTTCAACAAACGCCGTCAAACCTTCTCCTTGGAGGCGATAGGGCCCGAAAATTATGTAGCTTGTGGTCACGAAGACTCAAACACAGAACAGAGATGGCCTTGCAGACTAACAACACATCAAACGTCCAGCCCTCCCGGTGGTTAGCGTGGCAAGAGGGGAACGGGAAGCTCGTGCCGGTCCTGCCCAGAAGTATTCCTGCACAGCTCAGAGGATTGCCTTTGCTCTCTGATTCTTACACTATCGCAAGGGGCCTCTCAGAGAGCTAAAAAGAAGAGGTCACCAGGGTTGGAGGAATGGAGAGTGGAGAGAAGAGACATAAAAAATGCCTTATCAACATGTCTTGCCCAGGCAGCCAGAAGATTTGTTTGAGCCGCAAAATAATATTTATCCTGCAAGCCACTGACCAAGTTCAGCTGCCTTTGATCTGTTTCTCCACTGGAGAGGTTTTTTTTCTTCTTTTTCTTCTTCTTTTTTTTTTTTTTTAAGTTTTAATTCCTTCTGCCTAGAGGGTAACAAACAAGTCATAAACTTGGTGGTGAATTCAGAAAGAATTCGGAAGATGAAACAGGCCCACAGGACTCTGAATCCCTCTGCCCCGGTCCTGAACCCCCGTCTGTGGAGTCACCTGTCCAGCATTTGTGGAGGAGTGGGGTGCCCAGTGTCCCCCCCCCCCCCCCCCCCCCCCCCCCGCCCCGCCTAAGCCAGGGCTGTTTTGTATTAAGCACACGAGGACAGTCTGACTAAATCTGGATCAGGATTTCATTGTTAAAAAAGTTTTCATAATACATTTTACTTAACCTAATAGATTCAAAACATTGTCATTTTTCATAAGACCGGCGCGAAAACTATTAACAATAATAGGAAGGATAGGTGGCTCATGATAGTAGATTAACGGTATTCTTTTATATCTTTTTCTACTTCAGCACTGATGTGTTTTACACGGACAGCGCGTCTCCAGTGGCCACCGCCTGCCGTGTGGGACGGTGCGCGTACAGGCGGGTGAATGGGGACTTAGACATGACCGTGCCCGCTTGCCCGACATCACGCAGCCGCGGCCCTCCAGGCCGGCGTGACACGGAGGAGTGCACCGATCGCGATTGTACTTTATTTTTAGGCTCCTTCCGAAACAGTCCTTATCTCAAGGAGGTGTTTTCGTTTTCCAGTTTCCTAAATGTGTTTCTAGATACCCTGGACAGGGGAAAGTGGGACAGACAGGACCGGAGGTAATTGAGATTTCTCAGCCAGCGGCCCCGTGCTGGCGGTTGGTATGTGCTGGTCCACTTATCTCAAGAGCCAAATACCCTTCACGATTGAGAGGAAGCATAAAGAATTGTCTTTCGAAGCGCACAGAATCTGTTTCCGGGGTAGAAGCTTTGCGGAAACCCAGGAGCACGTTCCTGGGAGTAGTTAGGTGGCCATGGAGATCCCAGCAAGCTCTGTAAGAAGCCCAGAGCAGGGCGTCTGTGGCTCCTGGGCGGCTCAGCAGGTTGACGTCGGCTCTGGTTTCGGCTCAGGTCATGATCTCACGGTCTGTGGGATCAACCCCCTGTGGGGCTTTGTGCGGATGGTGTGGAGCCTGCTGGGGATTCCCTCTCTCCCTCTCTTTCTGCCCCTCTCGTGCCTGTACACGCGCACACTCTCTCCGTGTCTCAGACTACATAAGCAAACATTAAAGAAAGAAAAGAAAAAGAAGCGGTCCAGAGCGAGGGACAGGAGCCAGATTGCCTGGACTTACACAGTAGCACCCTCCCGTCCACCACCCTCCCACCCGCCGGCCAGAATGCGCAGCGGGAGCACTGGTCATCCACGCGGGAAACGGACAGAGCGAAGCCAGAACCCCGTGTCTCCTTCTTGCTCTCGCAGCCTCCACGTGGCCTCGGAAAGGCTGCTCTAACACCGCGGCCTTCGGTTTTCTCCACTGGCAAAGTGGGGACAGCAATTCATGCCTCACAGGGTGGTTTGAGGATTCATGAGAAAAGGAACCCAAATCACTTGGCCCGGTACCTGGCAAAAGAGGAGGCACAGAATAAATGCCCATTATTATTATTATTATTATTATTACCGCTATCATTACTGCTGCTTCACCACCTTGGTTACATTAGTCGGCACATGTTATTGTGTGCCTGCTCTATACCAGATCCTGCAACAGCTCCCGGCCTGGAGAACATTCTCGAAGCGTATCTTATCCATTTGAGGTGACAGCGCCCTGGCACGTGACTCAGTGGGTCCAGAGAGCTCCATTTTCCCCTTCACCTTGAAGCTTCTCTGTGGACTTAAGCAACATCTCTCCGAATCCGGGGGAGGGGGATCCATAGACTTGCTCATTGCCCAGTCGGTCCAGCTGCCCCTCAGCCCCGATGTCAGACCTCCTTTGCAGATCGCTGGATGGAAATCCTTTGGGCCGCTGTCCCCAGGGGGTCTAAGAGCTCAGTTACATTGGCCTCGGTGTGGGAAACTCCCTCTGCTGCCACCTTGGCCAAGCAAAGTGGAGATTTTTCCAGAAGAACTTGACTAGGGTTAATGAGTCTGAGAGATTTGCTTTGCGTTCTGTCTTAGTTATACATTGCTGAGTCAGAAGTGACCCCAAAACTTCGTGTCTTCACACAGAAAACAGCTCTTCTCTCCGCTTCTATGGCTCAAGGGTTCAGGGTGGCTTTGCTGGGCCCTCTCCCCAGGGTCCAGCCACCTCAAGGCTCAGCCGGGAAGGTTCTGCTTCTGAGCTGGCTCCCGTGGTCGTTGGCAGGACTCCGTTCCTCATGAGCTGTCAGCTGGAAGCCTCTCCAGGTGCTTGCCACATGGGCGTCTCCACAGGGCAGCACATAACACGGCAGCCGGCTTCATCAGGCAGAGCCAGAGCCAAGGCTCACAAGACCAGAGTCACAGCCTTTTGTAACCTGTCTTTGTCCTGCTGTATAGCAAAACGACTGGGTGGCTTATAAATGACAGATGCTTATTCCTGTCCGTTCTGGAAGCTGGAAATCGAAGATCCAGGTGCCAACAGACTCAGTGTCTGGCTAGGGCCCACTTCCTCGTTGGCCGCCATTTTCTCCCTGTGTCCAGACCTGGTGGAAGGGACAAGGGATTGGGACTGCTCTCAGGCCTCTTTACAAGGGCCTGATAACCTCGCAGAGACCCCATTTCCAAACACCGTCACGTTGGGCGTTAGGATTTAACCGATGCATTTGGGGGGCACCCAAACAGTCAGTCCATAGCATGACCTAATCAGAGAAGAGAAGTGAGACCCATCATTGTTATCATATCCTGTTCACTAGGTCCGACCCTCGCTCAAGGGGAGGAGATTACACAAGGGCATGAGTACCAGGAGGGGGGTCACTGGGAGCCCTCTCAGGAGCTGCTGACCACAGGCACCCTCACCACTTGATCTGGATGAGTAGGGCGGGCATCTGTGCTTCATGCCTGCAGGAGGAAGGCGGGGCTGTTCCACGTGGAGTTCACAGAAGGGGGCAAAGGCAGCGTGGATTCTGCCCTTCACTTAGGCGGGGGTGAGGGTGGTAGCCGAAGGAGCTGTTCTCTTGAGAGTCTTTGTAGGCCCTGAGCAGGCACATGGGAGCCCTCGTGACCGGAAACAGCAGGGCACTGGAGAGTGAAGCACTCTCTGGACCTCTCCACCGAGTCCGCAAGGCCCAGGAGCCAGACGTATCTGGACGGGGCAGCCTGAAGGAGAGGTGGGAGACCTTTCTGCTCTCGCTAGAAGCATCTTCCCGGCGCTAATGGTGGTGCTTCCCGACACAAAGAGAACAGTGACCACCCACCACGGTTCACTGGGGCCAGACTAGGGGGGACGGGTGGGCAAAGGGAGACCAAAGGAACCCGTGACCGGCTGAGAATCTGGCCCGGAGCACATGAGACACAGACAAAACTGGGGAGACATGGAAATTGGGTCAGACACACTCGCTCGCGAGCACATGTCGCTCCCATGTGACTCCCCCAATTGCTCATTGCCCAGTCGGTCACTGGGCAATTGGGGTGTCAGGGTAGTGTGCTATCAGTGATATTGCCAGGCCCGTCACGGTGCCTAAGCGCTGGTTTTTCACGGAACAGGGAGGAAAAAAGAAGAGTCCTTCCAGCAAAAGCAGATTTAAAAAAAAAAAAAAAATTCCTCACTTGAGGGTTGTACTGAGGCCTGGGCCTTTTGCTGACTCTCGGCCCAGTAATTTGTTCCCCTCCTTGTTGGCTTTGATGCCGGTGAAGTCAGCAACCTAAAGGTGCATAGAAAAGGCAAAACAGAGCAGAAGGAAATACCACAGAAGTTACAGCATGTGTCTTAAGATCTCCGAAACTTAGTCTAAGACCGTCTTGGTTAGTGTGGCTTATTGGTCACACAGACCCATGTATCTTTTTTTTTTTTTTTTTTTCCCTCAAGTGTATTTTGGGTTTAAGGCTAGACCCCGTCACTAAGACTCTACGTGGAGACACGTGGGTGAAATTGCCAAGCGGGCCAAGAATCTTCCTTCCCCGCGGGGATCTGGGGAGGCCTCATGCGTGGCGAACGGGTCGTGTGTTTCGGCACCAGAGCTGGCTTCAGATCCCCCCTTTGCTGCCGTATTAGCCACAGGACTCTGGGCCGGACTGGCTGCCTCCTCCGAGCAGCCCAGGGGCGCGCTGTAGTTCGGCCAATGGTCAAGCGCTCAGGTGCCGGGTGGGACTTGCCTGCAGCCGACAGCCGTGTGACCACTAAGCTTCGGCTTTCTGTCCTGTCCGACGGGCATAAGGGTGCTGATCGTAGGGGACCGTGGCTGCACTCGCTCGGCGGGTGGCCGGTGTAAAGCACCCGGCGCAGCGTCAGCTCTCCTTTGAAGCCCCTTAGACGTGGGCAGAGCTCAGGCAGCACCTCCTCCCTCCCCCCGTCCTCACTCTCCCCCCACGTGCCCAACATCTCAGGCCCGAGGATCACCCGTCCACTCTTCCTCGGATTCCCGTGCTCCCCCCACTTCCTCATCCATCAAGAATGACCCCATGCTTCTTCCAAGGAGGTGGGCCTCTCCCCCCCCCCCCCATAGCTTTTCGGGCAGCCGCTTTGGCTGAGGGTCTCTTCGATCTGGAACACTGAGATGCCACTGCCTGGCCTCTGCTAAGGGGACGGGAGGCAGAGGAGCCCAGAACTGGACACTCGCGATGACCTTCGAGGATGAGGAGACCGAAGCCCTGGGAACAGGCCGTGTGTCCGGCGTTGGGGTGACCAGCCGGCCGCTGCCGCCTCTGGGGCTGCGTCCAGATTCAGTCAGCGACTCCTTCCCGCTGGCTGGGAAATCTGAGAGAATCGTGTCATGCTACTGTTGTTAAAACAAACCCCAAACCAGAAAAGCTTGTTGTGGGGTCTAAGGAGAAATCGCTCGAATCATTTATTTATTATAAAATAACTGGTCCCACATGCTGAGACTTACTTTTAAGATTCCAAAATTAGGCAAGACCAAGTAAATAGATCTCCTTCATTATCAACATCAATGGGAGGTTTATTATTTTAAATCAAGTTTTGTTTGGTTTTGAAAGTACCGTCTAGCATGCACAGAATATTTACACCAGGAAACCCTAGGTTGTCTGTCCCTGAGCGTGTGGTCAGAAGCCACTGTCAACCCTGAGGGGTGAGGCCGGAAGGAGCAGGGGGCAGATCACCCTGTTCACCAGTGGTTCCTACGGCCTCTCCAGCCTCGCCGGGAACTCAGCTCTCAGGCCATGTTCTGGGCCGGCCCGTGACCCTGGTCTCATATGGGTGTCGTGTGATCTGCTAAGCTGGCACCACCATTCCCAGGTCCTGGGTTTTCTCGAATCCTCTCTGGCAGTGAGCCAGAGACGGTGCTGCTTCCCTCACGGAACGCGTTTGCCAGTGTGACCTGTCCGGATCTCAGCTGCTCAGTGGAGCCAAGGCAACTCAGCGAATGTTCCATGCAAGCAGGTTTAGGGGAAAGCCCTTGTGTCTCCTGAACTCTTCCTGGGGCCCTGTGGATGTGCCCTGTCGCGGACCTTACCAAAGTTCTGGGGTCAAAGTTTAGCGCTTTCTTTCTTCAAACGAGGAATAATTTCGCATTACGGTTCCCAGTGATAAGTACTGGTAACATTTTGAATATTCTTAGCGACTTTTAAAAGTGCACACACACAGGGGTACCTGGGCGGTTCCGTTGGCTAAGCGTCGGCTCTTGGTTTCAGCTCAGGTCATGATCTCATGGTTCATGAGCTTGAGCCCCATATTGGGCTTTGTGCTGACAGCCCCGGAGCCTGCTTGGGATTCTCTCTCTCCCTCTTTTTCTGCCCCTCCCCCACTTTCTCTCTCTCTGCCTCTATCAAAATAAATAAATAAACTTAAATTTTTTTTTTACTGTACGGACACAGTTTAACAAAGGGGAAGATTTTACTCTATATCCTTTTGATAATAGTTTTTTCTCTTCTACTATGAATATCATCACTTTAAAAAAACCTTTTTAACGTTTATTCATTTTTGAGAAACAGAGGGAGACAGGGCATGAGTGGGGGAGGGGCAGACACACACACACACACACACACACACACACACAGAATCCAAAGCGGGCTCTAGGTTCTGAGCTATCAGCACAGAACCCAACATGGGGCTCAAACCCCGGAACCGTGAGATCATGACCTGAGCTGAAGTCGGATGCTTAACCAGTTGAGCAAACCAGGAGGCCACTTCTGACTGCCTAGTTGTTCTTTGTTCTCTTTTTGAATGATACCCTCTTTAGGTTGTTTCCAGATTTTTTTTTTTTTTTTTTTTTGGTTTAAAAAATGATGCAATGATCAATGAATATCCTTCTAGACGCATTCCTGTATTTTTTCTCGGGTCAAAGGGAACATATTTAAACTTTTCATACATTGCCAAATTACCCTCGGGAGTGGCCATAGGAATAACTTATGGGATCACGATCAGAGGGTTCTTTTTAATTACATTAGAGTAGGATAAAAGGAGCAGGTGGTATCCACCAACAGTGAGACAAAGATTCTTCTCCAGCTCCTTAATCTGAGTCTTTCCTGAACCTCTCCTTCAACTTAGAAACCTGGTGTGACTGGATGCAATTAAGATGAAAAGAATTACCATAAGGTGAGCGATGAATACATAACCTCCCACCATAGATGGAAATAAATGGGAAAACAATATCCGAGTGTAAAAACAACCAAATAACAAAGAGGGATAAAGAGAAATTTTGTACAAATTATAGTTCCCTTCGTTGCTTTTTTTTTTTTTTTTTTGAAATTATGTACTCTGGGGGCACCTGGGTGGCTCAGTTAGTTGAGCGTCCAACTCTTGATTTTGACTCAAGTCATGACCTCATGGTTCGTGAGATCAAGCCCCACATCGGGCTCCGTGCTGACGCTCGGAACCTGCGTGGGATTCTTTCTTTCCCCCTCGCTCTGGCCCTCCCCTGCTCACGCTCTCTTTCTCTCGCTCTCTCTCAAAATAAATAAATTAACTTAAAAAAACAGAGAAATTATGTACTCTGAATCAGGAACATCATCATGGCGTTGATCGTCACGTTTGACCATCATTCTGAATGTCGGCTCTTGGGGCTTTACACAATATGATTTTCTAATGTACCACAAAAGTTTGGCCTTACGGGCAGTACCAGGGAAGCCCTTTGAGAATTTTAATAACAATCAGAAAATTAGGATTCCGGAAAAAGAAGGAACCAATCCATAGGCAAGGAGAATGACAAACAAGAGAAGTTCCTTTTCTTAAAAGCACTTAGGTTCAAAAGAGGAATTTTTTTATTATTATTATTATTTGCCTATGAGCACAGGAAGTTTTTGATAATAGTAATGAAGTAATGCCCAAGATCTGTCTACAGTTTTTACTTCACCATCTGTATTCACATGGATTTAAGAATACAGAAAGACAGTATCTGTGGGGGGAGGTGGGAGGGGTTGTTACATTGAGATAAGCAGGAAAATGCCAGTAATGTGATAAAGGACTCAAGACTTCCTTTTAGGGACTTAACTGCTGGTCTTTGTGAGACCTTTTGGAGCTTAAGTATACACAGAGATAGAAGCTCTATCTTCTAGCCCCCTCTGGAAGTGTTATGAAGAGATTGGAAAGGTATTTGCCTACTAAGGAAAGGTTCTTCAGATTGTGTGGGAGGCCACATCACACGCCAGCTCATTATTCCTTGAAAGCAGACACTTCTTGGGTTTAAGCATGTCCCCAGAACACTAACACCTATATGGTAAGCAGCTGATATTTCAGGTCAAGGCTACGGAGATGACAGTGCGCTCTCCCAATGACAGACATATATATATAGCAAGAGATTCCAATGTACATTCTGGCCTTATCAACACAGGGCAAGGGCAGGTCTAAAAACCGACTCTTTCCTTTGCCTCTCTGCCTCTCCTTTTCTTTGGTGTAGCTGAGCCCTTCATGCTAATCCAGAGGCACCTCTGTTCTTAAAATCAGTCACATGGAATCAGATCCCCATTGTCTCTTGTTCCTCCGGTCACGGATTCCTCTTCATCCCGTTGCCTTGAATATCTACCCACCACTTTCCCTCCAGCTCTTCGGATTTCTGGAAGCAAATTCCAGGGAACCTTAGCAAGTTCGGCAAGGTATCTCCATGCCCACTTCAAAAATAAACACTTACTAAATTCCCATTGTTTTGCAGGCACCGTGCCTGTTTCCCCAGGGCCAGCCTCTTTTTTCCCAAGACAGTCTAGGCTGGAAGATAAGCACACATGCAAATAATTTGACTGCGATTACAAGTAAACAGGCTGACATGTCAGGTTTTCACCGTATGGGAGGTGGCGTTCCTGGTGTTAGCCTGTTTCAGCTTTTCTTGATTGGAGATACTGTGCTGCATTCCTCAAAGTAGCCAGCTGAAGAGTTTAAACTTTATCTTGTAGCTAGCAGGGAGGTGAATGACAGGTCAGTTTGGGTCATGGATCTTTCTCGGGGGGGGGGGGGTATAATGGATGTATCTCAGGGGGATGAAACCAAGTATGGGAAGATGCATTTGCAGCCCGTTGCACTGATCCTCGTGGGAGACGATGTGTACTTCAGCTAGGGCATTGGTTGTCAAGAGGGGGAGCAGATCTGAGATGCGTTGAGCAGACTCAAAGCACTCGGTGGCTGGTTGGCAGTGTGGTGGCACAAAGCAGGCGGGCTGAAGAGCAAAGTTCACTTGTAGTCAAGTAACGCAGCCAGGCACGACACTGTCGCCTCTAAGACAAAATATAGAGAGAGTACAAATCCAGGGAAAGCTCTGGACATGTTGAGTTGGACATGCTAATTGATACCGAAAGGAAAATATCACGAGGCAGGAGTATGTAGGAATCTGAAGCTGGGAGTGGGGTGGGGAAATGTGGCAAAGAAAGAGGGAATTACCCATCCTTTATATGTTACTGACTGCCAAGTCTATGAGATCAGGCGTGCTCAGCCAAGGACAGTATAGAGTGAAGATAGGGCCAGGGACCAAACCCTGGAAGAACACCATCATTTAGAGGAATGGGGGAAAAGGAGGAACCCACAGAGGAGAAAAACCCGCAGAGGAGGAAAAAAAAAAAACCCACAGAGCTCAGGAAGTGTGCAGGGCCCCAGAAGGAAGTCAAGAGAACATTTCAAGAGGCAGGGAGAGGTCAACAGTGTCAGATGAAGTACATGTTTAGTAATCTGGGGTATAATTATTATAAAGGTCCCTGATGTCCTTAGGGAAAAGGGTAGCCTTGCTGGGAACTGAGACAGTGAGGGGTGGCTTGAGGAGCGAGTGAGAGGTGTCAAAAGGGAGACAAAGTGAAGAACTGTCCCTTCATGAAGTTTAGATGAGAAAAGGATTGTTAGAAACAAAGGGTAGGAAAGTCAATGGAACTTATTTTTATTATTTTTTGAAGAATTATGAGAATTAAATCAGATGAGACTGATTTAAACAATTTCATAAGCCATGGGGAAAATTAGGGAAGTTGGAAAGATGGAGGAGAGGGCAAAATGGAAAATGTGAAAGAGAGGAATGCTGAGCAAATCCAATAGGAAGCCTGAGGCCCAGGGTCAAGAGGGCTGTATGATCTTGAACAGGAGGAAGCACGGCTCACTTTCTGATACTAGCAGTAGACCAAGCCTAGTATGGAGGTGCATGAGTGTACAGACAGAGGGTCAGAAGCCAACGGAGCTCACACCCAGAGGCCTGTTTGCCCTAACAGCAGGAGGTCATGGCCCGGGTGGGGGTGGAGGTTACCAATAGGGTTGCCCTACCTGGGGCGGGGGGCACTGAGGACCTGGCCTTAGGGCTCACTATCCCATGGAAATGAATTTCCACACCAGAAGGCATGAGGAGGATAGAGATTGGGAGTAGTCCTGACGAGAACTGGGCGACAGAACTGAATGGGGATGAGGGACGTAATGGGTCATCCCACATGCATGAGAACGAAGACCCAAGGCTGTGGTCAGCCCACTGCCCAGAGAGAAAGCAGATGTCAGTCTTGCTCTGAGGCTTGGGAGTCTGTAGTTGAATTCATCAAAAGGGTACAGGAGCAGGGAAGTTCAGAGCCCTTGCGAATGAATGTGTGTAAAGAGACGAGGGGGAGCAAAACAGGACGAAAGAGTGTTCCTGTCACTGAGGAGCTTGCTTAGAATACCAGGGGTAAGAGTAGAAACAACTAGGAAGTGAGTGTTTGTTTTTGTTTTGTTCTGTGCGCACTAGCCAGACAGAGTTAAAATCCAGTTTTGTAGGATGTTGGAATTAGAGAACCGTGAGGGATCTAAATATTCTGTCATCTGCTCTCCGAAAGATCCACATTAAAGGACATTCCGTGCCCTCCTTTGTAATGCATTCCAGTGTCTCACAATCCTCCAGGAATTTTCATCCGAATGTCAGACTTCAAAAGGACAATGTTGAAAAATTATATTATAGAGTTCAAAAAGAAAAAGAGAAAGAGAAGGATTCATTTCTTTTTTGACTGCCTCAAAATTCTCCCTGTGCTTCCAATTGGACATGCTATTCTCCATTGCCTGAAGGCACGTCAGAGAGCCATTAGACAATTTTGATTTGTTCAGTTCAACGTCTATTGTGTTTCTCCCCCGACACAGCTCCGTTTTAGAGGCCAGCATGGTTAACCTTCTTTCCTGGTATGCATGTTTTTGCACACAAATCCACGTAACTATGTGGTAGAATATGTATATATTCCACATGCTGATCAACTTTTATCTTTATGAAATTATTTGAAAACTTGAAGAAGGGCTAGTGTCATTAAAATCCAGTTTCCATAAACAAAGCCAGTGCTGCTAATGAAGAGTCGAGACACATGAGTCAATCCCTGTGACCACATTTCTATAATAATTGTTGAATTCTGCGATTTTGTGGTCGTTGCTGTTATTCTCTGCTTAAATCTAGGACTATTCTCAGTTTCATTTATCTTTACAGTGCCTCCAGCCCCTCTCTGCAATATCATTCCACCCAAGTCAAGATGGCGTTTTTCAGACTTAGGGGAATACAAGGATTGAGGTAGAGGCTTTCCGTTTTGATGTCTCCAGTGAGAGATGCTTTTTGCATCTGGTTGGTCTAAGCGACCTGTGAAAACTACACATCTTTTGGGAGCTGTATTATTGGTGTGAAAAAGAATGTGCTTCACTCTGGATAAACACAGAACAATAGCTGTCTCTGTGCACCGAGGCCGCAAGAGCACCCCAGAGAAAGTCAAGACTTCCCAAACAATTCGTCCTGGGTCGGGGCATAGTCCCACCATTTAACAGACAGTTCTAAAGTTGCCTCACGTGTTTAGGGTGGAGCTTTCCTACAGTTCACTGTGATTTCTTTAGTTCTCTATACGCTGCCTTCCTTTTCTTATTATTAATAGAACAAGGAGGGGAACTTGGACTACTAATTACATTTGTAAACCGTCAAACTTGGCAGAAAACTTAGGCTTCCTAATGGTCAAAGTGCTGTAATGTTAAATTGTCCTTTTCTTGGTTCCCTGAGGTCTTGCACTGGGAGGCAGGTCCAGCATCCTGCTCTATTACTTGTTGTCTGGTGTCTCAGGATGGTTTGCTCGTGGCCTGAAGGTTCCATACGAACTTGATACAGCAAACCAATCAGGGGTGTCCGGTCAGCTTCAGGGTCACTAATTCATTCACCCAATGAAAGGTTCTTGAGCACGTGCTAAGTGTAATAGAGAGCAAAACAGAAAAAAGAGTCTTCCCTCTTGGGTCAATCTGACTTTTAGCTAGGTACTTTCAAGGTGGAAGTCTGTATGCATTCAGCACTCACTTACTGAGCAGCAACTTTGTGTGCGATGCTCTGGGAAACATGCAAAAATTAATCATACCACTTACCCTCCAGGAGCTTACATTTATGCAGAGCTTCCTGATTTCCCAGCAGTATATATATATTTTTTAATTTCCAGGTCTCTTTAGAAGGGAAAATATTGCATAGGGGCCAATGTAACTTTGTTTTCTCTTTTCATCTGCATACCTTCCAACAGGTCTCTAGGAGAGTGGAGAGAGTTCTTGTGGGAATCTGATCATCAATTTTTGATTTTAGAGTAGGAAGAATAAGCATCTGATGATTCCAGTTTGGATTTGGAACTAAAACGTTTATTTTGAAGACAGCACTAACATGACTCATTATTAGATTAAACCAAATTTAATTAGATCAACCATCTCTTGACATAAAGAAGGAAAATCCATTTTCTTTAAAATGTGGCAATTTCTAGGAAACTGGCCCCATAATCCTAAATTAAAAGCAGATTTCCACTGGTTGGATTCATGCCTCCTTTCGCCCTTGGTATTGTATTAGGTCTGTTTAGTTAGTTAAGTAATGGTAACAAAAGAAGACAGGATGGATGATGTTAAATAAAGGGAAATTTAAGAGAGTAATTATGGCATTAGGCTGGGCCAGAAGGTGAGGGTTGTAAGTAATAAGATACCTGCTTTTTAAACAAAGTGCTATATCTCCCTTTGGCATGACTCTTCCTGAATAAACTGTATATTTTATCCCATCTCCATAGGCAAGAGAAAGTGAGCTCTGAGGAGAGTGTTGGGTGAGACATGTATAGGATCTAAAATACCCTGTATAAAGTTGCCTAACTTCTTGTTTTAATTGAAGATATTAAAATTCCAGTGAGACAGAATATTATAATAGTGACCCACGCGTGGGGTGGTACCAAAAGCTTGGAAGTTCCGTTTGTAAGAGCCCAATGAGTGAATAGCCTGCCTGATTATTCAGTGGACATCTTGAAAGAAAAAAAAACACAGGGAAAACCCTAAGGCAAATGAGCCCTGGGAGCTTTATATTTTATTTGAAAGACATGAATAATGGAACTCCGTTGGCAATGATGAGATGGCTGCTTCCAATGACAAGTGAAATGACTACTCCTGGAGAACTCTGTTATGTTCCAAATTTCAGCATAAGAAGGGGTCACTTCCCAGAATGTTGAGAGGGAGATAGAGAGAGAGAGAGAGAGAGAGAGAGAGAGAGAGAGAAGGATTTTCTAGTTTCAAAATTTTCTAGTTGAATGGTATTTTCTAGCTCCTCTTTAAATGTCATCCCTTTTGACTTTTCACTCAACCAGAAAACTCCAGCTAAGAGATGTTGATCCATTTAAGCTGGTTTATTCTATATTCTAAGTCATCAAAGGACACCATGATATCCTAGATCTCTTGGGTCAGTTAATTACCCTCTTCATAAGGCTTTCATCTGTAGCAATGTATAATGCATCACGAACCCCCTGATTAGCGACCACTGTTTACTCACTCATAATATAGTTAACCTAGGTGCCCAAATTAGAATAGTGTCTTTACACAAATGTTCTGATTTAACCTTTAAGTATTAAGCACATGATGTGTAGAGTGTTTTTGTCTCCATCTTTAGATATGAGGAAATGGCCTTGGACAGGTTAGATCGTTTGTCTAAGTTTACAAAGCAAGTAGGAGGAGATGATATGACTAAAATATGAACAAGCTGACTCCAAAAGCCCATGCTCCCAGCCACTATGAATTTCTGCCTCTAGAGACTCCAGGATATTCCCAAAGTTGGATTTTAATGATCTCATTCATAATTCAGGAGAAGCCAGTGATGTAGCTCAGAGAATTCACCTAGAGGTGCATCCATGAAGTCGCCGTGAGCTCACACCCAGTTTGAGGCAATTCTGAGTCTGGGATGCAAAAGTCTTCAGGGTATTTATTGATTTGTCTCCTGAGCTGTGTTTTGCTGGACTGCACTTTGGGGTCTTGTATACAGTCTTGGTCTGTATATTGTGACTCAGGGCTGATATCACAGCTGATTGTGATTCAAAGAAGTGTGCCTTTGTCTATAGCTTCTTCTCTGCTCTTTTCAGAACAGATTAAACCAAGTTTCTCCATTTCTCCTGCTGCCTCCTCAGGGATATGCTCCTCTGCTGGGGTTTGTGGATGTTTCCACCTGTAAGGAATCCCCTTTGGCCTCAGATCCTCTTGGCCAAACCCTACCCATCTTGCAAGGTCCCTTGCAGATGTCAGCTCTTCCACAAACAATGTTCTGATTCACCTCTTCTCAATATTTCATATCTCAACCAGGTAAAATGAGTTTTATCTTTTCCAGACTTTCATAATACCTTACCTGTAACGTTCTTGTCGCTTTTCTCCATGTGGTCCTCGAGCTATCCATTCATGCTTTTCTCTTCTGTACCTAGGTGATACATGTTTTGAAGACAGGAACTGGTCCCACTCATCATGGAATCCCCCATACCACCCAGTCCATTTTCCTTTACTCTCATAGTAGATCAGTCAATATTTGATGGTGGAAGAAAGAAGGCACAGAATGGAGGAAGAATAACTCCACTCTGGATTGCACTCTCCCCACCCTGGATGCCATTTCCCCAAAGGCCCTGTCGTCCAGATAACAAGATGCCTAATTAGATAAATTGGCTTCCTCTGATGCCTTAGGTTGCCCATGAGCTATGACTCCCTGGGAATATAGACGTGTCCTTAATGCGATGTCCCTCAGCTGGCACCCCAAGGAACTCCTGCTCAGTAGGGAGAAGCACTTTTTTATTTAAGTAGTTTTATCCTTCAGAAACCAGATATTATCTGAATGGACAGATATTTCATTCATGCTAAAGATCAGCCCTGGTCTTATCAGAGAAGTACAGAACTATTTTATTCGGAAGACCATTTTTTTTCCCTGAATTACCAGCCAATCTTATTTCACTCTTTTCTTTGAAGGAAGAAGCCTCTGCATTATTTTTTATTGAGAAAAAATCTTATTCTTATGAAATATGAACCAGATTTTTTTTGTCCCAAATGCCAAATATCAACCTCTTCCCACAGCCTCCATCAATGGGCCAGTACACAAATTTCTCACTGAAGCAGGAAATATTCAATCCAATTGAGCTGGCTGGTCTTACCATTGGGATGTTAGAGCCAAATAGAGCGCTGTGCCTCAGGTGAACCTACTAACTTGAGTTGATTTGGGGTAGTTCCTCCACTGCACTGGTGTGAAACTCGCCTCTCTTTGCCATGTGCTTCCCGTTGGCATCTGGCTTAGGAGTTTGCAAGTGGCTGATCACTATACATATAAAGAAATCAAATAAGGCAACGGCAAGAGAGCAGAGAGAGAGACATTTCTTCTCCAGGCAGTTCAGGTGATAGCCAACATCCTAACCACTGTGACCGTGCAAAGTCCAACAGCATTTTCCACAGCGTTGAGGTTTTGAACTCAGCATGTTGATGGTTTTTAAAATCATCAACAGTATCCTGCCAGTCTGTGTAACCCCAGCTGCTTGCAGCACATCTCAGTTTTCTTCTGCATTTTCTGCGCAATTGTAAGGACAGCCGTCTTACTTCCTCCATTTTTAGGGAAGTTTTTCACATTAAAAAAAATGTTTTTTAATGGTTATTTATTTATTTTGAGGGAGAGAGAGAGAGAGAGAGCGAGCAAGTGTGGGAGGAGCAGAGAGAAAATCCCAAGCAGGCTCCATGGTTAGCGTGGAGCCCGACTCCTGGCTGGATCTCACAACAGCGAGACCACGACCTGAGCCATTATCAAAAGCTTAACCAACTGAGCCGCCCAGATGCTCCTTCAGAGCATTTTTTTAAGCCACATGAATGTTCATTCAGTCATTTGTTTAAGCAGTAAATATTTACTGAGATCGGAGGCTATGCCAAATGTCCCAGATGCTAGGAACTTGCTGCCTTTAGCATGATTTTATAGAAAGGAAGAAGACAAATAAGCCATAAATGACTATAAATCAAAAAGATAGATACTATGAAATTCTTCATAAGTGTGTGAACAAAATAAAACAGAGTGACTTGGTAGGTACTTGTTTGGAGGGGCTGGGGAGGAGGAGGTGATCAGATTGTCAGAAAAGTCTCTCTAAAGAGAGACCTGAGACTATGCAAGCATCAAAGAGGCCATGAATGGGTTCTGGGGAGTGGGTTTTAGAAGGATAAAACCAAAATGTGGGTGGGGGAGATTAAGAGACTCACGGGAGGTGGTCAGGTGAGGGGACATGGTGGCTTGGTTGAAGGTGGAAGAGTGGATGTGGGAGACAGAGGCAGAGGTAGAAATGTGGTTTTTATTTCCTGAAGATACCTCTACAAGGAGTACAGAGATGCCAAATGATTGGAAAAATTTTCCAACGAACCCCAATGGATCCACAATTTCCAATGGACCAGTGGTTGCTAGAGAGTAGGTGACTGGACAAAATTTTCGTGACAGATCTCCATCACAATATTGAATCTGTTACCTACTTTTCAGGTTTAGTAGACCAAACTACTGACACAGAACACTTTTCTCCTTTTGAGATACCACTCTTCACCCACCGATTCGATGTGGCCATTCACATCACCTTCTAGGGGAGCAGGGTGCTTGAAAGATGGGGATAAATATAGGCTTTCAATGAAAAAAGCCAATCTCAAAACGTATGATTCTCTGTATATGACATTCTCAAAATGACATAATTATGGAGGAAGAGGATGGACCAGTGGTTGCTAGAGAGTAGGTGACTGGACAAGAAGGAATGATTGTAATGGGACAGAATGAGAGAGTTTCCTTGTTGTGATGGAGTCATGGAATGTTCCGCATTTTTATTGTGCTGATAGTTACGTGCACCTGTAAATATGCGTGTGATCAAAGCTGATGTCAATACACCCACACCCACAACTGATACATGTGAAAAGTGGTATCATCCAAATAAAGTCGTGATAATTGATAATGAACTATGATTATGTAAGCTATCGCTGAAGGAAGCAGTGCGAAGTGTGTATGAGGACTCTGTAGTAATTTTTCAACCTTATGTAAGCATAAAATTACCTTTAAAATTCAAAACTTAAAAATAAAAGTCAAACTTCATAAACAATGCTTTGAGTGTCTACAAATGCACTTTTATATCATCTCTACTAATTGTCAAGTTGTAGTATACAATTATGCTTGGGGATGGCTAGAGAATGAGATCCAACTTTAACTTCAATGGTTCATCCAAACAGTTTCAAAAGTAAAATGATAGAATTCTTTTTTTTTTTTTTTACAGCAAGAAAGCACATTTAATCTAGGATAGATTAAGAAGTTAATCTAGGGGCGCCTGGGTGGCTCAGTCGGTTAAGCGTCCGACTTCGGCTCAGGTCACGATCTTGCGGTATGTGAGTTCGAGCCCCGCGTCGGGCTCTGTGCTGACTGCTCAGAGCCTGGAGCCTGTTTCAGATTCTGTGTCTCCCTCTCTCTCTGACCCTTCCCCATTCATGCTCTGTCTCTCTCTGTCTCAAAAATAAATAAACGTTAAAAAAAAAAAAAGAAGTTAATCTAGATAGATTAAGAAGTTAATCTTTTAAGGAGGTAATCTAGGATAGATTAAGATTAAGATTAAGAAGAAGATAGATTAATTAAGAAGTTCTGGGAGCCATATCTTATGAGCAAAATCTGAAATGTCTTGAAGAGACAGCATGGAAGTTAAGAAGACATTAGCCATCTTTCACCATGTGGTAAGCTAGTGTTGGCCATCGGACCTCTTCTAGGAGCCAGGTCATTGCCAAGCCCTGAGCATCTCCATACAGGCCCTGTCAGGTGAGCTTTAGCCTATTTTCTCTCTCTCCAGACACACATGTATGCACGGTTTTGTGTGTATATATACACACGTTTATGCATATACATTGGCTTAACCATTTAAAAGTAAGTTGCAGACATTATGGCTATCACCCCCAAATACTTTAGCAGTATCTCCCAAGAATAAGGTCATTCTTTTTCATAATCACAATGCTATTATTAACTCAAGAAGTTTAAGATTGAATCAATAATATTATCTAATGTGTATTTGACACTTTATGGTTTTGGGGGTGGGGAGGGATGGTCTAGGATCAACCAAAGATGACACATTGCATTTATTTGCCTTGTCTCTTTATTCTCCTTTAATCCAGAAAATTCCTTTGCATTTCTTTCTTTTTGATGATGTCAACAATTTTGACGTTGACAGAATTGAAGCAACAATTTAGCTTGTTTATGGAATATCATATAGTTTGAATATGTGTAAGGACACAGACTTTGGATATGGCTGATTGTTTCGTATTGATTAGATTTATATGTTTTGTTTATGTGTTTTGAGGGAAGAATGCCACATGCATCAGGCTGAATCTTAACTCTGCGTATCATACCAGAAAGCACACAAAATGTGCTTTATTATATTTGCTATGTTTTACTGCTTAGCCAACAGATTTTTCCACTTGAAGGTAACTTTCCTTCTCTGTAAATAATTAACAACCTGAGGGATAGCATTTTGCGACCCTGTGACTATCCCTTCCCCAATAACTTTCAGCCAATGGTCTTGCTACCCATTAGTGATTATTGCCTGAGTCAATTATCACATTCGCTTTTTTATTTGTTTTGAGAGAGAATGTGTGAGTGAGTAGGAGAAGGAGCAGAGAGAGAGAATCCCAAGCACACTCCATGCCATCAGCTTGGAGTCCGACATGGGGCTCGAACTCACAAACCATGAGATCCTGACCTGCGTGAAAATCAAGAGTCAGACGCTTAACCAACTGAGCCACTCAGCTGCCCCCAATTATCACATTTGTATCTGCATTTGACTTTTTAGAAAGGTTATTTGGGAATAAAGTTCACATGTATCCCAGCCCTTTCCTACCTTTGCCTGGGTACCCCTCTACTCTCTTGTGTATCTGTTGGAAAATAGGGACAAGCCCTCAAAACGGTCCTCTAGCATCTCAAACCACTTCCACATTCAGCAGTTTTGGAAGCAAGCAAATGAATTCCAGAGTTCCATGCCATTGCTGGTGGAGCTCCCACAATATTTTCACTACAGAGACACATTCTTATGTATCTGGAGATTAAAAAAAATTATCTGTGGATGATTTGACACAAGAAGGTGCTAGTGATCAACCAAAGAAGGCAGCTGCTCTAACATAAATAGACCATTATTCTAACTCAGCCTTGCAGTCCATTTGGGGTTTAACATTAACAACCACAGATAAGGTGAAAAGTGGTCACAAATTAATGTAAAATCATTTTGCAAAACACACTCCCTCTTCTCCCATTGCCTCAGCCCTCTGTAATAAAAACGTGATTTCAGACCCAGAATTGCTCTGTTTTTACTGACGCCTAAGCTCAAAGACTGTAGATGAGAAGGCCAACCCGGTTCTTGAGTTATAGACGTAAGAAAGTAGAGGATCTTAAGATTTTTGGATGAAAGAAAACAAAAATAGAAAATCCAAACCTCCAGAGTAATTCGGAGCTATTATTCCACAAGATTAGATTAAACTCTGGGGAACAGCCTGCAATCCTCTCGTGAGGTCAAAGTCCCAGGTCCCTTTTTCAGAGTTTTTCTCTTAACCAACAGATGGTCTTCTCTGTCATTCTAAAAAAGAAAATAAAGTAGTCCAGGTCCAAAGTTTTAAGAAGAAACATTTCAATTGGATGTCATTTTCCTTTCCTTTCCCCACAATTCTCAAATTCAACACTTCCATTCCTTTAATTAAATTCAACATTTTCAGTGTGCCAATCACTAGGTCTGGCGTTGTGCATATGTGAATAGTAAGAAGGGGGTGGGGGGAAGGGCAGCAATGCTTTCTGCCTTGTGGGGAGATCAACTAATTCCAATCTGGTTCTTAGATTTAGGAAAACACCTTGATGAGGATTCATGGGTCCTCTTGGAAGGAAAAATGAGCTCCCACAGTTGTCTCACTTAGCTCACTGAGTCTGACCCTAGGGCTCCCTCCCCGACATAGCAGTTGTCATCAGGAAATGTGGCTGAAACAACAGTAGACACAAGGCTGTGAGATCTGACTGCTCAGAGATCTCCAGCTTTCTCTGTCTCCCTTATGCAAGGTGATTTGAATACATACGGAGAAGCAGAGATAGTTTGTTTTTCTATATTTTTCTCCCCAAGAAGAGGAAATAACAATATCCTAGCAGGTGTCTTGGTGAGATTGGAGGTTTAGAACTTCTGAATGCCTTAATAGCTGACTGCTGTGGCAGAGACCCTGGGAAGTGGGGAAAAGCAGACATGCCAAGCAGCTGGGGCTTTGAGTAACTTTGCCACTTCAGTGTTCTCAGAAAGATTCAGTGAGGCTAAATAAAGCCTGAATAAACAAGGAACTTTCTCAGGTACCCAAAGCTACAGCCTGTCAGTTTCAGAACATTGATGAGAAACTGTAAAAATGTATATAGATAGTTGTACAGATACACATGTATATGGATACATAATGCAGGTGTTCCTTAGCAACAATAGTCAAAATGTTACCTGTGTAGGCTAGAAGACTTTGCCACTATATGAGCTATAAATTAGAAGCTAGAAATTCACCATATACTCTTGGGAAAGAGAATAAAGAAGTGGGATTAGATACCAAGTAATTACTTCAAATCTGCTACTCAAGGAAATCATCTGACAGTTGAGTATATTCATTTAAAGATTACGTATGGAACACTTACTCTGTGCTAGGCACTCTACCAGTAGGAGATTACAAAGGTGAATAAGACCCAGTTGCTGCCCCCCAAGTTCTCAGCTGAGTACATCAAACAGATATACAAAAAGGTAAATTAACACCGTGTGGTGAGGAACAAGGTAGAAAATGCATGAGGGATTTTGATAATGTCCAAAGGAAGACTCTAACTCCAACTATGGTCGGGGGAGAACATGGGACAGAGATGATGTTGCGAGAGACTCTAGAGAAGGTGATACCTAAAATAAATCTTAAAGAACAAGGTGGAACTAGCCAGGTTGTGGAGTGGGGTGAACATTGTAAGCATAGAGACAATACATACACACCTCTCTATCCACCCCCACCCCCCCCGACACACACACACACACACACACACACAGACTCATGTGTGCACACCCAGGGTCTACAGGAACTGACCAACAGTTGAAAACAGTTGAAAACAGTTGAAACAGTTGAAAATTCTCTAAGCAACTGAGAAATGTTTAAGATGGGAATAAATAGCAATAGCTAAGTTCTATGTGCATGTAAGAGGAGAGAGTACAGTAGGATGGGGATCAAACAAATACAAGCATGATCTTCTTTTGTTCCTTAGAACCTACATAGCAATTTTCAATGGAAAATACCCGCCTCAGAGACTCCTAGCACTGCTAACTTTTGGTTGCGTGATGATGGGCTGTTATCAAACTCGATATCCTTTGGAAGGCGCCTAAGAATGGATTAAATTGATCCCATCACACATCTAACTCTACTGAAAATACAATCTTTCATATAATTAAACAGGAGCAGCTGGGAGGGAAATTTCTTTCCTTTATTCCTTAACTGCTTCCATACTCCTGGCAAACCAACCACAAAGATAGTTAAGCACAATCTTTATTAAGTCTCATCTTTGTCCATTCCATTTTGTGGTAAAATTGTACAGTTAGCCAACATCCGATCAAGAGAATAGGGGAATTGGCAATCCACAGGAAGTCTAAGAACAATCTCAAACCCTGAAATCTCAAGTGGTATTCTAGCTACCTCATCCTATTACCAAGCCAATAATAGCAATAATAATACCAAAACAGTAACATTGAACGTTTATAAAATACTTGTAATGCCAAGCTCTTTACATAAATTATTTAATCTCACATAAAAGCTCATGAGGTATGTAATATTATCCCTCTCCCATATGTATAAAAAATGAGGTTCATAAAAGTTAAATAACTTGTCCAATGTCACCTAGCTAATACATGGACAAGGCAGGATTCAAAATTAGATGTGTCTGATGGTTCTTTGGCCATGTCATCAGTGCCATCAGTGGCACTCTGGGGAACTAGATGTAATGCTATGGAAGGAGCCCAGCACTTGGAATCAGAACATCAGGATTTCACCCATGATGACACTTACTGAGTAGGTGACTTGGGTATACTAATTCTCTCTCTCATTTGCTTGTTTTGTAAAAAGGAGGTAATTGCATATGTCTGGTCTACCTCTGTAGATATTCGGGAGCTTAAGATGACAACGACATGACGTATACAAGTATTTTGTAAGCCAAAACCAATGAGACAGTTGTAAGGTCTTCTTATTTATAAAGTGAAATTTGCTTTACTAACAGGTGACAATCAAGAAAACATATAAAGAAATACTTAGCAAATGAGATGTATTCTAGCAGCCCTTGGCAATCTTGTGAATTTTTTAAAGACAACCAGAAAGATGTCTCTAGCATCCAGAATTTCTGGGGGAAAAAAAAAAAAAAAGCAAACAATCCCAGGTATGCAATTTCTTGATCCACGATTCATGGTTCATGATTCCCTAGATTTTCTGTTACACAGGTAATCCTATAAAATCACTCCTGACAAGTTGTGAGAAAACTATGTTCATAAGAACAGTAATGGTTATAATCTAACAGTATGAATAATGAATATGAATATGAATAATTATACCAAATATATAAGTAATTGTTATCACAGGAAAGAACAAGAACTATTTTTCAACTCTGAAATTATATTCATCTTCACTTTGAATGATTCAGCTGATTTCCAGCACACATAGCGAAATGAGTAGATTTGGCCTACGATATGTCTTGTCTCAACACAATACACTTCTAACCAGGGGAAGTCTAAGCAAATCAAAACGGTGCTTGTTTTTAAAAAGTTCGAACAATTACAATTCCCCTGGCAAAAGAGTAGGTACTTGTAAAGTTAAAGCCCTGTCATTCAGCAAAAATACTTGCTCGTATGCCAAAAGATCCCAGTTAAACTGGGAACTGTTACCGTTACAACAAAAGTATTGGAACAGATAAATCTAATTTGCTGATCATTTGTACAGTTAAAATACCCTACAAAAGCCAATATTTGAAACTTCTTTTTTTGCTTTGTTTCCAAATAGATTATGGAAGTGTAAGGATTTCTTAAAACACTAACAGTGATAGGGGTGCCCAGATGGCTCAGTGGTTAAGCGTCCTACTTCAGCTCAGGTCATGAACTCACAGTTCATGAGTTCAAGCCCCACATCAGGCTCTGCACTATCAGTGCTCTCAGATTCTCCGCCTCGCTCTCTCTCTGCCCCTCCCCAGCTTGCTCTCTCTCTCTCTCTCTCTCTCTCTCTCTCTCTCAAAAATAAACATTAAAAAAACATTAATAGCGATAATGATTATGAAAACAAACATTTAGAGTTTACATAACACTAGGAACAGTTACAAATACTAGTATTTTAAACTTCTCAGTAGCCTTTATGATATAATGTATCAATTAGCATCCACTGTGTAACAAACTACCTCAAAACTTAATGGCATAAAACAAAAATCATGTCTTAGCTCACAATTCTGCTCTTCCGTCATTTGGACTGAGCTCAGCTGGGTAGTTCTGATCTTGACTGGACACCTCCCTTGCATAAGTGGTCAGATAGTGTTTGCCTGGGGGCTGACTGGTCCCAGAGAGCTTTAGAGTACTTGAGATGTACTCTCTCATTCCTGAACAAACTAGCCTGGACTTGTTCACATGGTGGCTGGGTTGAGAGGGAGGGGAAGCTGTCCAGTCCTTTTCAAAATTAAGCTTAGAACTGGCACATTTTACTGCCCATAGAAATTTACAAGTTCAGATCAAATTAAAAGACTGGGAAACAGGCTTTACCTGGTTGATGAAAGAAGCTGCAGAGTCACATGGCAAAAGATTTGGATACAAAGAATAAAGAACTGTGGGCATTTTGCCACCCCCTATAAGCAGGTACTCTTATTATCCCCATTTCACAGTGAGGAAACTGAGACTCAGGGAGGCTCACAGCATCTGTTTTTCCATTTCTCCCTTTGGTCACAGATAACTTCTTTGCCACTTTTTAGAGCAGGATATGTGTTGAGTGACGTCCAGTTCTGAGTTATTCAGGGTATACATCTGAGTGACACTGAATTCTGAGTGAGAAAGCATTTAAACAAGATTGGAGCTAAACTTTAAGGTCATTTTGCAAGGCTAATTCAAGTTTTGACCCCGACCAGACCACAAAGAACATATTAGCATCCTAGCACAGAGAAAAATGGTATTCCCCTTTTGAGAAGAAAGGCAATACAGCAATTTTTCATGCTTTGAAAGGAGAGAAGTTGGTTTTCCTCTTAGTGCTTAGAAAAAAAAGAAGAACCTTCTGCCTTCTGTCTTCCCTCCTACATCACAAGAAAAATCTCATGACTGTTTCCTTTGAGATGGAAAACAGGGCTCTCCTTTTCTAGACCCTCTGAAGAGTCGGTAACATTTCAAGTTCAAGTATTTAAAGTGGGGTAGGATGCGATGACCCTTCCAGAATTCAAGATCTGGCCTCAGTGGCCATGGGGGAGTGGTGGCAAGGTCCTGCAGGCAAAGAACACATTGGATCCAGGGAGGCTGAAAGTTGTAAACCTGCCATGCACTGCCATGCCCTCTCCCTTTTGGGGTTGGATCTCGCCAATCAGCTAGCCATTGCTCAGGTGAAGGAATTCATGGTTAGGTCAGGGCAATTTTTGACCTTGAGACCTGAGAGTACAGAATGCTTTGCCAATGACGCTTAAAATAGTCATACGCTTCAACAAACACAGTGTTTGATTTAATCAGAGGTGTTCAGAGAGGCAAATCCCTAAAATGTTTAATTGGCTATTTGGGCAACTTTTATGTTCTTCTTTGCATTTTTACCTAATGAACTAAAATTCCTACAGTAAAGGCATGGCTTTTGTCACCAGAAAAAGGTAATGAGAAAATCTGGTAGCAACTGAGGCGGATAGATCAAGATGGAAATGGAAACCGGCACCAAATATCTCTAACTCACCTAGGAAAGGAAGAAATGAGTTTTCTTGACATTGCCCTTGAATTACACACACGACATACCAGCATGTGAAGCCCCCATGAATGCTTGGCCAGCCAACAGGCCTCCAGCTGCAGGGAAGCTCTGGGTTATAGACTTGGTGCCCTGGGTCCCCATTCAGCCTGAACTGGAACCCAGGGCGAACTTGCGACTGTCAGAGGGTCACAGCTTGAGCTGCTGTAAAAAAATCAGGTTTGTTATCACACGCATGGAACTGAGAGCATCCCTTACTTAAAAAATTTTTTTTTAATGTTTATTTATTTTTTTGAGAGAGAGAGAGACAGAGCACAACGAACAGGGGAGGGGCTGAGAGAAGGGGAGACAGAGACTCTGAAGCAGGTCCAGACTCCGAGCTGTCAGACAGAGTCCAACACGGGGCTTGAACCCACAAGCCGTGAGATCATGGCCTGAACCAGTCGGGCATATCCCTTACTTGAAACACCCAGGTCAGGCCTTCACTATTGAATGCTCCTGTGCTCCTCATTTTCTTCTCCCCCTTCTTTCTTTTGTCTATAAAATATTGCATTTGGTTGGTGGGAGAGACACTGAGGTGGGAGAGACAGCTGAGGATTTATACCTTGTATCACAAGACGACTTCATTGTCTCTGGGGAGCCTCAAGGGTCTTCCCGGACTACCTCTTTTCCACGTCAGACTGAGTTAGGTGACCCTCCTTAATTCTACAGAACTCTGCACTCTATGGATATTATACTTACCACCCTTCTTGGAATGGTCCATTTATGTAATTAGCTTCTCCCCTAGGATGTGAGCTCTTCAAGGGCAAGAACGGAGCATTGTTTCTATTTGATTGCCTAACACTCGGCCACTGCCTGGTGCGTAGTCTGTAGTCATTAAATAGCTGTTCCAAGAGGGAGTGAAGGAACGATATGATTTACTGAGTCTCCAGTGGAGTCGGGCCATCCCTGGAGGCGGGACCTAAAGAATAACGCAAAGAACGGCGGCTTGCCCTCTTACCTCCTGGCGTAACCACAGCTGGCCTGTGGTATTGGCCAGGGCGCTGTCTGCAAGGCTGTTCTCATAGCTCCAGGGCTGTAAGCACAGACTTTAGCCTTGCTGGCTCCTGGTCCCATTAAGTGCCAGGAGCACACAATTTCATGGTGCAAACCGGGAAAGGGCTTAAGAGACTCATCAGGCTTTTTAGACATCAAAAAGCTCTTACAAAATAATATTTTGACGAATGAAGGGTAAATTAGGAGGAAACATGTGGATTAGGAGTCCCCTAGAGCACAAAGGGATTGAAGAAACCAAGGGGCCCAGGATCTGCCTTTATGTGGTTGGAGTTTCTCAAACCGACTGGTTGGAGTCTCACCCCCAGACACACCAAGGACTTCCTTTCACACCACCAGGCGGCCTAGTGAGGTTTGCAGCGATCACCGCACAGAGCTTTGCACCGAGTGAGCCAGGGCCCAAATGAACGTGACGGGGTGAGCTTCCTCAGGAAGCTTTCCTTCATGCGTGCCTTCCCCAGTGGCCCCCAGTGGCCCCCAGTGGGGTCTGCTCCTGTGGGATCAGAACACAGAGCATGCAGTGGGAGCCAGCTGGAGAAGACTTCATATTCTTCTAGGGGAGTGACTCAAAGGTATGACCGGGAGGGTAGAAAGCTGGAGGACAGTGACTATGACAGGCTCTTCCTCTGAGATAGTTTCCGGTGTCCCGTGTTTACCCAACGTGTTCATCATTGCTCCCTCCTTGTTCATCTGGCCCTGACCCCTCCCGAGGGCATCCCTGACCCTCCTGAGATCCCAGTGAGGAATGCCACATCTTAACATTACCGGAGGAACCCCTTTCTGAATCTTCTTGACAGGGGGTCACCCAGCTCTTGCTTGAATTCTGTCACTGATGAGAAGATCACCCCCTTACAAGGCTGCCCATTCCTTGTTGAGAAATTCTAACGATTAGAAGTCTGAGTCCCTCTAACACTGACCTTGTGGTCTTCTCCCACATCTGGCGAACACACAGGTTTCATCTAAAGGACGTATCACATGGCAAACCTGTGACTCCTCTGTGGCTCGACATCCTCACTCCTCCCTGCACCCCCCAAAGTGGTTTCTAGACCCTTCACCCTTTTGGTTTTTTAATTCACTTCTGCTCATCAAAACGTTTCCAAATTATAATCCCCCCAGCCAACGGCTGTTCTAAAAGAAAAGCTTCATTCCTAAACACTTCCTGTTGTTAGGTTGTGATCGTATTCTATGTGGGTCATCTCAATGAGAAGAAGCCTGTTGTGGGGGGAGCAGTGGAGGGAGTGGGCAGGAGCTAGGGTTTCAGGCTGCCAGCTAAGTTATTTATTTTCGGCAGGGATTCCAGCAACAAAGATAGCTTTGTAAGCTTATTTTGTTTCTGCAACCTAAAAATAATAAACAGGTTTATCAAAACTGGAGGGGGAAGAAAAAGGAAAGTAAACAGAGCAAATCCTGAGTTGCATGTAAGCTCAAATAAAAACCAACAAGTGTCAAGGCCAGAAAAATCCATGGCAGCAGCACTGACAGCAGGGGGGAAACCATGCCTCCCGTGCCGTCACCAGTGTGCCCCGGGCTACCTGTGAAAAATGCAGACCAACCTCCCACTGGGGACCGGTGGGGACCACACCATCAGCCTAGTCTATGTGCAAGTCCCATAGTGCAAAAAAAGCTCCACAGTGAATGCACTTCTTATATCCAATTTGTATTATGAAAAGTGGCCTAACAGAAAAAAAAAAAAAAAAAAATCGGGTCCTGAAGCTGTGGTTTGACCATCAAGGGACACAGAACCCATCACCTTCCCCACTCTAAAGCCTTTTCTTCCAGTGAAGCTGGATTTTTGAGGCATGCCTACTATGCCACTAGGTACAGGGAGCAGATTTAATATGCATTGGACAGAGTTACTGAGCCTCCCAGGCTTTTGGCCTCACCCACACCCCACCTTTATGCCCAGCCTCCTTCCCCGTGGGTGACGTTTTCTGTATACCACAGGTTGATGACGGGCAAAGCCGTGAGCGACCTGGTTTTCAGGTGAGGTTAAGCAGTGTAATCATTAGACTTTGTTACTTTTTCTGTATGAATGGGTCCAACGTAGTTTAGCAAGTGGAGTTTGGGACTCTGCACACAGAAAGTGGAAAGGCTTTCACATGCTCCGAGGGGGTGGTGGCCGTGCCACCGGGGGGCCGGGCGTGCGGGGTTCAGCGCTCCCTCCAGTAGCTGCACCTTGTCTTTCCAGGGGGCAGTGAGGTGGGCTCCCCGTCTCCTATCCCCACCCCTGGAAAATTAAGGCTCCGGTCTTTGCAGCCCCCCCGAGGTATTTCAGAAATCAAGGATAGCGAAAGCAATTATGACTTGAGGATATGGCACCGAAATACGAAATGAAGCAAATAGTAACCATCCCCCCCCCCCCCCCCACGCCTTGGCCCGAGAGAGTTCTGACCACATCCTGGATCCCGACTCGCTGGGACCACTCTGGAAGCCGCCCCGCCTTCCCTCTGGGATGATCATTCCATGGCTAAAGAGACAGAGCGCTAAAGACTGGAAATGCCCTAAAATGAAGTGTCGCTTTAATCCTTCCAGACCGCCCAACACAGCCACCCCCAGAAGCAGGAGCTCTGCACGTCTCTGTGTTTGGATGTGAAAAAGAAACCCGCTCCCCGCCCCCGCCCCCCCAGCCCGCCCCCAACATTCCTCTCATGGGACGGAAAGCAGCGATGGGTGGGAGGATTCATTTCAAAGAAAGAGTGAAAGATGGAGCCCTTAACTGGTGTCACTTAATCTGTGATGGCATAAAGCAGGCTCTTTTCTGTTTACTGGAGACTGACCAGAGATAGGATGGCTGCCAGGGACGAGGAAAGGGGAATCGTGGGAACCAAACCAAGGGGCTCCTCTCCCAGACTAATATTATTACGCTTCCCTTCGATGAGTTGCGGGAGTGACGAAAACCACCCTGCCCACCTCACAGCAGGTCTTGGTGACATTGGAGAGGGTGCTGAGAGCAAGGGAGGCAGCCTGGGGTCTCTCACCTGGCTCAGGCCTTTGTTGGGAGCTCCGGGGGTGAAAGGGCCTCTTCTACAGAGAAATTGGGGATCCGGAGACTTGGGCCTTCGTCCTTCCTTCACCGCTGATTGTGGCTTCACCTGAGTAGGTCGAAGACTCTGGCAGCCTGAGCTCTTTGTTTCAGAAAGTCGGGCGTTAAGGCCTAGAACCCTAGGTGATCTCTGGTTCCATTCCCTCATTCATTCAGGGATTCATTTATTCCTCTAACAGTCACCGAGCTTAGGGCCTGGGACATGAAGAGATCGGATTAGGCTTTTACTCCATGCCCCACTGTTCCGGAATCAAAAGAGGTACCTCTTTTCTAGGTATCTACCCAATGGCTCTCCTTTCCCAAACACAAATTCGTGGGAAGGCAGCCCGGAATGCTAAATTTCGAAACTGGTCACCTTTTGGAGGCCACCCCCCCCATTGGTTCCAATGAAAATTCGGTACGGGGTAGAGGGTGCCACACCAAGCCATTACCCTCTACCTCAGTGGGATTTAATTTATAATTTTAGTTGCAAAGATAATCAAGTACCGAACAACTGGGCATATCTAGTGGGGTGGGCAGGAGAATGGGGGTGCAGGCTCAGGCAGGCCAAAGCAGGGACCCAGATTGCACTCGATCACTGGATTCTGGGAAGAGGGTCCCAAAGCCAATCCGAATGTTCTGTGGGCCCCGGGACCCTGGGCCAACCGGAAGGCATTAAATCCCCGTTGCGCTCCAGGAGGGTCTGTGTATAGTTGATTATTCTGACTTAGGTACCAGCCGAGGCTCTTTTTCTGCATTTATTACTGAATATGAAAGAATAATGTCATCTACAAAGACCCATGGGCCTCATTTCTAGACAGGAAAAATCCCCCCTTATTATCTTCTTAAGTGATTTCCTGTAGGTTCCCCTCAAGTAAAACCGCTAAGCTCCCACTGGTCTGGTTCCCACTGACTCATGGGAGGACTGCCCTCAGGAAAAGAAACTCAAGCCCCCAGAACTTGGCGCAAAGGGATATGTGTTTCAGTTCAGGCTGATTGCACAGAAAATGGAGGCACTTGCCCTCAAAACCCTGAGAAGGAAATGAGTGTGGCAGCTTGACTAGGCGCCTGGCCCCATCTCGGGCAAAGGCTGCTTTCTGACCCTTTTGGGTGGGCCACACGGTGAAATGTCACTCGCAGCAACAGCTGAGCCAGAACGTCCACGTTCCAAGACAGTGTGCATACGGGACCGCCTTGGGGACTTCCGTGTTCTGTGATTTACTAATAACATCAACTATTTCCGTAACTGCGTGTAACTCTGTGCGTTCATATCCATGGCCTCATACACATAGAGAGGGCTGGGATCCACAGGGCTGTCTTTCAGGTGAGGGAACTAAGGCTCAGAGAAGCGAAGTGACTTGATAGGTTCCCATGGCTAGAAAATGACAACAGCCAAGATGGAGGTCCAGGATTGCCCATCTATCTCCACAGAGATTTCCACATGGTGCCCTTGGCCATGTTAAACTATAAGCTCTTCAAGGGCAGCCCCTGGGCCTCACACTTATCACAGCTTTCCTCCCAGCAAGGGTGGCCTCCCCTGTGCACCTAATTTCACAGACACCAGGTGGGACCACCCCCCACCTCCCGGCAGAAAGCATCGTCTCGCCGATACTCAGACTTTCACTCTTCATTTGCCTAAGATTCCCGTGCTTGGCTTTGGAAAGCTTGCAGAGCTCCACGGAAGGGAAAAGCCGAGAGATGCTGTTAGGACAGGTAGAGGGAGTGTCAGGGCATTGGTTTGTGAGGGAGGGCAAGGCTGGACAAAGTGGGAGAAAGGCTAGGGACAGGGCCTCCAAAGTTTAGCAAGCTCTGATCTTGTCCCCTGCCCCGAATTCACTCTTACCCTTTCTGCTTTTAATGCTTAGCACATGACGACGGCGCGATGGGTCCTCCATATCTGTGCATTCATTGGTGAGGTCAGAAACCACCCTAGGGAAGACCCAGGAAGCAATCTGAAGCCACAGGGGGTGGGGCTGTGGTGGCTAGAAAGCCAGCGTCAGAGGCGTCACCCCGCACGAAAGCTGGAGACCAAACTTGCTCTGCCCTGGCTGTCTGGCAAGCCGGGTGGGTCTCCTGTTCAAGCTGCTCCCACCCTACCCCCTTTTGGGGCAGCATTGTATTTCTGTGACTGCTCTTCCTCGGGGCTGCTTTTGATGTCCACGTCCCTTCTCCAGCCCACGAGTGTGTGTGTGTGGGGGGGGGTGTGGTGCGCCCTGGGCTCTGTGCCCAGCTATGAATGAACCCCGCCTCACCGTGTTAGAGGAAAATGGACCTTTGTCTCTGTTAGCTTCTCTGTTGCCACCCAGCCAGCTTGAGCCACCCTTTCCGGACCATTTGGGGTCTGGGTGCTGAATGGACTCTTCCCGCAGGCTTATGTTGTTTCCATCATGCACAGCTCACCCTCGTGAGTGAACAGTCCGCTTGCGGGGCGCAAGGAACTGGCCAATACTGGACAAAACCCAGAGGCATGAACCAGCGAGGGGGTTTCCTCCACTTGTCCAATGTTTTTAGTTTATTTCCTTTATACTTAAAGGCGCCCAAGAATTTGTTTTATAAGCTTCTCTACCATCATCGCCACGCTGGGGCTCTTTGAAATAAATTTCTGTGATAAAAATCTAAAAGGCTAAACTAAAATCAAAGATATCTGCAAATAATCTGTAATGTAAAACCAGACACAACCACATTGTTTACAATCTTCTTTTCCAAATCAGAGTGGCGAGGTGGCTTTTTGCCAGATTTTAGGAGAAATTTCCATTTGTTGAGTCCCCCCCCCTCCCCGCAATATATTGGTGCAAATGAGATATTGTATATCGCAGTATATAGACATGCATTTGTTCGTTCTGTATTCTTTCAAAAATATATTCTTAAGACTTCAAAGTGGTAGACACTGTTTCTAACTTAATGTCTTATACTTTATCTTAGTCCATAATGTACTCGCTGGGTTATTTTTCTAGGCTTGTTTATCCTGCTTTCTTTCCAAGCAGGCAAGCCAGAGTCCCAACACTGGTGTGTTTGGAACAATGGGAAATAGGTCCCACTTTAGCAGCTACTTATCTGCACTCATCACAGTAAAGCAGCGTCACTGGTGATTCCGGGCAGCCGGTAAAATAGGCAGTTAGTTACCTGAGGCTTTGGAATGTGTTTCTGGTTCCAAGGTTGTCTTTCAAATGAAATAAGGAGGCCACTTTAGCGGAGCTGACGGAAGCCCAGGCACACCCTGCTCCTCTCTCGGGACCCCTCTTTCCCCCCCAGCTGTTGCTCCCTTCCTGCGGGACAGAGGGAGCCAGTTCAGCCACTGGTCAGAGCTTCATTTCTTCCAGCCTTCCTGAATCAGGCACTTGGGAAAGGTTCCTGGTTACAAACTTCTTGGCCACACTCGTGATTAAGTGAAGCAGGAAATGGGGCAAGTATTAAAGCGGAGTACCCAGTACTCTCATAGTACTTGTGGTCCTCAGAGTCCTCACAGTATTTCCTAGTGAGTAGTAAGGCCAACATGCTGCAAAGAAGCTACTCCACGGAGAGTCCCCATGTGGGATGATCCAACCTCATCACGAGTTATACAAGTCTTCAGGGCTGCTGGCTGTTGAAAGATTCATCAGACGTGCTCCTAACACTTTAGTAGGCTGACCTTTGAGTGAGAAGATCTTGACCCACTGCTTTTCATCCAGAAAACAGGGTGTTGTACTTAGCCCAATATTTCCCTCACTGTGGTCACTGTGTCCTTCGTATGTATTCTTTGTCTTGACTATGGATCATGTCTGCCATTACGTTTGGTTTTTTTTTTTTTTTTAATTTTTAATGTTTCTTTTTGAGAGAGAGAGAAACAATGTGTGAGTGTAGGAGGGGCAGAGAGAGAGAGGGAGACACAGAATCCGAAGCAGGCTCCAGGCTCTGAGCCGTCAGCACAGAGCCCGACGTGGGGCTTGAACTCATGAATCATGAGATCATGACCTGAGCCGAAGTCGGACGCTCAACCCGCTGAGCCACCCAGGCGCCCCTTAATATTTTTAAAATCATAAAAGAGTCTGGAAACAAATATGAAAAATAAAGGCGATTAATTCTAGGGAACTAGGAATGCGGACGGTTATTTTCTTCTCTATTTCACACGTCGGTTTCCTTTTATAAACCCATCGCTTCTTTGTTGCTGTAAGTTGGTTTCCTCATAAAGCAAACTTCTAAGAATGCTGATTTCACGATTCCCAGACAGACCAGTAGCTAGTTAGTGCTTTCTCTTTATGATTGCATTCACTAAAATTTATATTTGAATTAGGAAGCTCGTTTTGCGATGAGGCGCCCCCTGAGTCCCAGCCCTCAGAGCTGTCACCGTGTCACTACATCCTGCCTGAATACATGTGCTCACGTGGCTTTGGGCTACCTCCTTAAATGCACGGAGAGTCCATTTTCCTTACTTTGGATGGTTTAACTCGAGTCCCACATTGAGAACCACCACCTGTTGGACAGTACTCTACAGTTTGCATGGTGTTCTACATCATCTTCTTTGATCTCATCCCAACCTTGAATGTGACTACTGATTTGATCACTCCGCTTTTAGAAATGGCTAGTGAGTTCCCTTGGGTCACATAGTTAAGAAGTGAACTCCAAACTCTCATTGCCTTGCAGGATCAATGAGAAACTTCACATAAATGAACCTCCTTTCAAGTTTGAGGTCACAACTGTCCTTGTCAATTTAGCATATGCCCACAGCTTCAGAAAAGCCTTTGGGCGCACCCTGGTGTGCTGGGAGATCCCAAAGAGATCAGAAAAACCCCCTTAGACTGTTTGGGAAAGCTCGGACCCTGGATGTCAACTTGCCATTTAAAAAAGTGAGCATCTTTATTTTTACATTATTCCAATTTAAGTAACAAGTGTCATTGGAATGCTAGTTCTCTTGCCATTCTGGAATTATGCTAAGTGCCATGAGAAATTCAAGAAAATTATCGCACAGGCCTTGCCAAAACAGGCTCCCTATTTAATTATGAATTCTGCACTACAAAAATCCAGATCTAGATTTTATTAAAAAATGCTCAACATCAATAACAAGGGGGGAATATAGTAACTTATCTGAATATTTCCAAGTATTTGTATCACACATCTAGGTATTTTTCACGGCTTTTTTTTTTCTCTACTAAGAACAGAAGGACTGGGTTACAATTTATGATTTCTCACTCAAAGCTCGGCCTCTCCACTCTTAAAAACTGAGAACAAACTGAGGGCTGATGGGGAGTGGGAGGGAGGGGAGGGTGGGTGATGGGTATTGAGGAGGGCACCTTTTGGGATGAGCACTGGGTGTTATATGGAAACCAATTTGACAATAAATTAAAAAAAAAAAAAATGCTCGGCCTCTCCCAGTGGCCAGGATCTGATCTTCTGCAGTGGGTGCTGGTGACAGTCCACACTGGAGGAATAGGGGCAGGAAGGGGGACAGGAGTGGACATGTGCAAACACTAACCAAACAGTTTCTTCCTTCCGGAGGGTCAGGTCATACAACCTGCGTCCATCAACCCTGAACACAGCTGTTGTAGAGAGTGGCTGGGAAGGGGTGGTGCGGGGATGCGGGACGAAAACTGTCTGCCTGGAGAGTCTTAGCTCGGAGCATTTCCAACTGGCGGTGGCTCGTGCACTTGAGTTCCCACCTAATGTCACGGGATCTTAATTTCACGAGTAAAAAGAGAAGGTCGGGCAAAATGATCTTTGAGTCTCCTTTGAGCTGCAATGCCCTGTCACTCCCATTAATCAATGAGCCAGGAAGTTAGCCTGTTAGACCACAGGGTCTGCAAAGGGCCTACGCTTCCATCACCTCGGTCTCCATCCGTTCCCCCTGAGAGGTTTTGGGTACATACGTACGCACACATGCACGGACACGCACATGCATGCAGGAAGGCACACGAGGTATTTCATACCTGCTCCTATTTGGTCCTGTCTGATGATGTCATTCTCATCCTTGGCTTCTAAGGGCACCCCAGAAATCTCCATAATGGGGAGGACTGTGAAGACACCAAATGAAAATTTGAGACGGGTTTCTCTATAGGGTGGTGAGGAGACTCCTTCTGCTGTCTCCCAAAGGCCACGGGAGTGACCACACCTGATGCTAAGCGTACCCAAAATGAGGAGGCCCGACCACGGAGAGGCACTCGTTTGCTGATGCCACTTGGCTGGACGGCACGGCGCAAGGCAGCTCTCTCCTCCGTGCCTGCTCTGAATGGACCATGTTCGGGCTGGAACACAGTCAGTTGGAAGTGACTTTTATTTCTGCCCTCCCAGACCCAGTGAGAAATGTCAGGAGAGTTTATTAGTCACAGGCACAAGGGCCCCCGTGCAGGTTAGCCAGAAGTCAAAACCTGAGGGAGAGGGAGCAGGTAGGGCTTGCACGGAACACTGGACCCAAGCATTAATTAGAAACACTGGTGCCCTGGACAGAGCCAGCTTGTATAAGCTGCTGGGGCCTGTGTTCACTTCATAAAGCTGTTTTATATGGTATTCCTGGCAACAGCTGGACACGTTAAAAGAAAAATAAAAGGAACATTATTGGTAACTTGGGGAGGGGGGTGTTCCCTTCTCTGCCAGTCAGCTGTCCAGCCACCCCTGGTCCCCTCCAAAAATTTGACGATGAGGGCTCTCAGAGTGGCATGGCTTCTGCCTTGATAGAGTTTCCTAAGGAAGTCAGTCAACCTTTCTGAATCATAGTTGGCTTGTCTGTGAAGTAGACACAATAGTAACTGTCCCTCCTTGTCTCCTGGGGCTATTTAAATAAGTTTAAATAAAGCAGAGAAAGGGCTCTGAAAACTGTAGAGTAGTACAGCGAGTCATCCTTGCTGTTCTAATTCAGAGGCCAGGAGACTCAGGGTTGCAATGTTGAGAGGTTAGAACAATGATTCTCAGCTGGTGGAGATTTGCTCCCCAGGGGGACATAAGCAATGTTTGGAGACTGTTTTGGTTGTCATTTTTGGTTGACTGGGGACAGGAGTGGGGATATGCTACATGCATCTAGTGGGTAGAGTCCAGGGGTGCTGCTCAACATCAATGCATAGAACAGTCCCTTGCAACAGAGAATTATCCAGCCCCAAATGTCAGTAGAGCTGAGGTTGAAAAACCCTGAGTCAGAGCATGCTGGTATCCTCTAAATATGAGGTTTCCCCCAAATCCATTTTCCGCCGAAGCATAGCCATTTAAAGAAAACAAAGGGAGCCATAATGGTGGATGAGGGAAAGGGGAAGAGTGGGTCAATGGTAATAAAGCATTGGAGACCTAGCTAGGTATTCTAGTTATTTCAACGGTTGCCTCTCAGACTCAGTTCTCCACCTTTGGTGATGGGCTGGGAGCTACGAGCTACATTTCTTCTTTACCAGTTGTCGCCTGGTAGGTGCTGCCAGTAGGGGGCGCCAGAGAGAGGCTTGCGGAGGAAGAAGGGACACCTTCATTCCCCTGCTTCCTGTTCCTGTCAGGGTCAATCAACAGCAGTACCTCACCCTGGCTGTAGCAGTCCCTTCCAAGAGCAGTAGTGGAGTCCTGCTTGCAGTGTTTCCGGGACCAACCAACTCTTTGCATCCCCTGAGCAACAGCTTCTCTAGCCGGATGGCATCACGTTCTCCGAGGTCAGAGTTCCAGCTCCAACCGGGGCCCTCCTCAAAGTTCTACGTCTAAGTAATTTCAACCTCTTCCTTCTAGCCCTCAGCACTAGGGTAGGATTTGCTTCCTCCAGTTTCTATCTTCTATCTATCTATCTATGTATCTATCTATCTATCTATCTATCATCTATCTATCATCTATCTACCTATCTATCTATTTACTTATTTTGGGGGAGTGCAAGTTGGGGAGGGTCAGAGAAGGGGGCAGAGGATCTGAAGCAGGCTCTGAGTTGACAGGCTGTCAGCACAGAGCCGGATACGTGAGACTCAAACTCACCAACTGTGAGATCATGACCTGAGCGGAAGTCCATGACCTGAGTGGAAGTCTGGTGCTTAACTGACTGAACCACCAGGTGCCCCCAGTTTCTATCTTCTTAATATGCAAGTGTCCTATGTTTGCTTCTTTAGTTCTTCAAAATATATGGTTAACAATTCTTTATAGTAAATTCTTTCTTAGACTCACTGCTGTGGTTTGTGGCTCCTGGTAGGACTCTGGCTGATACAGAAAAGAAGCATAGTCTCTTCTGAACAGTGACAGGGGACTCAGAGACATCCATGCCCCACCCCACCACAGCAGGAGTGAAGAAGGACAACCTTGCATGGCAACTTCCTCAACGGTGGAGGGTGTGTGAGAGCATTGTTCAGTTTCTTCCTAGGTTTGCAAAGAACGTTGGGTGCAATTTCACCATCAAAGGTAATGCATTTCACTTCATCAGGGTTGTGGACTTGAGCTACTGCAAACAAGAAAGCCTGTAACTTCTTGGGTCTCAGAATGGTTCTCCTTGGCCTCCTCAGCCCAGTGGTCCCATTTAGACTTTGCCAAATCATCAAGAGAGAAAACCTCAAAGCAACTATCTAATGGTACTATCCATCTCCCATTATGCTCATCAACAAAAGTTTGTGTCTTCTCACTGTGATTTAAATATACCAGAAAACAATCTTGTGCAGAGCATGGAATCTTCTCTCCAAAAAAATGGCGTAAAAAATAAAAAAAGAATCTGTGGTAGAAACCCATCCATCTGTCAGATCTATAAAGACAGTGACAAATGCCCCAGCTTGGAGACACGAATCACTTGGTTTATGGGAAGGAACTATGAGATGCGTATCTTTATTTTCAATGAAGTAAATATTTTTAAAACTATACTGCTTGTGTATATTCCTCTCCCCCAGCTGGAAACAGTAGTTGCAAAACATTCTAGGAGCAGCAACTAAAGAATTGCAAGAAAATAAAAGAGAAAGCCACAGTGCTCTGCCGTCACATGTTGCTAGGAATTCTTCCCTTCTACCAGGACCAAACAAGAAGAAACCATGTGCTGGAGGGATGTGAGCGTGCAGTTGTTTCATTCCTTGAAGCCCAGGGGAGTTGGGGGTGAGAAACTGTAGCCCCGCTGCACCACCATCTCCCCTGTGATTGTAACAAGCTGTCAGCCATCGGTGACAGCTCTGTTGAGCGTCCAGGGAGTGGAAGGACCACTTTGGGGTGTGGAACTTAGACATTGGCATGACCTTTCCCTGGACAACTCCCTCCCCATCCCGTGATTTCTCTGATTCCTGAGGGAGGGGATGGGAACCTTCTGCTGAGTGATCTGGCAGCTCCCCCTGACAGCCCAGTTTATCCAGTAGGCAGATGTGTGTGTGGTATGTAGCTGACATAAAACAAAAGCACTCCCAAAGTAGCCCTAGAACTGAACCTGCAGTCAGTCCTTCAGGGCTCCCAAGAAAGAGAAAGAAGAAGGGGAGGGGAGGGAGTTTTGTGTGTATGCACATGTGTGTGCGTGTGCGTGTGCGTGTGTGTGTGTGTTTGCTTCACATTGTATGTGACAGACAGAGTCCTGTCCAAATTCTAGGCTCCTTTGCCCTCCTTACTCTTCCTCTGTCCCCAGGAGCACACTGAGATTTCCTCACCTCCCTGAGAATCTCCAGATAGTTTCACCGTAGGCACACACAACACCACTTCCAGTTAGAGGCTTCCTTCATTGTTTCTTCAATACTGTTCAAGAGGCAAAGCTCTCCTGAGGCATCAGGAGCTTCTCTTTTGTCTCTCAGTGAACGTACTGAGTAGAAGCTTAGAGCCCAAGACAGAAACTACGACCTTCCTCTCTCACCCATCTTCTACTTCTATAAGGATTGTCTAGAAGTTAGAGAAGATTGGCTGGGGGCAGAATGGGAAGTGGGGAGATTGACCAGGAGCACAGCCCCCACTCTTCCTTTCCTATCATGGCCAACCTCTTCCCCAAGCTAATGGAAGAAAACTCCTGTGCTCTCCTGGTAAGGCAGCAAGCATGGAGCCCCTCAGAGCTGGGGAGCCCACCCTCCTGGCAGGGACTGATTGGCACACTTGTCAGATTAGAGCTCTGACGGCCCGAGCAGCCTATGAGGCTGGGAACATAGATGCTCCCGGATGCCTCTGCTCAGACGCCAGGCCGCGCTCCTGCTCTCTCCAAACCACTTGGCACTCACCAGTCAGATAGTTTCTGCCAAACCCGTGGCCAACTTGGCAGTTACTGTGAAGTCTGGGAGATTGCTTCTCAGACATCTGGTTCCAGTTCCAGCCTTTCCCCACCAAGGACTGTGGCTGGTGCATGGTGGATTCATGGGCTCTCCACTTGTCCCTCCGGAGGTCAGATTTGGAGCTGTACTCCAAGTAGAAGGACATCGAATGCAATCCCTTTGCCCAGTCTCTTCCAGGCTGTTAAGGCCCTTACATACCGTGATCTCCATGGCCTCTTGGTCAACACAGGCACTCAGAGTAAGTTAGCAAATAAACACACTTTGGTGTTATGTTCCCAAAGACGGTTGGGGCAGAGTGTATGCATGTGAGGAATGTGCCAATTCTTTATGAGAGTGGAAGGTGAGGCGGAAACGTGGTAGAGCAGGTGTTATGATTCTTAACTGGACATATGGGCAAACTGAGGCAAAGTGATGCTGGACTCCTAAATGTCAATTGGTTAGAGGTAGAACCAGGATTAGAACTCAGGACTCTTAATGTTCAGTCAGGCTCTTCTGCTATGTCAGGATTTCTGCTTTCCTGGGGTATGGCAATTTTCCACTTTTATATTATGGTGAAATTAAATAGAATTTTCTTTCCATCAGGGGCTCAGGGGCTCATTAAAATGGTATGCTCAATTTGATGTACAAATGCAGACGTGAGTTTTTCTTATGAGAGGATTTATAGCTTTCATGAGGTTATTGAAGGGGCTGGTGTGACCAACAAGGTGAAGAACTCTGCCTTATACTGTTATGATGGACTCTAGATCAGACTGAGGGTGACCTCTGCATGGATTGTAAATAAAGTGGAGGGTCCTTCCGGATCGTCAAGACTCAAGATGAAGACTCAAGATGTGGGAGGAAAATATCACCTTGTTCCTCAGAGTCAGACAGAGTTGCTTAACTTGCAGCTGCCAAGAACAGTTGGAGCAAATAGTTTCCTGAGAAGGTGGTACACATGATTAAAGCCCCATAAGTACAGACTCATAGAAGCTTAGAACCTTCGATCAAGGAGCATCCGTGCAGATCACCTAACCTGGAGGTTTGTCTATCTAGCTATACAATAGAATCTTTCGGGAATAGCTGAGAGCACACCATACCTGAGACCAACCCCAGAGATTTCTCTTGTAATTTTTCTAGGCTGGGACTCTGTGCTCTCTGTATTTTAAAGTTCCTTAGGTGATTCTCATGCACAGCTAGAGTGGAGAACCACTGACCTTCTAAATCACTAGTTCTCAACTGGCTGAACATCGGAGTCACTTAGGGGAGCTGTAAAAACTCCTCCCACTCCAGATCTTTTGAGTTAAATGCCAGGCATCAGGGATTTTTAAAGCTCCCTAGGTGATTTTCCTGGGCAACCAAGTTTGAGAACCACTATTGGAATCTAATCCAATGCTTTACATTGCCAAGGAGACCGAGCCAAAGAGAAGTGGCCCAGAGTTCACCACACAGAGCTAGGTTAGAACCCAGGACTCGACCTCCAGGCTTGGACACTTTCTGGGGTTCACCCAGTAGAGAGGAATGATGTTACTTTAGGCAGTGCAGGGCTCTCTGGAGGAGCAGGGGTTCTCAAGGAAGAGGCCTTGCCTCTGTCTTTGATTAGAGCAGAGATCTAGCTCTAGCTTTTTTTCTAGCCCTAATACCTCTGAGGCTGCCTTGACAGCCTGAAACACGAGAGGTGTAGAGATAATAATAATAGCTTTTGCATTTAAACGATTCTGGGAAGGGAAGTTTGTGAATGGCTAATTGTTGTGAATGTGAAATGTCAGGAGTTAAAAGGTACAAATATTTCAAAGTGAGCCTTCTCGCCCTTTGTTTTGGGATCAGAACTGAAAAACTTGTAGAAAATTCCTTTGCCTTCTCTGCTTCCTGGCATTCCTTCCTGCCCACAAAATAATGGGACTAGATCTCCTGCCTCAAAGCTTTGAGGACCCAAATTACAGTGTGGATGTTTGTCTGTGGGGACTCCCTGCTCCTTTTCAGCCCTTCCTCTGTGCCTGTGTGCCCTCTCCCCCCTATCTGCCTACAGGCCCATTCTAACAGGGAGGAACAGAAAGCCAGGGGCTAGGCCAGGTCCCCCTTCCAGGTCAGGATCCTGTGTGTAAAACATAAAACTGGAAATACGATCTCCAGGGAGAATCACAACTGGCCAAAGTGTTGGAACCTCAGGCTCACACATTTCATTGTTCCACATTATGTCTACAAGTGCTAAGTCAGGGAGGAGATCTAGGGCAATGGGGCTAATCCTAAAGTGCAGAAGGGACCTTCTTACCTCCTCACACCCCCATGTGATTATCAATATCCATCACAACTCATTCAGCAAACATCCCTGGAAACAAAGGTAAAGGGGTACCGTGACGCATAACATTTTGCATTGAGCTCTGCAGTTTACAGAACCCTTTTCGAGTTTTCATTTTTATTTCATCCCTACATATACTGCAAGGCCAGCAATGGCATCCCATTCAAGGGGTAGGCACAGGACACCAGTGGCCACCAGAGGACATCAGGGAGAAGGAGTAGAGCTGGAACCCAGAGCCAGGTCTTCTGATTCCAGGTCCAGGGCAATTTTTATTCTAATATGACCTTGCCTTTGAAATTCAGTCTCCATCGAATTTCGAGCCCCATGTTGGGCTTGGCCCTGAGTGTGGAGCTTGCTTAACATTCTCTCTCTCGGGGCGCCTGGGTGGCTAAGTCCGTTGAGCGTCTGACTTCGGCTCAGGTCATGATCTCAGGGTTCGTGGGTTCAAGCCCCATGTCGGGCTCTGTGCTGACAGCTCAGAGCCTGGAGCCTGCTTCAGATTCTGTTTCCCTCTCTCTACCCCTCCCCTGCTCATACTCTGTCTCTCTCTGTCTCTCAACAATAAACAAATGTTAAAAAAATAAATAAATAAACGATTCTTTCTCTCTCTCCATCTGCCCCCACTCATGTTTTCTCTCTGTTTAAAATAAAAATTAAAAAAAAAAAAGAATTATACTTGCTTCCAATACATAGCCCTGCTTTTCTTTACCCTTCAGATGGGATATGTGAAGATATTATGTTATAAGCTATTGGCACACCCATAAATCCATTCTGCAGAGGCATTTTCTAAAGGATGCTGTTTTTCTGGTCTGCCCATTGAGAAACCAGAACAGTGACAACAAAAGTTGGGTGAATTTGCCTACTCTTTACCATCCCTTGCCCCAAAAGTTTTTTTTTTTTTTTTTTTTACTTGAGACTCTAAGAAAAACACTAAGAGATTCATTGAGAAGAACTACATGTCCTCTATGAGAGAAATCATACTCTATATGGGATATAAAAGGTAAAAACCACAATAGCTAAATCAAGGCTGCCAACTTATGCTTTCTATGCTTTTCCTTCCCAGGGACCACTTCCAATGGTGCCTGGCTTAGCTGGGCCCACACACCCTTCCCCCATCTTCTTCGATCCACAGCGCTCTTTGGCCTCTGCTTCTTAACAGGTCCTATGCAGGTCTTCTGCCTGGTTAACCAATATAAGAGTTCCACATCTAATTGTCTGTAATTACTAAGAGTCAAAACTTTTACATATCCAGAAGCATTCTGCCCAATGACACAGACTTCATCAACTCTTTCATTGCTGATGTTTTACTGTTTCTAAGTGTTTGGCACAAATCACTGCAAATACTGGAAATTCTGAGTGTGTGAATGTGCCTACTCATGCCATTGGTCAGATGCTCATGGAGTCTCTCTGTAAATCATCCTGAGGCCATTGTTATATCCCCTGCATCTCACTGACCTCTCCAAATTCAAGCATGAAAAGAAGTATCTTCCTGTTGACCATTGTTTGGAGGACACATGCACGTTATTCAGAAATCATCCACTTTATCCACCATTGTTAACAACATCCCGCTATTAAAGTTCTCCTTTGATTGTGGTGGATGGTTTGGAATCTGCCTATGTTCAACAGAAAGCTACATCGCTGGAGTTTTCTGATTCCTTTCTACCCACCTATGAGCTACTTTTTAGTTACTTTGATTTAGTTTGTTTAATTTTTTAATAATACATATAATAATTAAATATTATAGAATATATAGTAATAAAATAATATATAATAAAGTAAAAATACATAAACATTCACTCTTTTTCTGTCTCAAGTCCCAGATTTTTGTCTGATCTTCTTTTTCTTAGTTTAAAATAGAGCTTCGCCCATTCCCATCCCTGGAACTGGGTAATCCTTCCCTCAGCAGCCGGGGCGTGTGGGCTGCCCTAGGCTCACAGCCAAGTTCCTCTTAGGGAACTACCCTCAGCATAAAAGGAGCTGTGTTTTCCAAGATGTCTCCCCTTCTCCCTTGTCATTAGGGCAGCCCAATGGCAAAGTGTGAGGAAAGTGCAGAAGGGATTATAGGACCTAACCCTTACTTATGCCCCTATGCCCGGTTTGTGACAACTGTGAAGGGCCACCCAGCGCCAGTGCTCCCTGTGAGACCTGCTGAGCCCTCTGTTACTACTACATTGGAGCCCTGCTTCCTCCTTTGCCAAGTTCTTTTTCCCTCCTGTCTCTTTCAGGTATCTTTCCCCAGGGCGCACTCCCCAAATAAGCCATTTGCATACAAATCTCCATCTCAAAATCCGTTTCCAGGAAACCCAACCTACAACATAGTGGAAATCTATCCTGCAGTCTGTGTTCTCTATATCTCAACCTATTTAAATGTTTCTGCTTGGATTTAACCTTTAGTAAACAAATCCACTTACGGCATTTTGTTGTTTTCTAATCTGAGGTAAGGGCTCTCAATTTTAACACCTATGATTTTAGGTTCCAAGGAAAAATACTCCTCCTCTGGCTTCACAAATGGACACTCTAGAGATAAAGGGAGATGCAGAAAAAGAAAGGCTCTTGGGTTCCATTGATGTACAAGCGCAGGATGAGTAACACAGCCCAGCTCTCCAAGATGTCACCTTTCCACTCTGCCCTTTAGAAACTCAGGCACCCACTAAGCAAACGGTCTAAGGGATGGTAGGTGAAGTGCATCCACTGCTCTTGACCTAAAAGTTCTTCCTGCTCAAGGAATTTTCTATATCTCTGACCAAATTTTGATTTTTGCTTTTCTATTTGGGGGATACCAGTTAAGGTTTGAGTCCCTACTACATATGCTTGCAGAGCAGCTCCTTTTATAGATTTAGTTGCTATAGGAAAGAAAAGAGATAGGTTTTTAAAATGTTGGCACAGGGGCATGGGGGAGACGGTGACTTGATCCGTGCGTTCTCTGAGCCTGCTCACATTCCACAGTTTATGTGCTACAACCAGGACTTGTTTCATGAAGAAAGTTATATTTGACTAAATTGTCCTTCTGACGTAAACCTATAATTTAAAAATTATATATATTTAGAGAACAAGTCAAAACAGGAAACGCATTCCCAAAGTGGATAAAGATATTTGAGCATTAAAATGCCTACTGCTATCATAGTAGACCTAGGTCCCTGTGTTTAAATAGAAAAACACTGAAAAGTACCGAAAGAATAGGCAAAGGGGTCAGCCTATGTTTGTGCTTCTGGAAGGGCCTGTGAGCGCTCTCTGGCTGGCAGAATATTTCTTCTTTTCTTCCTTCTTGGGAGAGGCCCTGGTGCCCACTGCCCCACATGTGAGGGCTGTTGTGGGGGCAGAGGCTCAGTTCGGGCAAAGCATGACAGAAAGGAATCCATGAGAAAAAGGTTTGAGAGGGAAAGGTTAACCTAAAACTCAAGGAGAGCCAGAGTGGAAGAAAAGAGTCCAAAAGAGGACATGCGTAAGATTGTGCCCCTAGAAGCCCTTCGACTGATGATCCTAGGTTTGTTCCTCCTAAATCGGTTTCCTAGTTGGGAAAACCGGAGGACGCATACAGAAGTCAAGTAAGAAGTCTGGATTTAGATAACAGTGCAATACAAGAAGCAGTGTTGGGTAAGGTGCCAGGGGGGAGATTGTTATCCCCACTCCCCAGTATACAGGAACCACAGGCCACCATCTGGGCCCCGGAAAAGAGTGACTAACCAGATGGCACCTTGCATTTACCCAGGAACAGTGTTGAGAACTTCTTCGAAAGCTTCCCTAATCGTGGTTTAAAGCAGGCAGACGACATCCTTCCCATTCCAGAGCCCTTTCCAAGGTTTCCACTGATAGAAGAATGGCGGGGGCTGTGGATACACTCCTGCTCCACCTCTGCCTTCACGCCATCTGTTCACCCTATGGCGTTTTACACTTCAACAAAGAAGACAGCTTCACTATCAAAGGGTATTTTTTTGCTACCTGAATGTTCACTTCTTTGGCCTTTCTGAACCACTCTCCACAGTACCTTGTAAATAACAGGCACACAGTAAATATTTCCAAATGAGTGAATGAAAAGAAAAGGTATGTGGTTTTGAATGAATGAATAAATGTTGTCCTGTGTAAGGGAAAGGGTGAAATTTCAGAGACTTCTTATGGTCTAGACGCGTGGTTCTCTGTGACCCTTGAGATTGGCTATGACTAAGTCTATGGAAAGCAGCATCCAGGATGGCTTTAACAATCCCTGTCCCCTCTGGTCACACCTGTTTGTAATCCCTTCCTCTGGAGTATGGCTGGACCCAGAAGTTAGCTTCTCATGAATAAAACATGACAAAAGTAACAGGATGTCACTTCTGAGATCAGTGGTTTTTCTCTTGCAAACTGCCCTTACTCTCTCATTTGCTCACTCTGATGGAAGGTAGATGCCACATTGTGATCTGCTCTATGGAGCCACCCACATGGCAAGGGACTGAAAGTGATCCCACCAATCAACAGACGTCAAAGAAGTAAGGCTCTCAATCCAATAGTCTGGAAGGAATTGAATCATGCCAACAACCATATGAGTGAGCTTAGCAGTAGACTCTCTCTCAGTTGAGCCTTCAGATGAAATGGCAGCTCTAGCTGACACCTTTATTGCAGCCTTTGAATGACTTTGAGGCAAAGTCACCCAAATAAGCCATATCTAGATTCCATAGACATCTACTCACAGAAACCGTGACATGATAAATGTTAGTTGGTTTTAGCTTCTAAGTTTGGATGCAAGTTGTTATGCAGCAGTAGATAACTATCAGAAAATCCATGAAAACTATTAAATAATTTTATAGCTGTTAAAATTATACAAGTACAAAAGACAAAATGTATTTTTCATGGCCACCCAGGGAAGCAATAGCAAAATAAGAAATGGAGTTTAGGTAACAGTTAATTCCAAAACTAATTTTCTCCTAGACAAAAGACAATGATATTTTATGTGAAACGATGTTAGTGGGATCCATGATGTTGGTAACCACGTGTCTCCCCTTTTATTTTGCCTTGATTTCCTTTTTTTGATCTCTTTATGGAGTAGTTAGCAGTGCTGGGTCTTATCCCAGGGAATATTATTCCTTCAACAAGATTTTTTTTTCTTTTGCAAAAGAAAGACTCCAGGCATTCAGCATACATTCTAACAAAATGAGATGTTGAAGTATGGAGAAAAAGTAACTTTTAAATAAGCACACAATTATCAAGCAATTTTCTTTTCACCTACCATTCTGAGAGCTGTCATAAATTTTTCATTCTTGAGAATCTTGTTCCAAAATTCACAATGCTTTGAGAAACACCTCTTAATTATACTCTCTTCTTATTTAATTAAATGGAAGGAAAAACTCTTCTAAAATGGAATCTCTTCAAGTGAAGTGATCATCAGGATCCCCAACATTCTTCCCACAGAGAAATAATATAGCTCTGATGTATCACTCCTGTGATTGAGTACAGCACGTGGATATAAGAATGCTTCACTGCAATCAGGCCAATTTAAAAAACAGTCACTGAAAAAACCCAACATGCACTTAAAATGAAAGAGGCATCTCATATTGTAAAATTCTAAACTTTGAGTCTATATGGATTGTGTTCTTTTCTGAAAATATACTTATATACTACTTAAATATACTTATATATATACTTATATATGATAAATGTGATAAAAGAAAAGCAATAAATTATTGATGTAGTGGGGTCCTCATATTTGGTGACCACTGTTGGCAAGTTGACCTTGAACAAGCTTCAAAACATAGTGGTTCTACAACAAAAATGGTTATGTAAGTAAGGAAACAGTAAGGAACATAAGGAAGGAAGGAAGGAAGGAAGGAAGGAAGGAAGGAACCAGTAAGTCTGGCACTGGAAGAAAAATAAGCTCATTTTTTGAGAGAAAGTGCCAACTCTAGGACAACACTGTCACTAATCTATTGCTCAAGGTCGATGTGGTGTCCACAGGCTAAGTGTTTTGGTCTGGAACAATGACAACCACCATATCAACAATGACACAGATACCACAGTCTTCATTATAACAACCTTGCTATGGAAGTGCTTACTTTACCCATCCTGAAGGTGAGGAACTGGAGATGAAGAGGTAAGTAACTTGTCTAACACTGTATACCTGGTGAAGTGTTGAGGATGGATTCAAACCCAGATCACTTCGATTCTCAAGTGTGGGTGCTTCTGACTATACTATATTGACTCTAAACCCCTGACTTCAAAGAAGATGGAGCTCAGGCCTTTAGGTCCAGAGCCTTGATTCACGCTGGTATATACAACTGCCCTTGGTAAAGCATAGACCAACAACCACCATGTCGCTCCATGTGTACGGAGAGATGACTTTCTAAGGGCAATTACTACAAAAGTAAGACGCAGAAGAAAGGCCTTGAAACAGTGGCTTCCAGAAAGATCAGAGTCTTGGGGGTTCCCCACAGTATTCCTAAGAGAGGAGCCCATCCCACTTTTCAATCTTCCCCGGAAAAACTCACATGAAGCCTTAGAATAACATAATATATCCATATTTCATAGTTATGAAAGGCATTAGATTCACCCATTGTCTGTTTATCATTATTAAGAATGCTGAATATTTTCATATTTTCTATCCTAATTGGAGAATAATGTTGTTTTTTTTCCCCATTAGAGGCACTTACTGTGGTATATCATAGAAAGTATTATAAAATCTGATATTTTATATGTATTTTCTCAGTAAATACAATAGCCTGACTTACAACCCCAAGAAATTATTGAGATATTCTTTTAGGATAAATACTAAGACTCCCTTGATGTTTAGAATCAAAGAAGAAAAACAATTAATGTGTGCTTAAATCAGTTTCCATTTTCTAGAGTAATTCTAGCTCTACTTGATCATGCCTCCCCAAATGTTGTGGTACCTTTGGGCAGAAAGTCAATCTACCTACATGTATTTATTTAATGTCTATTAAAAATCACATTACGGACATTATTTCTCATCCAACTGTCCCATTTATGGTGAATTTCTTAAATTTCCTGTCATTCCCCCCAAAGCTTCTATTTTCCCCTCATTAATCCTTCAAAACCCCTGGGAGGTAAGATTGTACACATAATTTCATCCCTATTTTAAAATACTGTTTAGAGTTCTGCTTTGAAATTGCTTTTAAGGCTGAATGTTTGGCTTTCTTAAGTGAACCTGTAATAAACACTGTTGAATTCTCTCCAAATTACCTCGAAGAATTACCTGCTTATCTGGAAGAACCATCAGTGTAATTTTAAGGGATTTTGTTTTTATTCGGCGGCTCTGAGTCTTTGAACTTCTCTGCCTTGATTTTTCAATCTTTCCACAGGAAGGGCTCTGCTGAGAACGAGCACTTTGCAAGCACTTTTCCTCATAAATGATGAAGAGAGTGTTTTTCTTTCTACTTTGGTACTTGTGATTCTAGCTCCAAAGGAAGCAAGATTTCCAAGATTAGGACAGTTTAGTCTGGAAAGGAGGCTAGTTAATGGAGGTGTGATTATAAGGTACTTAGGGTTTTGAGAATCTTGTGAAAACGACACGATCCATTCTTTACCTTGTGCAAAACTCAACAAGGAAATGCTCCATGCACCCGACTATTGGTAGACTTAGGTCCAATCATAAATTTCTGATACAACTTTTAGATAGAGGTACCATTATTAGCCCTGTTTTGCAAAGAGTAAAAATGAGATGAAGAAAACTAAGGAAACTGTTACTTAGGGTCACAGAGTTCAGACCAGTGGAGTAGGATTTGTGCCCACGGTTGCAAACCAGAGTCCAACCTGTTAGAGTGTTTTATTTCTACAATCTGATCATTACTCTTAAAAGCTAGCTAGTAGCTACCATGGGAGAATACCTGCAACAGAAGGATTTAGTAATCCTTCCTGCCAATCCCGTGGTTCACGTGGTTAAGCAGAGTCAAGATGCTGTCCAGAATAGAGCTTGACAGCGTACTCAGGTGGGGAATGCCATTTTTTTCTGGAGATAGATTAGTGCTGGGAAGTAGGAGCTCCAGCAAATGGGGTTCAAATTCTGCCTCTTCTAGCTGCATGACCCTAGGGTATTATACAGCGTCTGTAAACCTCAATTTTGTATGTGTTAAATAAAGATAATATTAGTAACTGTCTCAGAGGAGTCAATGGAGGATTAAGTGAAGGATGACACCAGTGTTCCTTCTCTAAATATTAGCTATTATCATTGTTTCCTTGAAGAGGGGTTAAGAGAGAATAGCTGGGGTGCCTGGGTGGCTCAGTCGGTTAGGTGGCCGACTTCAGCTCAGGTCATGATCTCGCGGTTCGTGAGTTCGAGCCCCGCGTCAGGCTCTGTGCTGATGCCTCAGAGCCTAGAGTCTACTTCAGATTCCGTGTCTCCTTCTCTCTCTGCCCCTCCCCTGCTCACATTCTGTCTCCCTCTCTCAAAAATAAAAAAACGCTAAAAAAACAAAAACAAAACCAAAAAACCCAAATGTGTTTATATTTCTTCATTGAGGATAAGCTTTCCGGTGAGGAGTTTTCTTCTTCTAAGACACAGTTTTGAACTGTCTTTTAAAATCAGGTAGGAGTTCAGCATGCAAGTTATGTTTTTTACCCTTTTGTTGTTTTATTTTTAGGAAATAAATCATGAGACTTTTTAATTAAACTGTTTCTTTAGAGATAATTGCAGATTCATATGCAGTTGTAAGAAATAATATAGACACCCAGAGGGTACTTTTCCCAGTTCTCCTCCAGAGTAGTATCTTGCAAAGCTATGGTACAATAAAACAGCCAGGATATTAACACTGATGAAGTAATTACAGAACATTCCCACTGCCACATGGATCCCTCACGTTGCCCTTTTATAGCCACACCCACTTTTTTTTCACTGCCACCCCTCTGTCACCCTTGGCAATCATTAATTTGTTTTCCATTTCTATAATTTTGTCTTTTCAAGAATGTTATCAACAGAATCATACTGAATATAATCTTTTTGGATTTTTTTTTTTTTCTCGGCATGATTCTTTGGAGATTCATCCCAGTTAGGTGTATTAATAGTTCCTGCTTTTTTATTACTGAATCGCAATCCATGGTATGATGTATAACAGTTTGTTTGACCATGCACCTACTGAAAAACATCTTTGTTGTTTCTAATTTGGGGCCATTATGAATAAGGCTGATATAAACCTTCAGGTACAGATTTTATGCGCATGTATATCTTCCCTTCTCGGGACTGTTACATGAGTGCAAAATAAACTTCTTCTCTGAGCCATTGGCTATTTGGGTCTACTTGTTGTAGCATATCCATATACTCTGCCTACTTATCCTAAATAACACAAATATCTCTTCTGTATTGGCCGCTAAAGTGGTGATGATAAGAGCTATAAGTTCTTAAATGCTTACTCAAATACAAATATTGCATGTGACCACACTATAAAATTTGGTAATGGTAGTAGACATTTACCAGTTACTGACAACATACTAGGCACTATTCCAAGTGTCCCACCTAGCAATTCATATAACCTACAAAATCACCCTATAAGGCAGGTACTGTTTTTCCCCACACTTTACAGATGAGAACACTGAGGCAAAGAGATTTAATGCCTAAGGACACCACGAGGAAGGACTAAAATTGGGATTAAAATTATAATAGACTGGTATCAAAGCCTTCCATTTTAATCACTCTACTGTATTGCTTTCCCATTTTGCAGAATCTTTACAAATCATTATCAGATAGGTTCTGGAATTTCCAAGGAGACCCATAATAACCAGCATCCCTACATTCCACCAGGGGTTATATATGTTGGAATATAAAATAATAGAGTAAATAGGAGTCTAAAATATCATTTTTATTATTGATGTCACTAAATTGGGGAAGGTCATGTAGTGTGATAGCTGATGGGCGTATTCGCTGAACTCCATAATTGGGCAGAATTATCCTCCCAATAAGGCAATGTTGAACTGGTTTAGGATCCCACCACCTACTGAGTCTTGTCCAGTAAGACTGAGGATTGGAGGAACAGATGGTAATTCACGTGTTCTATGGAAAAGCTTGCTCCCAAGAGGAAGGAAATCAAGCTACATATGCCATATTTTTGAGCTATATATGATACATATATATTCCTCTAATAAGTATGTATTATTCCTCATGATACATATATACATTTATATACAATGTAAATAGATATATTTCTCTAGTCCTATTTTTCTGTTTTCCTTGGATAAATAGTTTTTAGTATTCTGTTTTAGCTCCTCTATTGACTGTTTTTTTTAAGCTCATCTATTGACGCTTAGACTATATCTCTTTATGTTTGTCCTAGAAATTATGATATGAAGATTTAGGTTCACTATCTATTTTTACATAATATTATAGTACTTCATGGAGAAATATAAGAACTTTAAAAAAATATAATTCAATTTAACCTCTTCACACCCTGTGTTTTTTTGTTTTATATTTCATATGTATAATATATATTATGTATTATATATTTTAAATTATATACTTTTTAAATTACATATTTTAAATTATATATTATATATACATATGTATTTGTATATATGTATATATACACATATACACATATAAAAATTATATATTATATATACAGATATGTATATATGTATATTATATACATATAATAATGTATATATATGTATGTAATATGTATACATATAATAATGTATATATATGTATATAATATGTATATTATATACATATAATAATGTATATATATGTATATAATATACATATAAGTTTTTCAGCCTGAAAAACTTCATTATTTTTGTACAATGGGTCTGTTAAGATGAATTCTCTCTGCTTTTTATTTTTTTTGAAATTGTCTTTATTTGACTTTCTTTTTGAAAAAAAATTTTAAAATTTATTTATTTATTTTGAGAGAGAGAGCAAGCAGGGGAGGGGCAAAGAGAGGGGGGAGAAAGAGAATCCCAAGCGGGCTCTGCACCATTAGCAAATTAATCAAACCTAAGGAGGGGGTCATTGGAACCTCCAACCTATAACAAGGCAGGAATCTGAACTGGAAAGTCGGTGGTCTTGTGGGGCTGATCTTTCAACCTGTGGCATGTGAGATTACATCCAGGTAGATAGTATTAGAATTGAGTTCAGTTGTATGACACCCAGCTGGCGTCAGAGATTTGCTTGTTGATGTGGGAAAACCCTGCCCCCCATATTGGAATTGGGTGCAGAATAATTGTAGACATCTTTGCAGCTGTAGTTTTATCGGCCTGCTTCTTATCAGTAGAATTTGGGGCTGTAATAGCCTCCTATCATTTTACTCTATTTTTAGTCCAAGTTGACAGTGCTACTTTTGAAACAATAGTCTCAAAAACCATAGATTTTCCTGGGTTCATTCCTTTAGACAAAAGCTGCACTCACAGATTTTTTTGAAAAAGCTCTATTCTATCTTGGGCTTCTTCTGAGAGAGATGGTTGAGGGGCAACGCCCTTAGATTTCCTAGAGGATCTGTGGTTTGATTAAGGCCTGTAAGGCACACCCTTAATCTCCTGAAAAGGCTCTTTACTTGGCTGAACACTATGACTTTTGATCTTTCTGAAATTTTAGTAAAAGATCGCATAGCCACATCCTCAGCTTTTTCTCTGGAGTGCACTTTTTCTTAGAGTGTTCGGAAGCTGTCTCTCGATATTATCATGTTTTACTGTTTGAAGAGGCTAAGAATTTTCAAAATCACCATATCTTGGTAGTTCAACAGTTTTTTCAATTTATCTCTCTTTTCACACACTTTATTCTAAGTAGCAAGAAGAAACCAAGTAGCATCTTCAACACTTTGCCTGGAAGTATCCTTAGATAACTGAGTTCATCACTTGCAAGTTCCACTTTCCACGGAATTTCAGAAGACGGCTGTGCTAAGCTCTCTGTCACTATCTAACCAGGGTCCTCCTTCTTCCAGTTTCTAACATGTTCCTCACTTCCTTTTGAGTCCTCACTGGCATATCCTTAATGTCCAGATTTCTATTAACAGTCTGTCCAGAACGATTTAAGCTTTCTCGGCCGTGCCCTTCCAAATTCCCCCAGCCACTGCCACTCCAAAGCCACTCCCCCATTTTTAGACATTTGTTAAATTGACACTCTACTTCCATTACCAAAAGCTGTATCAGTCATCTTATGCAACGTAACATCACCACAAACTTAGCAACTTAGAACACAACACACACACATATTATCTTTCAATGCCGGTGGATCAGGAGCCTGGGCATGGTTTAGCTGGCCTCTGTAATCAAGCTGTTGGCCAGGAATAGGTTCTCATCTGGGGAGGTATATGCTTCCAAAATCATGCATTTGTTGGTAGATTTCAGTTCTTTGTGACTGTAATACTGAGGAATTCTGTTTCCTGGTGGCTGCTGGCCAGAAATTGCCCTCAGCTCCAGTGGTGAGCTGCAGTTTCTTGCCATGTGGGGAAGCAACATGGCCGTTGGCTTCCTCAGAGCCTCAAGGGAGTGAGAGATTCCTGTAAGATGAGTGCTACAATTTTATGTAGTGTAATCACATAATCATATACACATCATCATATGCATCCCACCACCTTTGCTGCATTTTATTGGTGAAAGCAAGGCACAGTTCATGTCTTCAGTCAAGGGAAGGAGACGATGTAAGAGTATGAATACCAGAAAGTAGGGATTCTAGAGACCACCCTGTATCTGTCTGCCACAGTGACCAAGTAGGCTGTATCCTTATAATTCAAGGCCAGTTTAATATTCAACAATTAATCAATGTAATTTCCCATATTAACAAACTACAAAGAAAAACCACTGGCTCATCTCCATAATTACAGAAAAAATATTTTAAGAAATCTAAAACTCATTTTGAATAAAAGTTCTTAGCACTGGAAATACAAATGAACTTTCTCAATTTGATAAAGGGCATCTACAACAGAGCCTCCAGCTAACCATTATGCTTAATAATGAAACACAGAATGATTTTCCCATAGAATAAGGAGAGGGAGTGAGAGAAAGAGACAGATAGACAAAAAGAGACAACAATGTCTCTGAGATCTCTGGGGCAATATCAAGCAATCTTTTATACATGTACTTGGAGTCCATGAAGAGAGGAAAGGAGGAAAGTGAGAACAGAACAAAAGAAATATTTGAAGAGATCCAGCAAAAAAAAAAATTGGTAAGATTGAAGAAAGACATAACCTACAGATTCAAGAAACTCAATGAGTTCAATGCAGGATAAATATTATAGTCAAATTGCTAAGAAACAAAGATAAAGAACAAGTCTTAAAAGTACCCAGAAGGGGAGGGGGGGCAGGGAGCACAGAAAGTTGGAACAACCACACAGAAAAAAATCAAGCACTGGAAGCATGAAGAAAATGGAATTATGTCTTCAAAGTGCCAAAAGATAAACTGAAATAATTTGCCCAGAACTCTATATCAAGAAAGGAAGGTCAGGGGTGCCTGGGTGGTTCAGTCGGTTAAGCATCTGAGTCTTGATTTCGGCTCAGGTCATCATCTCACAGTTCCTGAGTTTGAGGGAGGACCTCCTCGTTAGGTTTGATTAATTTGCCAGAATGGCTCACAAAACTCAGAGAAACTTTTTACTTACTAGATCTCCAGCTTATTACAGGACAGATATAACCCAGGAAGAGCTAGATGGAAGAGATAAATAAGGCATTGTATGGGGAAATGGTGTGGAGCTTCTGTGCTCTCTCCAAGCACACCACTCTCCCCAAATGTCACCATGTTCACCAGCCCAGAAGCTATCTGAACCCTTTCCTTTTAATTTTTATGGAGGCTTCATTTCATAGGTATGATTGATTCAATCACTGGCCATTGTTTTTTTAAATCAATCTCCAACCCCTCTCCCCTCTCAGTAGGTTAGGGAGTTGGGAACAAAGGTCAGACCAAAAATTCCAAAATTCTAGTCACATATTGGCTCCCCTGGCAATCGTCCCCCATCGTTTTGTTACATGGGGACTTTCCACAAGTCACCTCATTAACATAACAAAAGAAAGCTTTATTACCCTCATCATTTTGGAAATTTCAAGAGTTTTATGAGCTCTGAAATGAGGATGAATAAGTGGATACAAAGACCAAATATATATTTCTTTCTATAAGTCACAATATCACAATGTGTGACCTTTCATTTAAAAAAGGAAGAATAATTCAGAAGATAGAACTAAATTCCTAGGAAGCTGATTCTAGAGCCATGGAGAAGTATTCCCAATCATTGAAATCTAATCAAAGAACTCAACATTTTCCCAGCTAAATTTCAGAATTACTGTGGACCAATGACTCCTTTTTACCTTCCATTTTCTCCTTTTTGAACAAGAATGTTTTTAGCTGTTGCCCTATGCCTCTCCCACAGTTATCTGTTTGGTGTGTTGGGGGAAGATAATTTGTATCTCTACTTTACAGGTTTACAGAGGAACCATGCCCAAGGGCCTCACCTATACCTAGCCTAATTCAGATAATGCAATTTTGGGCCTGGAACAGTTGCTATAAAAAGATTAGATTTCCGGGGATTTCGGGGATGGGTAAATATATTTTATATATGGGAGGGACATGAATCATTAAGGGCCAGAGAGAAGACAGTGGCAGACAGACTTTGATGATCCCCACTACCTATATTCATACTCTTGCATTATTCCCCCCTCCGCCTTGAACATGGATGGGACCTGTGACTTCCTCCTAATGCATAAAATATGGTAGAGATGGTGGAATGTATGTGATTTCATGTGTATGATTATATTACATAAGACTGTATCACCTGTTTCTCTGGAGTCTCTCATCTCACTGCCTTGCTGGATTTGAGGAAGAGAATGGCCGTTTGGAGAAATTTCTGATGGCCAGGAACTGTGGGTGGCTTCTCAGAGCAAAGACAGTCTCTTCTGCAAGTCATGTTGGGAAAACTGGACAGTGACATGCAGAAGAATGAACCTTGACAACTTTCTTACACCATACACACACAAAAAAAACCTCAAAATGGAAGAAAGATTTAACTGTAAGACAGGAAGCTCTCAAAATTCTAGAGGAGAAAACAGGCAATGACCTCTTTGACCTCAGCTGCAGCAACTTCTTCCTCAACATGTCTCTGGAGGCAAGGGAAACAAAAGCAAAAATGAACTATTGGGACCTCATCAAAATAAAAAGCTTCTGCACAGCAAAGGAAACGATCAGCAAAATTAAAAGGCAGCCGATGGAATGGAAGAAGATATTTGCAAATGACATCTCATAAAGTGTTAGTATCTGAAATCTAGAAAGAAGTTATCAAACTCAACACCCAGAAAAACAAGTAACCCAGTGAAGAAATGGGCAAAAGACATGAATAGATCCTTTTCCAAAGAAGACATCCTTTTGGCTAACAGACACGTGAAAAGATGCTCAATGTCACTCATCATCAGGGAAATACAAATCAAAACCACAATGAGATACCACCTCACACCTATCAGAATGGCTAAAATTAACAACTCAGGCAACAACAGATGTTAGTGAGGATGTGGAGAAAGAGGAACCCTTTTGGGGGTGCCTGGGTGGCTCAGTTGGTTAAGCGTCTAACTTTGGCTTAGGTCATGATCTCACTGTTCCTGAGTTTGAGTCACTTGTCAGGCTCTGTGCTGACAGCTCAGAGCCTGGAGCCTATTTCAGATTCTGTGTGTCTCTCTCTCTGCCCCTCCCCCATGCACACTCTGTCTTTCTCAAAAATAAACATTAAAATATATATATTTTTAAATCTATTATAAAAAAAAAGAGGAACCTTTTGTACTGCTGGTGGGAATGTAAACTCGTGCAACCACTCTGGAAAACAGTATGGAGGTTCCTCAAAAAATTAAAAATAGAACTATCCTATGACCCAGGAATTGCACTGCTAGGTATTTATCCAAAAGATACAGGAGTGCTGATTTGAAGGGGCACATGAACCCCAATGTTTATAGCAGCACTAGCAACAATAGCCAAAGTATGGAAAGAGCCGAAATATTCATCAACTGATGAAATATATATATATATATATATATATATATATATAATGGAATATTACCTGACAATCAAAAAGAATAAAATCTTGCCATTCACAGCAACATGGATGGGACTAGAGTGTATTATGCTAAGAAAAATAGGTCAGTCAGAAAAAGACAAATCTCATATGATTTCACTCATATGTGGAATTTAAGAAAAAAAACCAGATGAATATAGGAGAAGGGAAGCAAGAATAAGATAAAAACAGAGAGGGAGACAAACCATAAGAGACTTAAATACAGAGAACAAACTGAGGGTTGCTGGTGAGGTATTGGGCCGGGGGATGGTCTAAATGGGTATTAAGGAGGGCACTTGCTGGGATGAGCACTGGGTGTTATATGTAAGTGATGAATTACTAAATTCTATTCCTAAAATCATTATTATACTATATGTTAACTAGCTTGGATTTCAATTAAAAACATAAATTAAATTTACTTAATAAAAAAAAAAAGAAAAGAAATAGAAGCCGCAAAGAACTGAATTCTGCCAAAAAATCTGTGAGTTTGTAAACAGTTCCTTCCCCAGTCAAGCCTTCATATCAGAACTTTGATGTAGTGGGCTGTGGTAGCCACAAATATATGTCCATTTCTTACTCTCCAGAACCTATTGAATGGGATATTTGAAGATGTGATTAAATTAAAAATCTTGACAAAGGGATATTTGCAGATGTGATTAAGTTAAAAATCTTGAGGTGAGGAGATTGTTTAGAATTGTCTAGGTGGGCCTTAAATGTCTTTGTAAATGTCTTATTTTAGTGGGTTTTTTAGGGTTTTAGTATAAACCTCTAACTTATCACTTTCAGATAATATTATACCACTTCATGTGTTCTATACTTTATAACAGTGTGTTTCCTTTCCTTCTCTCCTGGCCTTTGGTCTATTGTCATGCATTTTACTTTCACATGTTAAAATTTCCCTCTTTATTTTCATTTAAACAATAGATTACTTTTAAAAAGATCTAAATAGGGTGCCTGCGTGGCTCAGTCGGTTGAGCCTCCAACTTCTGCTCAGGTCATGATTTCACAGCTTTTGAGTTCGAGCCCCGTGTCGGGCTCTGTGCTGACAGCTCAGAGCCTGGAGCCTGCTTCAGATTCTGTGTCTCCCTCTCCCTCTCTCTCTGTCCCTCCCCCACTCACACTCTGTCTCTCTCTATCTATCTCTCTCAAATAAACATTAATTTTTTAAAATAAATAAATAAATAAGTAAATGAATGAATGAATGAATGAATAAATAAATAAATAAAACATTAGGGTTGCCTGGGTGGCTCAGTCACTTGAGCGTCCAACTTCAGCTCAAGTCATGATCTCCCAGTTCCTGGGTTCAGGCCCCGCGTCAGGCTCTGTGCTGACAGCTCAGAGCCTGGAGACTGCTTCAGATTCTGTGTCTCCCTCTCTCTCTGCCCCTCCCCTGATCATACTCTGTTTCTCTCTCTCTCAAAAATAAATAAGCATTAAAAATTAAAAAAAAATAAAAAGATCTCAATAAAATAGTATTGTCTTCCTCATGATTTACTATCGACAGTCTTCTTTTCTTTGTGTAGAATATAATTCCCTCTGGTATCATTTGCCTTTAGCCTGAAAGACTCCTGTTGGTATTTCTTGTATTATTCTTACTTTTTCTAAGTCTGAAAAAAAAAAAAGATTTATTTGCCAACACTTTCAAATTATTTTTCCACTGGGTATGGAATCCTTTGTTGACAGTTTTGTTTTCTTTTTTCTTTTTTTTTTTCCTTTCTACAAATTAAAGATGTTGCTGTACTTTCTTCTCACTTGCGTTCTTCCCAATAAGAAATCTGTTGTCATCTTTACCTTTGTTCTCTGTATATAACTTGTTTTTTGGGGGGGGCTGCTTTTCAGCTTTTCTCTATATCATTGGTCTTACGCCATTTGATGATGATGTGGTTTTTAATTTTCTTTACGTCTTTTGTGCTAGGAGTTTGTTGAGTTTCTTGGATGTGGGAGATTATAGTTTTCATACAATTGGATTTATTTTGTTTTCTATTATTTTTTCACATATTTTTTTCTACCTTTCACTGTCTCTTCCTCTTCAGGGACTGCAATTACATATGTATTAGTTGACTCACAGTTTTTCTATCATTCACGGATGCACTCTTCATTTTTTTATTTTTTTATCTCTTTGTGTCTCATTTTGAATGGCTTCTATTAACATATCCTCAAGCCTGCTAATCTTTTGTTCTGATATGTCCAATCTGTCATTAATACCACCAGTGTGTTTTCATGTCAGACGTTGTAGTTTTCATTTCTAAAAGTCTGATTTAGTGTTTGTTTGTTTTTTTTAAATATCTTCCATGTGTCTATATTTTGAACTGTGCAATACAGGTATAATAATTGTTTTAATATCCATTTATGATAATTTTAAATGTATCTTTCCTGGGTCACTTTTAATGGATTCATTTATTTATTTTTTATTATGTGTGTCATATTTTCTTGATTTCTTTTACATGCCTGGTAATGTTATATTGGATTAATTATGAATTTTACCTTATATATTTATTTTCAGGTGATTCCCTCCCCGCCCCCCACCCCCACCCCGCCTCAGAGAATTCACAGCCTCATGCACTGATCAGTACTCTGCGGAATACTCATGGAGGAGCCTCTGCAGCCATCCAGAGTTCTTTCTTTATGCAGCTGTCCGCTCTGGTACTCTATCTTACCAACGGGAGCTAACTTGCTCTCCTTGAATGTTCAGCTCCATCTCCTAAATTCAGAGTCTTCTGGGTTCTATTTGGGTTGTCCTTCCCCATGTCACAGGCTGAAAACATTTATTTATAAGGCAAAACCTGGCCATTCCTAGGACTCACCACTTATTTTCTGTGTTTGAGGAATCACTGTTTTCTGATGCTTAATGCCCAGTGTCTTGAAAACCTTTGTTTTATGTATTTTTTTCCCAGTTATTTTTTGTTTCTCACAGAAGGGTAAATCTAGTCCCTGTTACTCCATCTCGGTTATAAGTAGGATCTCACTAGCATTTCTTTTGCTTCTTTTTCATTGTTTCCATCCCTCTACTGAAATTCGCATCTTTTTCTCCATGTTGTTTCCTTTTGCACTATATCCTTTCGCATATTTATCACTGTTATTTAAAAATTCCTACCTGTACCATCTGCAGGTGTGTTTCTATTGGCTATGACCTCTATTGACCATAGGTCCCTTTTTTCATCTTCAAATGTGTCATGGCTTTTAGTGTATGCTGAACATTTTATGTAACAGGACACTAGCAAAAGAAGTAAATAATATTTCTAAGAAATATCCTATCTCTTCTGTGAGGCTCCAAACTTGGAGAGCTGAGTCCATGTGATATGTAGTCAGCTTGGGTCTGAACTTATTTCAGTTTTAGTCTGATTCAGTTCCCCACTGGTTTCAAATGTTTTGAGAGAGGTTACTTTTTCCCTTTGGCAGATCTTAGAATCTGAGCACCTGAGAGAGTCCAGAGATTTCTTTATGGTATACCCAAAGATGACAGTGTTCTAAGCCACAGGAGATCTTTCTTTGCCTGGTGTCAGGGTCACTGGTAAGCTCTCTGGAACTACTCTCAGGTTTCTGTTCTGCTGAAATGTGAAAGCCTAGAGTTACTGTTCCCTTGCCCATTTAGTTATTGAAAGTTCACAGTGCCTCAGATGCTCTCTCAGCTCTCCCACCCTGCCCCCCACCCTTAGAAGGCAGCTGCATCCCACTTGGGTAAGATCTCTCATGCCTCATGGGGGAATCTGTCTCAGTTCTCTGCCCCCAACCTTTAGCACATTGCCCATTAACTTGGTGAAAACCTATATTAAAAAGTTGAAGGGTGGGAACAGATTCACTCTGTGGCTGGGCTTCTTTGGCATTCTAATTTTTCACATTATCTCAAACCCACTACAATTTCTTACAAGTTTGGTAGATTTCTCTCTACCATTTAGAGTATCTTTCTCCTCTTCCCATTGATTCACCTTTTTTGGTTGTTACGGTAAGAGTGGCAGCCTCTTTGTACTTTCTACATCAGAATCAGAAGCAGAGGTACCCTAAACCTTTCTCTTATTATGCCATTTTATAGAAAATGAAATGAGTCACTTTCTCACAGAAGTTTAGTTTTCTTGTCATAGAGGAAATTCCATTTTCCATTGAGTTTGCCTAACTTTCATGAGGGCTGGGAGGGCTGGGACAGAGAACTGGGATTTTGAGATTTGGAAGGAAATGTAGGGACCATCCTGCCTAATTCCCTGCTGATGCTACTTACTTGGGAACTCTCCCACCAACATAGTTTTGTGTGGGTGTTTTTTATTGTCTATGTGTGATTGTCTCTGGCTGAAGTTGACACAGCAATTCCCACTGTACAGTGGCTTATTTCTTCTCTCTGAATTTTGGACATTAAGCCAAATAAACATCCAGAAAACTTTCCATGTGCTCAACCAGCTTTGTCTGGTCTGGCTTACACTCTGGACTTGGATTGTGTCATCTTTTTTTTTTTTTTTTCCAGAATAGATGGATCCATATGCATCTAGTATTTCTGTGCTCATTTGATTACTGAGTTGCCTAATTGGGACTCGGGATGGCAGTTGCTTGTTTGTTTTGTTTTTGAACACATATCCATTAGTTTTTGTTTTGTTTTGTTTTGACCTGGTGGTCTCTTGTGGAAATAAAAGTTTAGAAGAAGCCCAGCTCATGGTAACAGACAAACACTCTTTAATAATGACTTTTTATATGTTTAAAAACAGGACCTATAAATCCTGAATGATTCGTCATTTTATTGGCCAAGTGGAAATGTACTGTGGTTAATGTAGTTATACAAAATTATGTTACTTGTTTCCTCACAGTGGCAGTAAGTACTAATAGGAAACATGTGACTTTACTCACTTATAAGGCACAAATTAGCACATCCTGTGACCGCTGTAGAATTTGGCCATGATAAGAGAATGCTAGTGTATCATCGTAAACTGAAAGCCTCTTCTCTGATCTTAGCAGATCCATATCCTGTTGACCATTTTGAGCTTCAAAAAAAAAAAAGAAACAATTAAAATTTACCAAAAGTTGGGGCGCCTGGGTGGCTCAGTCGGTTAAGCATCCGACTTCAGCTCAGGTCACGATCCCGCCGTCCGTGAGTTCGAGCCCCGCGTCGGGCTCTGGGCTGATGGCTCAGAGCCTGGAGCCTGTTTCCGATTCTGTGTCTCCCTCTCTCTCTGCCACTCCCCCGTTCATGGGTCTCTCTCTGTCCCAAAAATAAATAAAGGTTAAAAAAAAATTTTTTTTTTAAATAAAAAAAATTTACCAAAAGTTGATATTACCTGGAAGCAATAATAAGCTTCAAGTATATATGAAGTACCTATCATCATGATTGTCAGGCACTGCATGAGGTCCTTCACATACATGATCTCATTTAAATCTCATTCCATCCTTGATTAGTAGCCTCTAAATTATAACTTCAATTTGACTGATGAGGAAGCTGGGAACATTTCAAGGTCATAAAGCTAGTGAGTGAGGATCCAAAATCAGGTCTGCCTAACCCCAGAGTGTGTTTTCTCTGAGACCATACTGCCTTCCACCCGATGGGTGGATTTTTCTCATCCATCTTCTCTTCTCTTCTGCACACTTCCCTCCTTAATCAGCAAGATCTCCCTCCCATCCTGGTCAATCAGAATCCAGCTGAGCACCTTCCATGGGCAGAGCAATAACAGTACCATTCTCCTCTTTCAGTTCCCTATCATTCCCCTTGATTATCTCAGCCATCTTGGGGCGCCTGGGTGGCTCAGTCGGTTGAGCGTCTGACTTCAGCTCAGGTCATGATCTCACAGCTCACGAGTTCAAGCCCCACGTCAGGCTCTGGTGCTGACAGCTCAGAGCCTGGAGCCTGCTTTGAATCTGTGTCTCCTCTCTCTGCCCCTAACCCACTCGCATTCTCTCTCTGTCTCTCTCAAAAATAATCATTAAAAAAAATTATTATCTCAGCCATCCACTTTCCTATCACCCTGCCCACACCTAGTATATTCGAGCAAATGTAGACCTGGCAGAGAAGGGGCCAAGTCAAGGTTCAGGTCTACGGTGAAACATGAAAGCTCCACCATTAGGGTCACTGCTTGGGTAGACAAAGGATGATAGAAACAGAAATCAGAACAGTGATCACCTTTGACATGGGAGAGTGACTACAAAGATCATTTCTGGGGTGGTGGAAATGTTTTAAATCTTTTTTCAGTGCTGTTTGCAAAAGTATATACATTAGGGAAAACTACACAAATCTACACATAAGAGGTAGCTATTTTAAGTATAAAATTATACCCCAATAAAAAATTTTTAAATAGTATTTAAAAAAAAAAAAACAAGCAAGTGCTATGGCCTGGATGGCTACCTTTTATTTATTTTTAAAATTTTATTTAAGTAGTCTTCACACCCAAGTGGAGAGCTCAGTGTGGGACTTGAATTCACAACCCTGAGATCAAGACCTGTGCAGAGACCAAGAGTTGTACACTTAACTGACTGAGCCACCAGGTGCCCCTGGATAGCTACATTTTAAATGGTGTGGCTTTGGCTTTGAGGGCCTGCTCCAGTCCTCACCCATGTGCTTAATTATGCTCTAGTTATGCCCTTGAACTAGCTAGTTGACCCTTGGTCCCCATCAGAAGACTTGACTTCCACCAGTTTACCCCATATGTTTACCTTCCCACAATTTACTGCTCCTATAAGCCCAACCCACTTTCCCTCTGTCTTGTCACTTCCCCACAATTTACTGCCCTTTGTTAAAATGGTACATAAGCATTCCAAGTTTAACCACTTCTTTGGGAGTTCATTTCTTTTCTGTGAAGTCCTCAATGCACATAAACTTTAAAATATTATCATCAAATAAAATCTGTATGCTTTTTCTTAATCTATTGTGGGTTTTTGTTTTTGTTTTTGTTTTTTGTTTGTTTGTTTGTTTTGGTCAGTCTAATGTGCAGGATCTAGCTGAGGGATTTAAGAGGGTAGAGACAAACTTTTCCTCCTTTACAGTAGCTGAGGTTCGAGGACACCAGGTGAAGAAGAATCCATGTGTCGTATGTAGCACCTAAGGTTTTAAAAGGAAAGGGAGGCAGAGTGCAGAGTCATGGATGTGGCACCAAAGCAGGTGACCCTCTGTAAAAGGTGCTCTGGTTCCGGGCATTATCCAAGAGAGGACAGAACAGCCCTGCTTGTGCTTTTCTAGAAACTCTCACAGCCAAGGGCAAGGGCTGTGGACTGGCAGCCTTCCCCAGTAAGTTAATGCCCCCACTGCTCCTGCTTCCTTCCTTCCTTGGGAAATGCTGGTTCTCAAACCTCAAAGGCCCCTGGCCCTTGGAAGGAGTAAGTGAACAGCTTCCTGAGGCGTCAGACAAAGGCAACCCCTTAACCCTAGCAAGAGTGGCTCAGGGCAAGCCAGGGCTTTGGCTTCTAAAGAACTGATGAGCATTACCGTGCCATTGCAGGCCCAACCCTGCCATGGAGCAGTAGAAATGCCAGAACTACCCTGTCCTCTCTCTTCCTCTCCCCACTCCCTCTCTTTGTCATCTTCCAACTGGCTGGCCTTTGATCTCAGCACAGAAAACTCAGGCCCATTATAAACCTGTTTACACTCTAATGACAAGAATACAGACACAAGTAATTAGAGATGAAAATTAAATGGCCTAGCCCAACTCCCCAGAAGAACCAGGAAGGGCGGTCTGGATGAGTCAACCAGCTCAGGCAACAGGAGTTTGCTTCAGGCAATCTAGGATGTGGCTTTATTTTTCCCAAGATCCTTTCTTTGTAGCCAAATAACTCAGTGAGGGCCACTTCAACAAATCTGTGAAGCCCTCTACCTGTGTCCAGTCTCCCCCTGGAACAACAATTTCTGAACAGCTCCACAAAGCTCTTGTCCCATTTCAGGTGCCCGGTGAGCTCCAGACTTCTCCCTCCCCGCCTGATTTCAGGAATAAACGCTGGTATCAGTCATGTACACCTTAGTGAGAATTCCTTAAAATTTTGTTTTAAAGTCTAGTGTGTGACAACCACTCTGAGTTTACAGAACTGAACAAAAACAATCACCCCTGATATCAACATCGAGGAGAAAGGCAGCACGTACCAAATCCATTTTAAACTGTCTGCTGGGTAATAGCTGCAAAAGTCATGTTCTGGAAAGTGCAAAACACCAATTTCACTTACACACGAGGCCAGGAGTAATTGGTTTCTGTCTGCAGGCATGCCATTGAACTAGTGTGCTCTAACAGGAAGGCTGCACCCATGTTTGAGTCCTTTTTGCACAATAACCTGTTATTTTGTAATTGGTATAATATTCTCTTAGGGCTCTGATTTTATGTTTAAAAAGAAGTACTGAAAACAAGGAGTTTTTTCTTTCTTTCTTCTTCTTCTTCTTTTTTTTTTTAATGACCGAATCCAACATTATTACCAACCATCCCAAACTGAGTCGCTTTCAGTTACCAGGAAAGAGATTAAGTGGTCTATACCAACTTTGCAGCTCTTTGCTCGGAAGCATGAACCAATATCAGGGTCAAGCGCATAGGCAGCATCTTTCATTACTGTGAGGCAAGCCTCCAGTCAAACCATCAGAGTGGAGCCTTCTGGTCTCCAGAAAGTCATTATGTACTTGGGATTATCATTAATTTTCTCTCCCTCAAGTGCTTCTGATGAATGTGAGGGCTGTGGGCTAAAGCCGGTCTATGCATTCACTGATAAAAGGTTCTGTGTTCAATTTTCTCAAAGTGCCCTTAGAGAATCCCCAATTTCCTGCCTCTTCCTAAGAAGAAACTGAATTCACCCTGCCTTCAAAAAGGGAGAATTGAATCCTTTTGGTGCACAGGCTTCCTGGAGTTTTGGCAGGACAGGCTACTGGGGTATTTCGAGACTTGGAACCTTTGCAGGCCAGTCTCTTTTGGGGAATGGCAGTGTAGATAAGGCTGTTATTATTTATTGCAGACTGCAGAACTACATAATGTCTATTTGACTTCTGTTTCTCCATTCCATTTTCTCTTAGCCCAGCCTCGACCTACCTCCCGTGAATCTTATGCAAGCTCCTACAAGCCCTGCTGAGCCCACTTTTAGCTTTCTCTGCTGGAGTCCATACTGCCCAGGGCTCCCCTGACTCAGCCCATCCTTTTGGCCACATCTTCAGATGTCACGTTTGATGGAAGACATCAGCTCCCTCAGACACACGGGGGATGCAGCTGGTGCATTACTGCAAGAATACACCCCATCCGCTGGGCTCCTTTTTGTTAGACGAGGGAGGGAAGGACACAGAAGCTCCCAGTAGAAGTGGCTTTGAGCAAACAATGGGTTCACACATAAAACCCTGTGGTATCATCTTTTATGAAGCCATAGGGATTTGGGGGCACTAGTTGTCAAGCTTTATATTGTTTAATTAAATTATTGTCATGAGCTAGAATGAGCCGTAGATGTGTCCAGGGTATTGAAACAATGCCTTTTGTGTGGGGCCCGTGTGAAAGAACACTCTGGGGCTTTGTGCACGACTTCCCATCTCCCAGGGCCCCGGTGTGTTGTTCCTCCACCACTGTCTAGGCTACTCCTGTGTCCAGGGTGTTCCTTGTGGTGTTTCAGCCACTGCTATTAACATCTGCCGAAGAGGCCATGCATTTCCTCCTTGTCGTGTAAATAAAGGCCACCTCATGGAAGCCAGCGTTGTCCGACACCTGCTGAAACTCCACGCTCACAGCTGCCAAGAGCAGTACGAACAAGTTGCACGTTCAAGCAGAAGAGCTCTGCCCACAGACAGCGAAGCCCCAGAATTTCCATAAAAGCTCTGATTAGTTCAAACGTATCCACCATTTAACAGACCAAGCAGGGTCTTGGTTTGCTTTTGTTTCATTATCCAAATATATGCTTACAGCTTGGACACCAGACTGTAGCATCTAGATCTCAACCCAGTAGTCTGGACATCAGGGTCAGGGAAGAAAGTCAGCTCCATAGAGAAACTCTGCCCTCAGGCCTCCGGGAACTTCAACAGTATTCCCGGGCACTTCCTGAGTAAGGAGTTTCCCTGAGTGGCTCAGATGAGCCGTCCTGCTCTTGGACAGAATCAAGGCATTTCTTCAAGAGAGCTAGGAGTCAAACGGTTATAAATTCTGTGCCAGGTGACGGGAGACATAGGCACTATTCAGACCCTCATGGGCTCCCGGATCTTGGTAAAGTATCCTCCGAGTTTGAAGTTTGTATTATTAGAGGTTTTTGGACAGTCCTCTGGAGAATTGTTGGATTTTTTTTTTTTTTTGGAAGAAACTCAAGGTTATAGGAATCAACAGAGAAGCCTGGGTAAGCCTCTCTACTTGCCCTCTGTATCACCCTGAGCATCCCTGGCCAGACCTCTCTTGTAGATGGTGGCTGAGCAGGATTTGTTTTGAATAAAGATTTTTGCTGTGTACAAAATACTACCATAGGACAGCTTGAAAGCTTCTGGACACTGTCGAAGGCCTCACCCATTCTAACATTCGAAGATCGGGGGACTTTATGGCTATATTGACGTGTGGACCCCATAGCTTAAATCCTCACTGACGGACAGGTGAGTACATCCTGTGGTCATGGTTAGGGGGAGGCAGAGGCTGCAGGGATGCACCAGCCAGGCCTGGGTCTTGGGAAGTGATGCACTAAGCCAGCCTTGTTTGGGAGCAGATCATAGCAGAGCTTAAAGAAGACTGTTGTTAATGAGGCAAGAAATTTCATTAGACCCCATTGCCTTACAGAGAAGAAAAAAGTTGGAGATTTCTGTAGGTATAGATAAGGAGTCTTTTCAGATCACTGTCTACCACTCCTCCACCTTCACAACCCCCAAGCCTTGCTGAGGTAACTGTCAAAGACATTCAGTAGGCTCGGGACACTCTGTAGGAAGTTATTGTCGCGTGTGAGTCAACAATTTTTGTTCTGGATTCTCTAGCAAGTTCAGGTAATCTCTCACTATTTCTTTTTCCTAACTGCCCCTACCTCCAGCCCATTAAACTCCTATCCCCTTACTAACCTGGACAAAACATCTAGTCCACAACTCCAGAATTTCAGCGCCTCAGGAAGAACATGACATTGCAGTAGCATTTACAATACAAAAAGCCAGTCTGTTATTTAAAAGATTAGTCAGTTTAAGAAAGGTCTTTGTCACATAAAACATCAAACAACTGATTCATTGGCCTGAAAATTTTTTTTCAATAAATTCTTTTGAAGTTAGGTAGACATAACGTATGTATGGCAATGCTAACCAAAAATGCTATGTCATTGAGGCATTGTGTATTCAGTATTGGTTACCACACATACAAATTTCAGACACAGTAGGAAATCTGATGTGCCCTTTCAAAAAGGAACTTGTAGAATTAAGCCTTTCATCTGCCTTGTGATGTGATTTGCATGTTGTTTCTATATTATTGTATACTCAGTCATGAATGCTTCGTGAAAGAATAACTGTTTCATTACTGTAACTGTACTCAAATTCAAGACTCGGGGCCAGAAAAATGTGACATTAAACTTGTTTTAAGATAAAGACATCCTATTGACCAGGGGAAAGGTCCATGAGTCAGATGACATAGATTCTAGTCCTGGATATTACTGTGTATCTGCAGAGAGAATTTCTCTGCTTCTCTTGGTTGAAAGCCTTGCTCAGGCTTAGTTAGGAGCTTGAGTGTGGAGTCAAAGAAACCTAGGTTTGCATCATTTATAAGCTGAGTGATATTGGACAGGTTACTCAACCGCTCCAAGTCTCAGTTTTATCACCTATAAAATGGGCATAATAATCATACCTATTTCATGAGGGTAGGGTAAAGATTAAAGACCATACAGAAAATGTTCAGTAAGTGGTCATTGTTATTATTGACCTTGATTTCCTTCATAATGCTGATTTTGTGTAAGACCGCCTCCAAGATTCTTTTCATTTTTAAAATGCTATGATCCTCAGGCTTGTCAAATTTAGCCTTCTTCCTTAGTGTTCAAGACATATAGTCGGTCCCAGGAGTCCTGTTGTGGATAGCCCAATTCTTGCGGGGGTGACCATGGTGAGGTTCTAATGCACCTGCCTTCAGGCACTCAGAATAGGCTAAGACAAAGCGCTGGCAAAGAAGATGAAGGCTATATTGGAGATTCCTCAGTAAGACACTGAAGGTGCCAAACTGGAGGTATGGGCTATAGACCGTAAATCAGGCAAGAGAGACTCAGCCCAGACTAGGTTGGCAGTGAGGATATAAGGTCAAGGAGGGACAAGAAGTGGGGATTAAAATGAGGTACTCAGGGGAACCTGGGTGGCTCAGTTGGTTGAACATCTGACTTCAACTCAGGTCGTGATCTCATGGTTCATGGGATCGAGCCCCACGTTGGGCTTTAAGCTGGTGGTGCAGAGCCTGCTTCAGATTCTCTGTCCCCCCCCTCTCTCTGTCCCTTCACCGCTCATACTGTCACTCTCTCTGTCTCTAAAATAAATAAACGTTAAAAAAAAAAAAGTCAGGTACTCAGCCAAGAGTTCCTAGCTCGAGAGAAGCACATGTAGATGAGACTCATGCAAGGAGGAGGTCCTTGGTGACAGCTTAAAGTGTTTGCTTTTCACTCTGGAAGGAGCTATTGCTGGTGCCCTGCTACCCATAGTGTGTGTCCTGTGGACCAGTAGCATCTGATTGCCTCAGACTTGGTTGGAAATGGAGACTCTCATGCCTTAATCCAGATCTACAGAACTAGAAAGTGCATTTTGACAGGACTCCAAGCTGGAGGGGTAGATGAGTGATGCTCAACCTATCACTTTATTTTTTTTTAATTTTTTTTTAACGTTTATTTATTTTTGAGACAGAGAGAGACAGAGCATGAACGGGGGAGGGGCAGAGAGAGAGGGAGACACAGAATCAGAAGCAGGCTCCAGGCTCTGAGCCATCAGCCCAGAGCCCAATGCGGGGCTCGAACTCACGGACCGTGAGATCGTGACCTGGGCCGAAGTCGGACGTCTAACCGACTGAGCCACCCAGGCGCCCCTCAACCTATCACTTTAATCAATTCCTTTGAGATAGAGATAACTATATTAAGATTTAAAAAAAAAAAAATCCAAACAAGAAACATTTTCTAAGGAATAGGGAAGCATTCAGCCAAGAAATGTAAACAGGGAAACCTATTTTTAGGTTTGTTTTTCCAAGAAGCAAAGTTTAAAAGGTGTCTTAGAAATATGTTTTTCTTATGTGGTACAATAAGCCACCATCAACTAGTGGGGATTGCAGAATACAGCCAATACCAAGTTGTCTGTGAGCTTATGGAGACTTGCCACCAATCAAAGGGATGGAGTTGCCCCACCGAGAAAATCCAGATGGAATTCTGTCAAATGATCCCATGACTCTCTGCTTTCTTAGTATGAAGGACCTTTCTGTAGGACATCAAAAGTCAGATTCTCCCCATGAGAGGCTAATAACCTTTGGTGTCAGGACACCCTGATGGGGCCCATCAAGACCTCACTCCAGGCAAAACTGTGAGATATGCAAGTTTGACCTTCTATGTCTTGCCATCTCTCTCACTTTGCTCTCTGGCTCATGACACTCACTTGTTTTATGGTTAAGGAATCTAAGGTTAGGTAATTTACCCAATGTGACAACTCTTGTGGTTCCCAGAACTCAAATTTGAATGGGGATCTCTGTTTCCTCAAAGCTTTGGGTCTTGCCTCTTTGCTGTATTGCGTCTTATGCTGTTGGCGCATTTGGGGTTAGATGAGGTGGCTGTCCTCAAAAAGCTTAAAGTTCTTGATTCAATCGCTCCAATTTTAATAGAGTGAACATTTGTTTCAGCCCAGTTCAGCCAGATCCTGCAACCCACATGCAGAGACATGAAATAACCAACCACAAAGCCCTTAAAAAGTCTTATTCTGCTTAAACTCAGACACAGAGAGTCCCTTTGAGGTAGAGATGCTTGTATTAATACAGAAAACCAGTCAACTCGGATACATTTTCCCAGTAAAGGGAAAGCACTCGGACACGAATTTTAAAACCAGCATCATCTAAAAAGACCCTCCCATCCTAACGGCTCTGGAAGATTTCATTTTCCTCCCTGGGATATCACTAATAAGAAACATGTCCTCCACAAGATTCTGAGTTGTATCCGTTTGTGCAACATCAGTCAGGGGCACAGAGTCTCCAGATAAATGAAACTTTTAGGGTCTTGCTCCTCAAAGCATAGTCCGTGACCAATACTGTGACCCAGAAGCATGCCAGAAACGCAGAATCTCAGGCTGCACCCCAGGGCTACTGAATTGGAATCTGCATCTTAACAAGATCCACGGATCACTTGGACACACTTTCAGCTTGAGGTATTTAAGCTGGCTGATCCAAGTGGTATTTGGAGTCACTCTTCTGGTATCACCGATATTCGTTATGCTTCACTAGCGGAATGGGGGCTATGCCTATGAAGAGGGTGAGCCTTTAAAGGGGGGCAGGAGGGGCGCCTGGGTGGCTCAGTCAGTTAAGCGTCCGACTTCGGCTCAGGTCATGATCTTGCGGTCCGTGAGTTCGAGCCCCGCGTCGGGCTCTGTGCTGATGGCTCAGAGCCTGGAGCCTGTTTCAGATTCTGTGTCTCCCTCTCTCTCTGCTCCTCCCCCGTTCATGCTCTGTCTCTCTCTGTCTCAAAAATAAATAAACGTTAAAAAAAAATTTTTAAAAATAAAAATAAAAATAAATAAAAAATAAAGGGGGGCAGGAGAGTGGTTTCAGAAAATAATTAGGCTACTGTATTCGGTGTGTCCCATACGATGCCAATTTTCGAAAACCCTACACGAAAATGATCTTCCAAACAAAAGTTATGTTCACAATTGAAGATTTGATGGGCATTGGAGACTGCCCAGACCTTGCCGGAGATCAAAGTCACCTTATGAGCGTCAGCTTTCTTTGTAGGGAAGACTTAAGAGGTGTCAACCAGCGGAACGTACCAGCTGCCAGAGCTCCCAGGCAGGGCAGCTTGGCAAAGTGCAGTGAGAGAGCGGGGTGGGTGAGGGGCAGTCCTGAGGGTGCCATATGTCCCAACCGGCAGGGAGACTGTAGGAAAGAATGAGGGCATTCTCTACACTGACAGGGCTGGTTTTAGGTAAATCAGGATTTATGGCCACCAGGAATTGAATATAATTAGGGCCAAGCCTCTGAATAGGAATGCCTTTACAATTGGATTCTGCCTGCAGGCTGGGGTTAGGGCTGGGATGGCAAAAAAAAAAAAAAAAAAAAAAAGGGTAGATTCCATCTATCCACTTAACCCTCTTAGTCTGGTCTGAATTCTGCCGGGAGCCCATGCCGTGGTCCCTTTGGTTGTTTTCCTCCCATTCCTCTGGACGTAAAGATTTGGAAATGCCTAGACTTTCCCAGCCCACCTGGCTCAGAATTCCGAGTCCAGCTCCCTTCTGCCCTATGACCTATAATCACACAGAATGACTATAAAGCTGTAGACTCCGCACTTTCCCTGCCTGAGATTACCTCCTGCCACCACTGCTTGTTAGCTGGGAAAGTGACTCACCCTTTCTGCGCCCGGATTTTCCCAACTGTGAATGGAGCTTATCGTAATATGCCCTTGAGAAATGGCCCTGGAGAAACGGCCCTGAGGATTCACGCATTAACGTGTGTTAATATGTCGTTGCCCCGTGCTCAGGACAGCACCTGGCCCATAATAAAGGTAGCTGTCATCTTAGGACGTCGGATCTGGAAACTGAATCCAAGGACTTTCTTCCCCCACCCCCCAGGAGAAAAAGAAGCGTTAAAGGGTAAACGGAGGCACATCAAAATTTGAAGAGTTTATCTGGGCAAAAATCAATTGGAATTGGGCAACGCCAAACCAGAAGCGGCTAGGGAGAGACATCCACCAATTAGAGCTTCGGGAGAGACGTTCACAGAGAAAAGGCAAAAGCAAGGCTAGGAAATTATTGACCGGTTACGGCTTAAAGCCTAGTTGGCTGTTTGCGATTGGTTGTCTGTAGGTTTCAATTTCCTGACCTTGAGGCAGTTAGAGGCTTAGATTTGGGTTTGCTTATGTAGGGCACCAGGGCATTAGAATCACCTCTGTGTGATGGCCTCCTTGTTTAATTAACAGCAGAATAAGACTCCCATTAGCTGTTAGTAAATTGAGGTCGTTCTCCTATCTGCCTGGATCCCAAGGTTCTGGGGGCTCAAGAGGAGAAGGAGCCACTCCTGGTCAGTACAGACTTGGAGTTTGGGGGTACCCGACACACCCTGAACGTAGAACGACACAGCTTGACCGCCACCCTCCCCCAAGCCAGAAGTCTGGAGACCACAGCATTACCTTATTTATAAACAATCAGGAAGTTCTCTTGGGAACAGGCGATAGGTTTGTTTAGGTGGCTCCTGCTTGGCTGGGAAGGTCTATGCTTGATAGAGCTGCTCGGCTTCGTTCTCTGCAGCCTGGCAAAGCGGAGTTCAGCCTGAGGTCAAGCTCTGTTGAAGTTGGCAATGTGACATAATGCGGCCACAGGGCTTGTGATAACCCTGGGCTTCCCTTGGAATTTGCCCCTGTCCTGCTCTCCCAACTGGCATTAAACCTCAGAGGTTTATCTTGGGGCTGGACTGGACCAGCACCAACAATTCCATGAAGATAAAACAGGCAGGAACTTTTGGGCTAGAGAGCTGTTCTAGCGGAAGGGTAAGCCGGTCCGCCACCTTGACGGCAGAAGCTCAGGGATATACGATTCTGTGGTCCCAATCTACGCAGATGACCCCGTCTGGTAGTTTCTGCTTTTTGCTCACACTAAGCTGTTTCTTTTGGTGCTAGCAGGAGCCAGACACACATTAACCCTTAGCAGACTGCGTTTGTCCATTTGGGTTTTTTGGTTTGGTTTGGGGATACTATTATTGAAATGTACGTGGCAAACTGAGAAAAACAAAGAAACCGAGAAGTGCCCATTTCAGCCAGTTCATGAAACTTCACATAATGAGACACAATATTTGCAAGAATCTGGCAGAAGCACCATCACTAGGAATCCAAACAAAAACAAAAACAAAATGCTGCATTTATTTTGGGAATGGGTTCCAGCCATTCCAGAAAGTAATAGTAAAGTTGTTTTACAATAGGAACAAAAATCAGCAGGTACTATTCTTTTATCTTTAGAAAATTAAGGACAGGCTGGCTTACACTTGTGGCCCACAAAAAGCAGCAGATAAACAACCAACGTCTCACTATAGACATGCGTGTTGAATAATTACTCATGAGTAGAAAACTCCTCAGTCAGGCCAATATAAGGATTTCAATAAAGGTCTGAAGATGTGGAAACTTGAGTAATAAGAAAGTTCCTGGAGAGTCAGAAGTGAAAACAAAGTGAAAAATTCTCACATAGGCGCCTGGGTAGCTCAGTTGGTTAAGGGTCTGACTTCGACCCAGATCATGATCTCAAGGTTCCTGAGTCCTGAGCTCGAGCTTTACATTGAACTCTGCACTGACAACCCCAGAGCCTGCTTCGGATCCCCCGTCTCCCTTTCCCTCTGCCCCTCCTATGCATGTGCACACTCTCTCTCTCTCAAAAAAAAAAAAAAAAAAAAAAAAAAAAAAAAAAAAAAAGTCTTGCAGAAGAATGAAGAGACATACTGGAAAAATATATAGGAACAAATTTATTATACCTTGCCCCAGGGTGTGTGTGTGTGTGTGTGAATGCCTTTGTCAAAACCAACTTGGGAAAACCATAAATGTCTTTGAATGATAAACTTTGATTTAATCTTGTATTAGATCCGTAATTTTGGCGTAATGGTATTTATTTTGGTCAATTCATAGGTAGTCTGGTTCAAACTGACAAAGGTCAAATAGAAAGCCAATAAAATCCAATGTGTTGGCAAACTGTTCTTGCTAGGGTCACATAAAAATAATTAGAATCCTGGGTGGCTCAGTCGGTTAAGCAGCTGACTCTTGATTTCAGCTCAGGTCTTGATCTCAGGGTCATGAGTTGAAGCCCTGCATTGGGGCTTTAAATAAACCAACCAACCAAGCAACAAACAAATAAATGAAATCTAGATCTAAGGTTGCCTTTAACCTAGTTTGGTAAGGGCAGAATTATAGATAAATTCTTAAAGGAAAATCTTGGAAAATGAAGGGAAATCAGAGTTTACTAAGGATGTGCCACATCTAACCACTATCAATTTCCACTTCGGACAAGCTTATTAAACGGGCCTCTAGGGGTAAACACTGGGCACACTTGATCTTCCCCAAGGCAGGTGACAACATATTTCATGTTATTTTGTAGACAAGATAGAAACCTATGTATTGAAAACTAAAATAATTAGGTGCATGAGTAGCTGGTGGAGAACCAAGGGTACAAAGGATGCTGAATGATGTCCCCTTGCAGAATAGTCTTTTCAGAGGGATAGTTCCCAGCCCAATCTTATTTAGCTCTGCTATCAGTGATCCAGGTGAATACGTGGAAATACCCTCACTACACTTACAGGCAACATGAAGCTTGGAAGGATGGAAAGTATGCTGAATGATAGATACAGAGTGCAAATAGTTTTTGGTTGTCTGCTTTCAAAAAAAATCTAGGGGCGCCTGGGTGGCTCAGTCGGTTGAGCATCTGACTTCAGCTCAGGTCATGATTTCACGGTCTGTGAGTTCGAGACCCACGTCAGGCTCTGTGCTGACAGCTCAAAGCCTGGAGCCTGCTTCAGATTCTCTCTCTCTCTCTCTCTCTCTCTCTCTCTCTCTCTCTCACAAATAAACATAAAATTTTTTTAATCTAATAATTTCTCTGATATTTCTAAAAATGTAATGAGACTCTTACTCAAGGAGCAAGAGGCTTTCATGAGGAGTTACTCTTATATTTTCTAATTTTATGGATAAGTCCACCTTAAAGCTGAGATCACTTGTATCTCTCACTCACCTCTAGCTAGCCTTTATCCTCAGGGGCTTCTACAGTCTGGCCAAGTTCTAGGAGTTGACTATGACAGCTCCTACAAAACCTATACTTTAATTCTACCCCGGGAATCAAGACCAACTGGGTTAAACTCTAGATAGATGAGATGCTCTCAAGTAGTGTAAAACATTTGAGTTCGGATCCCTTATTATTTTCACCTTAATCATTAAAAACTCTTTTAGATTCATTGCATGCATAGCTATCTACTAGGGGAAGAAAAATGCCTTTCCACGGGCTGATGAAACATTTTACGAAGCTAGACCTGGAGTGATCTTTAAGGTGACTTGATTACTGCCTGAAATAATGGCGTAATGCTGATTATGACATAGTGAAAATTACTATCTTGTACGCATATTCTCCAAATGCCATCACTTCAGCACTGTCAGCTGCCAGAGGTATATATTGCAGTCAAAACACTCAGGCAAGGATAGCACAAGGCCGTGATGCTCAGAACCAGACATTCCGAAGAACTGTCTGAGCCCCACTCCCACCCAATCCCACACCAAGGCTAGTGTGGGCTGTTGGCTGCAATACTAGTTCACTGCAAGTACCTGTCCTTGCACCTCCCTCATCGGGATTTCCTTTGTCACATATTTGTATATTTTGTTTTTATTCAACAACATAGTGTGCAAACATGCAAGTGGGGACCAGCAGAGGGAGAAGGAGAGAGAGAATCCCAAGCAGGCTCCACGCCTGGTACAGAGCCAGATGTGGGGATCGATCTCACAACCATGATATCATGACCTAAGCTGAAATCAAGAGTTGGTCGCCTAACCGACTAAGCCACCCAGGTGCCCCAAATTTATATATTTTTGTAAGCCATATTTAACTGTATTAAAAGTGGGCTAAAGATACAATTGCTTTTGGGGAAAAAAAAAAAAAAAAAAAAAGAAGAGATCCAAGTCTGCACCTTCTCTGCCAAAACCCAAAATGTGAATGCATAAAAGGATCCAACTGAATAGTTGTGTAAGTTCTGAAAATTATATAAACTTGTCTTTTATGAAATACTTGCAGAAACCTCTGTGTGAGATGGTAGGCAGTGCTTCTGGGGAGAAAAATCACAAGCTAAGCAACTTAACTCACTAGCAGAATGATATGCCATTGGGGCATATGACGTCCAGATAGAATGGTCCATCATCAAACACAAACATGGGATTCTCATCCAGGTATAAAAAGGTAGAGTCGGTCTGCTGGTCAGCACTCATCAAAGTCTGCGTGTAAAACTGATCCCATGTCACCCTTTCTGTTTAAAACCATTGCTTTGAGGATGAAGGTTAAAGCCCCCCATATGCCTGCACAACCTTGTCTCTTTGTTCTCCCCTCCCCCCTGCCCTTTGCCTTTTCTACCTTTCTCCAACATATCACACTCCTCTCACCTCTAAGCCTTTGCACGTGACATTCCCTCTCCCTGATGCTGTTCCTCTGTTATGTAGGCATCCTTTAAAATTCAGCTCAAAGTCTGTGTCCTCCAGAAAGAATTCCTAGAATTTCCAATAGAGCTGTTTCTTACTGAATACACTCAAGGTTGCCTGCACCTGTTTCGTGGCATTTATCACTGCTTGCAATCATACACTTGTGCGCCCAGTGTCAGTTTACTTAGTCATCATTGTGTTCCCAGCACATAAATGTCTGTCATAGAGCTGTCATTCAATAACCACATGGAAAGGGAAGACTATTTGGGCACGTTATTTGTCCACTCCTGGAAGGATTCTAAATTCTTTCCGGGATCAAATCAGAGCATCCCAGGAGTGCTCTGGAGGAGGATGTCTTTGGCTTTTATTGGAGGTAACTCTGAGAAACTTTGCAGGGAGAACACTTTTGTATTTGCATACGGAGGGAGCTTCACTAGTATGGTAATCATCTGTCTGGGAAAGGAGGAGCTGGTTTTACTGCTGAGTTTCAGATAAGGAACTGGGTATGTGCAGCCCAGTCCTTTCTCTGCCCTTTCTCTTGGAAGTGAGCATTCCCCACTGTTCCTGTGGGTGCCTCATAGCAGCCGGTCTGCACAGGCTAGGTCTGGGGTAGACCTGTACTATCTGTGACTGGCTGGATAAACCTCTTGGGTTTTGGGATTCAGTACGAGGGACTCAGCTTGTTTGCAGATGAAAGTCACATTTTCCCAGTATTCCATTTATCAGTAACAAAGGTAATATTCTGGTCTCTCTGAAACTCTGAACTGCTATTCCACACCATCATGAACTTGAAAGAAGTTTGGGGCAGTCATTTGGAGAACGAAGACACAGAGCGTTATGTTACTAGCTCGACTTTGTCATTTTTTAAGTGTCAAAATAGTCTGAGGCAATGACTCCGTCAAACGATCAGAATCTAAAATTTAGAATCGATTTGATGTGAAAGGAGACCCATCGAATGGGCTTAATCAGAACAGAATCTGTGAGTTCCGGAGGTGTGTACAGAGGTGGCCACGGCTCTACATTTCCTCAGACTTGGAACTGGCAATACATTTGACATGCTAGTTACTACTTAAGTTCAGGGGACAGAGCAGGGGACAACACAGACTGGGGCCCTGCCCTTATATGCAAGAGGTGAGATACAATGGAGGAGGGGAAGAAAGGCAGATAATATAACAAGCGAACATACAGTGTGTCAGTCTACAAGCTCTAGGTTAGAAAAGCAAACTCAAAGAAGAGATGGGACATAGCAGGCAAGGAGTAAGGGGTGCCATTTATGTAGATTGGTTAGGGAGGATGACATGGAAGCAGAACACTGACGGAAGCGAATGGGAAATGAGCCAAGAAAGAACATTCTAGATAAAGGGAACAGCAAATGTAAAAAGGCTCTGAAGAGGGCTTGGTATTTTCAGGGACCAGCGGAGAGTGGCAGGAGATGCGCTGGGGGAGGGGGTGAGGGGACCAGACCGTGTGACAACTTAGAGGTCATTGGACGGACATTGAAAGCCATAGCAGCTGACGGGTGGTGATCTGACCTCTTAAAGGGACCGCTCTGGTTGCAGTGTCGGGAATAGTGTTGAGGGGTGGGGGTGAGAGTGGAGCAGAGACACCTCCCCACCCCCGGAGCCAACCGCAACAGGCATGTCACAGTGGAAGGGCCAGAGCGGTCACTCCAGCAGAGGCTGGGGTCGCTGTTTGGTGGTAGGCACGGCGGCGGGAGGAACAGAAACGGGGGGTGGGGATCACCATTCGGTTCCAGGCACGGAAACCAAGCGGAAGCGTCAGGCAGGCACTGAATGAATGAGTCTGGAGCTTGACCGATTTCATGAGGATCTTTGTTGTGAAAGATGACCTACAATCCTGCACAAATAAAGATGAACTCCAGTCGTGAACACGATGCACGGTTATCTTCGCAGGCAAGTCTCTCAGTAGGAAAACCTAAAGCTTGAATCTAAAGCTTTGGCGGCTGAACCCAGTGAGCCCCCTGAGGGCGAGGACTTTGTCCTGCTCATCCTTGTTTTCCACCAGGGCCGCACAATTCCTGCGCATAGGATATGCTTCTATAAACATCTATGGGTCTAAACGGACTGAAGAAGAATTTGTGTTTAACCCTGATTCACGGTAAATCCAATCAACCAAAACCCTACAATTTTCTTTTTTGTAAACTCACTTAAAGTTCATCTCTTGCCCAGTTCAGCTCCTTTTTTCCCGGGGCATTTTTCCGGATTTCCAAAACCGTACGGTAACTTGGATAGCAAGCTTTTGTTAACAGAGAGAAGGAGGACACTTTCTGAGCTTAAAAAAGAGAACAACTACACAGCAGTGAAGTAATACGTTCATTTTCTTTTCTTTCGGCAGGTTTTGTTTTCAGAGTGTACTAGAGTTTAGACACAGCCGCACCATAAGAGACTACAAATACAAATTAAAAAACTGATCTCTGCCCTCAGGAGCCTCTCTAATCTAATAGACCTAGTTAAATAAATGTGACTACACCAGAGCACAATGCATTCCTCAGTGTGGCTCCTTCCATGTTTCCCCTTAACCACATCTTACATCACTTTCCGGGTGTCTGAAAGAGAATGCATCAGACAGCAAGAAAGGAGCCCCCAAGAAGAAATCAAAAACGGGAAGGGTGCCTTTAGGAGGAAAACAACCCATTTTTGAAAAATGTTCTTACTCATTTTTGAGACAGAGAGAGAGACAGAGTGCGAGTGGGGGAGAACCCAAAGCAGGCTCCAGGCTCCGAGCTGTCAGCACAGAGCCCACATGGGGCTCGAACTCACCGACTGAGAGATCTAGACCTGAGCCAGAGTCAGACACTCAACTGACTGAGCCACCCAGGCACCCCGGCAACCCATTTAAAAATACGTCAGACCTTGTTTGCGAGATCTGTTCCTGTTCATGACTAGAGAGCGCTAGCTTTTTGATTTATTTTCTTTCAATTCCAGGAATTTTCAGACATCAGGGGTCCTGGGGAGAATTCTCTTGTCCCTGAAGATGCTTTTCATCTGAAGACTTTTGGGTCAAGCTTCGGCTGTCCATCTCTACTTCTTGCCGTCTCTGTGCCCAGGACACATCCTTGGAAAGAGAGGATCTGTGGGCAGGGTCCTAAACGGGCCATCATTTCTAAATTGTGTGCTTCTTCTCTTTAAAGGATAAAACCTTTCTTAATATGATGCAAGAGATGGTATTCATATATCAAGAACTATGGACATGCTCAACAAAATCTTCCTGTTTGTGACAAACAGGGCCAGCCACTGAGTGTGCGTCCCAAACACATCAGGCTAGCTCAAGGCAGTTATACGTCCTTTCCACAGAGGCTCTGCGGAGAAGAAGTCATCAGCCAGACGATGTAGGGCTCAGACACGGCACTCTATGCTGGCTTCACGCTGCTGCATCCCCGTTCTGCCTGCAGACAGGAAATTACATTCATCCTGCAGCCGGAAGCAATGGGATTCCTGTCATAAGACGGCGTCCCTTGCCAATCATTGGCAACTGTACCTGGAAACATCGTGAAGTGGCCTCTTTCACTTGAGTGCCTTGAGGACCAGACACGTTTGTGTCTTTTCAGTAGTGCCTGATCCCAAGAATAGAAATCACAGCCAACATTTGTTGAACAAAAACACTTTACAGCAAGCCTTGAACATGATTCTCCCAGTCAGGTAGCTGTAACTAAACCAGAGAGAGCCCTGGATTAGGATCCCAGTGACCAGGGTCTTAGCCTGTATTGCCCCAGACTCTCTGCCTGACGTTGGGTAAAGTCACTTACAGTTCTAGGTCAGACTAGATAACCCCACAGGCCCTGTGGGACATGGTACCTGTGATTCCACACAAGAGGTGCATGGAAGGGCTGTCAGGTGCAGGTAAACTGCCTGGGGGCAGAGCCCAGCCCCACCAGGAGGATCAGGACTTGTTATCCAGTTATATGGAATCTTTTTGCTTTGTTTTGTTACTTTTAAGCCCCCCAAAATAGCACATGCCCAGTGTGAAAAATTGGGAAAAGACAGGAGAATTAAAGATGCAGATAAACACCTGAAAAGCCATGATCTCAAACAAACTACTGATACGATAGGGCACCTACCCTTCCAATCTTCATGCTACACTCATGCTTTGTTCCTGAGACTGTGTCGTATGTGCTAGCTTCATGACCTGCTTTCTAAGCTCAATACTGCATTCCTTAAATAAAGGTGCACTGAAGGTCATCTGGGCACCTGACCTGAGCTAGGCTCTGGGAAACACAGCGACCAAGGTGAGTGCTGCTTTAGGGAGTTCATGATCCAGCTTTTCCATGCCATTAAGAACTTTCCAGAAGCCATGATTTTTAACAGCTATGTCTTACTCCTAAAACAATGTGTGCTTGTTGTCATTTATCTTGTGTTGCACAAGAGTCAAGGATCCAGCTCATGCGAGAGCAAATGAGGAGGAGCGGGAGAAGGTAATGGAGTGAAAATACAAGGCAAAGCAAGAAAACGAGATGGAAGACAGAAGGAAAGCCAGAAAGGTACAAACAAAGTGTAGAAGCAAAGACAGACAGTCAGTGGGTTTAAGAACCACCTCTCTGAGCCCAGGAAATCACCTGGTGATTTTGCACATGGAGTGAAGACCACAGGATCTAGAGCCCAGTGGGTGACTTAACACTTCTATGCCCCAGATTCCTGGTGTGGAAAACGGGGATAATAACACTCACCTTCTAAGGCGATAGTAAGGATTGAATGAGATATTATACATAGAACACTAAGTACCTAAATACTCAACACATGATATGGTTAGCCCTTATTAATTACCTTCATATTTCAATATTGCATAATACATGGGACCGAGGTATGGAAGGAAGGAACCAGATGAATGAGAAGTCTGGTTTACTGATTTTGTAAGTACAGCCATCCTGCCTGATCGACACAGCTCTGCGTGTGTCCGGGAAAGATGTCACTGAAAAGTGGTAACTGCAAAGACTTTGAGAAAAGAATTTTATCCAAAGCCATGGCAGAGAAACCAACCAGGGGCAATGAAGCACCACTGACTCGACCAACGCTGGGAAGTCACTGTCTCTTCTCAGCCTAAATAGCAGGGATAAAAGGGGTTTCAGAATGTAACAAGCACTCTAGGATCACAAAATAAGTGCTGTGGCTTTCTGTGGGGGACTGTAGCCCCCAGCTGATCTGCTGAGAGGTGCTGCCATTGGCTGAAACCACAGGAAGTCATGAGGCAATGGATGCCCCAGCCAAGAGCTTCTGCAGAGGTCAGTTTCCAGGGCACAGAGGAGAGCAGAGAAACACAGAAAGAGGATCTGGACAGGAAATGGAGAAACAGCAGCACACCATTGGCTTCTAGCACATAAAACTCTGGTTATCCCTTGGCGTTTATGAGTTTACCCATCAAACGCCATTTGTAAATATGCTGAGCATAGTTACGGTGACCATGCACCCATAGATCCTCCCTCATCGCTGGGCACCTGCACCCTCACCCCTGTGCACGCCTATCTATGCAGGGTGCAAGGTTCAGGGACCCAGGACCGCCATGTTAGGAGCTGCCCGTCCCCAGGAAGACCGCACATCCTCAAAACCAGTGGAACCTAATGTTCCAATCAAACAGTAAAGTATGTGTTTACTAGCATTTTACGCCTCTGCTTATCATGAAAGGAATTGCATTTTTGGCAGACAGTTTGCTTAGATCTATAGTGAAGAGTATATTTCGTGCTTAACACCCCGGGGGGAAAAGCAGAAGAGACGGATCGAAAGAAGCCGAAGATTTAGCATTTATTATTATTATTGAATAATGTGATACAAACTGGCACCTGGTAACTTACTGTTCTTCCCAGATGCCCTCTGTGCAAAGGCGACGGTGGTCTGATCGGAGAGAGCATGGACAGGCAGAGAAACAGCCAAATGAAATTCCCTTTCAGGCACAGAAAGCAGCTGTTCTGGGGCACCTGGGTGGCTCAGTCCGTTAAGCGTCTGACTGTGGCTCAGGTCATGATCTCACCGTTGGTGAGTTCGAGCCCCGCGTCGGGCTCTGTGCTGATGGCTCAGAGCCTGGAGCCTGCTTCGGATTCTGTGTCTCCCTCTCTGTCTGCTCTTCCCCCACTTGTACTCTGTCTCTCAAAAATAAATAAATGTAAAGAAAAAAAAACATTTTTTTTTTTTTTTAAAGAAAGCAGCCGTTCCTCTCCTCCCTGTGCCAGGTGACAAGCTTTCCGGCACTTTCTAAAGGGCAAAGAGAAATCATGGCTGTAGATTACAATAAAAACACCATCAAGCAGGGCAGTTCCTGTTGGCCTAGCGATGGTTTAGTGTCATAAGAACATGGCATTGTGTTTGAAAAGTACTTAGCTCATATATTTAAATATTCTTTACAGCAGACGAAGTGTTCTTATTCTAAAAAAGGAATATTAGAATATATTGAGGTTTTTCTTTAAAAAAAGAAATCCAAACATCTGGCAAGTTACCTTTAAATTAATAAGTCTGTTGTCCATTTAGGGAGGGTTGAGTGAGCCGAGCATTTCGGGAGCTTGTTTTCATGTGTTATCCTTGCTTCCGTTTTTATCGACGTATTTCTTCCCAACATCAGTAGCCCTCCACCAGTCTGGAAGGCCCTGCTTCTTAATTTCCAGTTTGGAGAGAAGTAAAAGGCGACAGGTTTGGTAGAAAGCACAAATTGTGGAAGGTAAGGCACGTTAATCTCTCCCTTCTCCCACAGCCTGCCTACGCTCCCGGGCATCAGATACCATCAGATCTGTGGGTTTAGGTGTTGTGTTCAGAGATAAGGCCCAGGCCAAGAGCTCTGCATGGATGCAGGAATGAGTGGAATTTAACCATTTTATTTATCACCGGGATTTCAAATCACTCTGCTCCAGGTGGATTAAATTTCCCAAACGTTCTTTAAGTCATACTGAACACGAACGGGTTTTTATCTGAGGCTCTCTGATTGGTTACCAATTCCACAAAGTCCTAGGTGACCTTTCTTAATTTTTTCCCAGGCTCTGTGTTCTAAAGAAGGATTCGCTGAGGACGTTTTTTTAAAGGAAGTGTAGGGCTTCAGCATTAGATTCCCTCTCAACCCATAAGATCTTTTCAGAAGGCATTATTTGCCACACAATGACCAGGAATTTACAACCCCCTCCCCCCCCCACCCCCCCACATGTGTCTCACTGGTCTGAGGATGTGATTCAGAGGTGGGCAAACTGATTTAATTTAAATACTTTTGCAGATTCTTCTCTTCTTTCCCAGGCCATTACCCATAATTGAAATGCAAATGTTTATTTTTAAAGCTTTAGAGCAATTTGGTTGGCTTTCTTGGACTGTATTTTTTAGCCCTTTGGAATTTGTAATATCAGATATTCGAGTACTAATATCATTACCGGAAAGGCCGACTGGACAACATTTTAAACCTCTCCAGGAGCCAGCCAGAATTAGCATCTCTTGGTAAAGGTGCATATAAAAGCCTTTGGTCTGGTTTTTCATTCCCAGAACCCCTTGCATCAAGGCAAGGATTCCTACAAGGTGCTAGTCTGGTGCAAGGAACGCCACTGTTACTTGGGAATATTTTAGGGAGAAAAAAAAAAAATGACACTTGGGTGGCGTTTTTTCTGCTCTTCGTGCCAGGAACAAGCTTAGCAGAGAATCAAATCAGAAAGTAGATTTTCATCAAGAAGTCAAATTCCAAATGGCCTCTCCACTTTTCCCAGTGTGGTGTTTTAGGGACAGAGATCTCCCCACTGAGTAAGGATTTGTGACTGACCTGTGGATTTTCATCTAAAATAACCCGTACATTCCGATGTAATTGGGATTTTGTTCTGTTTTGTTTTAAAGAATAAGTTACAGTCTTCCTTCTTTCAGAAAATATCTTAGGCAATTTTGAATAAAATGTGCATTCACAAATACGGCCCGTTAAAAATAGAAAATCAGCATACAAAAGGGGAAGATTTAAAATAGTTACTGTAACTTAACATTAAATTTAATTCCGAGCTTCCTGGCAGTTTAGGGAAAGAGGAAACACAATGGGTTACATTGTTTTCAGCATCTGATGAAAGGGAGCATTTCACTGCTTCGGAAGATGCATGGGTTTCCTGTTACTAAATTTTAAGAGGGTTGTATCCAATGGGCCCTTATACATTTTACAGAAAACGCAAAATAAAAAAGAGGGAGAGAAAGAAGAAAGAAGAAAGAAAAAAGGCTTTTTACACCCCAAACAAAATTCGGGAGGGCAACACTAAAAATACATTCAGGGAAAATAAAGTCAGCCACCAGATGGGGTGGAATTGAGGAGATTAAGTGACTTTTAAAAATTGTCTAGGGGCACCTGGGTGGCTCAGTCCGTTAGGTGCCGGACTTCAGCTCAGGTCAGGTTCGTGAGTTCGAGCCCTGCGTTGGACTCTATGCTGACAGCTTGGAGCCTGCATCGGATTTTGTGTCTCCCTCCCTCTCTGCCCCCCACCCGCTCACATTCTGTCTCTCTCTCTCTCAAAAATAAATAAACATTAAAAAAGAAGTTAAAAATTGTCTCAATGAGCCAGGCAACATATATTCCAGACTTAGACTTTCCTACAAGATAAAACATTCTTAACACTGGCTTTTTAAAAAAGAAATTATTGATTGATTGACTGATCGATTGATTGATTTATACAGCACGTGCACGGGTGCGAGGGGCCCAGTGAAGCCCGACTTGAGGTTTAATCCCTGGGATCGTAGTCTGAGCTGAAATCACAAGTTTAACGCTCAACCAACTGAGCCACACAGGTGCCCCTTAACATTGCTTTGTAAATGTGTTAAGTATTGATTTTCGTTTGCTTTGTATAAAAAAATAATAGCAAAAATAAGGGCGTTCGCTTCCCGAACTGGTATGTTTTTAGCAATTCTGGGAGGACTAAGAATTCTAAAATAAGGTATACACGCATACTTATGCGTTTGTCCTCCTTTGTGATTAGAAAATGTACTGAAATAACGAAAATCACTCTCCAGGATCTGTTGACATAGAAAAGGGAAGCGCTAAATTTATGAGTGGTCAGAGGAGCGGGGTGACCTCAGCAGTGCTCCCTGTCACAGGAGATCCACGGTTTCCAACTCAGGAGGGATGTAGGATATCTAGGATCGAGATTCTTTCCAATAGGCTCGCGCTAAGCCCTTGGGGGAAAGAGTGACTGAGACCTCCAAATTTAACTTAATTGGGTATTGTGGGAAAACTTGCTTTCCACATATCAGCCCACACTGTGTACTTCGTGTAAACCGAGGACGGTTATTGACAGAGCTAAAGACGGGGCATGGTTTCCAGAGTTTCCATGATCACCATCTTGTGTAACGAAGTCACTCAGCAAAAGTGAGCTCAGCAACGTTATAGCAGGACGGAGCTCCTAAGGAAAACACATATTCATAAAAAGAGGGATGTGTTAGCTTTTAATTGCACGCGGATTTAAATGATTCCATTGTTTTCCTCCTTGGGTGGTTCTGTCTCCATTCAGAGCTGCCTTAGTCTAATATTACTTTGCCTAAACTCCAAGAACAGTCTTTCTCGTAGTTCTCTAGGTAATCTCTTACTGCATTATGACTTCCTGACATTCACAGCACTTTGCAAATAATAGGGAGCTTTATTAAACATTTATTCTTTCAAGTATTTATTAAGGAAGCTTTAAAAAATATCCAACCGAAACTAATTTCTGTAGACTTTGCTACCTTTTCTTTTCTTCCGCCTCATCCTGTGGCCATTGATAATTTTCCTTGATCTCCCTTAGCTGAGCTTGGTGTGTTTTAATGTGATTTCATGTTTTCCTTCACTGAATTTCACTCATTATTTTGCTAGTTTATTTGCTAAGCCATGAGACTAAGGACTGAAGCTTTCTCAACATTATGGCTCCTTATTCATTAGCACTGACTTACTCACTCTCCACATATTTATTAAATATCTATTACATGTGGAGCATATTTATGTGCTAAGTGAATTTTAGATTTTAAAAACAGTCATTTGAGGGGCGCCCGGGTGGCTCGGTCGGATGGGCGTCCGACTTCGGCTCAGGTCATGATCTCATGGTTCATGCGTTCAGGCCCCGGGTCGGGCTCTGTGCGGACAGCTCAGTGCCTGGAACCTGCTTCAGATTCTGTGTCTCCCTCTCTCTCTGCCCCTCCCCTGCTCGTGCTCTGTCTCACTCTGTCTCTCAAAAATCAATAAATGTAAAAAAACAAAAACAACACCAAAATCAAAAAACAGTCATTCGAATTGAAGCTAAATCCAAAGGCATATCCATCACAAGAACATTGCCAACAAACCCCAGTGCTTACATTGAATCACCTGTGCCTTAGCTCTGATTCTCCAAGGCAGCAGGACAGAGAGACGGGATCACCGGCTAGAGAGACTCAGGTTGGCTTGTGTTTAATTTTGATGTAGTAAGGACAGGGGAGAATGCTTGTTTTTATAAAAGGGAACAGTAGAATTGTTGCAAAGAGAAATGTCATGGTGTATGAAAATATTTTGATGGCCCCTCTGGATGTTGAAAAGAGACCCCACCAGGTGAAGATATGGCTGCGGCGGTCCAGGGCAAGCGAGAGGGGGAATTGATTGCTGTGCATAAAGCTGGTTGGTGGAATATTCATTTCTAACAGCAGCCAGAAGAGGGGGGCTGGGGGGTGGAAAGGAAGCTATAGGGAGTCAGAGACCAAGAGGACAATGGCAGGAGAGCCCGTGGTTCATGTTGGGAGCAAATGACCAGTGAGAAATTCCCAGGGACTGAAATGGCTTAGGTACTTTTAAAAACAGTGTTTCCTAGTATTCACTTAAAAGCTATTTCCCCGCCAAGTGGGAAGTGACCTCCCCACTCCCTTCAAACCTTCAGAACAACCCAGATATATTCAAAATAACCTTGTAGTAACAAGAGTTGGATGGAATCAGTAGAAAGGGGTCTGGGGTTCACATTCAGGGTGAGGGCAGTTGTGAAAAGATGTGACCAGTAAGTGGAGACAAGACCTGACCAAGAATTAGGTAGAAACGGGAAATTAGAACAAGGGAGAGACATAAGTCTTCAAGAGTCTGCAGAGGGTGGTGGAGTCCTCTTACACATGGGGCCAGAGAGGGGCCAGAGTGATTTGAATTTAAGTGTTAAAAGAATGACACTGAATGTTTGCAGAATGTGGAGGTAACAAGGATGTTGATATTTGGAAACCACTTTGGGCCTCTTTGAGGCTTGGCTTCCTCATCTGTAAAATGGGTATAATGCATTCAAGTAATTAAGAGGATTAAGAGGTAGGCAAACTGCCTACCATGATTACTTTGGGCATGGTGGCCTACCAATAAATATTCCTTTGCTCCTCCCTTAAAATACATTCTAAGATCTTCACATGTAGGTGTAAGAAAAGCCAAATGATGATTTATATCTATAGTAGTTGTCTAATATTAATACCTATTGACAAATTTGGATAATGCCTGGAGGGAAAAACAGTTCAGTGTGTCGTCTGTTACAATGACATCAGCAATTCAGCCAACATTAATGTGTTTGGACGATTTTAAAGCTTACTGTGGTGGGTTAAAAATTGACCCCCAAATCTTGGGTACTCCTTCCATCGAGAGATAGGGTCACTATTCTCCCCCTTTGAATCAGGGTGGGCTCTGTAGCTGTGTCAACAAACAAAATATGCTAGACTCTAGTAGAAACGAAACATGAACCCCACTTCTGGCTCTTGGCCTTAACAGACTGGTAGCTTTCACTTCCTGTTCCTTGCAACACTTGCTTTTGAGGCTCTGAGCTACCATTTAAGGAGTCCAACTAGCCTGAGAGAGAGACAGAGACAGAGACAGAGACAGAGAGACGGAGACAGAGAAATGGCTATTCGGTCCTTAGTCTCTCTGCTCTCCAGCCATTCAGGTTTTCCCAGCTGAGGCCCCAGACGTCACGGAGAAAACCAGGGTCATGTCTGCTGTGCTCTGCCTGAATTTATGACTCACAGAATCCGGATTACGACAAGAATAAATTGTTATTCTTAAGCCACTCTACTTTGGGATGATTTGTTATGCAGCAATGGATAGCCAGAACATTAGTGTTTGAAATTTAATTCCCAATATTGCTTCTAGTTAGATTCAGAATTAGGTGGTTCCTAATAGAACTTTAACATACATTGCAATGTAAGCATTCACATCGAGTCACTTGGGTTCAAGGATATCAGGCTGCGAGTTCAGGTGAGAGAACGTGGCGGGACTATAGAAGCAGATCCACTTGGTGTTAAGTCCCAGCTCACCTAGTTATTAATCATGTAAACCTGGACGTTTGAAAAGATATTTAAAATACCTGATCTAGAGCAGGTCCTGAACGAATGCCAAGGGCTCTGCCCCTTCATCCTCTGTTCCCTTGCCTTTTATAGGTCAATGCGACTTTAAAGACAAGAGGTGTGGATTAGTGTGGATTTTGGAGTCAAAGAGACATGGAATTCAACTCTCTGCATTATGTATGTGGTCTTAGAAAAATTATGTAAAACCTGAGCCTCAATTTTTTTGGAGGGATTACTGAGAAGATTAAATGAAGTAATTATGTCAAAGGGCCAGAATAAGTGCTCAACGAGAACTTACTACTGTCATCATTATTATGATTCATGTCAAACACAAATATTTATAAGATAATATTATGAGGTTAATCTTATGTTTAATCGTGTTTTGGGGGAGCAGCACAGGACATTTCAATCACTTCATATCTTTTCTGTCATGTGTTTCTCTTCCTCCTAAAAATAAAAAGGAGATTAATGTATGTTCCAGTGGATTCAGCTAAATGGAAACCACCATCTCTTAGGAAGCAATGGCCTAAAAAGTCCATAATGTGAACATGGCTCTGGGGTTTCTCTCTTGTGTGAGTCAACTGTTAAGAAAAAAAAAAGCATTCCCACTTTTGTGAGCTCTTTTATTCATATTTCTATCTGTTGTAACTACACCATCCCTTCTTATTACACATCTTATCTCAATCCTGCAAACATGTTTTTTTTTAAAATTTTTTTAGCGTTTATTTATTTTTGAGAGACAGAGAGAAACACAGTGCAAGCAGGGGAGGGGCAGAGAGAGGCAGACACAGATCCCAAAGCAGGCTCAAGGCTCTTAGATGTTGGCACAGAGCCTGATGTGGGGCTCAAACCCACAAGTCATGAGATCATGGCCTGAGCCGACGTCAGATGCTTGACCCACTGAGCCATCCAGGGGCCCCCAAACATGTTTCTTTTTAAAATCAGGGCAGTCGAGAGACTTCTAGAACACATATCTCTGCAGAGAGCTCTCTCTCCTCTCCATCAGAACCAAGGGAATTGAATCAGGATGACCTAATACAGACCATGTGGGATTCTGGAATCTTTGGGGGCACAGAGCACCCACTTAACTACCAACACAGCCTTTTGAACACAGCCAATTGCTCTGTTTTCAAAAAGCTTTCGAAACCTTGCCATTGGCAGAAATAAAGAAAAAAAAAAGAAAAATCTTTCTCCTAGGTCCTTGCCTCTTTCCTCACTCATCATTCTATATGCATCTTTCTCAAACCTGTGTGCTTGGTGGATGAGGACAATCTTCTCCAGGGAAAAGGGTAGATGTTCTTCTAAGGACGTTTCTTCAGGTCTTTTGCTAGAACATTCCAACAAAGTCCATCAGACCGTACACACACACACACAAAATGGCAGCCTTAGTAAAGGGAGTATTACAGGATACGGCACACAGTCGATGAGTTCTTAGTAACTGGTGGCTCTCTTCCTTACCGACTATGAGATCTCCCCTATACATCTTTGACTCCGAGACCTCACGCTGAATCTGAGTTGTGTCTGGGGAATCTGTTCCCTACTGACATAGCAGCCAGGCCCAACTGTCTCCCTATCGACCAGCTGATATAGAGAGCCCTCCCTACCGTGCAGCAAGAACCTTAGAACTGATATTCAGTTCTGCTTTATTCTTTTTCACTCCCTTCCCTAAGCAACTCCATACGACCTCCCTGCTTACTGATGCGATCCCGGTTTGCCAGCTTGGAGGAAGGATGCTCCAGCCTGAAGGCAGAATGGTACGCTCTGGGATACTACCTCTCTTCCCGGGCTTCTGAGGGAATTTAACAAGATCGGTAAGAAAGAAGCAAACAAACATAAGACAGAAGTAGTCAGACTTTGCAACAGCCCAGGCTGGCTTACGGGAGCCTGAGTTACAGGAGTTTTTGATTGGGTGAACACAAAACTGCTCACTCTGAATTTCTATCAAATGCTTTTTTGAAAGCAACAAGGGGGCAGGTTTAGAAATACATGAGTTAGAAACATCCGGATTACATTTTCAGGGAATTAGCCAGGGATTTAAAAATTTGGAGGAAAAGAGTCTTGGCAACCAGCATTCTGGGTTTCACAAAACGCTTTCCGACCAATTATACCATGGGCCTTGTCATGCCCTGAGATACCTCATTAAATAGGGTGAGCAGACCCAGGTGATAGGGTCCTAATGGCTTATAGTTATAATGTACTGTCTGGGGCTTCATCTCAACTGTTGGTCAGCGTGAGAAGATGAGAAGAGAATCGTGTTGGAGCCACATCCACCCCCTCCCCCCCCTCCTTTCTCTGAGAGGCCGTGCAGAGTTTCATTAAGCTTGAGTGTAGGACCACCAGTTCCCTGAAGGCATCTTTTGTTGATCTTGCTGTTTAAAGACAAAATTATCTTGGAACAAAACTTCTCCTATTTTTAGGCGCATGGTTGATTGTGAAACTGGACTCTTCAGGGCTCATTTCATAAACACACCCGAGACCGTCTCAAGAGACAGACAGATTAATGTTCTTGCCATGGGCAGTTTATGGTGAGCTCAAATGGATCTTGAAAAAACCTGACATCCAGGGGGTTGGAATTTGGAGGGGGAGAGGAGCAGAGTGTAGAACCAACTGGGGAAACTTAGGGCTCTGTGAGTGTCCCTGTTCTTTACTTTCCGGTCTCCAGGAAGATTCAGGGCTGCAGTAGGTACAAAGCCTGAGCACCTTCTTGGTATGGATGAAGAAGTCTATACACAAGGCTCTGGCTTCTCCCTTTGCTGGCTCCAGCTCCTTCCTGCACTTCGGCTTCCAGAAGTCCTTGAAAAGATCTAAGCTGCCTGACCAGCCACCCTGTCCCAAGGCTGAAAGGAGAAGGCCAAACAAGATGGTACTTTGAAATACGAGAGAGTGGGAAAGACCAAACGGGCCTCTCCAGATCGCGAATTCACATCTCTCTTAAAATGTTCTTTAATCTTCAGCTTCATTTATTCCATGCTGGCCCAGCCCATTTGTTTCCATGATTCAGGAGAAGCGGCAAGGAGCTCGTCTGTCATCTAAGCACAGGCTGAGCTGCGGTGGCCCTGGGAGGAAGCCCCAGCTAGGCTCCTGCGCTGTAGGGGCCTTGGCTTGGGGCCCAAGCCAACCATGGCCACCTCGACTGCTTGCCAAGCCCTGTGAGTTCAGACCTCTTACTGTAATTTACAGGCAGAGTTCCTGCCTGCTGTCCATATCCTGAAGCTCAAACTTGACTTTCCCCCGCAATTCCATGTACCAGAATGAAAAAGCTGAAACCACTGGAAGACTCCAACCGGGAAGATTCAGCCCTCACCCTGATATCCCAACACGATGGGCATTAGAAGAAGGGGAACTATCCACCAGTCCGGAAATCCTTTCTTTAGCAATCACCGTGCGTGGCAGGAACAGGCTGTCCAGATGACCCGGACTGCGTTGCGGTAACACAACGCTTTATGGAAGAAAACTCTAGCTTGCCACTGGGTTCTCTGTTCTACTCACACAGCCAGTTGCCTTTTGAGATGAAACATCTAAGCTTTCAGGCAAATCCGCGAGTTCAAGCGCGATTAAAACTCTGAATAAGACCTGGAGATGACAACTCTAATTATGAGGAGGCTGTGTCAATTTTACATTCAACAGTACTCAAATGCAATTACAACAAACGAGCCTGCAGTACTTTCCTTTAAAGCTTTTTCCACACATTAGCAAACGAACCATCTTATAACCTCATCAGAAGAAAGGAGGGGCCTTCCTCCAGGCAGCCGGGCCCTGGTCTCGCTTCATCCAATGCCGCGCAGCCCCCTGGGTAGGTAGCCAGGACCTATGCAGTTAGCCGGTGGCGTCCAACAGTCTTTCCTGGTGCTGGACATCGGTAAAACCAGGAAGATGGTGTCTTCCAAAATCTGCTAATCACGTTCAAAAAGCTCATGGTGCCTGGTGTACCTGGCCCAGAATGGTACTGCTTAATGCATAATCGCAGGCATGGAAGGAGAAAGAATATAACCCTCCCCTCCCCCACCCCCGCGTTGAGCACCTGGTGCACTTTTTCATCTCAGCCAGAGGATAAGAGGGGACCGTGGATGGAGGGTTTGGAAGGGGGCGGAGCGGGGCGGGGCAGTAGCGATTTTGGCTACATTTCTTTTTTAGGGTAAGGAGTAGGGGACCAGTATTTGCCTAAAGCAGATAAGACTTCGTTTTCATTCTACTCCACTTTTGCCAGTGCAGTTTCTTTGTAGATGCATCGCTCTTGTACAGTAACTGGTTCTAGGATTAAAACCGATTAGAGAAATACTGAACCATGGAATACGACGAGCCTGATTCTACCCCTAAGAATATCCCACTTTGGATATTTGGAGCAGGTCCTCTTTCTGCCCCCTAGGGGTCTGCTGGGGAACTGTCCCTTGAAGGGGGAAGATAATTTAGTCAAATGGCCCCTAGTGGTCGGAAGGAGTTACTGCAGGGTGCTAAAATACATCCATTATTGGTCTCCGAAAACTCAATAGATTCTTCTCAGTATGTGTTTGGTAAGGGTAACGGACCTGTTAGGCGACAAAAACAACAAAAACAAATGCAGCTGGAATTAGTAGTATGATTTAGTATGGATTAGTAGCATTGATTTAACAGTATCGCTAGGAGGAGCCCTTGGTTTTTAATAATAGTTACAAAACCACTGGTCGCCGACCTCAAGAGTAACTTCAGGTTTAAAAAAAAAAATGTAAAAATTAATTTTGAACAGTTATCAAAACAACAAGGTCATATTCTTGCCTGATCTAGGAAGATTTTAGGCCCATTAGGGGAATATGTAAATTATAGAAAGCTAGAAGAAGGTGATGTAGAAAAACAAAAGGGAATAAATTGGAGCTCTGAATGAGATTAATCTCTCGCTCTCATTTGCGCACGAAATGGTAAGGTAAACTGATGCTTTGCCATTTCTCTTCTCTCTAACTCCTGTCTTCCATATTTTATGTGTCAACACACAGCACATCAGATGTGAAGCCAAAAGCACACTGTGTTTGGGCACCAGCCCTGGAAACAGCAGACAGTCCGAGGCGGATTCTCTTTGGCCAGAGGTCTGTCGTCAGGTCGGCACCCTCCACCCATCTCTACCGTAGGAGGCCGGGCCACCTGTGTCTCAAAGCATTTGGGAAGAGTCGACTTTCTTTTATTAATTTGCTGTGAATAAGTCATGGTTTTTGAACCAAATACGTTTTTGAGAAGGTGGTCAAACCGATAAACTTTACTGCTTCTATTTCACTGAACAGAATGACAAGCTGGTAAAAACAAAACAAAACAAAACAAAAAAAAGTACTTATATGTCAAGCTAGGTCACATGGTGTACATAAAAACTTTGCTCCAGTATCTAAAAACATTATCTGTCTATTAGAATTCAAACGCTATGTCTCTCTAAGTCCATCTGAAAGGCAGACAAAATCAATTAGCAACCCTTTCACCCTCTGGCAAAAGGAGGAATTTCTACAAGAATGCCTTCCAGAAGCTATTGGTTGTTTGGCTATTGGCTGTTTGGCTGATGTGAAGGCAGAGACACAACTTTCAGGCTTCCCCAGGGGACAGGAACTGGCTCCATCCTGTCTCTCCTCCACCTTTGTCGGCTCAGCTCTCAACCCCCAAGGGGAGGACCACGGCATGTCCCAATTTGGGGTCAGCTGTCAGGAGACAGATCTGTTTAATATTTAGCTTTGAAGGGAATTGGCTGAATCAAAGATGAAAGGGATCAGCTTCATGTGATGGAGAAAAACAAAAACAAGTCTCAATCGTTTCAATATTTCCATAGAAAAATAAAAAAGATAATGTCAGTGCAGGTAAAGGGGAGCGAGAAAGAAAGGAATGGAGGGAGGGGGGACGGAGAGAGAGAGAGAGAGAGTTGAGGCAGGGAGGAAAGAAAGAAGGAAGGAAGAAAGGCAGGAAGGAAGGAAGGAAGGGAGGAAGAAAAAGAAAGAGAAAGAAAAAGAGGGAAGGAGGAAGAAAGAGATCTCTGAAAGTTCCAAATACTCACCATGTCCATCTGCCAGCTTGGTCTGGATGCATATATACCATCGAGAGATACAAGTAAACCTCTGCTCTCAGCGATGGTCCTAGAACAGACCTTCTCAACTTTAATGCGCATACCAGCCACCTGGGACTCTTGTTAAAAATGCAGATTTTGATTCGGTAGGTCTAGGATGGCACCTGCAAGATCCCAGTTACCGCTGATGCTGTCCCCAGGAAACAGAGTCTAGGGCACAATGGCTTTCCGCCATAGCAAAGGTATTTACAGAGCACAACTTGCAGAAGGTACCTGTTTTTTTAAAGCCGTCCATATAAAGAAGTGAAGACATAGGCTAATACAATGAGAAAGAAAAGACTTCTTAAAACTACTCACTATTAAAATCGATTTCTTAAAATACAGAAGTTTAGTGGAAGGAGAAAGGACACATTCAGCATGATTTTCACTCATCCAGCCTACTGGTTTTTCAGTTTGGGTGGATTGTTATTTTATTTTACAGATTTGCCAGGATGTTGCTTGAGTGCTCACTATTACCCACACCAATAGGAACACAACTCTAGCATTTTAAATAAAGTGGGTTGACTTTTCAGAATAAGCAGCAATATAAATACCAATTTGCAAGAAAGAAAATAAGAATCCCGGGAAAAATAGGCATGGCCTTATAGACCTGAGCAATGCATCATTAATGTATAATTTTCAAAGGACAAGGAGAAATGTAAGTCCAAACCTTTATCTTGAAATGGACGCAAGAAAAGCTTCTTGAAATTGCAAAATGACTTACGTCATTTTGTACTAAAGTATAATGAAATTATGGAAATGAACTGCATCCCTCAACCTCCACTCTTTCCCTTCTTAGCCCACACATGCCACAGTTCCTTGAGGACCTGGAGACCATCTTGGCCGACTCTGGAAGCTTCTTGATCCTAGAGGCCAGGCTGGGGTTCCTTCCACTCTGTGGGCATACAATCCTCAAGAAACTAAAAGTTGAATAGATTCCTGAGATCACCTAGGCTAATGTCTTTATTCAGTTTACTAATTAAAACTTAAATGACCGAAATAACACTTCACTATATTCTTGATGTAAACACAACTTCTTTATTGTGTATTTGCTATATTTTGCCTTGTCTTGTGCACAATCTGACTTGTTTGTCCCAGAAGAACGATAGCTCTCAGGGAACAGATGCCACAGCTGTTTGTGTCTGCAGCCCATGTGGCGTCCAGCTCAGAGCCACATACGTGGTGGCCCCTGGCTAGAGAGCCATTGACGTGACTTAACTGGGTGCTTCCCGTGGGCTTTGTGCCTTCTCTAGCTTACCTCCCATACTTTGACACAGATGAAATGTGATTCAGATGAACGTTGAGAGAAGACTTGAAAGGAACACAAAGGAAAGCTTTTCATACAGGGACGGCTGTGGTAGTCTTGAAAATGGCCCCAGTGATCCCTGTCCCCTGGTATCCATACCCTTGTGTGGTCCTACCCCACACGGCACCAGGGTTATTCAGTGACACAGATACAATACTGTAGCAGGGGTGGCATAACACATGCAAGATTAGGTTATGAAACTACTTCAGCTTCCTTCTAAGTTTCTCCGTCTCTCACTCCTGAGCCACTTGCTCTATGGGAAGCAAGCTGCCATGTTGTGAGTAGTCGTATGGAGAGGCCTATTTGCTAAGGAACTGGGGCTTCTGGCCTCCAACCATATGAGGGATCTTGGAAGAAGATCCTCCTGCGTCATGCTCTCAGCTGGGACTGGAACCCCAGCCAGTGGCTTGAGTGCAACCTCTTGTAAGACCTTGGGCCACCCAGCTAAACCTATCCTTAATTCCTGACCTCCAGAAACTGCAAGATAGTAAGTTTTGGGGAGCATTCTTCTATGCAGCGCTTGGAAAGGAAATACAATATCTTAAAGGTATTTTGAGATAGTGGGAAAAAGAGAGGACTCATGTTACCTAGGTAATCTGTCCCTGTCCCAGAGACATCTGCTAGGTGATGGAAGTTTATCCTCTGACCCTAGGAGGGTGACCTGCCTTCCTAGATCCTTCTAATTTTGCCCGCTGTCTCCCTGAGCAATGGTCCATCCCCTGGCACCTTGTTCCTGTGACATTTTAGTGCCCGTATTTGAACTGCAGTGCCAGATTTTCTGATTCTCAGCTCTGTTATTCCCAACAGGTTATTTTCCTGGTAAACAACCATGCGCTGGAAAAACAGGAAGAGGCAACATTTGTACCATCCGTGATTATTTATTTTCCAAATGTTTATTTGGAAATTACTAAGTCTTTGGAGAGAATGGAGGTACTTGGCTAAGGTCGTTCACTAAGGAAAAGAGAGATTTGAAAAAACACCAGGTATCTAGACTCTGAAGACTGCTTTGGAAATGATAAAATAAATGATTCATGGTTAGGAATAAATAATACTGTTTGATTAAATCAGTATTTATTAAAGTCGGTTTAGCTGAAATTATAGGGAAAATTCGAAGTGAAGCTCATTTTTTGTTCTAAGAAAAGTTATCATTTGGGTACTAATTTAAAATGCCCCACCTGGGATATGTGAAATTTGGAGCAAATCTGACTTCGTGTCCAAAGGAATTCTGGATCGCCTATGTCCTTGTTTTTCATCCCATCCACCCTCAACCCTTTTCTCAAACCAACGATAGCACGTATTGTAAGTCAGGCTATTTTCTGAGCGCTTTACATTTAATAACATTTGGTGCTCACTACAATTCTATGAGGTTGATACAATTCTTACCCCCCATTTTACACACAGAGACACTGAAGCTCAAAGACGTTAATTAACTCATCTCCTTATCAGTGATCTCTTGCTACATAAGAAACCACCCTGATTTAGTGGATTAAAACAATTGCAGTTGCTTAGTTTTTTTCACTGATCTACTATGTTTTTAAGGATCAGCAGGAACGACTTGTCTTTGCTCTAGATGGTATCACGTAGGACACCTCACTGGGGAGCTGGAGGATCCACTTTCAAGATGACTCATATGGCTGGCAAGTCACGGGGGAGATCGGCCAGGGCTGTGAGCCAGGGGCCACAGTTCCCTTCTGTGTCGGTCTGTCTATGGGTTGCTTGGGCTTCCTCAGAGTATGATGGCTAGATTCCCAGAGTGAGTGTCCCAAGAGGACCAGGTAGAAATGCACAAGATTTGTATGAGTTTGTCTCAGAAGTCACAAAGCATGACTTTGGTTATGTTCCGTTGGTTGAAGCAGCCCGCCCTGATTCAAGAGGAGGAGAAACTGCCTCCTCCATGTCTTGCTGGGACAATGTCAGCGTTTGGAAGATTCTAGAACAGCACGTGAGATGGGAGATGCTGCTGTGGCCAGCTTTGGAAAATACAGGCTGCCACACACTGCTAATTGGGATAGAGTGTATTCAAACCCAAGCAGTCCAGCTTCAGAGCCCATGCTCCCAAACACACTGTCATACTATCTTCTTTTCTCTCCTTTGATGCTCCTCCCTGGAAAGAAGAGAAGATATTGACCGTTTCTCTTGTCCATAGCAGAAGGCTTTTCTGTACAGAATTGCAGAGATTTTGATCTCTGACTGAGGTAGCAGTGATAGTTTTGTCTCATCTGCTCAAAGTCTACCGAGTACAATTTTTCACAGTGCTTTTGAAAATGTAAACTGCGTCAGCTTCTCACTCAGTAGCATTCATCACCATGATCTGAGAAGCCTATGGGGAACAGAGGTGGCAATTCCCCTGCAGAGATTCCAATTCATTGGGTTTGGCCATAGGACCCAGAAATCTTCATTTTCATCAGCACCCTGAGATATGAGGATGTAGATGTTAAGGATCACACGTGGAAAAATGACTTGGGCATTTTCCATTCCTTTTGAGAGCCAGTACATTTAAACATTCATCTTGTACTTGGGAATTCCCTATCTTATGAGTCAGTGCCTCCCAGACTTGCTCCTTCAGCCTTCCGTGCAGGCAAAAACATGCTTTTTCAGCCTCTTTGGCAGCCAGGGCACAGGGGATGTGAGCTAGACTCAACCAACCAGACGCGGTCACATAGGACTATATCAGGAAGAAATGCTGTCCAGAACCCACAGACAAAGCAGAAAGCTTCAGGCTTCCGGACATGATAGAAGCAGCATTTCTACTTGTAGAGGCCAGAACTCAGTATCAAAAGGACAATTTACAGTGTCTATACCTTGGACTCCTTTTATTTTTATTTATTGAAAAATTTTGAATTTTACTGTGGTAAGAGCACCTAACATAAAACCTACCTTCTTAATTTTTTTAAATGTGCCATGCACCATTGTTGGCCATAGGTACAATGTTGTACAGATTTCTAGAGCTTATTCATCTTGCTTGACTGCAATTGTATGCCCTGTAATTCGAGGGCCATCGCATTTTTCACCACAGTGATTCTACTGTGTGATTTGGGCACTGTTCCTGGATGTATTGCCTCCAAGACTGTTGCCGTGGCCCTTTCAGAGAAGCTGTGCACTGTTAAATATTTTATCATAAATTCTGTGTCAACTTACACTTACTGAAGAAGATGTCTATTGTTTGCAACTGGAGAAATCTGATTAACTGGTTGCTGGTGCCAAGCAACGTCATGCCTTGATGTCTTTCTTAGTATCATGATTCTTAACAGATAGCAAAGCCTATATTTCATTGATATAATGAATGCTCTGCTTTGGTCTTGGTTGATGCCGGTTGCTCTATATTGGTAAACATATCAGGATATTAAGCTGCATAGATGTTAGTTCTCATGTTGATTTTGGGGGTATAAGTTTCAGCTCTCATCTCTTCAGCTGATTTGGAAAAAACCCAGAGCATTCCACCATATAGAAATAACTCATTTATTACAAAACAAACATGGATGTTTCAATGAGTCTCAGGGTAACATAAGGATTTGGGAAACCTAATTAAGATAGTTGATTAGCAAGAAACATCACTAGAGATAACAAATTCCACAATAATAAAAATAACTTAAACCCCACTGCGGAGTGCATTGTAATGAAATGTGACTTTTAACACGATGTGAGCCAGTCCTTTTATGGTGGCAAAGAAAGGAAGGGACGGAGAAATGCAGCAAACTAAAGCAGAAGGAAGCTTATTTGTTTACAAGTAACCAGATTAATCACAGGTCACTCGAGGAAAGACTCCCTTGGAATCTGTCTGTATTTAGGCAGAAGCTCATGTTAGAGTGTATGAATCACAGAGACCCTTCGGAGACTCAGTACAATAAACTGATGTTTCAAATATTGCTAGCTTGGGGATATAGGGGCAAGAATTGTTTTCTAATGGTATATTACAGTACAGCGAATGAGTGTTGTACAAGCTAAGGTATGGTAATTTTTTAAAATTTATTTATTATGAGATAGAGAGAGAGAGCTCACACTAGTAAAGGAGGGGCAGAGAGAGAGAGAGAGACAGAGAGAGAGGGAGAGAGAGAGAGAATCCCAAGCAGTCTCCATGCAGTCAACACAGAGCCAGACATGGGCTCAATCCCGTGCACCATGAGATCATGACCTGAGCTGATATCAAGAGTTGGTTGCTCAAATGACTGAGCCACCCAGGCAGCCCAAGATAATTTATTAAATAGCAAAATATAGAAAGGTTGAAAACAGGAATAAAAAATAAGCTTTTGCTTCTTAAAGTGGTTACCTTGTCAATTATTGCTCTGGAAGTTTGACTTCTTTTGCTATGTATTAGGGCACCCATGTTTGACGTAGACATACCGTGTCCAGGTAAAACAACATAAACACCTGGAGCATAAACACAGGTTATTATTTAAAATTCCAATAATCCACAGCGACAGCATAACAAAATAAACCAGAGCCACTACAGGTTGATAAGATGGCGTACTGGTTATTAAAATATTGTCGGTCAAGTTTAAACCTATCCTTTTATAATCGGCTTTGTGATGCTGGGGCAGGGTTTCTCCTTTGCCTGCAGGTTCTGTGTGAGGCTCTGCCAGCTGGGGGCAGTAGAGAGAAGCTGTAAGGCTGGATGAGAGAGAAGAGACTGGCTCCTTTTTGTGTGTGTCTTTCCCTGGACAGAAGCGGTTTGTTCCTGTAGCAGCCATTGATTCTAGTTGGCTGCTCTTCAGCACTCCTAGAACCAGCCTAATTGTGCTCCCTCAGCAACCCCCGACTAGCCAACAGGGACTCTCCTCAAGGCTGAGTCCTAGTCCCCGGAGATTTTCCTCAAAGTTCCTGAGACGTGAGCCACCAGCAGGTCCTCTGCGCAGAGGTCTGAGTTTTGCCTCCACAGACCCTTCTTCCAAGCTTCTATGCTTCAGTAATTCCGTCCTCTTTTCTTTGATCCTCCAGCTCTAAGGGAGGTACCTGCAACAAAGCAGTTAGTGACTTCAAGCTCTGTTTTTTGCCTTTAGAATTCCCCAGTCCCTGGCCAACAACCACTTACACTTGATTTTCTCTTCTAAAAAACTGGAGTGGCTGCTACCATACAAGTGGATCTTGATGACACAGATAGGCTTCAGGCTTCCTACATCCTTAGATAAACGAATGATGAGGGGCAACTGGGTGGCTCAGTCGGTTAAGCAACTGAATCTTGGTTTCAGCTCAGGTCATAACCTCACAGTGGTGGGATCCAGCACCGTGTCAGGCTCTTTGCTGACCACCTGGAGCCTGTTTAGGATTCTCTGCCTCTCTCTCTGCCCCTCACCTGCTCTCTTTCTCTCTCCCTCTTTCTCAAAATAAATAAATGAACTTTAAAAAAAAAAAGAATGTTGAAATCAGTCACTAGCTTTAATATTAAGAAACATTTTCCTAAAAAACATACTGGGATTAGAATAATGCAAACATATTTGATACTTTTAGTTAGTTTAAACTTCTACAAGTTTAAGAACTCTGTTCTTAATGTATTCTACTTTTCTCTTTGGAAAGTCCTAAACCAAGAAGTCATAAAATTTTGGACTTTGAAGGAACATTAAGCATCATCTAATTAAATTTCCTGATGTTAGAGAGAAATAGAATCCAAAAAACTAAGGTTATTTGCCCAAGTTCATACTGTTTATTAGCAGTAAAGACAGGACTTGTGTATAGATCTTTCAGCCATACCATTAACAGCACCCCAGTAAAATGTTTCAGTGGAAGGAGTAACAAATAATAGTATCCTTGGGACAATTTGAACAAATTCGCTTGCTGAAGACAATCAGAAAATCTGAAAAACTATTTAAAACATCTTCTTGAAGGTATCTAAAAGCTAATCAAAATAAGATTTAATCAAACCCAATCAAGAATAGGACAGAAGCCTCAGGGGGATGGGGGAACAAATAAAAGATGTCCAAGGCTTACCATGTGTGGGAGGCCCTGAAAAAACCCTTCAATCTTGAAGACCTAGGAAGGGAAATACCCAGAGAAAGGTAAATTAGTCCTCAAATGGATGCAGCTCAGCCTCAAATAATCTGGGTGGCACAGAAAATCCTAGACCCTGAAATTGGATTAAGATGGTCCAACACATCTAGTGTACCCAGATGCCTGGAAAAAAGAAAAAAACTTTGCTGGAAGAAAAGCTCTCATTTAATTTTTATAGATTTTCAAATACAATATCCAGTACAGAAATAGAAGATATCAAAGCAAAAAAAGAGACTAGACAACATAAATGAAAACTGCAAGGAACAATGCAAAGGAGACATAAATGCAGAGGGACTCCAGGTGGTGAAATTACCAGAAATATTCCTTAAGGTAACTTTATTTGTGTGTTCAAGGGGGAAAAAAGACCAAAAATTCAAAAACTTTAGAAAAAAAATTAGAAAGCGTGAAAGATGATGAAAAAATATTTGAATAGGAAGCAAATAGAAACTCTAGAACTGAAAAATATAAAGTCAAAATTATGAGCTTAATAAATGGGTATAAGAGCAGTTTAGACACAGCTGAAGAAAGTATTAGTGAAGTGGAAGATAAACCAGAAGAAAATATATAGAATGAAGAACAGAGAGTCAAATGAATAGAAAATATAGAAGTGAGGATTAGAAAGAAAATAATCTCAAATAGAAGGTTGGAGATATAGGAAGCAATGGAAAACAACGAGCATGGTAAATATGTGGGCAAATCTAAAGTAAAATAGACTGTACAGAACAATACTGCTACTGTTTGGTACACTTAAAAAATTTTTTTTATGTTTTTACTTTATTTGTGAGAAAGAGAAAGAGAGAGAGAGACAGAGTGTGCTGGGGCGGGGGGCGGGGAAGGCAGAGAGGGAGAGGGAGACACAGAATCTGAAGCAGGCTCCAGGCTCCGAGCTGTCAGCAAGAGCCCGACGCGGGGCTCGAAGTCACAGACCATGAGATTGTGACCTGAGCCGAAGTCGGTTGCTTAACCAACTGAGCCCCCCAGGCGCCCCTGTTTGGTACACTTTAAAATATGTATAGAATTACAATTCCCACCTCCTTCCTCTCTAAGAAGAAGAAGAGGAGAGGGAAGGAGAAGGAGGAGGAGAAAGAGGAGGAGGAGGAAGAGGAGGGGGAGGAGGAGAAGGAAGTGTGTTTAAAACATGACTCAATAAGACATTCCATCAGGTTCTGTCTTCCATGGAGAGAGCTATGCCTTTCCTTTTTCATATTGCAGTCCCTCTTCAGCAGAATCTGAGATTGGGTTTCATAAAATGAAAAAAAGAAATACACAGGAAGGCAGAGAATAGAGATACAGATTTTTTCTTGTTGAGAATAATAAAAAGACTTATTATGAAGTGCTTACTATATTCCAGGAACTGTTGTGCTTTACAAATATTGACTCATTTAACTCTCATAACAGTATGATGAGGTAGGCCTATTTTCATGGTCTGTTTTATAGATGAAGAAACTGAGGCAAATAAAGAGCCAGCAAATTACCAAAGGGACTCTGCTAGAGTAGGGGTGAGGTTCTTCTCACAAATCCCCACAAATCCCCTCCCAGTCACAAACCAACCCCCCCCTCCACCCTGACACACACACACACACACACAGACACACACACACACACACACCATTCCTTACCTCGGGCTGGATAGCTCCATTGTACCTATTAAAGGAAGATTCTTATGTGGGTTCTTACCTGCCATGGATTCTGATCACATGAGTTTTTACATCAGGGAACCCTGTGTGGATTGTTAACGTTGAGCAGTGGGGGTGTTGCCTGCATTTATTTGGTTGATGGTTGTCAGGCCAGGGGCAGAGAAGTGAATCCTAAGGCCTCTGAAAGAGGTCATGGTGCTCAGAGTGCCATTCGTCTCATGCTAGATGCCATGGGACCTCAACAGCAGAATGGAGCCACTGTGTTCTCCTCTCATGTGACCATGAAAGCCAGAGAAAGAGAGACCAAGTTCCATAGGTTTTTAGAGTAGAGGATGAGGGCTGCTCATTTTTACTAACTACAGAGGTTACTCCCTGGAGTTAATTCTGTTGGCCTCTCCTTGGAGACAAGACCTAGACTAGTCATGTGTTCTTTCCTCTGTTTTGCATTCAAGTGTCTACAGAACAACGTACACAATTTGGTGTGATACTGGGAGCCATTTATTCACACATTTGCTAATAGTTTATATCTGAATCGAACTGAACATTATTGAAAATTGGATGAAAGGAGGAAGGAATAGGATATAAAAAGTGACCGTTTGGTGGGAGCCCCTTTCCTATTTCCATCATTTAATTTGGTTGCTTGATGTGTATGTGGTTTTGCTTGGAGACACACAGTTGCTGCGCTCTGCCCCTGGCCACCTAGAAACTTCCTGATTCTTCCTGATTCTTCCCTGTGACACGTTCTGTTTTATTTGGAGAGGGACTCCCCCTGCCCAGGGTGTGGCCAGCCCCTCTGTCTCAGTATCTTTGCAAAATAGGAGGCCTCAAAGAGATAGGTGAAGTTTTTAGACTTGGGACCACTGATGAAAAAACTGTATTTTGTTGGCTGTTTTGAGATGCATTTTATTATGAATGAACATCCAGAAAGTCCTTTCTCCAGATAGCTGCATGGCTGTTCCTCTCCACTTATATCTCTGTCAAATGCCACCTCCTCTGTGAGGCCTGCCCCAACCATCATTTTTAAAATTTCAAGTCTTCTTTGGCCCCTAGAATTCTCTACAGCTCTCTGTGGTTTTGTTTTCTCCTTAAATTTATTACTGAATGTCATATGAAGTACCATAATTGATGATTTGTTTATTCCCCTCTCCTGCCTCCTTGAGGGGAAATTTTTTGTTTTGGTCACTGTCGTATCCTCACAGCACAGAACAGTGCTTGGTACTTAGTAGGCATTCAGTAATTATTTGTTGAATGAATGATTGTATACCATGCAGAAACTGACCCAATATTATTTTCATTGATACACACATATACGTATACATTTTGAAGTACAAGGACTTTTGTCCCTTAGCATAATATGTACTTCCTGCACAAAGATATTTTCCAGTCTTCTGAGAGCCCTGAGATACTAAGGGTTATGCTTGTAGCTACTGAACCTCATCCAGAATCATCTTACCTTCTTGGAACAAGTTGATTCCTCTCTCCTTGGCCATGAGCCCTAAGGGAAGTATACACACTGTCCCTTCTTCTTTCATCCCACAACTGTTTTTGCCACCTTCACATGTGAGGTCCTTGACCTCTTACCTTCTTGACCAAGGAACCATTTCAGAGAGACCCAGAGAGGCTAGGTGCGGTGGGGGAAGGGCATCACCGGCTCTCAGTCTGGAAGATGTGACCAGAGCTGAACCTGAAGGCAGCTCAGGAAGCAGGGAGGACTGGGATTATGCCAGGAACTCTGCATGAGACTGGACTTCAGTCCAAATGCCCTCCACATTAGTCTGACCGCAATTCGAGCCAAGGCTTTGAGGATCCACTTCTGTATTCATAGATCAGTCTTGTTTTAGAAGACAGTTCACGGTTTGACAAAAGTTGTTCTTCCCCCCAGAGAGGAGCTTTGGGCACGAACCACCAAGTTTGGCAGTGTGAGCCTCCCCGAGCGATAAGTGTCTGAAACACAAACAGATGACAGCAATAAAACATGCAGCTCTCTTTTGGGAGAGAGCCAGAGAGCAAAAGGACAAGTTTAGAACCGGTCAGCTATTTGCTGGGCCCAGTTTTGGCCCAACAGACGCATCAGCCCTTCAGCTGTTGTCCTACCTTTCCCTGCAACATCTTACATAGCGGGGACAGAAATGAGCCCTCCCTCAATAAGACGCCCTCCAGTTTCGAACGTAGCTAATGAGGAAACACCACTCTCCTCCCACATACATATTTTGCCCTAATCCTAGAAACGGCACATCATGCCCAAATGGGGCAAATGTACTTCCTCCCCACTACTGTTAGTGTGCCGCATATCTGGGAGCTCTATCTTCAAAGCATCCTTACAGGCAGCCCAAACAGGGCTACCTGGAGACTCTGGGGCACGCACTTTGTCTGGGGTTTATGGTTCAACAAGCAGAAGTGATTCACTGACATTAGAAAGTGGCACAAATCCGACAGGGGTGCAATCGGTAGGGATATTTTTGGCCCTTCTTCACGCTTCAGCAAATGCTCCGGATGCCCGTTATCTTCCTCTTTGTTCACCCTCATTGTCCCGACAACCCCACAATAGAAACTACATACCCTTCAGATCCAATCTCAGTTTCATAAGCCCCCGCCCCCTCCCCTGCTAGACGCCAGGGAAGTGTGTGCACTGACACAGAAAGGCCTGTCTGTTAAGCTCCATGATAGAAGGAGGGAGTGAAAAAAACCCGCCAAGCCATTTTGCTTATTATCTCCTTTTGCTCCTGTTTCTCCGGGCACCCTCGGGGCAATCTCAGCCCAAATCTGGCTTCAGAGTTACTTGAACCAGGCTCCATTTCCTCCTGGTGGCACATTCCTGAGGGCCCTGCCCCCATGGCAGTCAAACACTGGAGGGGTTGTGGCATCTCTCATCTCGGCCAGAGGGCTTTGGTGGCCAAAGATTTGCTCTGATTCAGATCTTTATGTGTGTGTGTTCTCTCCCCTCCCCCTTCATACATGGCTGTCTTTCGCAGGCACAGAGAGGGAGAGAGACAAAAAAATAGTTTCAGAATATTGTAAAATGTGATTTAACTTTATACTCAATACTGGTTTCTCCCTGCCACACTTTCTTTTCCACTATTTCTGTCCTTCCGTCTATGGTTTTGTTCTCACATGGGACTGCATTCCCCCCAAGCACAGAGAATGTTCTGTGCTTTTGGAAGTGTCCATTCTTGATGATGTGAACCTGAACCCGCATCTCCTGAATATCATTCTACTCTCCTCACCTGCAGAGCCCTTTGAACTTCTCCTTGGCTTAGATCACATCCTTCCTCATAATTTTGTGATTCTGGACACATGCCTTATCTCCTCTTCTAAATTGTAAACTCCCTGATGGCTTTTATTTATCTTTGTGTCTCCCAAGTACCTAGTAAAATGCCTTGCTCAATAAATGGTTTTATTGGGGTGCCTGAGTGGCTCAGTTGGTTGAGCCTCCCTCTGCCTCTTGATTTTGGCTCAGGCCATGATCCCAGGGTCGTGGGATCGAGCCCCACATGGTGCTGGGTGTGGAGCCTGTTTGGGATTCTCTCTCCCTCTGCCCCCTCTCCCCATCTCATGCTCTCTCTCTCTCTCTCTCTCAAAAAAAAAAAAAAGTTTAATTGAATGACTGAGGATCTACACTGAGAAAGGATCTACCCTCTTTTTTCTTCCTCCTTTATTTACTCTTTTGTTGTTCTTAACACCACAGAGAGGAACAGGACATGAGATGATCTGTGGTAGTTAAGTATAAATGCAGCAGCATTACTGGCTAAATATACTGATCCTGAACATTGTATCTGGTGGGTTCATCAATATGATGGTCAGAGCTGACCTTGATGAGAGTAGCATGTGGAGGCCTATGAGGCCATGAAGTGACTGTGAGACCATCTGAGCTGGTTCAAATCCTGGCTTTCTGACTTGCCACCTACATGGCCTACATGGCTCTTCTCTAACCTCAGGTTTTTTGGGTTTTTTATTTGTAAAATGGACATAATAATATTTACCTTACAGATGTGAAAGTTAGCCTGATAGATGTAAAGCACATAGCATGGCCCTTGGCACAAAGTATGCCCTTCATAATTCAAATATATTTTTAGTTTACTTATTTGTGCTGTCTTCTCCCCCATGACCAGGGGCAATTATAGTGCTAGCAAAATGAAAGAAAGAAAGAAAGAAAGAAAGAGGAAGAAAGGAAGAGAAAGGAAGGAAGGAAGGAAGGAAGGAAGGAAGGAAAAGGAAGGAAAGAAGGAAGGAAGGGAAAGGAAGGAAAGAAGGAAGGAAGGAAGGAAGGAAGGAAGAGAAAGGAAGGAAGGAAGGAAGGGAGAAAGGAAGGGAGGGAGGAAGGGAGGGAGAGAGGAAGGAAGGAAGGAAGGAAGGAAAGAAAGAAGGAAGGAAGGAAAGAAGGAAGGAAGGAAGGAAAGAA